>NC_135885.1:70134259-70774409 GCF_964194155.1 Cetorhinus maximus
AACCCTGGAAGAAGCTGCTGACCGAGAATACCCACCTCCTGGGTGCTGCTGCGCAGAGAAGATCCACATAGTTGATGCTCCACCCACCTACTGTTGCCCATGGTGTTCCAGGGTCTGATCACTGGAGGCTTCCATCTTCTCTTCATCTCCAAGAGCTGCTCCAGGATTTCTTCAGCTAAGTGTCAACCTTTACACACCATGTTGGTCAAGACATGTTCTGGACCAGCGTGATTTCCCTTTGGTAACACAGATGATTCACTTGGGGAGGGGGAATCCTGGTCAGGCCTTCACCTGCACCCCATTGGTGGGATGCAAATCAGTTTCATGCTTGCCTCCGGTGGGAATTGTGACCTGCTTTTGTGGGCAGGAGTGGAAGAACCTGCTGTCATTTTATGCTGGCAGGAAACTGACTTTTGACCTCCCATCACATTGCCTCCCACCCCACCCACCATTAAACCCACCACAGGGTGGCCGAAAAATTCTGCCCAAAGTTTCAGTGAGATTGGTTGACTCACAGTGTTACTAACATCTGGGTGGGTTGTTGAGAAATCCGTGGAATCTGTTTTGGTCACATCTGTCATCTATTGTGCAGTGTGTTTTGTTCGACCACAGTTTACTTGTTAATTCACATTTAGCTGAATGATAGAGTATAAGATAGATATTGTAATTGCTTTATTTTTCTGACCTTGTATAGTAAAGTTTATTTTCATTTATTTAAATTCCGTTGAATCTTTTTGGCTTTATTCACTGGGCAAGTGGCTTGAATCTCAAACTTCATCTACTTTAAACAAAATGTTATTGTTCCCTAACTGTAGAAACATAGAAACTAGGAGCAGGAGCCATTCGGCCCTTCGAACCTGCTCCGCCATTCATTATGATCATGGCTGATCATCCAACTCAATAGCCTGCTCCCACTTTCTCCCCATATCCTTTGATCCCTTTCATCCCAAGAGCTATATCTAACTCCTTCTTAAAAACATACAATGTATTTCACCAACAGCTTCAGGTTCTGGCCAAGGATCATAACAACAGTCATGAAAGTGAACAACCTAATTTCCCATTGGCAGGGACCTTAATTTGGTGGGGGGACTTAATTTCAGTGAGGTGGCCTTTTAATAATCATGCATGACATGCTAAAGCATGCAAAAGAGCTTCCTGACATTGTTCATCAGGAAGCTTAACCCGCCTTTAAAGTCCCGTGAACAGAATTCCAATAGTTGATCCTGACATCAGGAAACTGATTTTTGGCCTCATGCCAAATTAAGTTTCCACACCCGCCACACTTCCCGCTGCTGGTGGGTCCGGAAGATTCCGCCCATGGAATTCGATGGAACATACAGCACAGAAACTAGCCATTCAGTGCCACCAGTTTCTGCTGCTGTTTATACTCCACCTGAGCCTCCTCCCATTCTTCTTCATCTAATTCTATCAGCTCTTTTTTCATCTCCCTCATGTGCTTAGCTTCCCTTTAAAGTCATCTATACCATCTGCCTCAACTACCCCCTGTGGTAGTGAGTTCCACATTCCCACCACTATTTGGGTAAATTAGTTTCTTCTGCGTCTCTGTTAGATTTCTTGGTGACTATCTTATATTGATGGCCTCTAGTTTTGATCTTCCCCACAGGTGGAAATGTTTTCTTAATGGCCAGGATTTGCCAGCCTTGTGGAGATGGCTTTGGAGGCAATGTCGGGGTTTGAGGTGGAGGGGGCGGTGTGGGAAGCGGTGGCAGGGGAGCCGGAGCACATGGAATATTAGGAATGAAATCATCAGGCTGGTTTTCTGACAGAATCCCGCCTCCTCACGCTTTTCCCACTGCCGGGAACGCACCAGCATTGACAATGCACCCAGCAGTAGCAGCAGCAACAGGCAGATAGTTAATTAGTGTAGCACTTAGCAGGAACTTCCTGAGTGGACTACAATCTTGATATGTTGCGCGGGCCCTCCACCTTGTCCGCACCCCAGCAACAAACAGGCTGCACAGCGAGAAGCGTTAAGATTTAACTGATACCGGCAGAAAATGGCAATGGTGTCTTCCCATTTCACCGTGTTGCCATCAAGTGTGGAATTCGTGGAGCAGGATGTCTCCAATCGTCATGAGCCTCATAATGTTTCAACTACTCCCCTGTTGCTGATGGCAGCTGCGGTGCTTCTCGATTGCTCCTGTTGCTTGGGCCTCAGCAGCATTCTCACTGATCACAGATTGAGGGCTGCTGGCTGCCTTGCAGTGGGCCATGCTGTCCTGAGTTCCCGCTTCCAGAACACACCACTGTCCTTAACTGGACCATGACCATCGAGATGGCCTGTTAATTTAATTGCTGTAAAAGTCGGGTGGCAGGTGCAGTACCAAAATGTGTGGCCCCAACTTGGGTTCCTGGACCCCCATGGTAAAATTCAACCCAATGTCTGCTTTATCAAAACCTTTCATAATTTTAAACACCTCTATTAGGTCACCTGCTATTGGGAGACCCAGTCTCTTCATCCTTTCCTGATAGGTATAGCCTCACAGTTGTGGTGTCACCCTAGTAAACCTGTTTTTTTGCACCCTCTCTAGTGGCTTTATATTCTTTTTATAAATGGTAACCAGGACTGTACACAATATCCAAAGTGTGGTCAAAACAAGATTCAATAGCAGTTTAACCTAACATCTCTACTTTTCAATTCTGTCCCTCTAGAAATAAGCCAAAGTGCCTGGTTTGTTTTCGTTACAGTCTGATTGGCCCATGCCACAACTTTTAGGCTTGGATTTTTCCTATGGTGGGCGGGTAGGCGGAAATAGGTGGGGGCTGATCACCACCCGTGATCGGCTGCACGCCACCATTTTATGCGGGGTGACCAATTAAGGTGCGCCCAGCGTAACACGTGGCCGGTAGCAGCGCTACCTGTGTGGGCAGGGGGAGGAGGGAGAATCGGGGCCTGAGATCTTTCGCGTATGCGCAAGAAAGAGCACAGCAATCTCTCTGAGGCACGGAGCTGCCTTGGGGAATTGAATAGATAATAAAACATTTTAATAAATGATGTAAAAATTTGTTTAAACACATCCCCTCATGTGAGCGTCACATGAGTTGGGACATGTCTGTGAAGGGGGGAAATTTTATTTATTTTATGAAAGCTTCAGGAAACCTCATCCTGCCCGTGGATGACGTTTCCCGAAAAACGCGAAGGCTGCTTGGTCTTTTCGCCTGCCCGCCAACATTAAGGTTGGACGGGCCACGTTCTAAAGTACTTTAATTAATTTCTCAAACAAAAACAAAAATACCTGGAAAAACTCAGCAGGTCTGACAGTATCTGAGGAGAGAAACGCAGTTAACGTTTCGAGTCCGAATGACTCTTCATCAGAACTAAGGAAAAATAGGAAAGAGGTGAAATATAAGCTGGTTTAATTGGGGGGGAGGGGGGGCAGGGGCGTGGCGGGGGGACAGGTAGAGCTGGATAGAGGGCCAGTGATACGTGGAGATTACCAAAAGATGTCATAGACAAAAGGACAAAGAGGTGTTGAAGGTGCTGATATTAGCTAAGAAATTTGCTAATGGGGACATTAAGGGTGGAAAGCAGGACGAGCAAGGGACAGATAGCCCTAGTGGGGGTGGGGTGGGAGGGAATCGAAATAGGCCAAAAGGTAGAGATTTCTCAATGGCCTTAATAGACCCTCAACATTTCAGCGGGCGCGCAGCCAGTGCATGCCCACCGAATGAAATATTGCGATGACGCATGATGACGTCGCTACACACGCCCAACATGATCGTGCGTCATTTTACGCATCAGCATGTCAGGCCTGCCCCCACACGCTGACTGGATGATTCTACCCTTAGTTGTATATTTATCTGTGTATTTACACTCCCAGAGCCCTTTGCTCCTCTAGCCCATTTAGATTTGTAATTTCCAAGTTTTCATCAAACTAAAACACACAGGGCAATCATAGCCTCAAAACAAACTAGTTTAGCTCAGTCCGGAGGTTACAGTGTTAAAAGCCTGATCCCTGACCCAAACCTGCCTCCAACCTGCCAACTTGTGGTTTTAACTGAGGCGGAACAGGGAGTGGGTGACCAATCCACTCCAAGAAGGCCGGTTGGCACTTTAATTATTATAATGAGGCTGCGAGCTAGCTTCAACCATTTTTCACATTTGAAATTTAGCTGTGGACGGCTGGGTTTCCCGTGCCTCAACCACCCCGAGGCTTCCAATCCCACACCACTGCCCCCACCTTATCACCCTACTGAAGCCTTGACCCTGAATCCTCCCACCCCAGACACTGATCTCCCTACCTCTGATTAACTTTGGATCCCAATTCTGCCCTGAAGCCTCTGACCTTACACCGTGCCTCCTGACCCAAACCTGCCTCCAACCCGCCCAATTGTGGTTTTAGTGGAGGTGGATCAGGGAGCGGGTGACCAACCTACTCCAAGAAGCTTGTTGGCACTGCCCAGGTCTTTGATCTCCTGCCTCCAATCCCATCCTCAGGACTCAGACTTCCCCCCACCACCACCCTCAGAAACCCCCACCCCACATGCCTCTGATTTTCCTCACCTTGTCCTCTGCACTCCTGGTCCCTAGGCCTCTCATCTTGTGGCTTCAATTGCTTCCCTAGGTTTATGATTCCCTCTGATTTCCCACACCAGGAACCCTGTAATCCACTATCCTCCCCATCCAGGACCCGTTGGCCAGGCCCCACCACCCCTCCCCCAACCCCCCACCCCACCCCCCGGTATTGGTTGCTCTCCCATTGGTTTGCCCGGCCTACACTGTGGCTGACCCCCTCCCCTCAGAGATCCACCCCAACCCTGAGATTGACACCCCCACACACCCTTTGGTGACAGGAACGTACCTTGTCCTGCTGCTTCCATGGGCTCTTCTGACCCACTTTGCTCCTAACGAATCAGGTTAAGTTAAAAGCTGAGCTGTTAACTTTGTTCTTCTCTCCACAAATGCTGCCTGACCTGCTGAGTATTTCTAGCATCTTTTGTTTTATCTTAGCAAAATGTGGATAGATTCAGGATAGACAAAAGGTATCAAATCTAGGACCCTCGTGGCTCCTCCCCTCACTAAGTCACTGGGGGCAAGCATGCAAATGGATTATCTCAAAGATTCCCTGCATTACTGGTAAATTTTGTAATTGGTATTTCAAATTACAACTTACAGGTGTATTTTTGAATAGGACATCAAAAATTGGTGGTATTTTACAGGCAGTTCACAGAAATCCTGATCCAAGTGTTATTTGTTTTTATTAGCGTACAATTCAAGAATTTCTCCATTATTTTCTATCTCTTTACCTCACCCACTGAGGATCTGTATGAGGATAAGCACGTGTCCCAATGTTACAGGTTTGTAATGCTACTTTGAATCAATTATAAGAAATTAGAATGGACTGCAGTGACTTTTCCCAGTTTTTCCTTCCCAATTAGGGGAACAGCCCGGCTTCCAACCAATGTTTCCCCAAAATGATCTGGCTAAGATTGGAAATGTGCCCAGCAATATAGGAAATTACAGCCTTTGTCTATCTCTCACTCCCTTGTGGCACTGAAAAACCCTAATGAGAATTGAACAATTCTTTGTGAAATAAATTGGTATTTATATCAGGATTTCGGTATAATGTAGACTAGGCTGTAACAAGTTTATTTTTTTTTTAAATGATCTGAATGTAACATATTTGTACACTGTCACTTGTTATCATTCTCAGTTGGATTCAAACTCCAGAGTACATTATGTTGGCCTATTCTCCGCTCAAGTCTCCCCAGGCACTTCCTATTTTAAAATCTCTGATTTCACAGGCTTCGTGTATTTGATCCTATCATCCCATAACTGATTGAGCTCAGAGATAAAATAGGTGAAATTCAAATATTGCATTTATATTTAATCTTCTGCATTTTACAAATGGAATAAACACTTCCTTTACAGAGACACATGTTTAATCATCCAAATCCTTCTGATGGCTAACAATTCCTTTAAACTGCAATTGAAATGCTTCCTGATGTCAGTCTTATGTTTTCTAATCCTGGTACAAGTCTGAAAAATCTTGTGTTTTTTAATACTTCAAAGGAATTCTGCAGATTTGAATAGACAGAAAAGCGATTAGAGCAAGTTAGCCGTTTCAAATAGATTGCAAAGTGATCCCTTTCTTTATGGCATTATCAAAGTAAATTAGGTTAACCCTTAGAGGCAAAATATTTGACACTGACACTGTGCACTGACAATAAATTCAGTCATGGAAATCTTCTACAATTTGTGTTAACCTAAGGCTGATTTTAATCGCCATGTTGGTGGCCCATCCACCAGCCGGAAAGCCGATGGCAACCCCATCATGGCGATTTCTGGAAGCCCTGATGGGATTAAAATGCTTATCTGGTAGTTTACTGCCTGCCGTTGGGTTTCCTATGTTTTTAAAGGCGAAGAGGTTGCCTTCAAGAACTGCCTGCCAATCAGGGGGCTGGCAGCTCTTCGGCCCAACAGCGCCACCGAGAGTGCTGGCCATTGCTGAGACTGCAGCAGACCCTGGTGCAGCAGCATCAATGGAGGCCCTGGAAGAGAGGTAAATGGGTCAGGCTCACTGGTGCTAGTCAGGCAGGCTCTGACAACAGGGGTGAGGGTTCGCTTTGGACATCCGGGTGACCTTTGCAGAGGCTGTGGGATGTGGCACTTGAGTGGCCATTAAGTGGCTTTTAAGTGCCTCAAATGGCCTCTGTGATAAGAAGGCCAGGTCTCCCCCCACCTGAACGACTTAATCAGGAGACTTGGGAAGGTAAAGGGACATCCGTCCATGCTTTCACACCTGATTATATAGATCCCCTGTCTTCCAGCCCACTCCTGGGAGAGGTTGTGGGGGTAATTAATTCCACCACTAATATGACATACACATGCCTCATGAGGCAATTTCTTTTATTTGTCCTTCGATGTGAGCATCACTGGCAAGGTCAGCTTTTGTTGCCCATCCCTAATTGCCCTTGAGAAGGTGTGGGTGAGCCTTATTCTTCAACTCCTGCAGTCCAAGTGTTGTAAGTCTACCCATAGCACCGTTAGGCATGGAGTTCCAGGATTTAAACACAGCGACCGTAAAGGAATGGTGATATAGTTCCAACTCAGGATGGCGTGTGGCTTGCAGGGAACTTGAAAGCGGTGTATGTGGTATTTGTCCTGCTACATGGTAGAGGTCATGGGTTTGGAAGGTGCTGTCAAAGACTCTTTGGTAGGTGGCTGCTGTGCATCATATAGATGGTAATCTCTGTTGCCACTGTGCACCAGTGGTCGAGGGAGTGAATGTTTAAGGTGGTGAATGTGGTGCCGATCAAGCAAGATGCTTTTTCCTGGATGGATGAGTTTCATGAGTGTTGCTGGCGCTGCACTCATCCAGGCAAGTGACTTGTGCCTTATAGATGGTGGACAGGCTTTGGGGCATCAGGAGGTGAGTGATTCACCACAAAATTCCAAAACTCTGACCTGCTCAGTATTTCTATGGATGGCCCAGTTAAGTATCTGGTCAACTGTGACTCCCAGGATGTTAATGGTGGGGAATTCAGTGAAGGTAATGCTATCGAATGTCAGGGGGATGGTTAGATTCTCCTGTGTTAGGGATGGTCATTTCCTGGCACTTGTGTGGCACAAATGTTACTTGCCACTTATCAGCTCAAGCTGGAATGTTGTCCAAGTTTTCAGCATGCAACCACAGATCGCTTCAGTATGTGAGGCAATCATCAGCAAACATCCACACTTCTGATCTTTGTTAGATGTAGGTCATTGATGAAGCAGCTGAAGATGGTTGTGCCTAGGACACTACCCTGAGGAACTCCTGCAGTGATGTCCTGGGACTGAGATGATTGACCTCCAACAACCATAACCATCTTCCTTTGTGCTAGGTATGACTTCAACCAGTGGAGGCTTTTCCAGATGCCAGTGATGTAGCTGTACTGGAACAGCTTGGTTAGGGGCACCTTTAGTTCTGGAGCATAGGTCTTCATTACTGCTGATGGGATGTTGTCAGGGCCCATAGCCTTTGCTGTTCCAGTGTGCCTTGCCGCTTCCTGATATCACATGGAGTGAATCAAATTGTCTGAAGACTGGCATCTGTGTTAGGGGAGGGGGGAGCTCCTGAGGAAGCAAAGATGGGTCATTGATTCAGCATTTCTGGCTGAATATGGTTGCAAATGCTTCAGCCTTATCATTTTCACAACATTCTGGGCTTTAACATCATTCAGGATTTGGATGCTTTGGGGCCTCTTCCTCCTATTAGTTGTTTAATTGTCCACCACCATTCATGACTGTATGTGGCTGGACTGTAGAGCTTTGATCTGATCTGATGGTTATGGGATCACTTTAGCTCTGTCAATCGCATGCTGATTCTACTGTTTAGCATACATGTAGTCTTGTGTTGTAGCTTCGCCAGGTTGGCACCTCATTTTTCGGTATGCCTGGTATGCTGCTTTTGGCATGCCCTCCTACACCCCCCATTAAACCAGAGTTGATCCCCTGCCTTGATGAATATGCCAAGGGACATGTGAGGGATATGCTGGGATACGTTCTTACAGGTTGTGGTTGAATACAATTCTACTGCTGGGGGGAGGGTGGTATGTGGTAATCAGTAGGAAGTTCTTGCCCATGTTTGAGACTTCATGGGATCTGGAGTCAAAGTTGTGGGTGCCCAAGGCAAATGTGGTGCATTGGGCGGACACCAGCATTTTCCCTCGAGCCAGGCCTCAAATGCAGCCCAGACAATACTTCCATGCAGGCTTCTACGTGAAATAATCTTGAACAGTCTTAACCTCTGTGCTTCCACAGTTCAAAACTACCCACAAATTAGCACTAAGTTTGCAACTGCACAAGACAGATGTGAAAGAAAGGCTGGTGTACATAGTATGAAAAGATTACATTGTGTAGTAGGAATGTTCTTCAGAGTTAGGTTACAAATGTATTATTTGCTCAGAGTAGCGAGGGCATTATTCTTTATTTTACTGTGCTTCACCTTACATGGGAGTGCTTGATAAAGACACTGGACATTCAAAATTGAAAGCTTTCCATTTACCAGCACTAAAAACCCTTACCTTGATAAGTACAAAATTCTTGGCTCTTTTAAGCTTAAGAATCCTGCAACTACTGTGCAAATTTTTCAGTTAGCACAACAGCAGGACTGTTACGATGTTTAAAACCACAAATCAAACAAGAAATAATTTGATTTAAGGAAAGCTCAGACTGAAAGTTTTGTCCATTCCTCTGAACAGAAAGCCAGTTTTTCCAACAAAGGAATTCTCTGCAGAAACTGGTCAATCAGACCTTCCCATCCCAATAACTAAAATTGATTCAAAATTCAAAGCTACATATAGTAAACATTCCTCCAAAGACATTTTTGTTTCAAAAGATTCCCCATCTGAATAAAGAAAAATAAAGTTTGAATAAAGTACAATTTATTATGACATTATGGCACTATTTTAAAATTAGGGGTCACTCTTTTAGCACAGAGATGAGGAGAAATTTTTTTTCTCAGAGGGTTGTGCGACTTTGGAATTCTCTGCCTCAGAAGGTGGTGGAGGCAGGGTCATTGAATATTTTTAAGGCAGAGGTAGATAGATTATTGTTAGGCAAGGGAATCAAAGGTTATCGGGGTTAGATGGGAATGTGGAAATCGAAACACAAGAAGATCAGCCATGATCTTACTGAATGGCAGAGCAGACTCGAGGGGCTGAATGGTCTACTCCTGTTCCTATTTCTTATGTTCTTATGTTCTTATTTTCTAATAGTTACACAGGTGACAAGCTGAGCAAGAAACTAGAAGATCAGCCAAGCCTTTGAGTAAACAGTAAAAAGAAAACCTGTTTATAAAACAGCTTGCAAGCAAAATATATATATATACAAAAGCAAAATACTACAGATGCTGGAAATCAAATGAAAAACAGAATATGCTGGAAATACTCAGCAGGTCAGGCAGCATCTGTGGAGAGCAAACAGGGTTAATGTTTCAGGTTGATGACCCTTCATTAGAACTAAAGCAAGATAGAAATGGATTCAGTTTTGAGCAAGTGAAAGGGGGAAGGAAGAACAAAAGGGAGGCTTATGATAGGATGGAGCGAAGCCGAGATTAAATGATGAAAGGTCACATGGTGGTGCAAAGAAATAAAAGACGTGTCTAGACAAGGTGTGAATTGCTGGATAGCAGCTGTCCGAATGTGAAGTGAAGGAATAAAGAAAGAAACAAGCAAAAATATGAGCCAGCAAAAAAACAAGCACAAAATAAATTGAGGCAGAGGTTATGATTTAAAATTGTTAAAAACAGTGCTGAATTCAGAAGGCTGTAGAATGCTGAGACAAAAGATGAGGTACTGTTCCTCGAGCTCACACTAGGCTTCATTGGAATGCTGTATCAGGCCCAGGATGGAAAGGTCAATGTGGGAGCAAGTTGGAGAATCAAAATGTCAAGCGACAAGAAGCTCAGAGTCACACTTGAAAACTCAATGGAGGTGTTCTGCAAACTGGTTACTAGTCTGGAATTTGGCCTCCCCAACATAGAAGGGCCACAACATAAGCAGTTTACTAAAATGAAAGAATCCTGTACTACTGCTCTCATGCTCTGACTCTTTCCCCTCCCTTATGGGACCATGATAGAGTTCCCTTTTGCCTTCATCCTGAACCCCACCAGCCTCCATATTCAACGAATCATTCTCCGCCATTTCTGCCACCATGTGTGCGATGTCACTGCCAAAGACCCTCCCCTTTCAATATCCCAAAGGGACCCGTTCCATCAGTGACACTTCAGTCCACTCCTCAGTCTACCCCAACACCCTCTCCCTTTCTTGTGGCACCTTTCCATGCAAGCACAACACCTTGATTCAACACCTACCCTTTTATTTCCTCTCTTCTCACTATCCAAGGCCCCAAACACTCCTTTCAAGTGAAACAATGATTTACTTGTACTCCTTTCAATTTAGTATATTGTATTTGCTGCTTATGATGTGGCTTCCCCTACACTGGGGAGACCAAACTCACAATAGGTGAGCGCTTTGCAGAAAACATCTGTTCAGTCTGCAAGCATGTCCCTGTCGCTTGTTATTTCAATTCTCTCCCTTGGTCCCATTCTGACCTTTCTGTCCTTGTTCTGCTGCAAAGAAGCTCAACACATGCTCAAGGAATAACACCTAATCTTTCCACTCGGCATTCTACCATCTTCTGGGCTCAACACCGAGTTCCACAATTTTAGATCCTAACCTCTGCCCCCATTTTGTTTTTTTTTTGGCTGATTCACACTTCTTTCTGTCATGTTGCATTTGGATGGCTGTTATCCAGCTATTCACCCTTCATTAGAACACATCTTTTGTTTCTTTACTTGATTCATTAGCACTCCTTTGGTTTTTGTAGCATGAAACCTTATGCTATTTAATCTGTCCTGCACTCCACCTTTTGTTCCTCCTCCCCTCTCCCTCTTTCACTTGCTCAAAACCTATTACATTTTTATCTTTTCTCAGCTCTGATGAATGGTCATCTAACTAAAATCTCGGACTGTATTTTTGCAAAGTCCGCAGACTGTTAAAAATGGCAGCCGGGATCAATTCCGGGATTCCCGGGGCCCCCAATTTTTACCATTATGGGATAAGTTTGCAGGCTAGTGCGGATCATGAGCCTGCACTCTGCAATCCTAACCTGGCTGGCTCCATAGCGGGGTTAAGCATCTCCTAGTGCCCCGCAATTTTTGTGGAGTTGGGCCAGCCTTTCACAGAGCCATAGCTCATGGCTCCTGAGAGGCGGAAACCAGTTGAAAGGTAAGCTCAAAAGGTGGTACCAAGCCCCCCATGTCTAGCTATGCCCCTCCACCCAGCACCCATGCCCCCCATATCCTCCATGCCAAGCTATCCCCCTCTACCCACCCTGATAACCCCCATACCCTCCTTGCTAAGCTATGACCCTCCACCCGTCCCGCTTGGCCCTCATACTCTCCATGCCAAGCAATGGCACTTCCATACCCATTCACCCAGGATACAGAACCAATGCACCCTATAGTAGCAAAAGCATGTGCAGAAAACCTTTGAAAAGCAGGAATTCATTCATAACTTTCTTTGAAAAAAGCCTTGTTTTTACTACAGCTCTATATATTATCAATCATCCAGACCTTTACAGTCTCAATAGCTGAAGCTACAAACACTTCTCACCTATTTATCCTGTGTATATAAACATTAGCCTGAATTTCACACTCCCCCACTGGCATGTTTTCAGGCAGGGGGAGCATGAAATTGAAGGAATGGGATTCCCTCTGGGCTCCCGCCTGCTCGCAGTGATTTTATGCCCACCCTTGCCCAAATTGATGCCCCTAAATGTGCAGTTTCCTGCCCAGCCTCAATTCTTAGGCTGGTGGGAGGATTTACCTGGTATGGGGAAAGCCTGAAAAAGAATAGGTCTAAATCTCAGGTGGGAAACAGTTGGGGGTGGGGGGAGTGCCTCCATCAGAAGCCCCCTTCTGACTATGGGTGCCCCTTCTTTAAGATCCAGTGGCCGCTGGACCCCCCTCCCCCAGCCTCTCCCACGACACTCCAGTCACCTCCTTAGTGCACCCCCACCCCCCTCCCCCCCCTCACCACCCAGTCTCCCTACCTTCCTTACCCTGGCACCCCTTAAACTTATCTTTCCCTCCAATCCTGGGACTTAGGCTCAGTCATCTTCCTGAAGTTTCCCTTCAGTCCCCTGTAGCTTTTGTTGCTGCAGGGATTGGAGAACTGCTGGCCAATCAGATTTGGAAGACATTTCTAAGGCACAACTTCCTCCCAGGTGAGGGGTGGAAGTCACGCCTGCAGCCAACCGATGCTCATTCAACCGTGAAATGGCTGCAGGACACTCGGAGTCAGCAATGATGTTTTCCCCACCGACCCTTCAGATGGCAGGAACGGAGACCCCATCATCTGAAAAATTCAGGCCATTGTGTAATTGACAGAATAGGTAACAGAGAAAGAGTTGTCAATCAAGCAATGTTTTCCCTCTGGGACATCTTAAAACAGACAGATGGATGCCTGGGCTCTTAGCCAAGGATGCATAACAAGGCTTGGCCGAGAGCCTTTTAAACAGCTTGCCTTGGCACCCAGCAGCCCCTGTGGCTGCCTCCGAACGTATTCCGGAGGCAACAGGCCTGACTCTAGTTATGACCTGCCTGCCCCGCACACCACCCCCCAACATTCTACACGCCATCCCCGGAACAAAAATCCCACGGAAATCCCGCCTTTGCAGGCACTCTCTCCCAAGGCGGGCACAACTCCTGCTACCCACCTCTAGGATGAAAATCCAGCCCGTTAACTCTGTTTCCCTTGTCAAGGATGGATTATTTGCATGAATGGGACAGCAGTATTGTGCCTGCAACCATGCTTCTATGGTGCCTGCCCGATTGTGACAGATACCCCACGATCTCCTCGACCAAAGAAAATCTGTCCAAGCCAAGCTGTTGTGTCTTCAGTGAAGGTTAATAAATGTCCTGTAGGGTCGATTACCTTTTTTAAATGCTTTGTGATCTTCACTAGAAACAAAATAAAACTACAACAGCCCCCAGTAGTGGTAATTTACATTAGGCCTGTCAAAAGGCCCTGGAACTCTTCC
Source organism: Cetorhinus maximus (assembly GCF_964194155.1). Lineage (NCBI taxonomy): Eukaryota > Metazoa > Chordata > Chondrichthyes > Lamniformes > Cetorhinidae > Cetorhinus > Cetorhinus maximus. The sequence goes on from NC_135885.1 coordinate 70,147,809, forward strand.
TAATATGGCAGGGCATGAGTTGAAAATCCAGCAATGCCTATTCCATAGATTGACCACTTGTTCACTGAAATAATGGCCTCAATATTAATGGGAGGCCAGAAGGGGTGCGCTGGGAGACCAATAATGGGCAACAAAACAGTCAAGACATGGGACATGGAGGTCCTGCTGTTATAAACATTTAAATAACTCTTTGCTGACTCCTGTCTGATACCCGATTAGATTGACTGTCTGGCGAGAGTCAAAATTTAATGGCAGGAGGCCACAGGCCGGAGACCCATGGGGTTGGTCCCTAGTCAGTGGAAGGAGGGTTTTGCAGAAGATTGGGGATCAGATGCTTCAATGAGATTAGGAAGTGGGGATGCTGGGGCTTGGGAGGTATAAGTCTTCTTGAGGGGCCTGAAGCGAGCACTCCTGCTCATTCTGACCCACTAGGAGTTCTAAAAGGAGCAGATTTTGAATATTGCCCATGGTCAATCATGGCTGCTGTCTTTGATTGCTCCCAGGCAGCCTATAGTACAAACATTCCACCCACATTCAATTAATCCTATGTCGTAGTGCCAATTATATCATCAGCTGGTGAGCATTGGGTGTTAACTGGGCCCTGCCCACCTTTTGTGGGGACTTCATTAGTGGCCTGATTTGGGCAGTGAATGTTTAAACGGCTGGAAAGGTTGGAGCTAAGAGATAGGGTGGTAAAAATGTTAACCTTTTCCACATTCCATTCTTGTTAGATGCAGAAGGTGGAAGAGTGGGGGAGGGGGGGTGGGGGGGAGCAGGCTTTAAAATTGGGGCCAGCATTCCCACAGATTAATAATGAATTTACCTCCCTTCAAATGCAGGCCGTGTCCTCAGATTCCACTGTTTAAAAGGTGATGCAGCTCATCATTGTTTACATTGTAATGTGCTTGTGGAATCTTAAAATCATTCTGGTTGCCTTGTTCAGCATCTCTTCATTCACTGCAATATTCTTTTTATACTGTGGTGACCTGAGCTGCACACCGTAGTCTAGGTGTGATCGCACCAACGATTTATAGAGCGGCAAGACTACGTCATCATTTCGGCTCAATATTGCCTTTTAATACATCAGGACATCTGATCTGCTCTACTCACTGCCAGTGAGCATTGTCCTGATGGCCTTAATTTATTGAAACTCAGGACCCCCAGATTTTCCTTACACCTTATTTTCTTTCTGTTTAAGTAATAGTCCTTTCATGGATTTTTTGTTCCTTTATAGTTCCCTGTCATAGTTCCTTAAAGATCCAGCACAAGATTTATTTACCATAAGACTGAACAGCTGTTTGGCAACCTATTGGTATTAAAACTTACCTCTGGAACACCATCTAGTTCCCTTTTCAGATAAATTGTCCATATCTTCCTTGATAAAAAGTGAGGGGAGAAACTTATTTGGTGCTTTTGCAGCTTGGGTAACATAATTTGTAATGTCTGTATCCTACTCCATCCTTTATTTTTATTTTTCTCTTAATATAACTTTTTTTTATTATTATCCTTCATTTTTCTTGCCAGATTTAATTTGAAATTACCTTTGCTCTTCTGGTACCTTTTTGAGACTCCTGACATATATTTGATCCACCTTAATTTTGTGCCATTACATTCACGGCATAAAATAACTTGGTTTCCTGTATGAGTTGCTTGGTAGTCTCGTTCAACCAGGCAAGACTTCGGGCAGGATTTTCCGCACCCGCCCACCGCCAGGATCGTCCAGCCCTGCCGCAAGTCAATGGACTTCTGGCTGGGGCGCCACCTTGCCCGCAGTGGGCCACGCCCGCGATGGGACTGGAAAATCCTGACCTTCCTTTAAGCTTGGGACCTTAACTTTGAATGGATCAACAAAGTCTATATTCCATAAAGTCTTCTGTTGTGGAACTTCAGTGAAGGAAAACCAACTCTTGATCTAATGAAAGAACTTATATGATGGAAACTAAGGGCCACTGCCTCAAGGATCAATTACTCAAATTACTTTCCATTGCCACACCTCAAAAATTTCAATCAATCCAGAACTCTGCAGCACAAATTTTCTTTCCACATATAAGCCCTGTCCACATCAAACTTCACTGGCTTTTTATGCCCCTGCAAATTGTCTTCAAGACTCTCTTCAAATGCTTCCATGGCTTCATCCCATCTTCCTTGAAAAATCTTCAAACATTATTCCTACCGTGTGCCTTCCATGTTTCTTATGGTAGATTGCTGCTTGTTTCATGCATTACTGCTCCAGCGTTTTGATCTTTCAAGCCCTTCTAACTTTTGAATTCTCTTCCAAAACTATTCAGCTGCTGCCGCTCTCGTTATGCCTTCAAAAGCCTATTAATAAATCCACATCTTCGACCTTGCCTTTGACTGCTTTCATCTAAGTGTCTCAAACCCTTCAAGTTGTCCAATTCTCCTCTGGGAAGTGTTTTGAAATGCTCATCTATTTAAGTAGATGTACATACGATGAGACCCACTGCTACATTATAGAGTCTAACTGTACAACATGACATCAATCGTATAAAGTTCTGAAGACAAACTTGGTGTTGAATTCTGAATATTTGAGATAAGATTAACAGAAAAGTTTTCATTTCTTAATCCTTATTGGAGAATTTAGAATTATAGAATGCTGTTGTACATAGAAATGTAGAAGAGAATGCCAGGAACAACACCAGGCATACCTAAAAATGAGGTGCCAATCTGGCGAAACTATAACGCAGGATTACATGCATGATAAACATTGGAAGCAGCATGCTATAGGCAACGCTAAGCAATCCCACAACAAGTGGATCAGATCAGAGCATTGCAGTCCCGTCACATCCAGTTGTGAATGGCGATAGACAATTGAACAATTAATGGGAAGGAGGAGGCACCATGAACATCCTCAAACTCAGTGGTGAGGGAGCCAAGCATGTAAGTACAAAAGACAATGCAGAAGTATCACAACCTTCATCAGCCAGAAGTGCTGAGTGAATGCTTCACCTCAGCCTCCTTCTGAGATCCCCAGACAGATGACTGTCTTCGACCAATTCAATTAATTCCAAGTGATATCAACATATGACTGGGCACACTGGGTGCAGCAAAGGCTAAGGGCTCCAACAGCATTGTGGCTGTAGTACTGAAGACTTGTGCTCCAGAACTAGCCAAGCTGTTCCAGTACAGCCACAACACTGGCATCTACCTGACAAAATGGGAAATTGCTGCAGTATGTCATATCCACAAAATTCAGGACAAATCTAATTTGGCCAATTATTGCCATAGCAGTCTACTCTCCATCATCAGCAAAGTGATGGCAAGTATTGTCGACAGCGTTATCAAGTGTGTCACGAAACTATAATAAGTTTCATAATATTATTGTGGTTTATTGTAAAGTAGGTTTATGGGTGTGAGTGTAGATGGTTTTGTCTGTGTGATTTAATTAAATTAGAGTCAGATAGGCTGCAAGCTTGAAATTATCAAAAGAAGTTAGGGATAAAAGACATTTAAAATGCTAATGATTAAACATGGACGATGTTGCAGCATGAACGGTGTGAAGGAAATTTGCATTTTTAGATAAGTGAAAAAGTTGTTAGGGTTTCAAAGGGATGGTATGATGTTTACAACTAACAAGATAAATTGGGCAAGGTTATTATGTTTATTTTTCCCAAAAGGTACTGACCATATTGGCAACCTGAAAGATTTTATATTATGGGAAAAGTACATTTTCAAAGACATAGAGAACAATGGAATTTACAGATTAAGGAGAGAGAAGCATATACAAAGAAGGAAGGAAAGTGATGTTGGGGGGGTTCATATAAGAACTAAAAGAACTGTGTAAAACAGCCTTGGGGAAGCCTCCAGCCATGTTCGCAAAAGTTTGCAGTGTCCAGTAACTAAAGTTGGAAAAATAAGCCTTTTGAATTCCACTGTCAAGTGGGTGTTGTGGTAAATCTGCTGGCTATTTAAATTTAAAATCTATTTTGGACTGTTACCTTAAAGGGGGGGTGTAGTTGAGAGTCAGTTTAATTAGGAATTTTGGGATTTATTATAATATTAAGTAACTGTAATTGTATGTGTATGCTTGAAATCTTTTCTTTTGTTTATAAATGTTTTAATTTAGTTTTTAAAACTTCGAAAGGTAATAGTGGACTCATTGGGGAGAATTTTCCCCATGTCGGGCAGGCTGTGCAGAAGTGGGCGCAGGCGGGTGCAGACCCGATCGCCGCCCGCGATCAGGTCCGCACCGCCATTTTATGCAGGCAGGCCAATTAAGGCCTGCTTAGCGTAGTTCACGACTCCCGTTGATATCGGGAGTGGGCGGGCGGCAGCAGGCGTGCTCAGACCACCGGGTCCAAAGGCAACCCCATGGCCTGTTTAAATGAAGGACTGGCAGCCTTTGCAAGGCTGCTCACAATGGCTCGGAGAAGAGAACATCAGAGGGCCAATGTGTCTGATGCAAGACCGGAGGGTAGGCCATCGGGACAGGCCAGGCCGGAGGGTAGGCCAGTGGGGCAGTGTGCCCCTCATTTTTCCAACAAGTGCCTAGCTGCCCTCCTGTAGGAGGTGGCAGTGCGGCGGGAGGTCCTTCTTCTGAGGGATGGGAGGCGGAGGCCTCCCCACTTGACCAAATATGCGTGGTAGGAGGTGGTCAAGAGTGTTAGCTCCCATGATGCGATGCGCTGCACATGGATCCAGTGCCGCAAAAGATTCAATGATCTCCTGTGCTCGGGAAGGGTGAGTACCATGTTTCCTCAAGCAACTCAATGCAGCCATCACCCTTTCCCCCTAAGCCACTCCCCGCGGCAACTCTGAGTACAGTAATGGCATTGAATCCCTCACAGCATGTATCCCTCGCTGGGTGTGCCAGCAGAGATTGCCCATGTCCAGTTCACCCTGAGAGGGTTGAGCTAGGATGTGTTCTGCATCCGCAGCATGTGTGACACTGACACCCAGAGTATAGAATGGGATTGAAAGTCAAGGGTCTGCACCTAGGCAGAGTGCTGGAACTGGGAAGCATGTCAAAGTCATGCTAGAAGGGGAGCTTCCAGTTGGCGGGACACCAATCCATCTGCTGGTCTTTGTGGTCCACGGGCTTGTGCCTCCTTGCTTAGCAAAGTGACACCCTCTGGTGCAAAATGTGAAGGAGGCAGCATTTGGGCAATGGGTGGGGGGGGTGGGGGGTGATGGGGTTAGCCCTGGCTTGTTTGGGTGAGTGTGTGGCAGCTGCGGGGTAACAAAGAACTGGAGCCCTGCAATGTTCCACTCTGGCTGGGTTGGCAGGGATGTGATGGGAATTCAGCTTGGACTAATCAATGCTCATATCTCCTTTTCAGGAGAAAACTGAGCACAATGCCTCTGAACGAATGCGGACTGGCAGAGGGCAGGCCCGGATGGCCATCCTAATGGCTTTCAAGCAGCAGGCCATGGACCTGGAGAGGTGCCATGCCCCCCAGGTCCACCGGTGGCAATGAGGCTGGGGTGCCATGGGGATGTATGATTGGTGAGCACTCAGGTCACCATGTTTGTCCCAGAAGCCATGGCACTGCTGAATGCTCAGCGATTGAAGTTAGCAACATGGGTTGACCATTGATGTTGGAAGGATGAGCGCATAATGATCCGGAGGAGCAGCATGCAAGTTGACATTGTCTGCACTGCAACTAATCAAATGTCATTTTTCTTCCTTTCAGCATCACTGGAGCAGGGTCGGGAGGAGGAGGCAGAGGGCCCACCTGCACCCCTGAAGTCCCAGAGCAAATCCACTCACCAGCGTCACATCATCTCATCACAGGCAGACACCAGTGCAGATACGAGCACTTCGGTGGGAATTAGATCTTCGGCTAGTGTCCCAGGGCACGGCGATGATGGCACTTCACGCTCACCTGAGGTGCGGGCAGAGGCAGAGAGTGCCCATGGCATTGGCAGTTGGAGGATGGCTGGAGACCAGGTACATGCTCGGTCGGTGGCTGATGATGTGCCTCTGGACTCGTCCGTGAGACAACGAAAGCTGGAAGTGTAGCAGGGTATGCGGGAGGATCTGGCGGAGATACATGAGGCAATGCGTGGCATGGTGCCCATGCTGGAGGAGTCCAAGCGGAGCATCACCAATGCAATGAGCCTCATAGCTGAGTGCCATGCTTCCTCCATGGAGAGAGTGGCGACTCTCATGGAGAGGCTCCTCCAGGAGACCAATCAGGGCCTTCTAGGAGTTGCACTCGGACCTGCAAGCCCTCACAGCAGCATTCACCTCAGCTGGTCAGTGCCAGTGTGGGAGATGGTTTGTGTATCAAGTATCCCAGCTCAGTACCCATCCATTTACGGTGAGCAGGGAGGTCCAAAGTGACCTCACGTCGGCGCAGCAGCTGCCTGTCGTTTCTGCGGACTCCTCTCAGAGCGCTCAGGATGAGGGCAGCAGCTCCTCCGCTCCTCTGCCAGTGACCGTGGCATCCGCTGAGGCTGTGGTGACTGGGGAGAAGCCAGCTGTGGAACTGGCCACTCCCTCCCAGGCGGGGCCATCAAAGGCTCCAAAGGCCAGAGGACGCCCGTCAAGGTCATCAAGGCCAACAGGACATCAGAGTGAGCAGGCTGTCTCAGATGCCAGTGCCAGTGTGGGGGCAGCACCTAGACATTGCACCCGTAAGCATAAATTTAAGGCACCTTAGGCACACCGCGGATTTCTCACTGGTGCTTTTATGTTGGCCCATAGTACTTTCTGGAAGACTTGGTGTGATGTCCAGCACCGTTTTTTTTTCCTTTATGAAGTTACATTTGTTCACTCAATAAATTTTGATATGTTGCCATGCCTCAGGGTGATTCCTTACTTCTGCAAGTGGATGGGGACCCATGATGCTCTGAGTGAGGTGTTTGACATTGAGCTTTATTGACAAAGGCCTTACTTAATGTGGGTATCCAGGCTGATTTAGCACTCAGGTATCGAGTGTGCAGCCTGCAACCCTGGCGTGTGATGAAGGTCCATCTGTGTTGGGCTAGCTGAAGGTTTTTTGGATTATAGCCTCCTGAGTGTCCTTGCCTCCCTGGAGTATGCCCGGGTCAGCGTCTACCCCCTCAGCATTCTCCTATCTGTGCTCATCCTCGGACTCACTGCTGGACTCATCGTGTGCATCCGGAGGAACTGTGTCCATGTCTTACTTGTCCACTGCGTCCCCCCTTTCCAGCGCAAGATTGTGGAGAGCACAGCATGCAACCACTATCACCGACACACGATCTGGGGGGTATTGGAGTGCGACCCCTAAGTGGTCCAGTCATTGGAAGCGCATCTTGAGAAGACCGATGGTTCTCTCCACCACAGCCCTTGTGGAGGCGTGGCTCCTATTGTACCGCTGCTCAGCTTCTGTTCTTGGATGGCGGAGAGGCTTCATGAGCCACCTTCTGAGGGGATAGCCCTTGTCACCCAGCAGCCATCCATCTAGCCGAGCCGGAGCACTGAACAGCCCCGGCACCTGGGATTGATTGAGTATGTAAGCATTGTGGGAGTTCCCGGGGTACCTTGCACAGACTTGCAGAATCTGCAGCTTGTGATCACACACTATCTGCACGTTCAAGGAGTGGAATCCCTTCATGTTGATATGAAGGCATCAGGCTCGCCTGCTGGTGCCTTGATGGCCACATGTGTGCAGTTAAGTGCACCCTGGACACGGGGGAAGCCAGCAATCGCTGCGAAGCCTCTGGCTCGCTCTGTCTGGCTGGCATCGTCCCAGCGGTAGTGGATGAAAGTCAATGCACGCCTGAACAGAGCTTCTGTCATCTGTTTGACACAACCAGGGACAGCTGATTGGGAGATTCTGCAGAGGTCACTCACCAACCCCTGGTAAGAGCTGGAGGCATAGAAGTTGAGGGCAGCTGTGACTAGAGCCATTGGCATGAGGTGCCCACCCACACAGTTGGTGCTGATCTCAGGGCATATCATCTGTCAGATACATTTGGCTGTCTTCCTTGAGCGACAGAGCCTCCTTCAGTACTAGACCTCAGACATATTGAGGTAGCTGCTTCACCACCTGTAAACCCTGGCAGCAGGATATTGGTGTCTTCTGCGGCCCCTTCCACCTTGGACTACCTGTTGGCCCTGCGCCCCTTGTGCCTGCGCTTCTCCTCCCAAAGGTGGCTCCCCTGGAGGCTGAATTTGGGCTCCTGGTCTCCTCCCCCTTCTGGCCCTCCCTTCCTCCACAGAGGAGGTGCCTCCAGTGGAGAGCAGAACTCCCATTCCCAGGCTAAGGAAAGGCTTCCTGAAAGCTGCAGACCCCAAAAATTATCTTTACTGTAGAATCCTGACCAAGGCTTTTACTCCTGTCCTAGCAGCTGGTATGAGTTTTGAAGTATTCCTGCTCACATAGGCAAGTATAAGTAACTTTTGCACTTAAATACCTAAAGATCACATTTGCGACCCCACTCACCCCTCTTATCCCACCCGTGCATGAGGCTTATACAAATGTCTCCCACCTGTCTGCCCATTGCACCCGTGCGACGTCCTGAAGACTGCACAGGCTGCGAAAAATCGAGACCAATTGCTGCCTCAAGGGCCTTAACTGGCCCGTTAATTGATGGTGGGCGCGCATCCAAAGTTATAGTGTGCCCGCTTTCCAAATATCGCGATGGCGAATGGTGACGCCGGGACGCACGCCTGATGTCACCGCACATTATTTTATGATTAGGCGTACGAGGCCCGCCCCTGCATGCCAATGGGAAAATTCTGCCCATTACTTCTGAATTCCGTGCCCAAATCTTCTTATAATAAATACAAATTACAAAACTGTTGTAATAGCCTGGCCAGGTTTCCCTTGTGGATTTGGTTCGCCTGGCACACATCACCTGCCGCGTCATAACAAGCGGCACTTACACACTAATAACCTGCTCACTGGTGTTCTGTTTGGGTTCTGGCACAACCACTCAACTTCAGAGCTTTGTCCAAATATTGACAGAAATGCTGAATTTCAGTCTGAAGAGAACGTGACTGCACTTGACATCGTGGTAGTATTTGACCAAGTGTGGCATTAGAAGGCCCAGTAAAATTAAAGTTAATGGGAATCAGGGAGAAAACTCTCCACTGGCTGGAGTCATACCTAGCATAAATAAGAATTGTTGTGATTGTTCAAGGCCAATCAACTCAGCCCCAGGACATCATTGCATAAATTCCTCAGCACAGAGCAGGCCACTTCATCTTCAGCTGCTTCATCAATGACCTTCCCTCCATTATAAAGTCAGAAGTGGGAATGCTCCCTGATGATTGCACAGTTCCATTTATAACTCATTCCATAATGAAGCAGCCTATGCTTATATGCAGCAAAACCTGGATAATATTCAGGTTTGGGCTGATATGTAGCAAGTAACATTCATACCACACAAGTACCCGGCGTGACCATCTCCAACAATGTGGAATATAACCATCTCCTCTTGACAATCAACAGCATTACTATCGTCAAATCACCCACCATCGACATCCCGGGGTCACTATTCATCAGAAAATTAACTGGGCCAGCCACATAAATACTGTGGCTATATGAACAGGTTAGAAGCTAGGAATTCTGCAAGGAATGACTCACCTGATTTCTTAAAACCTTTCTACCATCTACAAGCCACAAGTCAGGAGTGTGATGGAATACTCTCCACCTTTCTGAATGAGTGCAGCTCCAACAACATTCATGAAGCTTGACACCATTCAGGACAAAGTAAACTACTTGATCTGTCATTCTGTCCATAACCTTGAACATTCAGTCCCTCCACCACTGGCACACAATGGTTGCAGTGTGTACCTTCTATACAATGCAACTTGCCAGCACCTACGAAACCTGAGACCTTTATGAGGACAGGGACAAAAAGGGAACAGCTCCACCTACAAGTTCCCCTCCTAGTCACACACTATCCTGACTTGGAAATATATCAGCATTCCTTCATCATCACTGGGTCAAAACCCTTATCTGACAGCACTGTACATACACCACATTAACTGCAGCAGTTTATGGAGGTCGCTCACCACCACCTTTTCAAGGCCACTTAGGGATAGGCATCAAATGCTGCGTTTGCCAGTGATATTCTCATCCCATGAATGATTAAAAAATGGTACCACACAGAAGGAGGCCATTCAGCTTATCATACTTGTGCTGGCTTTTTGAAAGAACTAACCAATTCACCCTACTCCACTGTTCCTTCTCCATAGCTCTGCAAGTCTTTGGTTTTTGGGTATATGCTCAATTATCTTTTGAAAGTTACTATTAAATTGGCTTCCTCCTATCTTTCAGGCAGCACATTCTAGATTATATCTCGTCACTACATAACAAAAATTCTCCTCATTTCCCCACTCTCAAGTTTCCATTTGTTCCATGCATGTTTGCTGTATGCATGCGGACAAGCTGTATTTGTGAAACTGTGCCTCTGGTGAGGTGCTTTGTCCTCCAGGCATGCATTGATGAATGGAAAGTCATGACAACTCCACAGATTTTCCAATATGTGCTCCAGCATACGAGACTCCCCAGTGTGAGCATAATTTTGTAATATGAGTTCAACAGACTTTTTTTTTAAATGTTGCTTTTGACAGAAGTTGCAGCTTAATGATAAGCATGAGCTGTGTCTTATATTTTATTGGAAATTCAAAAAGGAAAAGAAAGTGCAATGAAATTTTTTTTTTTTTTTTGCAAAAATATACTTTATTCATAAAATATCTTCCATCACATTCCAAACCATTTCAAAAACACCATTACAAGGGTACAATCCGGTTAAACTTTTACAAAATGTATCACCAGGTGCATCAGTACAAACAATATTACAATCATTTACAGCCTTTCATTTTGAGCTGTACAGCCCGAGGGGCTCTAAACAGTTCCCAGTCCCTCGGTGCGCTGTGGCAGAAAGGTCTTAGACAGCGACCCTTCCCCATTGCGCCTTTGCGGCAGCTGCCCCAAGCTTTAGTGCGTCCCTCAGCACGTAGTCCTGGACTTTGGATTGTGCCAGTCCGCAACAATCGGTCGGGGACAACTCTTTGTGCTGGAAGACCAACAAGTTTCGGGCAGACCAAAGCGCGTCTTTCACCGAGTTGATGATCCTCCAGCTGCAGTTGATGTTTGTCTCGGTGTGTGTCCCTGGGAACAGCCCGTAGAGCACAGAGTCCTGTGTCACAGAACTGCTCGGGATGAACCTCGACAGCAACCACTGCATCTCTCTCCAGACTTTCTTTGCAAAGGCACAATCCACAAGGAGGTGAACAACGGTCTCTTCCCCACCACAGCCACCTCGAGGGCAACGTGCAGAGGGGGTGAGACTCCTGGCATGTAGGAAGGATCTGACGGGGAGGGCCTTTCTCACCACCAGCCAAGCCACGTCTTGGTGCTTGTTGGAAAGTTCTGGCGATGAGGCATTCTGCCAAATGACTTTGACAGTCTGCTCGGGGAACCATCCCACAGGGTCCACCCTCTCCTTTTCCCTCAGGGCCTCTAGGACGTTACGTGCTGACCACTGCCTGATGGACTTGTGGTCAAAGGTGTTTTTCTGCATAAATTTTTCCACGAGGGACAGGTGGTACGGCACGGTCCAACTACTTGGAGCGTTCCGCGGCAGCGTGGCCAGACCCATCCTTCGCAACACCGGGGACAGGTAGAACCTCAGCACGTAGTGACACTTCGTGTTTGCGTACTGAGGGTCTACGCACCGCTTGATGCAGCCACACACAAAGGTGGCCATCAGTATGAGGGCGATGTTGGGCACGTTTTTTCCCCCTTTATCTAGAGGCTTGTACATCACGTCCCTGCGGACACGATCCATTTTCGACCTCCAGATAAAGTGGAAGATGGCTCGAGTGATCGCCATCGCGCAGGAGTCTGGAATGGGCCAGACCTGCGCCACGTAAGCAACAGCGAGAGTGCCTCACACCTGATGACCAGGTTCTTACCCGCAATGGAGAGGGAGCGTCGCTCCCACATGCCCAGTTTCCTTTTCACCATAGCCACTCGCTCCTTCCAGTTTCTAATGCATGCCCTGGTCCCTCCGAACCATATCCCCAGCACCTTCAGGCCGTCAGCCCTGACAGTGAAGGGGACAAAGGATCGGTCAGCCCAGTTGCCAAAGAACATGGCCTCGCTCTTCCCACGATTTACCTTGGCTCCCGAGACCAGTTCGAACTGGTCGCAGATGTGGATCAGTCTGCGCACCGACAGCGGATCCGAGCAGAAGACGGCGACGTCGTCCATGTACAGGGAGGCTTTTACCTGAGTGCCTCCACTACCTGGGATCGTCACTCCTCTTATGCCCGGATCCTTCCTGATGGACTCGGCAAAGGGTTCTATGCAACATACGAAAAGAACAGGCGAGAGAGGACAGCCCTGCCTGACTCCAGATTTAATCGGAAAGCTATCTGTTTCCCACCCATTGATTGAGACTGCGCTACTGATGTTAGTGTAGAGCAGTTGGATCCAATTTCGAATTCCCTCCCCAAACCCCATTTTGGAGAGCACATCCACCATGTAGGTGTGCGATATTCTGTCAAAGGCCTTCTCCTGATCCAAGCTGATGAGGCAGGTATCCACACCCCTGTCCTGTACATAGGCAATCGTATCCCTGAGCAGCGCGAGGCTGTCAGAGATCTTCCTGCCTGGCACAGTGCAGGTCTGGTCAGGGTGAATCACCAATTCCAGAGCGGATTTGACCCGATTGGCGATGACCTTGGACAGAATCTTATAGTCCACATTCAACAGTGAAATGGGTCGCCAATTTCTAATTTCCTCCCTTTCCCCCTTGTGCTTGTAGATGAGGGTGATGATGCCTTTCCTCATGGATTCTGACATACTACCGGCCAGGAGCATACTCTCGTACACTCCTAGCAGGTCTGGGCCGATCAAGTCCCACAGAGCCGAATACAACTCCGCCGGCAAGCCGTCGCTTCCGGGAGTTTTACTCTTCTCGAAGGACTCAAGGGCCTTAGTCAGTTCATCAGGAGTTAGCGGTTTGTCCAGGCTCTCCCGCGTACTGTCGTCTAAGACCTCCGTGATAGAGGACAGGAAGGACTGGGAGGCCGTGCTGTCCGTGGGCTTCACGTCATACAATCCGGCATAAAAGGATTTGCTGATCCTCAAAATGTCGGACCGTGATGACTTTACTGAGCCGTCTTCTTCCTTCAGGCTGCTGATCACAGAGCTCTCTCTGTGTACCTTTTGGAAGAAGAAACGTGAGCACGTCTCATCCTGCTCCACGGAGCGGACTCTGGAACGGAAGATGATCTTGGAGGCCTCCGAGGCAAAGTGCGAGGCTTGCTGGCTCTTCACCTCTTGGAGCTCCTCCTTGACATCGACCCCCATCGACCGCAGCCGGAGCAGATTCTGCATGTTTTTCTGGAGTCGGGACATTTCCCTCTGTTCCTTTCTAGCTTTCTGGGTGCCTTTGAGGATGAAAAACCTCGTGATGTTTCCCTTGATCGCTTCCCACCAGTGTGTCAGGGACTCAAAGAGGGGTTTCACGGTTCTCCAACCTTTGTAATCCCTCTTGAGCTCCTCAATGTTCTCTGGGGTCAGCAGTTGCACATTTAGCTTCCATGCCCCCCTGCCCACCCTCAGGTCCTTCTCCAAGTGGCAGTCCGCCAGTAGGAGGCAGTGGTCAGAGAAGAACACCGGCTTGACATCGGTGGATCTGACTGTGAATGCACGGGACACAAACAGGAAGTCTATCCTGGAACGAATGGACCCGTCTGGCCGCGACCAGGTGTATCTACGCTGCGCTCCGTCTGCAGGGTTGCTGAAGACATCATGCAGCTTGGCATCCTTAACTGTTTCCATCAGGGATCTGGACGTAGCGTCCAATCTGCTGTCGGCCCTGCTGGATCGTCCAGCCGCATCGATGATGCAGTTGAAGTCACCGCCCAGAATGACCGGCCTGGAAGTCGCCAGCAGCAGTGGGAGCTGCTGAAAAACCTCCAGCCGCTCAGCCCCTTGTGCCGGGCCATACACGTTAATTAACCGGAGTGGAGCGTTCTTGTACATTACGTCTGCTACGAGGAGTCGCCCGCCCACCACCTCCTTAACCTTGGAGACGGTGAAGTTGCCTCCCCGCAGCAGAATACCCAGGCCGGAGGAACGAGAGTCATTTCCGCCCGACCAGATCGATGGCCCGTGGGACCACCATCGTGACCATTGCCTGTAGGAGCTGAGGTGCGGTATCGCACACTCCTGCAGAAACAACAGGTCAGCTTTGACCTTGGCTAGGTAGTCCAAGGTCGCAACACATCGCGTAGTAGATTTAATGCTACGCACATTTATGGATACAATCTTTAAACCCATTTTAAAGCATTTATTCTCCTACCAAACCCACTGTCTCTGAGAGTCCCAGACCTTTAGTCTGCTCCTTCATACCCGTAGTGAGCTCAAATTCCTTCACTTTGGATGGGCTGAGGTAGTTCTCCTTGGCAGTGTTCTGCTCAGGTGGCATCTGGAGGTTCACGTAGAGAGCGGGTTTTGAGATGACCTTTGCTGGAGAAGCTTCTCCAAAACTCACCCCCTCTGGGGTGTTGCTGTTCCCGGCTTCCTGGAGCTGGGGTGCGATGATTACCTCACTGCTCCCAGATTCCAGGGGCTGTGGTGCACTGGCCTCCTCAGGTTGCAGGCAAAGTTGGGGTGCGCTGGTCTCCTTGTTGTCTCCAATGTTCTGGAGCTCGGGTGTCTCGTCCTCCAACGCCCTGGAGCTTTGCCGCCTCTTCTGTCGGTGCCGCCCTGGCACTTCATCATCCGAAGAGCTGCTGCCCTTGTCATCCATGTCGGATGGGAGACGCCTCTTGCCGCTTTTCTGGGAAATGGCTTTGCTTCTTCTTCGCTCCTTCTTCCTTTTGGTGTTCTTCACCGTCCGCCACTCCCCCTGCTGCTTTTCCACTGCTGCCTCCTCCTCCATTGATTCGCTGTCCTGAGGACTGGGAGGTTCAGGGGGTAGTGCTGTTGATTGGCTCTCTGTTGCCTCAATCTCTTCCTCCACCTTGTCTCTCTCTGCGTCCTCCTTTGTCCCGTTGAACTCCCTGGGGGCCTTGGTGGTTGGAGTGACACGAAACATTTCTTCTGCTTCCCCCTCGTTGGCTTTGGCTGCCTGTGCGTAAGTACGGCAGCGTTTGGGGCAGCTCCTGTAGAGGTGACCTGCCTCGCCACACAGGTTGCAGCACTTGGCCTGCTTGCAGTCTTTTGTCTGGTGCCCTTCCTGTTTGCAGATCTTGCAGAGGGAGGCGCTGCAGTTGGCCGCCACATGACCAGCCTTGCCGCATGAGCGACAATGCTTGGGTTGCCCAGCGTAGACCAGGTAGCCACGGTTTCCCCCGATAGCGAAACTGGAAGGAGGGTGGAAAATGGCTCCCTTACCATCGGTCTTTAGCGTGACCTTAAACAGGCGTTTGCCTGTCCAGATCCCCAACTCGTCTCGAATCTCGGTGCCGCTCCCCACCTTATCGAAGTACCTGGTGAGGAAGGTGACCACGTCGGCGACAGGGACGAAGGGGTTGTACACATGCACCATCACCACACGTTCCCGTTGCAACGGCAGAGAAAAGAGCGGCTCCGCCGTCAGGATCTTCATCTCCGGCAGGTCTCTCTTTTCCTCGAACACCCTCAGGAGCTGGACGCAGTCTGCCACCCGCTTGAACGTCACGTTGAAAAAATGAAATACCCTTACTCCAGCAGTTTTCTCCCCTCCTATTCCCTTTTAGAGAGAAAGAATGGCACTTTGTCCAACTTAGGACATCCCAACGTGCATTACAGCCAATCAGATAGTTCTGTAGTCATTTGCTGTTATGATGTACAAAAAGGCAGCACAAGGTCCAACAAACAAACCCAAAACCTTCTGATCTGACAGTAAGAGTGCCAGCATTTAATTAAGTTTCATGAAGCTATTAATGTATATAATGTTATTGGAAACTATTTTTTTAATAGAGGTTTAGCCTGTGGGTGTGCCTTTGTATGTCTTAATTGGATTAAAGCCAAATAGTCTGGGTGCTTTGATGTATAGTAGTTTTGAGATATAAATAGTAAGGTAGAAGTACATTTGCATTTTGTTGAATAGAGTATTCAAGGTGGGGAGTGAAATCTTGCACCTAGCTGGGAGACACCAAGCAATGTTTATATTGCAAAAAAATTGGTACTATGAAAGGGGTTTTATTGTTAGAAGAGGGGAAGTTCAAAGGGCCTGGTGATACAATGAGAATTTACATTCAAAGAGAAGTGCTGGGTATAACAGAAGGGAGTTTTTGTGTGTGCAAAGCAGAGGCATGTAACATCAAAGCAGCTGTAAGCCTACAAATGTCTGCAAATAAACCAAATTGAAAGGAACCTTATTTTGAATTGGTAAGGTGAAAATGCTTTGCCTGGTGTCTGCTTAAAGTCTATGGGTTGTTGTTGCCTTAGTGGAGATTAATTTGGGAATTTGTTAAAAAGTTATGATAGTAGTAATTTGTAGCCATGTGCATGTGTTTAATACCTTGTTGTAAATTAATAAATGTCTCATTTAGTTTGATATAAAAATCTCTCAAGAACTGCTGGCCTGATTCCTGAATTTAGAGCTGCATCTCAAACATACCAATTGAAAATATAGGTTATGAGATCTGATTAAAGTTTCCCTCTGGGATTTTAAATAACTCAGCTTTTAAAAACTGTTATGTCATAACATTAAGGTAGCCATTCATGTCTCCCGAGATTATAGGCTCCTTGCTGTAGAATGATAACCGTCCAATATCTCACCCAAGTGGCATTCAAATGTGAGCCTCACATACAAGGTGTATTTTCCATTTCTGGATCATTATCCATCTGTACTATTCCCTCTCTTTCTCTGGTGGCAATATCCTAATCCAACTCAAGATTTAATTTCTCAAGGATTTTCTAGTTGGTTGTCCCTCTTCCACTCTTTACGAGCTTAAATTAATGAAGAACTCTTGAGGCTCGAGTCCTGTCTCACACAAAAGGCCATTATGACCACTATCCTTGCCAAACTCCAGTGACTGTCTTCCCTGCAGCATATTATGTCAGCAAATCCTGCCACTGTCTTACTCCCACTTTAAACAAAAAAATATTCTCCAGTCCTATGTTCCACAGTTCATCGTCTGACTCTGAACTATTTCTCAACCCTACAGCCCCAGTTTGAGACTGATTCTAGACACTGCACTCTTGCCCTTCAGAGTTCTCTGGCAAAACACCTCCACCTCACTGTCTTTCTGACAACTTTTGACTCCCAAAAATATCTCTTCAACTGTCCTTTTGGTCCATCATTCCTAGATACTGCTATCCTTTTTAAAGTTCCCTGCAAGGCACTCTACGAATGGAACTTGTGTTGCATTACAACCAGCAATGGGAAATCTGCAGTGGGAACATCTCATCACTGATTAGGCAAGCAGAGAAAGCACAATACATCTGCCACGAACTAGTGACATTGCTGCGTTCCTCACTGAACACATATCCCTAGAAATTATGCTCCGCTTTTAGCTTGAAATTAGTGCTATGAGCAGAGGGATAGGATGGAGGAAAATTGTGAGGAACCAATTTCCACTGAATTTCCGGCCTTTCTTGACCCCAGTGAGAAATTGCTTCACCCCAACTTATGTTGCATATTTCTTCCCAAAAACAGAATGGAATTGCTGTGTTTTGTATGTTCAGTGAGGTATACACCTGCAGGGATCAGCTATGCAAGCTGACCCACAATGCTCTAGGTGAGTGCCTCAGTACTGTCATCACTTCTGTTATTCCAAAAATAATGACCCTGAAATTGGGATGGGTTCAAGGCAACAGCAGAGCATGACTTCCAGAGTTTCTATCACACAGTCTCTTATGTTTTCTCCTTTCTTAACGCAACCCTGTGATGACATGCTTAACCATTCACCTGTTTCTGCCATTCAACACTATAAAATAAAAATACCCCATACTGGATTTCTGAACAGACAACGTTTTGGCATTTCAAAGTACAAATTGTCAGGTTCATCCAGTGGGATTGTCCAAGTACTCATTCTTAACAATTTTATTGCGGAGTTAATGAAGGGGATTTAAGTGAAGTCCAAAGTGATATAATCAGAATTGTGGGGCTGGGCATTTGGTCACTCCCCCAGTAGAAAAGTTAGTCGCGAACTGACGGACTTTAAGAAAGGCTGCCCCACAGCGATGATACAGCCTTAATGAGATGAGTGGGGGACTTCCACCCCTCAAAGAAAGAAAGAATCACCCTCAAGGACAATCAGATTGCTGAATAGTCCTAGCAGCAGCAAAAGCAAGTAATGCTGGATCTAGAAGGAAGTCCCCAGGAAGAAATGTCATGGATGCTGGACTAAAGTAAGTTGGGGCTTTTTGGGTGGGGAGGGATTGGGAACCTAGGGAGAGGGGAGAAGGAGTTGGCGGCATCGGGTTTTGGAGGCTGAGGTGTAGGTACAAAGGAGGGGGGCACCATCTTATGGAGGGGTGCCCCAGTAAGCACACACTTCCTAAGGAAGTACCCCTTTTCCCTTTCTGCCTTTTCAACAGAGTTGGTGAAAAACTAGGCTGGCCGCTTTCTTCCACCTTCCAGGCCCACTTCATTATGGCAATGGAGGTGGAATTAGACCCCTAACTGGCCCTTAATTAGCTAGTTAAGGGCCTCAGTAGTGCTAAGGACGGGTGGGTTGGTTGATGCCTTACCCGCCCATCGTCATATGAGGGACAACTCCAGGGTGGGTGGGAAAGTGATGGGCTGTCACATTTTACCTGGCCTCCTGCCTCAAACATGCCCAGCAGGGGCAGTAAAATTCCCCCCATGGTGTCTGACTGCATTTTAAACTATTGTGATAAAATTCTTGAACATGATATTGGAAATGTGATCAGTGAACAGAAAAACAATTGTTGCTAATTACCAGAATGACACCATCAAAAACAGAACCAAAAAAATCAAATAATAAGCACTTAGTTCTCTCTCTAAATCTCTCCACCTTTATCTCCTTTTTAAAATTGTTCCTTAAAACTGGCCTCTTTGACCTAGCTTTTGGTCACCTGTCCCACTATCTCTGGATATCAGTATCAAATTTTGTCTGATAATATTCCTGTAAAGTGCCTGGGGATATTTTTGTCCATTAAAGGTGCTATATAAAACAATCTGCTGTTATTGTTTTTATTGCAATTCACTTTTGGTTCAATATTGCAATATTAATAAAACCCATCACAATGCTATGTTTGTCAACCTGATTGACTAGGGAAGAACTCCACCGGAGTTTGAATACATAGTGAAACTTTGGAGCATGAGTTGGGTGCACATAAGCGGGACAATTCCTGGTTCCACGAACCAAGACTTTTAAAAATGGATGCCCAGATGTCAGATTTTCAGTCTCATGGAGGACGGGCTAGATTAGAAGTCAGGGTGGGTGATCCCAGAAGTAGTGAGTAGTCAAAAATACACAATGAGACTTTGCTAAGAGCCCAGGTATCCATTACTCTAATGAAACAACAGCACCACAGGGAGAACATTGCTTGACCGACTGTGGCTCTCTGATCCCTGTTGTCAATTTCACAGTGTTTATTTACAGAAGATTAAGCAGTTTCAAGTCCTTGCAGTTTCTGTTATTGATAGTTTAAAGGGTCTAAACGATTGACACTTTTATTAGGCTATAGTGAAATGCATTTTTTTCACATAGTAGAAAGTAATGAATGAACAACTGCTTTTTAAAAGCTTTTTTAAATATATCCTATTGTCAGTATAGGGTTAATTGGTTCTATGCAGTGTATAGTGAATCAATGCACATGAACGTGCCATACGTTAACATGGGGGCATGAGGAGCCATGGGGGTCATAGCCTGGAATTGGGGTATGAGATGGCATGGAGGTGGCATGAGGAGTGTATGGGGGTGAGGGGTGAGGGCTGGAGGGTCTTTCTATTTTAATTCTAACTGGAATGAAGCCCCCCAGCACTGATGCAGGCCTTTTAAACATGCTGCCTTGGCACTCAGCAGCCTGTGGCTGCCTCTGACCTCTTTTCTGGGTCAGCTGGGCTGATTCAAGCCCGCACCCGGCAATGAAGACCCCGCCTTTGTGGACAAATTTTTTCGAGGTGGGCACGAATGATCCCGACTTTCAGTGCCCGCCTTGGTGGTGAAAATCCAGGCCATTAACTCTGTTTCTCTCTTCCCAGATGCTGCTAGATCTGCATTTCCCGCATTTTCTGTTTTTATTGTATAATTCTCAATTGCTTTTGTAAACTGCTATTGAAATACTATAATTTAATCTATCTTAAATTTAAATAAAATCATACATGTTACAAACATAGGGTAGGCTTCAAATTGTTGAACATACATTCCGCAGGACTAATGGAGAACAGTGCACACTTTCTTCAGAGATGCAACATACAGGAACAGGAAATCCCAGAACAGAAGCATCCTCAGTTAAATGGCAAAAGTATAACAAATGGTAGCTGCTCTGCCAAGATTAATTTATGCCTGGCTGGAAGGCTGAAAGCAACAGCAAATAGTGTGATCACTCAAATTCCCTTCGGCACAAAGTTAAATATGGTCAATAACGATCTAGTATATTAACCTTTAGCTGTGATGTTCCACACTGCTGTTTTACTCCTTTCTATAATGTTACTTGTCTATTAGATTATAAAGCAGAGTCTGTCACAAAAATAATGCAATAAAGAGCATAATTCAAAGTACTAGAAGTACATGTTCGTCGTTACAAATCTCAGGACATCAGCACAAAAAGTATATCTGAGAATTATCTACCAGAGCTAAACAAATTCAAGGAAATGGTACAAGTAAACAGAAGGGCAGATTTCATAATCATACCTCAATAATTCAGCGTCAGTAAACTTTGCAGCCGCAGGGGTCTTGCTATCTGTGAAATTAAGCAATTCAGACCATTAATATCTAATCACAATTTTTTCAATTACCATTTATGTTATGTGAAAAACATCCATGGATTGCAAAGAATGATTTATCTTGCTTATATGGTGACATTTGTGTAATATTATTAATTACACTACGTAGATACAAACTGCATGCTGGATTATCAATTATCAATTATCAATATGGATTTTTTTTGTAAAATAGACCATTACAATCCAAACGGTATTTTTTTCTTATATTTAGCCATGGAACTTTTAACATTTACATGGACCCATAGTTTTCCCAATATTGCAAACTATATATATTGTTTACAAATGGATTATAGATTTTAATGAAAAATTCAGATGCTGATATTAAAATGGACCCAGGCGCATGGGGAGCTGGATTTAATGGAGGCCATGAGGGTCTCGCCTGACATGGGAACCCTGTGTCACCTTTTTTAGTGAAGGCCCACCACTGTCCTGTTATGTGCCTGAGTGGTACTTAATTTGACAGGCCTTCCCCGGGATCAAGGACCCAAGGAGTGGATGTCCAGCCTGCAGAGAGCCTGTAATTAGAAGCCAGCAGTGCTATTGAATGACAGCACCACTGGGGAGGTGGAAACTGCTACAAGTATTGTGCCCACTGAGGCCTAGGATTATCACTGGACCCCAGACACTAGACACACAGGTGAGTGTGACAGGAGGTGGGTTTGACAGGTGGGGTTCGCAGGGGAGGGAGATCGGCAGCAAGGGCAAAGCAATGATTTGCTGTGGGTTTCCCTTCCTGATGCTGGATCCCTTGTTCAGGCACTGAGTGCCTTTGCATGAGGGAACCTCACCCTGCGAGACTGTAAGCAACCCTGTGAGTCCCTGCCCGCTACCTGGGTTAATACCACAACATCAAACTTCTTGAAGCACTGTATCCAGGTCCTTGGGCTTGACAACTGGCATTGACCCCCATAGCTATCTGCGCCCACTAACTTCATACTGTCTGTCCGGAGGGCCTTCTGTTTCCTACAGAAAAACGTGTTAAAAATTACATCATATGCCCATTAAGTGTATTGGGAGATGGACACTTTACTTTTAAAAAGCAATATGAAACATGGGCATTATACCTTCATAAAGTGGAGTCAAGAAAGTCAGGTGATTTATTTTGTGATTTCCATTCAGACATGTCTGAACATACCTCTGGGAAGTTACTTAAAATGTAAATGGCCTTGCCAGTTGCTGACTGAAACTGGCTAGGGAGGGAGCTGCTACCCTATTAATTCACAAGGACAGCCAATAACTCAATCTGGGATCAGCACTTCAGAGGGAGGGATCTCACCCGGCATATGGGAAAGAACCCTGTCTGAAAAAGACAAGCATCTCAGGTAGTAAAGAGGGCCTAATATATTTTACCTGCAAGATTATAATTCTTAATTATCAGGACTCCTCACAATTTTGTCTGAAACAGCCAGCAACTTCTAACTTCCATTTTTTTGTCAAGAAAAGAAGAGAGAATCTTTCAGGCCTGCAATGTTTTGAACTACCATCTTAAGGATTGTGTAAAGAAATGACCTGTTTCTGTTTTGCCCGACTAGTAATCTAAGTGCATACTACATCTTTAGAAATAATCTTTTCTTGTACATGAGTATCTTTGTATTTAGGGAGTACATCTTTGTTACATTTACATTCCTTGTGTCGTGGAAATATACATGTATCCTTTCTTTTGATTTAAACTTACAAGAAAGCCCGTTTGTGTCTGATCTTTAAAGTCACAACACCCAAGAAGTTAAAACACTCAATCTCAAAAAATGTATTTTGTGCTGTCTGCTGAGAGGTGAGAAAAATGAGGAAAATTTTGCACATCCCTCCCCATCCATAACAAATGATATTTCTCCTCATTTCCACCTTCTGCACCAAAACCTCCAGTGGAGAATCCAAAAACCTTGGAGCCTGCTGTATCACATGTTGTGCCAGTATTCAATGTATCACTGACTAGATTCACTTCCTGCATAACCACCAGCACCTGCTCCACAACAATGCGCTTCCCCTTTAAACAGCTCAGTCTAACTTGAAGTGCTATTAGCCACTCGCAATATTAACCTCCATTGAAGTGCCCAGCCAACCAACAGTGTGGGTAGAACTGGCTGGCTATTTAAATCTTTTAAAATAACAGGTAGCACAAAGTTGGGTGCTGCCCGCATTACATTGAACAAACATGAGTTAATCACACATCATGATCCCTGTGGAATTTAGCTCCCAGGGGGTCAAACGGGTTTGTATCAGGGAACAATGGCCTTCATTTGAAGGTGAGATGGCGCCAATGCATGTGAGGAGCCTGAATGAGTGTCAAATTCACATGACAAGGATTTGGATTATGACACTTTATTTCAATAATTTGATTTGGCAAATGGTGCAGATAACAACCAAGAATATAGTGTGCCATTTTCTCATCCCATTTAAAATGCTTGTTAAAACTAATGATGCAGCAGATAAAAATTGAGCATGCCTCTCACATCTTTTACCTTGTTATTTACTGAAATAGTTTGTCAGTAGCAGTTGTAAGTAGTAATTAAAAGCTGGTATAAATAAAGGACACAGAATGAGGACCAAACAATGCACATATTACTTTCTTGAAGTTGGAATTAAGCCTGAAGTATGAATTCAGTCCAGGTTGATGTAATGACAGTTATCCATTTGAGCTGAATGAATTGACTCAATCTCTATTCAGTTTCTGCTGAGCAAGTTGATCTTACATTTACACTCATAATCAGTGCTAATTAATACTGAAATTAGAAGCCTTCATGAGGAATGAGTCTGGGAAACCAATGCGAATCTTCTTTTGGAGGGCTACTAATAGGGGTTCAGTGACTTTGTTGCAGCAATGTATAAGGGACCTTGTTGGCAGGACATACCTCAACAACTTTGCACATGGACAGGTAGATACAGTTGAAGCTGTACTAAAGTTTGCCTAGGGGTGTGGCTAATTCTGGAGCACGGGTCCTACTGCTGGGATGTTGCCAGAGCCCATAGCCTTTGCTGTATTAAGTGCCTTTAGATATTTCTTGATATTACATGGAGTGAATCTTTATATTGTCTACAGACTGGCAACTGTAATGGTGGGGCCCTCCGAAAGAGGCCGAGATGGATCATCCAATGGACACTTATGGCTGAAGACAGTTCCAAACGCTTCAGTATTCTGTATATGGCACACTGCCATAGCTGTTCAGTGTACATGCAGTCCTACATTTTATCATCACTAAGCTCATTTCAGGTGTGTCTGGCGCTGCTTCTGACACATTATTCTGCACTCTTCATTTAGCTTTCCCAGCTGCATTTTAAAACATGGCAATGCTCAATCTGTGGCCTAGTAAGTGAACTGTAAAAGAGAACCACAAATGTATCAAGTTAATACAATAAGCCTATCAGGATTCTGCGTGTTTCTATGAAAGCTGATTATAACTTTTAATCAGGTGTGTGGTTTTCTAATGCAAAACCTCTTAGTTATTGGCATATGAGATTTTAGGTCATATTATTGAATATTACACTGCTAGCATAAAATCTTCCTGCTCAGATGTTATACTGAGAGTTTAGTCAGGAAAATTACATGGATATAATAGCAAGAATTACAGATTGTGACATCTACCACACAGAAGGACAAGGACTGAAGACACAGCACCTGCAGGTTCCCCTCCAAGACAACACACCCATCCTGACTCAAAACTATACCACCGTTCCTTCACTGTCGCTAGATCAAAATACTGGAACTCCCTTCCTGACAGCACTGTGAGTGTACCTACGCCACATGGGCTGCAGTGGTACAAGAAGTTCACCACCACCTTCTCAAGGGCAATTAAGGAAGGGCAACAAACACTGGCCTAGCCAGGAATACCCACATCCCATATGCAGAATTTTTAGGTTGGCGTGCGGGTGCGTGCCCGACCTGATCAGACGTGAAATCGCGCGAGGTGACACAGGGCGAGCGTTCCGATGTCATCTCATGCTCGCACGATATTTCAGTTGGTGGGCGTGCGTGAGTATCGGAAGCAATGTCAGCACCCACCCTCTTCTCAACCCCACCCCAGTAGCACTGAGCATTTCAGCGCGCACCTCACGCTGGCTGGCGGTTAATTGGTCAGCCAGCGTGAAATCGCAGCCGGGGGCCAATCCCCAGCTGCTCCCAGGCCTGCCGATCATGCCCACACACCGGCCTAAAAATCCTGCCCCATGATAGATGTTAGGATCCCAGCTGAGGTTACTGCTGGACAAGCCTGGTCCCAGAGTGGAACCCAGCTTGATAGATCCTAACTTGTATTTGTTTGTTTAGATACGTGGGCAGTGGCTACTGAACAGAGTCACCGGAGTCAGCTGATGAACTTTTAACAAAAGATGAACTATATTACAATACTCCTTCACCCACAACTATATCTTTACAAATATATACAGATTTGTAAGGATAATACAAGTTACAAAAGCTATCTTATACTCTAATGTACACAGTAAGTAAACAATCCATGTAAACCTGTGGCACCCTGTTGTCAGACACACCACACTCTGAAATCAAGTGACAGATGTCACCTCAACCAAATGCTATGGGTCTCTCCTCAACTCCCCCCAGGCGCTTGTCATGCCGTGAGCCAACCAGTCTCATTGCACTCCAACTTTCACACAAGGGATTCCAATCTCCACTCTCCAAGATCTCACCTTGGAATCTTCTCCCAGCCTGACACTTTCTCTCAAACACCTTCCGCAAGGTTTCACCTCCAGGGTTTCAAACTCTCCTTCTTATGTTCCTCTTCCCTGGGTCACCACATGCATTCAAGCTGTCTTCCACACACTTTGTCTCTCTGACTCAGCTGCCAACAGTACATCTCTGCTTCATATGCCCATAGCAAAGAGTTGCAGACCATCAGTTGTCTCTTTGGACCTTCTTGCATCTTGCAAGCTGTTCTCACTTTAAATCTGCTTTCTGAAGCTTTTGTCTCTTTAAATCTGAAGCTTGGAACCTTTCTCTCTGCCCTTCACTCTTAACTTTACTTAACAGGACCTTTCCCAGGTCCCTGTCCTTCCTTTGACTAGAAGGTCATCTTTGAACTTTCTCTTCTTCCACTCCCCTGAATTTGTGGGGTTTTTCTTTAGCTTGGGACTGGCTATCTGCCTCCTTTGCTCCAGTCTCTCCTAGCAGCAACTTTCAGAACAAACTGCACTCAAACAGCTTCCAAAAAAACTACTGTTTTCTTTCTCATGTGTGTCTGTGGAAGGGACCTGCCTCTCTGGGCCCCTGTTGCTAGGTAACAGTCCAACCCTTCCACCCTTGTATATTTACCTTTACTTTATAGGAGTCGTAAAACTCCTCAGTAGAAACGCAAGCACCTTTTTAAAGTGAAACTAAAACTCAATTTGACCTTTCATAACACAGATATAGAAATACAAATCAAACTTAAACTTTAAAGCTAAAACTCATCCCTAACACCCCAAATGTAAATATAACCTACTTAAACAATCTCTATTTCTTAACATAGAATTTTAAAAAGTCTCCCACCGCCATATCCTGTAGAAAGTTTCTTCAAGAAAACCATCCTCTCACTATTTGGCTCCTGTTTACTTTATCACTTCCATCTGTTGCACTTTGAAAATAAAATGTCAAACTGACAACAAGAATGTGAAAGACTCATTTATGTTTTTAAGTGTTGGTAGAACTTTTCATACATTTTGTTCTCATTCATGTGGGATTTTGTTTTTAAATTCCACAGGTTCCATTTGCATAACCATTCTGACAATAAACAACATACTCTCTGCTCTCAGTGGAAATTGTACACTGATATGCTTAGACCACAGCATGAAAATCATCTGGGGAGGCAAAGAATAAGTTCAAATAAATCCTTGTGGCATAAACCAAATACTATTTGGGATCATTTGTCTTTCCATTTTAAGAGAATTTCATTCTGATTTCCTTCTATGGCAGTGAAATAACAGCTAACTTTAAGTAAATTTACATTTTCCTTCACTATGTTTTGAAATTCAAAAATAGATTATAGAATCTTGTGCCTAAATGTTCCTATACAGATGTGATATAATGGTTTATTTTGTTGTCAGAACATGAATAAACATTATATAACCTATCTGAAAACAGAAAACTAACACACTTCTTCAAAATATATATCATTCTTGGGCAATGTGATATCTAATTTTCCTGAGGTCCAACCTTGCTGTCCACATTGTTGTGTTCAATTGTCCTGTGTTTGATTGTGTGTCTGTTTATTATTGATGGTCACTATGCCGATTGGTTAAGCTTAGGTCTGAACTCAGAAAAAAATAAGCAAACTGTAGAAGTTGTTGGAAGCAAAAAGCCAAAAGCATGGAGCAGATATTTTCAAGCACTGTGAATAAATTCCTGTGACACACATAGAAACTAGTGTAATCTCATGAAACCAGAGTAGTTCTAAGATATAAAATAACACAATACATTTGCTGAGAGGTGTTGGATGGTGAAACTCAACATGAAATGCAAACTGTGTACAGCTGGGAGTTGCAAGACTACCTCCAGGCCTAGTTCTTGCACAAATGAGCTTTATGACATTATGCAGCTTTACTGCCCACATTGTAATGAATCGCCCACAGTTCTTCAAGTGAGGACTTTTTTGATAAGAAAACAAAAGATCAAGTTAAATAATGGCCTAAAATGTGTAATACTAATAACAGTGAGAGCATCAAAACACACTGTTGACAGCCATTTTTGGAGATTTGCACAGAAATCTGGAAGTTGCTGTCAGTGATATACTGGTCTTCTGCAGATATGCTGCTGCATTGTGCAACAATGGAATCTGCACAGAGATCACATCAATGGCAGGAACTTAAGGCAATTACCCACTATTCTCACTCTAAAGTTAACGTGTCAGCGATGGCTCAGTTGGTAGCATTCTCACCTCTGAATTCCAGGTTTCTAAGTTCAAGTTCCACTCCAGTGCTTGAGTACAAAAATACAGGCTGATGTTCCAGTGTAGTATTAAGGGAGCAGTGCACTATTTCAGGTTCCATCTTTCAGATCAGACATTAAACTGAGGCTCCATCTGCCTGCTTCTATGGATGTAAAAGATCCCATGGCACTATTTCAAACAAAAGCAGGGGGGGGGTTATCCCTGATATCCTGGCCAATATCTATGCCTCAATCTACATCACAAAAACAGATTATCTGGTCATTATTGTAGCATAAGGTTCTGGCACATACAGGGTTAATGTGGGACTGAATACAGTACTGCCCACACAGTGATGTATGGAGGCACATGACCTAGGGTCAGTTTGGCGTTGAACAGGAGCGTGTCAAGACATAGACAAGAAGATAGCTCCTTGCCTGTACCCTTTACTGTATACATTTATATAGTTACAAGTAGTTAATAAAGACTTTCTGTAAACACACAGAAGACTACAGAGACTTCTTTAACAGACATGTTCTGTAACTAACGCCATCCCACCATGCTGTCAGCTTGGGATCGAAAACCCTCAACCTCACAAAAATGCTAAAAGACTAAGAGAAAGAAAACCTTCAATGGAAACTCTGACCTGGGGTAGCTCCCAACTGAAGTTGAAGACTCAGAAAAATCACCAGAAAAAGCTCCAGAGAGTCTGCAAGTTAAGGCAGAGATCTTACTGCAGCAGAAGACTCCATAGATTCTCCCTTGGAAGTCCAGTTTCAGCACACATAGTCCAAAGCCTGCAACGGTGAGCTAAATCTTTGTTTAAGTTCCAGGCAGCAGCTGGTCCTGAGAACCTCTTTTAATAATCCAGAGTCAGGAGCGTTCTTTGAACGAAAACCATCACTAAACTCAGTCTCCGACTCCAAACTTCAACATGTGGCCTCCAAGTTTGAAAAAAAAACAAAAAAAATCTATTAAATAAATTACTTAGCCACTCGGGAACATTGTGACCATCTGATTCATAAAACAGCAAGCTTGTGTTGAATTTGAACAGCTCATTACTCGCAAGAGTAAATCGCTGAATGAAATAAGTCAGCAGACAGCCTACCCATGCAGCCATTGTTAAAAAAATTTCTTACAGAAGCACACCACCGCCATTTTATGGAGCCCACCAAAACCAGCAAACACAGGAAATCCTTTGTACTGCAGTGAACAGCAATGCCATCTTGAAAGCCCGTAGGCTCTTAGAGCTGTACCCACACTTTAAAATTCTTTACCATAGATCACAATTCAACATTTCCAATTCCACTTAGACCAACCCAAGGGCCAAATCCACAGGACATTTGACATCCTTGGGAAGCAACTTTTCAAATTGCTTGAGTACATCAGGTCTCAGCAAGAAATCAGAGGAAGGCTAGATTTTTGCTTTCGTTTTGCTGGTTTGGTGATCTTGCGAATCATGGTGTCTTGGTGCAAGGCATTGATGAATCTGCAAATTGTATATTTTTTTATATATATATATTTCTTTTCCCACCTATTTCTATCATTATTTTAAAAAATTATTTCCATCCATTGTTTTATCTCCACCTTTTAGCCTATTTCGATCCCTTCCCCCCACCCCACCCCCACTAGGGCTATCTGTCACTTGCTCATCCTGCTTTCTACCCTTAACGTCACCATTAGCATATCCTTTAGCTAATATCACCACCGTCAACACCCCTTTGTCCTTTTGTTTATGAAATCTTTGGCAATCTCTCCTTTGCCTCCACCTATCACTGGCCCTCTATCCAGCTCCACCTGCCCCACCCCCCACCTTAAACAGCTTATTTTTCACCACATTTCTTATTCCTCTTTAGTTCTGATGAAGAGTCGTACGGATTCGAAACGTTAACTCTGTCTTCCTTTCCACAGATGCTGTCACACCTGCTGAGTTTTTCCAGAAATTTTTGTTTTTGTTACCACTGTCTTTAGAACAGCATGATCCTGAGTACTCAAACACTAAAGAGTATTCAGACTCAGATTCCACCTTTGATCCCTCTTTTCTCTTTGCCAGGTCATGGAAGGTCAGACCAACCTGCCACCCATGGACCAACGATTACTATAATGTGATTATTATGATGCCTCCAGTGGAAGTGATACCAGAGAATGATCAACAGTCTGAGAAGCCGATACATCCAACTACGACAATGGTACAGCTGGCCAACGCAACAGCTACCATGCACACAATGCAATTTCCAGCCAGCATGCCACAACCACAAGAGATGTTGGAACCTGGTAGCAGTCTCTCACCTTCGACACAAAAAGCAGAGGTGAGCATACCACTAAACCTTCTTCTCACCATAGGAATGCTCCTCCTCAGCCTCAAAGGGTTTCGAGACAACCACATGGAGAAAGAAGAAAAAGCAACACCAAAGAGACAAATACTATGTTTATCCATCCCGCAAGAAACGCTCGAGAGTATCTGCAACCATGGATTAACGCAATAGCTGAACCGACCAGGCGTGGTTCAACATAAAGCAATGGAAGAAAATAATGAAAGCATATCCTGTATGCGCTTGACAGATCAGAGACTGGACAAGTTGGGACACAGTCCTATCTCAGGTACAAGAATAAGTGCTACATGGTTGGTCACAGGAGCCTGTATATGATTAAATGAAACTGTACTTCAACAGAGGACGTGAAATAACCAGTCAGGATGGCATCTTATTGTGGGGAGCACGAGTGATAGTTCCTCCAAAGGAAAGGGAGCCACTTTTAATTGAACTACACAGTGCCCACCCAGCAATTTCCCCAATGAAGCTCATAACACACAGCTATCTACGGTGGCCTGGGATGGATGGTGAAATAGAGAGTTTAGTAAAGCACTGTGTGCAATGTCAGCAACTGCAAAAAACTGCCGTTGACAGCTCCATTACACCCATGGGAGTGGCTGGGTAGACCGTGGGTGCAGTTACACAATGACTAATTGGACCTTTCCTGGGAACAATGTTTCTGCTCATTGTTGATACCCGTTCAAAATGGTTAGATGTATATGAGGTGAAGTCGCCAATGTGGGCTGCTACAATTGAGAAACTACGTCAGGATTTTGCCATTCACGAGCTACCAGAAGTAGTTGTTTCTGATAACGGCACAGCACTTACGAGTGCTGAGTTTCAATTGTTTATCAGCCTCACTGGTGTCACTCATGTGAAAACTGCATCGTACCACCCCTCCTCAAATGGACTGGCCGAAAGGGCGATTCAAACGTTCAAAACAGGCATGAAAAAAACTAACTGATGATTCCTTGGCAACCAAGCCAACACGTTTTCTTTTTCATTACAGGACGACCCCTCACACAACAACAGGTGTCACACCTGCAGAGTTATTGTTGAAACACCATCTCAGGACAAGATTGAGCTTAATGAGGCCGAATTTAGAGGGGAAGGTGGAAAGGGGTCAGGGAAGCCAGAAAACTAGACACGACTGGCATAGTCGTGAGAGGAAATTTACCATGGGAGAGCCAGTATACGTGAAAAACTTTGAAGAAGGACTAAAGTGCGGTGACTGGGCCTTTATCTTACCACGTGGGGGTGGAAGGCCGGATCATGAGTAAACATGTGGACCATTTGAGAAAGAGAGAGACAAATCACCAAGATTTGGTTCCACCAGTGATCATGACCAGGTCTGTGTTTCCTGTTGAGGATGCTCAACCCAGGACTGACATGTCTGATGTTCCTGTAAGAGTTGAGGATACAGAACTGCAAGTGCCCACCGAAGCACCTGATGTTCAGGCAACTCCGCAAAAGGAGGTTCCTGACAAAGAATCTGAAGTTGTGGAGCTGCGACGTTCCACATGTACCAGGAAACCACCTGAAAGACTGAACTTGTAAATCCCTTACCCAGTGTAAATATTATGTTGTCTTGAAAAACATATATTTATAAATATAATATGTACGTCTGAGTTAAAGGGGGAGGAATGTAGTAATTATGGTTTTGTTTAGCATGTAATGTACCTTTAAGAATAAAACTTGTTAGGCAAGGTCACATGATCTGTAGTAACAAATAAAAGAGTAACACGGGCTACGTCAGCAGTCAGTGTAGAGATAGAGTTGGAGTTGAAAGCACACATGTAGTTGCTGCTGAGTATACTGTAAATAAACTTAATGTTTCCATCCAAGAAGTGTCTGCAGATCAACTCTATCACTAATAGTACAACTTGGCCACCCTACAACTATGAGCCTTTCAAGGATATCGCATTTGTGGGAGATGATTGTCCTTGTCTTTTCATGTGTTGCAGGTTGTGGGCTGGCAATGATCCTTGGTATGTTGCTACAATAACCATTGTGGACGTCTCACATGTGCCACAGTGGTGCTGGATTAAACTAAAAGTCAATGGTCTGGCCATCATCCAGGTGTCTTTATGCTGCACAGTCTTGAGTCACAGTGTTTCTGTTGGTCCATCAATCATATCTCCACGTCCTGGGTGTCAACTCACCCTTGACATCCAGGCTTCAGTTAGTTACTAGGTGACTTGTTCTCCCTATCTTTGACAGCCTCCAAAATACATTTGCAGGCCCCTCTATTGCAGAGCATCTCAATCCCTCAAGACAGCTGAATGCAGAGTTATGATGGTGAAGAGTTCAGCCATTGTGTGCCAGACAGTCTCAAGGCCACTTGTATATGTTCTCTGTTGTTGGTGAATAGCCATTTCGTAGAAGATGTGAGGCACCTAGGGTCTCATGAAGGCTTATATAGCAATGGCTTGACACCTGATTGCTTCTGAGGGTGTATCTAGATCCTCATTGTTGCTTAGGATAACTGTCTCTGCATTAGGCCCTCCCTATTGACTATGATGTTATGTGCTGAATGGCCCTAGGTACCTGGGCATACCTCTCAACATGCCCCCCATTGTCCGCCTCCACCTCCTCCACCTTTTCCTCTGATGTACGGTGTACTTCACCGGACTCTGGATCTTGCCTGTGTACACCTCTTCACTGCACCATACAATGTAGCATGCTACAGACCACCACTATCCTTGACATCCTTGCAGGAGAGTATTGCAGTGCTCCAACCGAGTGGTCAATGCATCAGAAACACATTTCTAAAAGGCCAATAGCCTGCTCGATGGTTGCCCTGGTCTGAAGGTGACTGAAGTTATAATGCTGTTCTGGCAATGTCTCCAGATGGGTCAATGGAGTAAGCAGTCACCTCCTTTTCAATGGGTAACCTTTGTCATCCAGACCTGGGATGTAGGAATCTCACCTCATTAATTATGCATTCTTGGGAAACACCCCACTCCAATGGTGGATGAGCTCTCATTCGCCCGCCACATATCACCTCGCTGCTTCATCACACCAAGCGCCATATTTAAAGTGCAGCTGCACACACACCTCTTAGTGCTTCCAGCCCAGGACTGCTGCATGGAAGACATGGCCCCAAAAGGCAAGAAGGCTGCAGCTAATATCCCCCTCACCTCACCCCCACCCCAGTTTAATGACACAATGGTGGCCCGCTACGATGTCCTCTATCCCCGCTCTGGGTGAAGATCAGCAAGCAAGGTCACCAATCGAGCACGGGAGGCAATGGCAATGGTGGTCAGCGCCAATGCCCTGCAAAAGAGGACAGCCACCCAATGCAGAAAGAGGGTGTATGGTCTCATCCATTCTGCCAGAGTAAATCACTCTTCTCGTCACTCTTAACTCACACACTGACAAGCCCATCACATACCCACAGGGATCTCACATCTCAAGGGAAGACATTACTAACTCTCACACACCCTCATATCTCCATCAGGCTCATATCATCTGGAGATCACATCCTCATTCCTGTCCATGGCACCACTCACCACACAAACATTCCATGCAGTGCCATGTGTCCTGCTCACACTCTCTCCACCTTTTTTCATGCAGGAGCCGGAGAAGCTAACTCACAACAGCAGGGAGAGGTCCCAAACCGGGGTTGGAGTGGCCCACATTAGTCCCTTCAATCATGTTGAGTAGCATGTCATCGTACTGACTGGTGAGGCCGTGGACCGTGCCTGCGGTGATGGTGAGGTCGGTGGTGAACACACTTGTGAGGATCCTACACCACATTGTCCCTCTCTCAATGCAACTGAGTGCTCTCTCTTCTGCTTTTAACTGTGTTGTCATACACTAATTATTTCTACTTTAGCTCACACAGAGCTCTGCCAAGTGACTGACCCCCTCAGCCAGCTAGTCCCTCAGCTCCATCCAGGTCCTCACCTCCAGCCAAGAGGACACCTCCTCCATTGAAGAGCTGGAAGTAAACAGCCTGGGAGACCTGTCACAGCGCTTACCCACACCCTTCACCAACACAGTGACACACACACCGGTGTGACCTAGATCTAGAGCAGGCTCGGCTCCACAATCTGGTGGTCACCGCAGGGACACGTGTGCGCAGCAGGAGGAGGCAGGTTCAGCCGAACTCCCCGGCACTCAGAGGACTGCTGGGGAAGAGGCATCTGTGAGGCCCGAGTCAGATGACAAGCCTCTGGAGTTGCCCTTCCAACTCAACCTGGAGAGTCACCAGAAGGCAGGGAAACATCATGCAGAGCTGTTGGAAGCCCTCAGAAGGGTGGCATGCAAGTCAAAAGAGTGCTTCCACCTGCTCTCTGATGAAGTGATGCCCACATGTGCGTGTGTATGGAGGTCTCCATGGGGAGGATGGCAGTCCCATGGAGACCCTGGTCCAGCAGAACGCTGATATGCATGCAGACCTGCTCCATGGCAATAGCCATGGGTGAATTTCTGCAGTGGCGACGTGAGAGGGAAATGGGGCACCTCAACTTCCCACCAAGTGCTTCTTCCCCTCAAGGAGTCAGGCCGGGGCCCTCAGGTACCCAAAGGGAGGAGGAGCAGCAGCTGGACACCCCTGGATCATCCACTCAGGAATATTGGAGGCTGTCCTCTCCCTCCAAGTCTCCTTTGCCTATGACCCCCTCAACCTCATCCCCTGTCACTGCAGAGGGAGCAGCTGGCCCACAGGAGGACAACCAAAGCAAGCCAGGGTCCCCAAGGCCTCGGCTCTACAGGGGACCCACACTAAAGTCATCAGGAGTAACAAGGCCAGCCATTGCACAAGCTGACTCACCCCTGCTGTGATGTCAGGGCAGCAACTAGAAGTCTAAGGCGTTCAAAATTAAGATATTCTGATCACAGCTGGTTGCATGGGTGAATACATTTTGTCATTTTACAATCTGAAAATATATTCACTTTCACTGAATAATATGTAATGGTGTCTTTCAGCTTCATTTACAGACTTTGTGTGTCCTCCCACTGCACCCCCCTCACTAGCAGTTCATCTGCACGCAGCCGGCCCAAGTGTGTGTTTGACAGGTCTCTTCAGAGCCTTGTGCAATCACTCTCACATGCATGCAGATCCTCCATGTATCACACTCAGCTCAATGTCCTGAGCATTTTCAATGCTGCCTTCAGGGGTTCGCTTTCATTGTCCATCTGAGCTGACCTGCATCTCCGCCCACCCACTGACCACACTCCCATGCAGCACCTGCTCTCCACCATGACTCCCGTTTCACTTTCGATTTAGCAAACATGGTTGTGCTACAGTTTTTCTTGTGTTCCCCTGCCCTCTCCCCTCCCCCAGTCACCCATTTCCATTCCCCCATCACTGTCAACCCCCTGATATCATCTTTCACCTCCCCAAAGTGACCTACCTGCCACAATCCTTGCCTTTCAGGTGAGGTCCAGGTGAATGTGCACATTCCCTTCCTACTTGAAAATCCTACCCCCATCTATAGTAAACTCCCCGACTTCCTCCTTCCCAGCCCCAGGGTCTGTGTATGCCTCCGAGTCCCCATCAACCACCCTTACCGTCTCTTTTGCCAATACTGTCCCACTCTCACCCTCCCACCTATTGCCTCACTCTGCCCTTGGTCATTCTCACCATCCCCTTCTAGCGTGCTCACCCTCAGTCAGCTCCGCAGGTGGCAGCCATGAACTCAACAGAGCTCTCCCTTGCACATTCATCTGGACATCACCCCCTCCGGACTCCTTCCCCTCTTGGAACTCCTTTCCCCCTTAGAAAGCCTTCCAACCTTGGAATTCCTTCCCCTCTTGGAACCACTTCCCACCACCAGACTCCCCCACCACCCCCCCTCTGCCTCCCCGAAGTCCTTCCCATCCCCCCCTGAAGTCCTTCCCCCCGCAGGACCCCCACCCCCTCCTTAGCCTCCTTAGTCCCTCCCATTTCCTGACTCCTTTCTCCACCCTTATTTCGTAGGGCACCCTTACTCCTTTCCCTCTCCGGATTCCTTTCTCCACCCTCCCCTCTTCCTCCAGTCTTACTTCTGCCCCCTTCCTGACTCCTTCCTCCACCCTTGCTTTTTCCTCCCATGGACCCCTTCTCAACTCCAGACTCTCTCCTCCCCCGAGACTCCCTCCCTCCCGGGACTCCCTGCTCTTAAGGACTCCTTCTTCCCCTTGGACTCCTTGCTCTCCCTAGATTCCTTTCCCCCTCTGAACTCCTCCCCTTACACCTTCCTGCCCCCTTACACCTACCTCCCAGCTGTTGTCTTCTCCCACATTACCCCCTCCTCTCCCGTACTCCCTTCCCACCTCCCAACCTCACCCCCACCCCCCAACAGCTTTGTTCCCCTCCTTCCAACCTCGGTGCCCCGACACTTTCATTCCTCCCCTCCCAACCTCACCCAAACCTGACATCTTTGTTCCCCCACTGTCCCAACCTCACCCCTCCGATGCTTTCATTTTCCCCCCTCCCTACCTCACTCCCCCCACCCCCCTGACACACCTTCCTCTACCAGTTGATCCTAGACCTTCCTCTCCCACCCCCCAGTACATCTTCCTCTCCCAAACACAGCTGGACCTTCCCCTCCATCCCCTCGACCATGATTCATCATGAGCAGACCCTCAACTGTGACTTTCCACCTTCTGTGAGCTGCTTCGCAGGGGAGCCATGTCCATGAGAATCCACCCAGCATGCTCTGGATGTTCCTCCAGGGTCCTATTGCTGTCGGGTTCCAGCATCTTCTGCTCCTTGGATGTCCATGATGTGAACAAGGCCCTGGCGGTAAATCCCGACTGCTGCACGTCACACTTGTCAAGATGTGTTCTGCGCCAGTGTACTTTCCCGCCAACATGGGCGGATGATCCAGTGTGGGGGGATCATTCTAGTGGGCTGGGCTTATAATGATATACAGATGTATTACAATGAAGTCCCTTACATCTGGCGGCAAAAAACGGATCCCGCAATTGACGGGCAGAACGGACATTTGCAAATTGGTTCCACAACGTCGTGAAACCAATTTTTAACCTTCTCACCATGTTGTCCGCTCACGCTGCTGAACATGTGGGCACGGAAAATTCCGCCCTTTCTATTCATGTATCATCACCTCCTGCGATGGCGCTTTGATGGCGCTGTGTGCGCAACCTATTACACCTTGCGCTTGTGGGAAATCAGCTATTGACATGAATCTTTGACTCTGAGACTCCACAACTGTTGGAAATTTAGTGTGCTCCCCTGCCCTAGCAAAGAGGTGACTGATGTTATGCAACTGGGCGGCTGCTTGCAAGACACTGCAGAAGTCTGCAGCAGAGCCCTGGTAGGATCCGGCTGCATAAAAGTTGAGGGCCATGGTACTTTGATTGCGATTAGCAGGACATGGGCACTGGTTGTTTGAGGTGTGAGAACCGCCTCCAACATGGCACAGAAATTCTATGGCCATATCCCATGGTTTTCGAAGCCTTTGCCTACATTGCCTCTCAGTCATGTTGATGAAGCTGAACTTGTTCCAATAGACCATTCGCTCAGGGTAATATCTCACTCTCCTCCTTCTTGCTGTTCTGCCTGGGGGATCTGCCATCTCATGCCCAGGTACCTTGGCTTTCCTCTATACGCTGCACGTGTGAAGGTCTTGCTCCCATTTCTTCAACCTTCCCTCTGTCATGAACGCCCAGCCACTCTGACAGTCTGTAATGCCACTCACCTGGCTAATAATGCAAGAGATGATGAAGAGGAGCCCACACGGATGTGTCCTTGCTCTTTTCCAGCCACCCCAGACCCTCTTCCCTTAGGTCAGACAGGAGCCTCTCAGAGTCAAGTTCAGCTTTTAAGCTGATGCTTCACACAGCTTTTATGTAAGGCTTACAAATCTTTACCTCAGGCCTTCAGAACTGTACACATTTCCAACAACAAATCATAGTGCACACACTGTGAGCTGTGGACATTTTGACAGTGAAAATCACAACTTCCTGTTCTCTCCTATTTTGTTAAATAGCCTGGCTGATTAGTAACTGCCCCGAGTGTGCTTTACTCCTCAACCCCTATGACACAGCTGCAAAACTTGAAAATGCTGAGAATGGGGGTGGGACTTCCAGGCCTGAGTCCCACCCACCATTTTGAACCCTGCATAGAGTCTCCCCAAGTCTATGAAAATCCATCCCATAAAAACAGGTTGCCAGAGCTTTTACAAGCATCAAGAAAGGAAGAGAATAGCCAAAATAAATGTTGGGTTCTGAGAGGCAGAGGAGAAATTATTATGTGGAATGAGGAAACAGCAGAGACTTTGAACAAATACTTTGTGTCTCTTCACAGTAGAAAATACAAATTACAAACAAGAAACAGAAGGTAGCAAATTAGCTATTAAGGATGAGGGGCCTAAGGTAATGAATATCAGAAGAGATAAAATATTGAAAAATCTTATGGTAGTAAAGTCTGAAAAATCCACAGGACTTGATGGGCTACATCCTTGGGTTCTAAAAGAGTTAGCTGCAGTGATAGTGAATGCTCTGGTTATGATTTTTCAAAATTCCCAAGATTTTAGGTTGGTCCCAGTGGAATGGAAGTTAGCAAATGTAACATTGCTTTCATGAAATGAAAGAGAAAGAAAACAGGGAACTATAGGCCAGGTACCCTGATACCAGTCATTGGAAAAATGCTAAAATCCATTACTAAGGAAGACTTAACAATGCACTTAGAAAAGCATGGTATGGTCAGACAAAATCAATGTGGTTTTATGAAAGGGAAATCATGCTTGAGAAACTTGTAAGAGTTCTTTGAGGATGTAACTACCAGGGTAGACAAAGGGGAACCAGTAGACACAGTGTACTTGAATTTCAAAGAGGCATTCAATAATTTGCCACGCAAGAGGTTAATATGCAAAATAAGAACTCATAGAGTTGGTGATAATATAATAGCATGGATAAAGGATTGATTATCAGGCAGGATGAAAAGAGCAGAGATAAACTGATCATTTTCAAGTTGTGTCGCAAGGATCAGTGCTGGGGCTTCAGCTATTTACGATCTATATTAATTACTTAGGCTGTGGAGCGTTGACTGAGTGTTAACAACTGCGAGGTGCCTTTAAATCCTCGTGATTTTTTCAAATGTGGGCATGGCCCAATGGACAGGTCTAGAAGGCCTGATTCCTGCTCAAAAAAAAACCTGTGAGAAGGTAGGTGTTTTCTCTTTAAAAATAAAACACCCTGCAGTTTAACCATTTAATTCTCACAAATCTGCTCCCAACACCTTGCTCTAATCCTCCATTTGGCTCTCACTCTGGGGTCACAGCAATTTTCAAGCCTCAAAATGGATTTACAGTGTAAAGTAATTTGGGAAGCACTGACTTAGGCAAAGAGAGTGAGTAATGGAACTAATTTTTTGACAATATAAAGCTAGGTGGGAATGTAAGCTGTGAGGAAAGCACAAAGTAGCTGCAAAGAGATATAGACAGATAAAGTGAGGGGATAAATAGGCAGCAGATGGAGTATAACTTGGGGAAGTGTAAAGTTTTTCACTTTGGTAGTAAGAATAGAAAAGCTGAATATTTTTTAAAAGATGTGAAACTTGAAAATGTTGATGTTCAGAGGGACTTGAGTGCTCTCATACAAGGAACACAGGAAGTTAGCAAAATACAGGAAGCAATTAGGAAAGCAAATGGCATGTTAGCCTTTATTGCAAAGGGTTTGAAGTGCAAGAATAAGGAAGTCTTCTGACAATTGTTGGAGTTTTGGTGAGATCACACCTGGAGTACTCTGCACAGTTTTGGTCTCCATATCTAAGGAAGGCTATACTTGCA
This sequence comes from Cetorhinus maximus, assembly GCF_964194155.1. Taxonomy (NCBI): domain Eukaryota; kingdom Metazoa; phylum Chordata; class Chondrichthyes; order Lamniformes; family Cetorhinidae; genus Cetorhinus; species Cetorhinus maximus. Next base: position 70,187,514 of record NC_135885.1, read on the forward strand.
TTGGGGGTAGTACAGTAAAGGTTCACCAGGGGTTCCTGGAGGTTGTCCATTGATGAGAGGCTGAGTCACTTGGGCCTATATTCTCTGGAGTTTTAGAAAAATGAGAGGTGATCTCATTGAAAAATACAAGGGTCGAAAGGGCTTGACATTGTAGACATTGAGAGATTAATTTTCTGACTAGAGAATCTATAACATAGAGGCACAGTCTCAGGTTAAGGGGTCGATCATTTAGAACTGAGATGAGGAGAAATTACTTTACTCCAAGGGTTGTGAATCTTTGGAATTCTCTACCCCACAGGATTCTGGACACTCCATCATTGAATATATTTCAGGCTGAGATCGACAAATTTTTGGTCTCTTAAGGGTACGGGGAGTGGGTGGGGAAAGTGGAGCTGAGGCAGAAGATCAGCCATGATCATATTGAATGGCGAAGCAGGCTAGAGGGACTGACTTTTATACTTCTCCTATTTCTTAAATTCTTATGTTCCCTTAAGTCCGTATGTATGTCCCATCTTAATTTTGTCTCTTCTGCAATATTTAAATGTAATTTTTATTTTCTGTTTTTTACTTCCTGCTCTGCAGTCTGAACATCTCAGTTAGGATTCTTCAATCTGATTGGTTAACTAGCCGCCATGCTGCTTGGCTTATCATGCTCACAGATGTCTCAAGTCTTCCCTAGAGTGCAGCACATTCAAACGTACACCAGATGACTGGAGTCTCCGCTGACAAGCCTGTGTAAAAAGTCTGTGGGCAACTGCACTTGAGGTGAATGGTGAATGTTGGTCCTTCATTGCTCACTTCACAGCAAGACCTGGGATATTGTGAGCATATAATTTGGCTTTTAGTAGAGTTGAGTTGATGTTTAATAAATATTTCAATATCATATCAGATTTCATCACTCTCTGGTGCGTCCAATTGATTATGGAGATCAGAAGGGTAACTTTTTTCTGCAGAGCAATTTGAATACTCTGAATTCAGACTTTACTTTTGAGGCTCTTGAATTGTTTGACTGACCTCCGGAACCAAATTTTGGATAACTGAAAATATTTGAGTTGAGCTATCTGAAACCAAAGACCTGAAAACTTATCCCAACGTACAACTATGTCCATAATCTAAACTTTAGCTGTGGCCTTGCACCTTGAAGCATCGATAATAAAGTAATTCAGCAAAAGTATTTAGAATTATTCTGCATTTGATAATGATGAAACTAGAAAATAACCAGGGAAAATGAGTGTGAAAGTGAAACAGCTCTCACTCCAAATGAGTTCTGAGAGGTGTGAGTTGGAACAAACTAAAAGAAAACATTTTAAGTAATTTCTTCAGACCAAACATTATTGTTGAGGGTTTTGTATTCATTGCTATGGGATAAAGTTTAGTGTTATTAAATTTGATGCAGAGGACATCTTGGCGCAGCATTTGGAGGAAAACTGGGAATGCACTCAGTACAGGTAAACAATGGTCATTCCTGATTTTCATCTTTATGCTGGACCTAGTTTGTTTGCATCAAATATAAAAGGAAAATCTACTCTTTGCACTGCATTTTCCAGTCATTTCTTTATGTAATTTATTTTCATTTTGTCATTTTTGTTTATTTTATTATTTAAAAAAATTTTTGCTTTAACTTTTTCTTCTCTTTCCTTTTTAAATAGAGATACGTAGATCAGCAACCTTTATAGAAATCGCATTGGAAGCAATATTCCTTTCAGTGAAGAGGAAACTCATCAGTCTCCTGCAGTCACTGCATGGCAAGGCCCTACTGGAAACAAATCATAATCAATGATATTGTTTTTTTTCATATTTTTGACATTTACCGTCCAAAAGGTCAGAAATTCAATACAAGGCAATTTTTCCCTAACGATTAACACGTAAGATTTACACCTGTTATCAGTATCAATTACAGTTAAACTAACTCACATTTACTCATCCTACACTGATTCATGGTCTCAGGAGCATTGTGCAGGTTAATACTTAAAAAGAAAACTGATGTTAAGGATTTTTGATTCAGGCAGTGAATGAAAAAGTGTGTTTGTCACCCCAGAAATTATATTAGCATGAGGGGAAGAGTTCACCATTATATCCCGTTGTTGTGGGGTGGGGGCGGGGGGGGCGGTGGGGGTGGGGGAGTGTACAATGTCATTGACTCAATGCTTTTGGTATTGTGGATCAAAAAATATTTACAATGGTTCAGAGAAAGTGATTAGAATGATTCCAAATCTTGGGCGTAAGTTATAAGGAAGGCTCTATTGCCTCTAAAGAAAGAAACATGAGGGGAAACAGAGTACAATCTTTCAAATAATAATAGATATGAATAAGGCGAAGGTTTTAGGTGCAATTGAGATCTATATTAGTGAATTGGATGATAGGCAGGAAAGCAAGTTGTGAAGAGGATACAAAGAGTCTGCAAAGGGATATAAGGTCGGTAGGTTAAGTGAGCGGGCAAACATTTGACAAATGGACCACAATGTGGGAAAATGTGAGGTTGTCCACTTTGGGAGGAAGAATAGAAAAGCAGAATATTATTTAAATGGAGAAAGACTGCAGGATGCTTCAGTACAAAGGGATCTGGGTATCCTTGTAAATGAATCAGAAAAACTTAGCATGCAGGTACAGCAAGTAATTCGGAAGCAAATGGAATGTTGGCCTTTATTGCAAGGGGGATGGAGTATAAAAGTACAGAAGTCTTGCTGCAAATGTACGGCACATTGATGAAACCACACTTAAAATACTGGCTAGGAATTCATGGCCCCCCCACCTGGCGGGGTATTATGGTCCCACCGAACTGAATGGAGATTTAAATGGCTTGTCGCATTCACCGGGGGGAGACAAGATGTGGCGGGGCTGTAAAATCCTGGCCACTGTGTATAGTTTTGATGTCTTTACTTAAGGAGGGATATACTTGCAAAGGAAGCAGTTCAGAGAAGGTTCACTTGGCTGATTCCTGGGTTGAAGGGGTTCACTTATGAGAAATGGTTGAGCAAGTCGGGCCTACACTCATTGGAGTTTAGAGGAATGAGAAATGAACTTATTGAAACATATAAGATTCTGAAGGCACTTGATAGGGTAGATACTGAGATGATGTTTCAGCTTGTGGGAGAATCTAGAACTAGGGGACACAGTTTAAAAATAAGGGGTCTCCCAATTAAGACAGAGATGAGGAGGGTGAGTTCAGGCCCTAAGGCAATGAGGATTCCGCCCAATCAATCAGGGAGGGCAGGATGTCCAGCATCGGAAGTCATTGGCTGTGACCCAGAACGAGGTCACGGCCAGTCATTTTAAGGGCCACCTGGCATGGAGCAGAGACAAGTGAACTAAAAAATGCGTTAAATCAGCACAGTTCCTCAGTATATAGAGATATGTGCATGCCTCTAAGGTGACTGTGCAATCATCCTGCTATGTGCTCGGTTTGTCCCTCCAGAACATTCACCAGTCTGTCCATGATGGAGGCTTGACGCTCCGAAGAGATGGTGATCACAACGCACATGGCCTGGATAGACACTTCCACAGTCCGGGCCAAAGCATACAATGCTGCTGGTATATCCGACAAATCTCCACGGACTATCTGGAAGCACCTCTCAGGGCACTTTTGATGGGGACAGCAGGAGGAATAAGGCCTCTAAATAAGAAAAAAGTGAAATGTAAACTCTACTTCTTGCATGAAGCACTTCCAGCAGAACTCAGAACTGCTAAGCTGAAAATCAGGGCTCAGCTGAACCCCTTAAACCCACCCTAACAAGCTGCTTAATAAAAAATAACGGAAGCCCGCCTGGTGTGAACCACACTCTGCAAGCGTTTTATTGCTCACACCATGTTTCACTCCAGTCAGTTGCCTGTTTAATGATCTTACATACCCCATTTAATTACATTTGAATAATGTGGGCTGGCTCGGGACTTTTAGCTCCGCCCACCTGCCATATTATCTGGAACTGGTGATGATGTCTGGAATGTGCCTCAGCACCAGTGCACCCGATAATACATCGGCGCAGGAGCGTAATGTTCCTGTTTTTGGAGCATATTATTCAGCCCACCAAGTCTAGAGAAGGCATGGGTAAAGGTTTCATCAGGAGTGAGAGTAAAAACAAAATGAAAACAGATTATATTACAGGGGAGAGGAGAGGGATGGGAATGAGGAGAGGGTGAGAGTGAAGGGAGAGGGGAAAAGGGTGTATAAGAGGGCAAGGTTTCTCAGCACAAGAGAACTAAACTCCAAGAGTAGGACATGTAAAATTCAGCAAGGTAACTACTGGACCCTGCGGTTTAATTTTTGGTTGATGTGAGCAAGGGCAGAGGTGAGGCTGTCTTAATTGGTGCGGTAATGCCTCTGAGGGACTTCATGGGCTGAATTTTCCCCCGCCCGCTATGTGCTCCCTGTGCGGGTGGTGGGGGGTAATGCCTAAAATTGAGAGTGCGCTCTTTCGCACATGCGCACGAAAGAGCGCACTCATCTCCCTGAATCTAAGTGCAGCCTCAGGGAGATCGACTCTACTTTCAAAAATATTAAAAATAGAGAAAAAAAAATCCCTTACATGTCCCCTCATGTGGCAATGAGTTGGGACATGTTCATAATTTCCAAAAAAACTTTGTTAAAATTTTTAAAACCCTACATGAAACCTCATCCTGCCTGTGGATGAGGTTTCATGTTTTTTCTACTTCCCGCCGGGGCTCCTGGCCTGCCCACCAACCTTAAGGTTGGACGGGCAGGTCCACTAATTACTTTAATTGCTCTGTCAATGGCCTCAATTGGCTATTGACAAGTCGGCGGGCGCGCAGCTGATTTCGCTGTGCTCCTGCCTGCCTGAAAATTTAAATGGGGTGCAGTGACATCGGAAGTTCTGCCCGATGTCACCGTGCGTCATTTTAAGCACCAGCAAGCGGGCCCCGCCCCCTCTTGCCAACAGTAAAATTCAGCCTGTTGGCCACTTTGTCATATTTGGCACTTGTACATTGGAGGAAACCTTAATGTTTCCAATTAGCCTGTATCTATGCCCTTCTAATACTTCCCTAAGAACTATTTTTGTAGGTCATTTGTGTTAAAAAAAAATTTCAAGTTATTTATTTTTAATTCAAGTTATGAATTTGAATTTTTTTCCAGAGGTTTTAATATGTTACAAACTAGAGCATACACTCATCTACAGTTAAACTACCATTAGTCTTTCTAAATGTTCCAAAATATGATCTATAAAAAGTTCTTAATTTCACTGTTAAAGCCTTGTATCATCTGACTATAGCACACCACAGTCTCCGAATACCTTGTAGCCTTTTAGTGCAGACAAACTGCTTTCTAATTTCACATACACACGTTCTATGAACAACAACATGATTACTTAACTTTTGCTCTCCAATATATAAATACTAATTAAACTATTATTCTATATTACACATTAATGTATAACTAGGGTAAGACTGAAGATAAAGCTGTACTTAAGATCGGAAAATGCCATTCAATGTAGTAATATTTCGATATGATTTTTTTAATCCAAGATAAATATGGAAGCAGAAATAAATAAATGGAACCTTTTTGCAAATTGAAACAGCAGCATTGTGATTTCTCCAGCCATTGTAGACTGATTGGTGTTAATCAATCAGAATGGGCACAATGGTACTTTATAATATCCATAGTTTATAATTATTATTTTATTAGATGCAGCTTTGTGCCATTTATATTTGCTGTATTTCATATAACAAAACCAGCCACAGCACCTTGTGGAAGATTAACTTGGTCGGAAACTGAAAACTTTACAATTAATTGAACCTAGTTCATCAGGATAAAGAAGAACACAAGCTGAATTCTGTGTTAGTGCTGATTAGAGAAATAGATGAATATACTTATAATGCAGACAAAAAGATGTGTTTATGTATAGAATCATTTTGATGTTGAGTACTATCAACTTTATTTGCCAAAGCGATGTTTGGAGTTGTAAATACAGCTCAAGTTCCTTATTTCTAAATTGCAGTCTCCACTGCTGAATGGCACTCAGAGAATTATATGGTCCAATTTTAACTCTGTGTAGGTGAATGGGATTTGAGTGAGATAAAATGAAGACAATTCTTTCCCAGTTGACTAAAGAACCTTTAATGTGCAGTATCATTTTTCAGTAATTTACTTTTGAACTAGGTTAATTTCATACTTTCTATTATTTCATAAATTGAATAAAAACGCAACATATTATTTACATGGGAAGAGATGACAGAATTCTGAGGTACAGAGGGATCTGGGTGTCCTGGCACATAAATCACAAAAACTTAGTAAGCAGGTACAGCAAGTGATTAGGAAGACAAATGGAATGTTGTTGTTTATTGCAAGGGGAATGGAATATATAAGTAGAGATGTTTTGCCACAGTTGCTTAGGGTATTGGTGAGACCACACCTAGAGTACTGTGTACAGTTTTGGTCTGCTTATTTAAGAAAGGACATAATTGTATTAGAAGCAACTCAGAGGAGGTTCACTCAACTGATGGGGAATGAGGGGTAAGGTTGGGAAAGTTGAGCTTGTATCCATTGGAGTTCAGAAGAATGAGAGGTGATCTTACTGAAACATTTACGATCCTGAGGGGACTTGACAGGATGGATGCTGAAAGGATTTTCCCCTTGTGGGAGAACCTAGAACTAGGGGACATGGTTTTAAAATAAGGGGTCTCCCATTTAAGATGGAAATGAGAAGAATTTTTTTCTCTGAGGATGGTGAGTCTGTGAAACACTTCTTCAGAAAGTGGTGGATGCAGAAGGTCATTGAATATTATGAAGGCTAAATTAAATAGATCCTTGATTGACAGGCTATGGGGGTAGGAAGGAAAGTGGAGCTGAGGCCACAATCAGATCAGCCATGATCTTATTGAATGGCAAAGCAGGCTTGAGGGGTTGAATGGCCTATTCATGCTCCTAATTCATATGTTCATATGAAAATTGGAGCTTTTTTTTTGGACTTGGCTTTAACAGCATTATCAGCAGTAAATGAATTTCAGCAAAAACAATCATTTAAATCAAAGCAAAATTATGGGGAAAAAAAAACAATTGCAGAAATTCTTGCACGTTTTAATTTTTTTTCTCAATTTAGTGCAACGTGAAGAATAAAAATGCGAGTAAATATTAAATTAAAGTTAGGTTTGGCACAGGTCTCCCACTAGGCACAACTCTTGCTGCTGACCTCACAGTGGGAAGGGAATGGTGGACAAATGGGTTCAGGAGGTCAAGGGGGATGATTAAAGGGCTGATGACCTGGGGTGGTGGGGGGGAGGGGGGGCTGCCTCCGATGGGTCCCCAAAGGATGTCCCCCCGCCTCCAGTTGCCGGACAGCAGCCTGTGCAGATAAAATGCCAGGCTTCTCGCATGGCATGGGTCTTCCTCACCATGGGTAAAATATCAGCAAAGGCAGGATGAAGCACTTGGGTGACCATTAATTGGCCACTTAATAGGCCCAAGGGTGAGCGGGTCATTTGATGCATCCCGCACAACCCACCCCCCACAAAATAATATTAGAAAGGTGGGGTGGACGGGCCGGGGGCTGTAATTTACATGCCCCGCCCACACTTCAAATCCACTAGTGGAGAGTGTAAATCCAGCCCCGGCTCTCTGACAGCTACATTGCTAAGCACACATCAATTGCAGGTTAATACATTGGTTTTTGGTAGATCTATTTATAGGTTGCAAAACAGTAAATGGAATGCTGTAACATTTTAAAAGCTATAAGTTGTAATCGTCAACTCCATAGCGCTCACAGTTTTGATGGTAGGTGTAAATGAGAACATTTTGTTATATTGCCCCCTCTGCTGGAGAGGTGTAAATTAAGTAAGTGCGATAATGGCTGCTGCTGTGAGTCCACATGGTAATCTTTTTTCAGTGCAATACACAACAGAAGGATGGCGACAAGTGTGGGACGGAATTTTCTTTTACATTTCATTTGAGAAATTAAGGACTGAAGGACATTGTGACCCATTTTTGGAACTCCTAAAGTCGATTTTTGAGGAAGTTTGAGCAATTTTAGGTTTCTCCACGTGCACATTGAATTCAGGTGCATAGTGGCCTAGATTCTCCTGTATCCAAAATGGCAGTGGGAACCTGGATCCAGAAGTTCTGCCCCATTTCAGACACATCTTAATTTCATAGGTAGGGGAATGAGGGGGGTACCTGACTCACGCATGGAGGAAACCCAAACTCCACAGGGGCATTTGAACTTGGTGCTGAGTTCAAATATACTCCATTTTTGCTGGAGCAAGGGCCTTATCCCGCAATTTGTGATTTACAAATTTCATAAGTACTCATAAAGAGCAGATACAGTCTGTGGAGCTGTCAAGTTATTTAAATGGCCAGCCCTTTAAAAATTAAAAATAAACATTCTCCCAATGGCTGTGAGTTGAAAAATATTCGATGCTTTCAGTTTCAATAGGTGTTTGTTGACATAGCCCTAGGTGCTATCATTATAGCATTAATAGTGCTTGACCTTGACCACTTCCACAACCTATCATAATCACAGTGGAGGGCGGGGGGATGAGATTTGGGGCTGTAAGTTCACAGTTTGATTGGCAGCTTCAAGAGTTATTAAAGAATTAGCTATCTTTGATGTGGAGTTATGAATACAAATGCTTGTTTTTATAAAGAGTTGAGTGCTTGAGGAGATTTAAATGTATTGAATGGACTTTCATGAATGAGAGTGTTTTTCACTTTAAAGTCTGTATTGGTATTTAGAACTTTATCTTATCTCATCTCAATATGGCTCCTGAGCTCTGTCCATAGTGGATACTGGGTGAGTTGGCATGGATGGTATAAGGGCAAAGAGTGGTGGGTGGAGGGCATGGGTTGGCATGAGTAGGCATTAAGTAGGTATAAGGGCTATTGGGGTAGGTGGGTTAGCAAGAGCTGGCATGCATGGGCATGAGGAGTGAGTGGTGGGTGAGGAGTTGAGGATTGAGGCTTAAAGGGCCTAACATTTAGCAAAACAACTAAGACAAAGTCCCAAAGAACCGAGGTGGGCCTTTTAACCAGATAGCCTCAGCATTCGGCAGCTCCTGTGGCTACCTCCAATCTGCATCCAGGGATGAATTTGAACTCCAACATGAAAGAATTCCCCTGACTCGGGACTCTGGAAATCACATGAACTTATTTCATTTCTGTGGTCCTTGTACTGTTACTATCCATAGTTGTAAAACTCCTTATTCTATCCCCCACTTTAGAGAGAGAGTGTGTGCATGTGTGTGTATGTATATGTAGTGGAGTGAGAAGTTACGAATACTCCTCCTCCTGGTTTTGAATGTGAAATAAACTAACCTTCTGAGTTATCATAACATGTGGATCATTAGTAAATTAGACCACATAAACTGAGGAGTTGGGAAAACACACCACTGTGTACATTAAAAATAATTCAAAACACCTTCTACATATGGACAGGTGATGAGAGAAAAATGAGTATAGTTTGCCTGTTTCCCTCCTATCCATAACACCATTTATTTTATCATTCTCTATAGAGTGAATGATGGTCATGCTCAGGCAGGCCTTTCACCCCAGCAGAGAGTATACTGTCATGCTATCAATGTGTTTACAGTCCAGTTTATACTTAAAAATTATCACAATAGACCAAAATTACTTTGTCTCCTTTAAAGAGGAGCCTTCAACCACTGTGAACTACAATCTCAGTCTTAAGCTTTTCAATCTTTGATAGCTTCAAATCTTGTGTAGCCTTTTCAAGTAGTTGAAGCAGAACCACCTTAAATGTGCACTAGTGGCTGTTTGGAATTTGAGGAGATGCCTGACTCTACTTTAAGTGTATCACAGTGTGAATGATCAAACATTTAACACCGACCTCATTGAAGATAAAGATTTTGATATTTGAAGATTGGATATGAAATTGGCTGATTGACAGGAAACAGAGAGTAATGGTTAATGGATGTCTTTCAGACTGGAGGAAGGTTTGTAGTGGCAGAGTTCTGGGTTGGGACCCTTGTTCTTCCTGAGACATATTTATGACCTAGACCTTGATGTACAGGGCACAGTTTCAGAATTTGCAGATGATACAAAACTTGGAAGTATTGTGAACTGTGAGGAGGATAATGCAAAGCTTCAAAAGGACATAGCTGGAATGGGCAGATGAGAGACAGATGAATTTCAATGCAGAGAAGAGTGAAGTGGTTCATTTTTGTAGGAAGAACAAAGAGAGACTATACAAAATAAAGAGTAAAATTGTGGAGGGGGTTCAGGAGCAAAGGGATCTAGGTGAAAACGTGCATAAGTCATTGAAGGTGGCAGGAAAAATTGAGAGAACAGTTAATAAAGCATACAGTGTCCTAGGCTTTGTGGTGAGCTGTCTTCTTGAAGAGCTGCAGTCCATGTAGTATAGGTACGCCCACAGTGATGTTAGGCAGGAGGGGGGGTGGGGGGTGGAAGTGGGGGGAGTTCTAGGATTTTGACCCAGTGACAGTGAAGGAATGACAATATTTTTCCAAATCAGGAGGATGAGGTTTGGAGGGGAACTTCCAGGTGGTGGTTCTATGGTTCTAGATGGTAGCAGTCGTGGGTTTGGATGGTGCTGTCTAAGGAGCCTTGGTGAATTCCTGCAGTGCATCATGTAGATGGTACACACTGCTGCCACTGTGCGACGATGGCAGAGTGAGCAAATGTTTGTGGATGGGGTGCCAATCAAGCAGTTCTGGATGGTGTCAAGCTTCTTGAGTGTTGTTGGAGCTGCACTCATCCAGGCAAGTGGGGAGTATTCCATCACACTCCTGACTTGTGCCTTGTAGATGGTGGACAGGCTTTGGGGAGTCAGGAGGTGAGTTACTCACCGCAGGATTCCTAGCCTTTGACCTTAATGCTTAAGGATGTGTTATTTTCAGTTTTGGTCACTTTTCTGACCTCAGAACAGCTGCTGCATTTGGAAGAGTGAAAAGGTTTGGTAATACATTAAACTGAAATTATCAGGGGGTTAAAACATTTCTTAGTCAACACTGCTTCATTCTTTGCCTTGGTCAATAATGGTGACTTCATTGAGACCAAATATTTTTAAAATATGCCTTTACTGGTTAGGATTAAGTTTGCTATTTAACAGATTTTGTTTTGCATTACTAAAATATATGGCACTAATTGTCATGTGAGATGATTGCTAAACACACAGATGTACAGTTTTCTCATAAGTATTTTGCTGACATTAACCTTTTCTCAGTTTCTTTTACAATCAATGCCTATGAAAAAAATACATGCAAAGTTAGTATAATGTTGAAACGGAAGCACGAAATGTACCAATAAATAACTTTTTCTGCAGAGATATATTCTCTCTGTTTTAATGAATAAACCTTCACCTAATGTTGCTGATTTATATGACCCTTTTTTATTTCAAGTTTTAAATGAACCACTGACTATAATTTTCAATCATATTTCAGAATGCAGTGCATCCTACATCAGTATTTGTGTGCTGGAACCAAAACAATGCACCACAAAAAATATTAATGTCCAGAAAATGGCAAAAGGAATGTTATTGCTATCTTCAAAGCTACTGAATGACCTTGTAATTTTAAAATTAACTTGGAGGTAAAATAAACACCTTTCTACCCTGGGGCTCAGTAAACAAGTGGCACTGGGCCACGGACACCAAAAGATTGTTGGATTGTGCTGAGTTAACTAATCTCAACTGGGTAGCTGTCAGAAAGGTGAAATTTTCATAAGCACATCTGGTTTAGGAAGTGAAAAGGAATCAGCTAGCATGGCACTCTTGATCATTATCCAAAAATTCCTAGTGAAAAGCACATACATGCATACTTAAGGTAAGGATTGAGCTCTGATGCCACCTACAGCTATAATATCTGCTAAGGCTCTGGCCAGCACAATGAATATTACTAAGGCAACATACTGGCCAATGTCTAGACCCTGTGCAACCACACGGCAACTTAAATCAGCAACTTCAGGAGTGAAAATTTAGAAGGCTCAAATACCGTTAAAAAAATAAAGACTGAATAATGAGTCAAGAATTTCTACACTACACAAAGAAATTAAATAATACCTTTAATTAGTCAATTTGCAGAGATGGCAGGCATATATTTCAGATGTTCATAATTACAATTCTTCAAAAAGAAGTTGAAGAAAATAAGGAGGTAAAGTATTACTGAGGTACTGGTGGGTCAAGGACTCAGACAGAGATGCAAGTACAGAGTTTTATTCCTACTAGGAGTTGCACAGTCAAGGCTGAGGCAAACAGTGTTAGCCCCATGAGATACATATTCACCTTTATGGAGCTCTTCTGGTCTCACCTCTGTTTGCTGCCAGCTTGGCCTGGTGGGAAAGTCACAATGACATCTCTCCACAGGCTTTTGGTTAAAATTGTACTCTGACCCAAATGACATTATCAGAGATAAAAGCAAAAAACTGTGGATGCTGGAAATCCAAATCAAAAACAAAAATAAAAATACCTGGAAAAACTCAGCAGGTCTGACAGCATCTGTGGAGGGGAATACAGTTAACGTTTCGAGTCCGTATGACTCTTCAACAGAACATTATCAGAGCCCAGTCTGCACCTTTATGGCAGGAATATACTGGCTTCCCGCAGGTGTCCCGTTCACCCATTGTGAGTTTTGGCTCCACAAGATAAGAAAGATATTGAGACAATAGAGAAATTAAGAGTGCAGATTCATGTACCCGATCTAAGGGAATGCAAATAGGGAGGAATGCCTGAAAAATTGGGCTAGTTTTAATTGGAACAGGTCAGATTAAGGGATGATATGGTTCACCTTTAGAATCATGAAGAGATAGGACAGTATAGAAAAGAACAGAATATTTCCAATGATTGAGGAATCTAGAATGAGGGAACATCGGGATAAAATTAAATGTAAGAAATTTGGTACAGTTAACAGAAAAAAGTAAACTTACCACACAGAGGATTGTGAGACTTTGGAATGTACTATCAGAGTTAGTGCTTGAAGTGGTGACTATGGCGAGGGGGGGCAGGGGGAGTAATTTTAACCCCTAAAAACAAGTGGGTCAGCAGCAGGGTGAAAATAGAGAAAATGTAAACCAGGATTGGTTTGTGGAAAAAGGGAAGTGCCCTTACAACGCTGCTTGTGGTCCAAAAAGAGCAGGAATACTTCCTTCCAACCCACCAAACTTACCTTCTGCCCTGCTTGCCATCGGACTCCACAAAATTTATGGAGAAAACTCGCAAGGAAATTTCTGACAAATGAATTTAACTGCAAATGTATTTCTATGTTGCAAATGTTGTAATATGCTTTTAAAGGATAGCAGCATGACATAATTAGAAGGGAAGTGTGCCATGTGATCCAGTCTTGGTTTCACTTTAGCTTTCAAGCAGAACAAATGCACACACACGTACACACACAGCTCTGCTGCTGATGTCTGCTTTTGTAGCTATAGTATTTATATGTCATGTCATTGTTGCTGTTCATGTATTTCTTAATGTTCATACATTTTCTGGCAGTCAAAGATCAAATTATGGGGTGGAATTGCCCCAGATTTGCACCAAGTGCAGGAGCGGGCGGGTAAAATGACATTTTGCCTGCTGGCCGCAATGACAGATTTTCACGCCATGTCGTCTCAAACCCGCCGCATTAGTTATGCATTCCCCAGGAAACACGCTGTTTTTATGGTGGGCGGGCTCTCATTCACCCGCCACAACATCACCTCGCCGCTTCATCTTGCTGGCACCGTATTTAAAGTCCAGACGCGCGCACACGTCTCAGTGCTTCCAGTCCATGATTATTGCAAGGAAGATGTCCACGAAAGGCAAAAAGACTGCAGCCCGCAGGTTTAGTGATGTATCACTGGAATGCCTTTTGGGCACCTTGGAGGCCTGCTGCGATGTCCTCTACCCCCTCTCTGGCTGCAGCATGGGGAGCGGCGTGACCAACCAGGCTTGGGAGGCGAAGGCAGAGGTGCTCAGTGCCAATGTTACACAGAAGAGGTTAGCCATCCAATGCAGATAGAGGATGAATGATCTCACTCGTGCAGCCAGGGTATGGCAACCATCTCATCACTCTAAATTCACACACTCAGGCCCATCACATATTCACTGGCACCTCACTCACTGCCAGCTCAAGGGACATCACCACCCATTCTCACACACACCCTCACATGCCCATCTGTCCTCATCTTCTCTGGAGACTGCCTCTTCAGCCCTCTCCACCTTCAGGCCACTTGCAAAAATCAACATGTGCCCCCCACACACACCCTGGGTTACCCTCCTTCCCCAGCCCTCATCCTGCAGCCTCTTCTCTTGTCTGAGGCCACTTCTCCCCCTTCGCTAAGCAAGCCCTAGCCCTGCAGTCATTGAAAAGGTGCCCACATATGGCTGATCTGGTAGGTAGGGACCTGCTGTGAGCTCCCCTAAAAGTGATGTGCTGCTGTCTGTGAAGCCTGTCACTGATGACTGCGAGTGCTGACCGAAGCAAGGTAGGCAAATAAACCTTGAAGTCCCGAGTGAAGTGCAGCCCGCCGTATATCACGGAATCTCATGAACGGGCTTAAGGTCATCACTTTCAGCCCTGAAAAATGCCCAGTCTACCTCAGATTACCCTGGAAGGGCAAGGTATTTCAAAAATTTGAGTAACCGGTGAAGCTAGCCATTTCACGCAGCTGCTATGCAATAGCAACATGAATGGTATTCACCACTAACGCTGCTGTCAAGGCAAAAAGAAATTATGCCTATAACACAAATGAGTAATGTGATATATAAATTTCAGTGCCAGCGTGATGCTCGATATGTAGACCTTACATCCCAAGGACTGGTGGATTGTATCAAACAGCATATCCAAGTCACTGTTCGCAATGGGCAAGGTACAGACTGTACCCAACTGACCTGTGCTTGCAAAACTCAAAACACAGTGTCCAACATTAGATGTCATTCTGCGATTGGACAACATTTGCTAAATAATCCTCAGTGTGCTAAGAATTACACTGACAACCAATTTAAGGTTGCCAGTCAGGCTCGCAATGTGGCACATTTTTGTGTACTGGAAGCTACATATATTAATACACAGTGCCCTGTTTTTTGCAGACAGAAAGAACATGTACACACATTATGCCTGTTTCAGCTAAACAAAATAAGTGACAGCCACGTGCTGACTCATTCCTCAGGGCAATGCCTTGACCAATCAGGGCCAAGTTGCCAATCAGCACTCTCTTCTCATGCAGTATAAATTGTTGTTTTCCCCTTATATTGATATTCTTGCAAAGTGATCTGATGAGCGCAAGACGAAAAGCTTCGACATGTCTCTTTTTTCAGCAATACTCATAAAAATACTGTGACTACAAGAACAGGTCAGAGGTTAGAAATTCTGTGATAATTCACATCATGACTCTCCAAAGCCTGCCGCCAATAGCAAGAGAGCGGTGAGGAGGGTGATGGAATACCCTCCACTTGCCTGCATGCGTGCATCTCCAACAAAACCCAGACCATCTGGCTTGAACAGCACCCCAACCACCAGCTTAACCATTTACTCTCTCCATTACCAATGCACAGGAGCAGCACTCTGCACCATCTACAAGATGCACTGCAGCAATTCACACAGGCTCCTTCAACAGTACAATCCAAATTCCCAACCTCTATGACCTAGAAGGAGAAGAGCAGCAGACATGGGAAAACACCACCACTTGCAAGTCACCTGACTTAGAACTTTGCCATCTCTTCACTGTTGCTGGGTCAAAACCCAAGGCTTCCCTCGAACAACACTGTGGGTGTACCTATACCACATTGGCTGCAACAATTCAAGAATTTGGATCACTATCACCTTCAGGGCAATTAGGAATGTGCAAAAAATGCTGGTTGTGCCAGTGATGCTCACATCCTATGAATGAGTATGAAAAATGATCTTCAGGCCCTGGTCCTTGGTGTTTCCCCAGCCCTCCAGAACTCTCGATTTCTCTGGCCCATTGTGTATATCCTGAAGTCTCTTTGATTATTCTCTAAACTGCCTATTTTCCATTTGCATTTAAAATCTAAACAAGATAAGACTTCACTTCAATACTTAATGTTTTGAAAGATAACACACACATACATAACACAGGCAACAGAATATCAAAGAGACAACAGACGTTGACCTACTGTCAATAATCAAAATGATGGTTGTAAGGTTAAGAAGAAACAGCAGCTTTGCTTCACACCTATTATACAAATTAGTAGCATCACATCAAGAGCAGCCAATGCTCCAGTTAATTAATGCACACAGTTGCTTTTGTGGACGCATTTTTTTCATTATCTTACAGACTCATATCTCTGAGTCATTGTCTGCCATTCAGGCACACACAGGAAATCTAGGAAAGCACTAAAATGCCGAGAAGCGATAAGGTTCATTTATTTTTATGGTCTTCATCAGCAGTTTCTTTTAGCTTAAAGGCCTATAATAGAAACTACTGATTAGAATCAGTGCAATATCAGAATTGAGATATGAAAGTCACATTCTGAAGGTGAATGAATGGCTGAAGGACACTCTGTCCATTTGATACCTAATGATTATACTGAAGGTAGTCAAAATTAATTATGTTATTCTTCTTCAATTTATTTCTTCAAGTCATTTTGAATTATATCAAATAAAACAATATATGCATATCTCTAAAGGCTGTTAGCCAGAGGTTACAGTAAATTAAATCAATCTATGTTGGATACATAGCATTCACAGTAAAATAATTTCCAAGTTTGTGGTGTCTGAAGTAAAACTTGATTGAACAGTGAACATTACAGCAAAGGAGACATAACTTAAAAAGCTAAAAATTCTTTCCTCTAAACACATATAGCTTGAAATGTTATAAAGTAAAATCCATATTTTACAGAATTATTTAAAAAAACAGAAAATTCCAAGAATTATTTTAGTCATTTATCTTCTTAAAAAAACTCCAGGTTAAGACACTTAGCTTATGTTGTCAGTTTGTCCCATAGGGCCTGACAATCTAACCCACCAATCTGTAAACGCCATTGATTTTGGCAGTTCTTCACTAACTGATACATGGGGCATTCCATTGAGAGGAAAATTGAATGTTCCTTCTAGATTATCCTGTGAAGATGATCATCCTGACATGGTGACATTGGGTGACACACGGGAAGAATTGATGCTACTTTTCCAACTGTAGGAGGGTTCAAGGGTATGAGGCGCTCAGCAGTTACAGATTGAGAATTTTTATATTGGGGGGTAGAAATTCAATGATTTAAAAACGCTGCAGCATTGCGGCAATACATGATTAAATTGCTGATGAATTGCTGGTATGTTAGGTGAAAATAGATGCTGTCTCTAGAGCAAAAGTAAACTAAATGAGAAAAGGAAGAACATTAAAAATGAACTGATGCTTATGCAAGGGTTGGCTCATCTGCTAATTTTGCCAAATAGTTCTGATAGCTGTCATAAAAGATATTCAATCATGTTTCAATCAAGACATTATAACACTGCAGTAAACGCTTTTGATGCCACTCATTCCCTTCAGTAGTGAAGGGAAATTTTAACTCTCAATGGAACATTCTAAAAGCACCAGCACTGCAAAATATTACCAAACAATCATGATATGTAGGAGATTAAATTTACTTGAATAATGATGGTTTGGAAAGCAATATGGCATTTAGCTCTACCAAAGAGCCAGCATTGACACAATGGGCTGAATGGCCTTCTTCTGCACTATATCCTGGGACACTAAGGCCTGAATTTTTAGAATGGCACAAGAGCGTGACCGGTGGGCTCAGAAACAGATGTGAAATCTGCTTCTGCCCGTGATCAGCTCCCGACCTCAATTTCACGCTGGCTGGCCAATTAACTGCCGGCCAGCATGAAACATGCAAAGAGACATGCTCAGCGTTGCCGGCAGGGCCAGGAAGAGGGAGGGCGCCAGGACCAATGAGGGTGCGAGTGGGGTGGTTTAAAAGTTGCTAGGGAGCTATCTGAAGGCTGGCAATACGTATCCAGGAGCCTCAGGGAGCTGCATTGATACTCTGTGGGTATCGGAATGCATCAGGTAGGCATTCTGCTGCTACTGCCAGCATTAAGGCATTTGGACCTGTAGTCCATGCCAGGTGGGATGGAAACGCCCATAGCGGGTCTGCCCAACCTGTTTCCAGATGATCGCCTGCGGGTTCTTCTGGAGGCAGTGAGTGCCAGCCATGTGATTTTGCTGCCACAAGACAGTAAGAGGAGGCCACCTCACCTAACCAAGAAGGTCTAGACAGTGGTGGCAGCCCAGGTGAGAAGGCATGATGTTGTTCGCTGGACATGGATTCAGTGCAGAAAAAGGTTCAATGAACTTCTGCACTCTGCCGGGGCGAGTACTGACTCCATTTCGAGCTGTGGATAGATGTTTTTGTGAGTGGCAGGACTTGTTAGTGCTCATGGGTGTCAAATCCAGAGCCTAAAATGGCACATATCCCTATGCCTTGAAAGACTAAATAATGAGACCGGATAGCTGGCATGTATGTAAGGGTGAGGTGGGGCAATGTGATGGGCACCTGAGCCTGTGTCACTGATGTGGAGGCTGATATGTTCTGGCATGTAGATGGGGGGCTCATGAAAGCACTTTGTCCTTATAGGAGAAGAGAAGTCATAATGTGCAGGAGCGAGGACAAACGGCTGGTGGTGTGCCAAACATCCTTATTTTAACTCTGGCAGAGGAGGAAGCTCTGGAGATGGCATGCGAGTGTGGAGCCAGGTCCTCTGGTTGCGGAGAGGCAGGGGTCTTGGAGGAGGGTAAGAATCCAGATGACAGTGGAGAGACTAGGGGAGGGTATAAGATATGTAAGACAGTGGCTGTAAGACTGAGATGTGTAAACTAATTGTCCCCGTTGCCCGTCCATTCAGAATGCCTTTCTGAGGCACATGTCCATTGTAAAAAGCAGTCAGAATGTATGCACTGTGACTTTGTAATGATGTTGGCAACTGACTTTCTCTCTTCCTCTCTCAGATGCTCCATCCTCACAGCACCGCAGAGACCCCAAAAACCCTCTTTTGACCACCAAGGAGGAGCAGATGCCCGATGCACCTGTGTCACATCCTCTCTCTGCATCAGTGCATACACAAGCACGTCAGTGGGCATAAGCGTCTCGGATCAGATGGTAGTACACAGTGGTGAGGGCACATCACACTCGCCTGAGGAGCTGGCGGAGGCAGAGAGCCCAGAGGGCACTGGCAGTTGACGGATTGCTGGAGACCAGGACAATCCTGAGTCCGAGGCAAACAATGAGACTCTGGAGTCATCCATCAGGCGGTAGGTGCGGGATGTCCATCGGGATTCACGGAAAGATCTGGTAGAGATCCCTGAGGGTCTCTGTGCCTCGGTCCCTGTCTTGGAGAAGTCCATGCAGAGTGTGAGCACTGCGTTGACCTGGAGCTTTGAATGCACTGCCATCTCCACAAAGAGAGTGGCGACTCTCATGGAGAGGTAGCTTCAGGAACTCAATCAAGGGTTTGTGGGGTTGCGTTCAGACCTGCAAGACCACATACTGTCAGTGACCTCAGCAGGTAGGCTGTCTGTAGACTCTGCCTGCTGTATAATTCTCCAGACCCTTCTGCCTTTCATATCCTGATGGCCCTGCATCTCTTCTGGCTGCACTTCATGATCCATGGGTCCCACTCTGGGACACTGCCTGCAGGCAACTGGCCTCCTCTCCCTTCTGGCCCTCTGATCCTCTTCTGAGGAGGTCCCTCCTGCAGAATAGACAATCCCATTTTTTTACAGATGATTGCACAGAATAGTGCACTCAAGCAGAAAGCCTCTACAAATGCTGAGAAACCAAAGAGCTCTCCAGAACACCAAAAAAAATGAGAGAAACTATCTGTAAACCAACTCCAACCAATTCACATCAAAACTCCGACCTACTCACATTGCCAAGAACCTGTAAGCCTTTTATCCTACCCTGGATATAGAAATCATGAAAAATGTGAAAGGCCCCTGACCGAGTGGCCCATGTGCCAACCGAGAAAGTGCACAGGCCACTCAAAATCAGAGACAATTGCTGTTTAAATGGCCTTAATTGACACTTTAATTATTGGTAGGTGCACTTCCGACTTCAGCGCATGCCCGCCGACTGAAATATCGTGAGGCGGTGCGATGATGTCGGGTCACACTCCCAATGTCTTCGCACCCCATTTCACGAAGAATCAGGACTGCTGAGCGTCTGCTCCATTACCGCAAAATTCAGGCCTATGCTTCAATAAATTACATGTTCTTTGGATTGGTCCATCTGCATATTAGCTTTTATAAACTGCAAAAGGAATTCAATATTCAGTTAATTATAGCATCAATGCCAGAGAAAGTGTAGAATGGACTAACATTTGCTATGCGATCTGTTCTTCAGATACATCTATTTTCCTGCTGAAAATGTAATATGTTGCCGTGTTCAGACTGCAGTTAGACACAGACACTAAGCCATTATAGAAAGTTCATGTTAGCATCATGCATGAGCAACATAACTCAGTTCTTTATGCTCTACAAAAATGGACATAATCTCACAGATAAATTACATTATATCAGTCATTTATAAATTGGTCCTCACTGCTCTGTGTTTTGCATTCACCACCACACTTTGTGGAACAGGACCAAAACACAAAGGAATAAAAATTACCTTAGGTCCGTTTTCAGGACTGAGATTTGTTGATGTGCACAGAAAGCCTGGCCACAAAATAGGTCCTTGGGTCTCATTAATATTAATTAGGTAAGCTGCCTATTGAGTTTCTGCCAGCAGCTCGCCCATTTTAAAAAGACAGATTTCAACCCACCTGCCTTGCCAGCAGCTCCCAAAGATAAGTTCTGGGGCTTGAGGATGCTCGTGGGCGGGGCAAGAGGAGAGGGTAGTGGTGCTGGTTGAAGTGATAACTGCTAATAGGAGCAGAAGGTGGTGGAGGTTAGAGAAGTGGTTGACTGGGATATTAATGAGCAGTAGGAGCACTTGCATCTTAAAAGCAAAGACAGAAAATATATTTATTTTATATAACTAACCATCTGGTGGTAGCTGCTATTTGGGTTACAGCAGCTGCTGAAGAGGAGCAGGTGCAGCTCTTGCTTCCATCCTCGGTGTTCATTTTGATATAAATGGCCTGGAACAGGCATTGGGATTCTCGTTCACTTGTGTAACACACCAAAGACTTGTTTTAGGTGGTCACGAGTGATGCATTAAAATGACCCAACCCAATAGTTGGTCTGATATCTTTCATGTATTCTTTTGGAATGGGATGTTAGTCCCCCGAAATGGATATTATTGTGGACCTGTTAAATTTCTACCCTGTAAACTTCGGGCGGGCTCAGGTGGAGGCGACAGGGATCTTGGCCACTGGCTGTGGGGTTAGCAAGAACCCTGTGTCGCCTCTTTCCGAGAAGGCCTGCCGCCTCATTTGCCACTCAGACATTTGACAAGCCAGCGACGGGCCTTCTGCCAGGATAAAGGACCCTGGGGGCAGAAGTCACACCGCCAAGACGATGAATGGATGGTGGAGATAAGGCCAGGCAGAGCAGCATTGACATCATCCTTTGCATCTCCTCCACCAGGACCTCCAGTTCTGTATGTGAGTATAGGTGCACCTACTTGTGCACCTACTCCCTCCATCCTTTAGCCATCATGAAATGTTCTGTTGTGTGTCAGGCAGTGCACATCTTCAAAGGAAATGGATGCATGGAGCTCAAATATATTGCTCCACAAAAATAACTTGTAATCAGCATCTCAGTGAAAAACTTTTGTGAGTCAGTTTAGTGAAACCAGGCATGTCTAAATCATGGTAATCATCACCTAGACTCAAAATTACCTGTTAAAATCAAAGTTTCATAGAGATACAGTTTGTTGGCACAGCACCACTCAGCGCCTGTTTTCATCCTTTCCCTAAAATAATTCCCTAGATGTTTTAAAACTTCTTAGTATGAGCAATCTCATTTAAACTTTAGCTTAATAATGTCTACATGACTGTAGAAAATGGCAGATCATGGAACAGGACATTTTAAAATCTTTGTAATAAGACCCTGGTGACTTTTTTTTTACAGAAAAGAACACACGTCAGTAAGAGAAACTACTGATCCTATAATATCTTCACTGTAAAATTAGGGTTCCTTTGGACTAACTATAATAAGATTAAAGATTGCCCAATGAATTATAATGGGAATTTGTTTTCACTTTGTTAATCCATTCATCTTAATCTTATCCCTGATGATCTTTCCCACCAAATATGATGAATATCCTTTATTTTGGAATTACTACAAGTCTGTTGTCCCATCAATAGGATTGTGCTAAATATTCAGGATTTTAATCAGATCTAAGAGTTAAGTGAACACTGTTAACCTTACAGCTGTGTTTTTCCCCTATAACACTGAATAATGCAGGTCCCAGAGTAATACAAGTACTGCTACAAATAATTTAAGAAATTAAATTCATCATCCTCACTAATCCCATTATTTTTCTATAAAAGTAGAATACATTCATAAATGGAATAATAAAAGTGTATACATTTAAATAAATGTATTTGCATAGTCACTTTATAAACTATAAATATCCCTAGCTTGTGCCTTAGCTTGAAGCAGTATTCTGCAATTAACACTGCTATGTCTTTTAGTGTGTTACATTCATCTATAAGGCTTCCTTTCACTCATCATCTTTCAAAGCTAAAGAGCCCCATGTTGTTCTAGTCTCATATAGTTATTGTGGTTAACCCCTTGTTTTTTCTTTGCACTGTTGCCAAGGTTCAAAGTGTTTCTGGGGATGATTCTTAAGTGGTGCTCAAAATGGGCATGAAGTCAGTGGGGCACCTGATTTGCGCATAACACCCACCTCTCCTTCCCAATGTTTTGATGTGGGTGCCTGCTGCAGCTCACTAGTGCTGGGCAGCTGGGAAAGAGAGTGGTCATATGTCATGCCTACAGTGAGAGAGAGGCAATCATGGTGTGGGGGTTCCTGTTCCTCAAAAAAGATCAACAGCAGCATATTTCTTTTGGAGGGGAGGTGGTGTGGCGGAGAGCAGGAACAACCCTCTTACTTATCCTGGGTCCACCAAAAAAAAGAAGGAAACTGCCTTGGCTATTATTTGAGCTGGATCTAGCGGTCCATTAAAGAATGGCTGGTATTGTTGCTCAATGGCTGGTAGAACTGAATAGAACATACAGAGCATGCACAGTGCACATTCTATTCATTCATTCTTTGAAAGTTGCAGTTCAGTCCTACAACCTGCACGTCAATTTGCAAGTTTAAGAAATTGCCTTCCTGTTTCAGATGAGCACCATTTGCCCAGTTACAGGCCAGACTGAAAAGCAAACCTGTTGAGCCTTGGCAACTAACAGAGCAGCCCAGTTCCCAAGCTCATCTGTCCCCCACTCAACCCATATCTTAGAAGAACAAATGTGGACCAAATTTCAACCTGTGACCAGACAACGATACATTTACAGCACAATCTCCACTGGCTGGGAGTCTATGGCTGTGGCAATGGAGCTCACCATTCAATTCATTTTGTGAATTATTGCTTCACATTGACTTGGCAACTTAGGTACGGAGATGACTCATTCCCCTGATCGCTTCCAGTCCTACATTTAGCCATTTTTTTCACTAATCACAGAGTGCATGCAAACAATTTTATGATATTAAATTTTATCAACTACAGATCTGCCCAATCACAGATCTTATCTAGGTTCTTTAGCAGGTCCCTGACTGCTTCCCTGACTCAACGCTTTTTTGCATTATCTGTATTACTTATTCCATTATTTTGCCTGTTTGGGTGTGTAGTATACTGGATTACAATTATCCTCCCTTTCGAAAATGCTTACCATGTTAATGTGTTTCCTTCCAATGGCAGCTCCCTGGCATGCAATGATTCTCTGCACTTCACGATGATTGTTGTTACTTCACAAATCTCATCTCTTTTAGTAGTATCGGTAAATACCATCTGTTCCCAAACATGTGTTTTGTTTCTGCCCTTTAATCTTGTCTCGAACTTCCATCTAATTAATGGCAAAGTCGGTGCAAATACCTGGATGTTTCTAAGATACTGCCTTCCCCAGTAAATGCTGCAATAAAGTATGAATATTTCATATTTTCCCTGTTTGCCTTCTGCTTTATCCTGAAGGCATTCTTTAATTTGTTTTGAAAATATTTTTATCCTAATAGTTACCTTGATGATATAACTTAGAAAGAATTTATTGTTGTTGTAACTCCTCTTTTCTCCTCTCATCATCCTTTTAACATTTTTCTGAAAGTGGGAACATCTCTTTTAGCTAGTGGACTTCCTCCCTTTTTCCTTTACAGAGTTAATTTTTATAGAGTTCCTTTTTCTTTTTTATTTGATGTTGGGTCGTCAATGTAGGGTCGTTACTTGTTTAATCTACGCTTGATGTTCCTGGGGTTCCTAATATATATTTAACTTGGAAGCTCATCAGTGGGTGTTTGAAGGTATTTCATTTGATCTCATCTTGTGTTTTTTTTTGTTTAGAGGATCACTGGAGAGGCCAGCATTTAATCTCCATCCCTAATAGCCCTTCAGAAGGTGATGGGAAGCCACCTTCTGAAATCGCTGAAGTCCATGTGGGGCAGGTACACCCACAGTGCTGTTAGGATTGGAGTTTCAGGACATTGACCCAACGACAGTGAAGGAACTGTGATATATTTATAAGTCAGGAGGGAGAAGCAGCGGGCCATTAACAGTGAGAGAGTGAGAGAAGCAGTGCAGCCATTAACAGTGAGAGAGCGAGAGGAGCAGCGGGGCCATTAACAGCAAGAGTGAGAGAAGCAGTGGAGCCATTACAGTGAGAGTGAGAGAAGAGTGATACACCATTAAAGAGCACAGAGAGAGAGGCAAGAGGCCACTAAAGAGCATGGAGAGCAGCTGATTGGTGAACAGGATTGGTGAGTATTTCTAGATCCTTTAAGTAAAAGTAAGTCAGGATGGAGAAGCAGCAGGCCATTAATATTGAGAGTGTGAGAGAAGCAGCGCAGCCATTAACAGTGAGAGAGTGAGAGAAGCAGCGGGGTCATTTACAGTGAGAGAGTGAGAGGAGCAATGGGCCCATTACCAGTGAGAGAGCGAGAGGAGCAGTGGGGCCAATAACAGTGAGAGAGCAAGAGGAGCAGTGGGGCCAATAACAGTGAGAGTGAGAGAAGCAGCAGGGCCATTAACAGTGAGAGCGATGGAAGCAGCGGGGCCATTAACAGTGAGAGAGCAAGAGGAACAGTGGGGCCATTAACAGTGAGAGTGATGGAAGCAGCAGGGCCATTAACAGTGAGAGAGTGAGAGGAGCAGTGTGACCATTAACAATGAGAATGAGAGGAGCACCGGGGCCATTAACAGTGAGAGAGCAGTGGAGCAGTGGGGCCATTAATAGTGAGAGAGTGTGAGAGGAGCAGTGGGGCCATTAACAGCGAGAGTGAGAGAAGCAGCAGGGCCATTAACAGTGAGAGTGATGGAAGCAACAGGGCCATTAACAGTGAGAGAGTGAGAGGAGCAGCGGGCCATCATCAGTGAGAGTACAAGAGAAGCAGTCGAGCCATTACAGTGAGAGAAGAGTGAGAGACCATTAAAGAGCACGGCGAGAGTAGCAAGAGGCCATTAAAGAGCAGCTGTTTGGTGAATAGGATTGGTGATTATTTCTAGATCTTTAAAGTAAAAGTAAGGTCTTTAGTTTGTGTTTCGGTCTCTAGTCTTTTTTTTCTTTATTCTCCTTTTTTTAAAAATAGCTTGTTAAATATAAGATCAATACTGGTGTGTAAAAAAAAATGAATAAAGCGTAAAGAGTAGGGATACTTAAGTAATTAATCAAGTAATTAAATAAAATACGGTAGTGATGGCAGGACGGGTGATGTGTTGCTGCTGCAGCATATGGGATCTGCTGGACACCAAAGTGATCCAGAGTGAACATATCTGTCGTAAAACAAAAACAGAATTACCTGGAAAAACTCAGCAGGTCTGGCAGCATCGGTGGAGAAGAAATCAGTCAACGTTTCAAGTCTTCATGACCCTTCGGCAGAACTGAAGCAGAGTTAGGAGAAAGGTGAAATGTAAGCTGGTTTAAGGTGTGGGGGAGGGGGGGGGGAGAGAAGTTGAGGGTGTGATGATTGTGGAGATAAGCAAGCAGTGATAGGAGCAGATAATCAAAAGATGTCACAGACAAAAGGATCAAAGAGGTCCTTTTGATCCTTTTGTCTGTGACATCTTTTGATTAGCTGCTCCTATCACTGCTTGCTTATCTCCACAATCACCACACCCTCAACTTCTCTCTCCCCCCGCCCCCCCACCTTAAACCAGCTTATATTTCACCTTTCTCCTAACTATGCTTCAGTTCTGCCGAAGGGTCATGAAGACTCGAAACGTTGACTGATTTCTTCTCCACAGATGCTACCAGACCTGCTGAGTTTTTCCAGGTAATTCTGTTTTTGTTTTGGATTTCCAGCATCCACAGTAGCTTTTAGCTTTTTGTTTTTATATCTGTAGTAAATGTTTGCAGCTCGAGGAACTTTGGATCCGAGTTAAGGAGCTGGAGTCTGAGCTGCTGACATTGTGCCACATCAGGGAGGGGGAGGTTACCTGAACACTCCAGGTGGTGGTCACACCGCTCAGATTAGGTCATTCAAATTTGGATGTGATCAGGGACAGGATGGTGTGACTGCAGGTGAAGCAGGTATGGGGACCCAGGGGATAGCATTCAAGGAGCCTTGGCCACTGCAACTGTCCAACAGTTATGAGTTTCTTGCAAGCTGTGTGGATGAGAGCAGGGACTGCAGGGAGGATGAGTGAACTGACCACAGCCCCATGGTACAGGGAGCCATTCAAGTGGGGGGAGGTAATAGGAACGTAGTAGTGGTAGGGGACAGTATAATTAGGGGGATAGATACTCTTCTCTGCAGCCATGAGCATGAGTCCCGAAAGCTGTGTTGCCTGCCCGGTTCCAGGGTTAAGGCCATCTCCTCAGGGCTGGAGAGGAACTTGGAGTGGGAGCGCAGGGATCCAGTTGTCGTTGTCCATGCTGGTATCAACAACATTGATAGGACTAGAAAGGAGGTTCTGCTGAAAGAATTTGAACAGTTAGGAGCTAAATTAAAAAGCAGAACCTCCAAGGTAATAATCTTGAGATTACTGCCTGAGCCACGTGCAAATAGGGTAAATAGAGTCAAAGCGTTAAATGTGTGGCTCAAAGATTGCTGTGGGAGGAATGGGTTTCAGTTCATGGGGCACTGCCACCAGTATCAGGGTAGAAGGGAGCTGTTCCAGTGGGACTAGCTTCACTTGAACCATGGGGGGGACCAGTGTCCTAGCGAATCGAATAACTAGAGCTGTAGAGAGGGCTTTAAACTAAATAGGGTGGGGGGAATGTTCTGGAGAGGGGATATGTAGACTAACAAAGCAAAAGTATATGGCAATATTGCATGGCAGCTATTTAGGTAATGATACCCAGAGTGTGATAGGAAGGGACAGAGTGTACAAACATAAAAAAGCAGCAACAAATAGGGTCAAAGGGGGAAAAAATGGCAAAAAGGCAAAATTAATGGCTCTTTACTTAAATGCACATAGCATTTGGAACAAAATAAATGAATTAACGGCACAAATAGAGGTTAATGGGTATGATCTTATATCCATTATGGAGACATGATTACAAAGAGATCAAATCTGGGAACCAAATATTCAGGGGTATGTGGCTTTTTGAAAGGACAGGCAAGAAGGAAAAGGTGGTGGGGTAGTTTTGTTAGTATGAGATGGAATCAGTAAGATAGCAAGAAATAATCTTGAATCGGAAGATGTAGAATCCATATGGGTGGAGGTAAGAAAGAACAAGGGGAAGAAGACACTGGTGGGAGTAGTCTATAGGCCCCCTAACAGTAGCTATACTGTAGGACAGAGAATAAATCAGGAGATTATGAGGACATGTAAAAAAGGCAGTACATTAATCATAGGTGAATTTAATCTTCATGTAGATTGGGAAAATCAAATTGGCAGGAGCAAGGATTCATAGAGTGTAGTCAGGACAGTTTCCTAGAACCATATGTTGTGGATCCAACCAGGGATCAGGTTATTTTAGATCTGACAATGTGCAATGAGGCAGGTTTAATAAATGATCTCAGAGTAAAATATCCCCTAGGAAACAGTGACCATAACATGGTAGAATTTAGCATTCAACCTGAGAGTGAGAAACTTGGGTGGGAAACAACTGTGCCAAACTTAAACAAGGGTAATTACAAATGAATGAGAGCAGAGTTGGCTGGAGTGGACTGGGAAAGGGGTTTAGCAGGATCTTTCTTGATGTTTCTTTGATGAACAATGGCAAATGTTTAAGAAAATAGTTTTCAACACTCACAACAAAGATATATCCCAATGCGAAAGAAGGATTCTAGGAAGGGGATAAACCAATCATGGTTAACCAAGGAAGTTAAGGATATTATATAATTGAAAGAAAAAAACATACAATGTGGCAAAGATTAGTGGTAAGCCAGAGGATTGGGAAAGTTTTAAAAATCAACAAAAGATGACCAAAAATAATAAAGAGAGAGAAAATAAACTTTGAGGGTAAACTAGCAAGTAATACAAAAATGGACAGTAAGAGGTTCTTTAATTATATAAAAAGGAGGAGAGAAGCCAAAGTGAACATAGGCCCCTTAGAGAATGAGGCTGGGGAAATAACAATGGGGAACCAGGAAATGGCAGAGGAGTTGAATAAGTACTTTGCATAAGTCTTCACAGTCTTCGTCAGTCTTCTTTCGCCCAGAATCTGCGTTCATTCAACTCAGGTCATATCCACTTTCTGAGATGTAACTCAACAGAAGATGGTTTCTGCTGAGATGTGGTAATCAGTCTCCATTTTCTTTGCAAGCTCAGGAGATTAAAGTTCAGTCTTTTGTATTTCAAGTGTCTCTGTCTGAAGTAGGCCTTGACACCTTGTTAACTGTGACATTCCACGTTCTTTGAACTAGTTGGTCAAGTGTAACCCACATAGGAGTGTTCCAGCAAGTGGTTACTTTACATTCTCAGCCAGCTTTTGCTTGTATGTCTTTTTAAATAAAAAAAAACTTGCCTTACTTAAAAATTTCAATATATCCATAACTAATTCAGGGCTGTGATCCACTAACATGACAATTTCCTAAAATTTGTAGAACTAGATGTTGGTCCTCAGCAGTCCTGAAAACCAGACTGTTTCAAAAATAATCACACTGTGACTAATATTGCCCTTGGGTGGCAAGATTATGGTTTTTTGAATGTTATTAGGCTCGCTTCCTATTATCAAGTATGATTTGTCTTTTTTGAGTTTTCTGACGCACTAGATCAGAATATTTATCTCATGATGCTGTACAGCATCTGTTTTTGCAATGCTCACTTTATTACATTCGAACTCCACGACCATTCATCCACAACACGTCAACATTCAAAAAACATTGAAACAAAGCATTGCTAGTAAATATGTTAACAACTGATAAGAGACAAGTTAACAGTGCTGTCAAATATAGTGAGCAACTATAAATGTTAACCTGCCTCCTGATTTCAAGGTGTTAACAGACTTGATGGGGTTTCCATAAAGTTCTGTTTACACATCAGATTTCCAGAATGCAGTCTCTCTTTTGTTAAAAATAAATTATTGTTTTATTAAAATCAATTAATTAGTATTTAGGCGTAGCTTTAAAATAGTATTAATTATGTGAATCTGGCAATGTCCACAAAATTCATTGCCCTAATCTAATGGGTTGAGAACATCAAAATTGCTCCATTGAATTCTGGAGCTGCAGCTAATCACCAGTTATAAAGGAAAAAGAAAGAAAAACTTGCAATTATAATATACCATTCACAACCTCAGGACATCTCAAAGCACTTTACAATCAACTAAGTCCACATG
Organism: Cetorhinus maximus; assembly: GCF_964194155.1. Lineage (NCBI taxonomy): Eukaryota > Metazoa > Chordata > Chondrichthyes > Lamniformes > Cetorhinidae > Cetorhinus > Cetorhinus maximus. The sequence goes on from NC_135885.1 coordinate 70,217,251, forward strand.
AAGTGTAGCCACTGTTGTAATTTAGGAAACATATCACCCAATCTGTGCATAGTAAGGTCCTTCAAACACCAATGTGATAATGACCAGATAATCTGGTCTTCAGTGTTACTTAAAGAATAAATATTAGCCAGGTCACTTGGGATACTCTCATGTTCTTCTTCAAAAGAAGAATCTATGGGAAATGGGATCTTTCAAATTCACCTGCAAAGGCAGATGGGACCTCAGTTTAATGTCTCACCTGAAAGACCGCACCTCAGACAGTGTAGCACTCCTTCAGTACTGCACTGGAGTGCCAGCCTAGATTTTGTGCTGAAGTACCTGGAGTGAGACCTAAACCTGTAACCTTCTGATTTGGAGGCTATAAGTAGTTAACAGCAACTTACATATATATAGCATCCTTGATGTAGAAAAACATCAAAAAATACTTCACAGAACTGTTATCAGACAAAACAGATGCCAAGCCAAGAAGGAACTATTCAATGGAGTAATCAAATATTTGATCAACTGGGTTTTGAGAAGATGGAAGTGGTGAGATAGGTAGGTTTTGGCAGGAAATATCTGAATGTAAGACCTAAACAGTTGAAGACAGAGCCACCAACCAATCACCAATGGTTGGGCAAAAGGAGGGGGGCGGGGGGTGGGATACACAGGTGACCAGAGTTAAAGGAGTACAGAGTATTGGCAGAAGTATTTGTTGAGATGGAGCGGATTACAGAAATATACAAGGGTGAAGCCCTAAGAGATTTAAACACCAGGATGAGAATGATTAATGTATAGGAGGACTTGGTAAGAGATAGGATATTGGTAATAGAGTTTTTAAGTTGCTGCCTTTACAGAGGGTGCAGGGTGGAAGGCTAGCAAAGAGAGTATTGGAATAGTTAAGTCAGGTGATGACAAAGTCATGGATAAGGATTCCAGCAACAGTGAACTTAAACAGTGGTGGATGTAGGCAATGTAACAAAGGTGATAAAAGATCATTGTTGTTTGAAAGAGTTCAGCTTGGCCTTGGTTAGTTCAACCCAGGACAGTGGCTGGGAGGGCAATCATTGATGATGGCATGGCTTTTGGCATGGGAGTTGAAGATGTTTAATTGGATGAAATTGTGGTTCACCCAAGACTGGGACTCAGACAAATAGCCTAACAGCATAGAGACAATGGGATGTTCAGAGAGGTGGTGGAGAGGTGGAGCTGAGTATCTTCAGTGTACTTGTAGAAACTGACCCATGGTTTCAAATGATGTCACTCGTGGGACACATGAGCATCAGGAGAGGGTGATGGATAGATCTTTCAGACTTTAGAGGTAACAGAGAGGAAAGAATGGAAACACAAGAACACAAGAATTAGGAGCGGGAGTCGGCCATCTGCTCCTGAAGCATGATCTTCCGATAAGATCATGGCTGATCTAATTGTGGCCTCAACTGCACTTTCCTGCCAGGACCCCCTCGCCCTAGTGGATCAAAAATCTGTCTCACTCTGCTTTGAATATATTCAATGTCACGACCTCTACTGCTGGCTGGGTAAGAGAATTTCAGACTAATGACACTCAGAGAGAAAAAATATCTCCTTATCTCAGTCTTGAATGGGAGACTCCTAATTTTTAAACTGTGTTCCCTGGTTCTAGGCTCCCCCATAAGGGGAAGCAACCTTTCAGCCATCCATCCTGTTAAGTCCCCTCAGAAACTTATATGTTTCAATAAGATCACCTCTCAATCTTCTAAATTCCAATAGATATGGGCCCAACCTGCTCAACCTTTCCTCATAAGATAACCCCTTCATCCCAGAAATCAGTCGAGTGAACCTTCTCTGAACTGCTTCTAATGCAATTATATCCTTTCTTAAGCAAGGAGACCAAAACTGTAAACAGTATTCCAGATGCAGTCTCACTAAAGCCCTGTGCAGCTAAAGCAACATTTCCCTGCTTTTATACTCAGTTCCCCTTGCAATAAACAATAACATTCCATTTGCCTTCTTAATCACTTGCCGTATCTGCATACTAACTTTTTGTTTCATGTACCAGGACACCCAGATCCCTCTGTACCGTAGATTTCTGCAATCACTCTATAGTTACATAAAATATAACTTTTCTATTCTTTCTGCCAAAGTGGACAAGTTCACATTTTCCCATATTATACGCCATCTGCCAAGTTTTTGCCAACCCACTTAGCCTATCTATATCCCTTTGTAGACTCTTTATGTCTTTATGACTTTAAACAACTCACTGGAGGAGGAGGCTCCACAAATATCCCCATTCTCAATGATGGGGAAGCCCCACACATTAGTGCGAAAGGTGAGGCTAAAGTATTTGCAACCATCTTTGGCCAGTAGTACCAACAGGATGATCCATCTTGGCCTCCTCCTGAGGTCCCCGGCATCACAGATGCCAGTCTTCAGCCAATTCGATTAACTCCAGGTGAAATCAAGAAATGGCTGAAGGTACTGGATACTGCAAAGGCTATGGGCCCTGACAATGTTCCAGCAGATGTACTGAAGACTTGTGCACCAGAACTAGCTGGACTCCTAGCCAAGCTTTTCCAGTGTAGCTACAACACTGGCATCTACTCAGCAATGTGCAAAATTGTCCGGGTATATCTGTCCACAAAGAGCAGGACAAATCCAACCCAGCCAATTACCAACCCATCAACCACCTCTCTATCATCAGTAAAGTGATGGAAGGAGTTGTTGACAGTGCTATCAAGCAGCACATGCTCAGCTGGTACCTGCTCACTGATGCCCAGGTTGGGTTCCACCAGGGCTACTCAGCTCCTGACCTAATTACAGCCTTGGTCCAAACATGGACAAAAGATCTGAACTCAAGAGGTGAGGTGAGAGTGACTGCCCTTGACATCAAGGCAGCATTTGACTGACTATGGCATCAAGGAACCCTAGCAAAACTGGAGTCAATGGGAAAACACACTACTGGTTGGAGTCATACCTAGCACAAAGGAAGATGGTTGTGGTTGTTGGAACTCAATCATCTCAGTCCCAGGACATCACTGCAGGAGTTCCTCGGGGTAGTGTCCTAGGTCCAACCATCTTCAACTGTTTCATCAGTGATGTTCCATCCATTGTAGGGTCAGAAAGACGGATGTTTACTGATGATTGCACAATGTTCACCACTCCTAAGAAACTGGAGCAGTCTGTGCCCATATGCAGCAAGACCTGGACAACATTCAGGATTGGACTGGTAAAAAAAGATATTTGTGCCACACAAATGTGGGGCAATGACCATGTCCAACAAGAGAAAATCCAACCATCTCCAATTGTCATTCAATGGAATTTCCATCACTGAGTCCCCCATTAACAACATCCTGGGGGTTACCTGTCACAAAACTATAATAATTTTCATTATGTTATTGTGATTTCTTGTAAAGTAGGTTTATAGGGGTGAGTATGGATGATTCTGTCTGGGTGATTTAATTGATTTGGAGTCAGCTAGACTGCAAGCTTGAACTTATCAAAAGGAGTTAGGTGTAGAAGAATACTTGAAATGCTAATGAATGAGTAAACATGGATGAGGTCTTAGCATATAAGGTGTGAAGAAAATTTGCATTTTTTGATAAGTGAAGGAGTTGTTTGGACTTCAAAGGGATGGTAGGATGTTTACAACTGGTATGATAAGCAAGGCCAATTGGTGTGTTTATTTTTCCCAAAAGGAAAGAGGTCATATTAGCAACATGAAAAATTTTTATATTATGGGAAAAGTAAGTTTGCAAAGATATATCAACAATGGAATTTATGGATTAAAGAGAGAGAAACATATATAAAGGGGAATGAAAGGCTATGTTGAGGGCCAGGTAAGGTTTAACAGGAAATGAAAACAGCCTTGAAGAAGCCTCCAGCCATTTTTGCAAAAGTCTGCTGTGTCCAGTAACTAAAGTTGGACGAAAGCCTTTATAAGTCCATTGTCAAGTGGGTGAAATGGTAACTTGCTGGCTTGTTTTTCAAATTTAAAATCTATTTTGGACTGTTGCCTTAAAGTGGGCATGTAGTTGGGTGTTAGGTTAATTAAGAATTTTAGGATTTATCACAGTATTAAGTAATTGTAATCTAATGTATGTGCTTGAATTTTTTTCCTTTTGTCCATAAATATCTTAATTTAATTTTAAAATCTCTAAAGGTCTTAGTGGACTCATTACTTCTGAATTCAATGCACATATCTTCTCGTAATAAATACAAAAAGCAAAACCATTGTTATAGTGTGGCCAAGCTTCCCTTGTGGATTTGATCTGCCTGGCACATATCACTTGCCATGTCATAACAAACTTGGGGGCTTTTGAAATTCTTTGATTGGTATGGAGTTGGTGAATCTTAAGGCTACGATTATGAGAAGCACATTGGACCCAGGAGTTGGCGTTGAGGGATTTAAAATGGTGAGATTGCAAAAACGGCTTTATCCATAGCTAAGACTTTTCTGAAAGTAGAAGATGTAGCCCTAATTAGTTTACAAAAAGTATATAAGAGTAAGTTAGCAAAATTGATGGATACTTTGCAGTTAACTATAGGGGCAAAGAAAGCAGGCATAATTGAAGTGATAGCACAGCATTTGAAGTTGGAAGCGATACCTGAAACTAGTGAGTCACAGCTGGAGGTAGTGAAACTTCCATTACAAATGAAGAAGCTTAAACATGAACAAGCAATGGAAATGAAAGCACTGGAAATGAAAAGGTTGAAGGCAGGGGAAAAGGAAAAAAAGAGAAAGGGCATTTCAAAGGAAGCGAGCAGAAAGGCAGGAGCGGGAAAGAAAACAGGAAAGAGAATTGGTACTGGAAAAATTAGCACTGGAGGAAAGAGAGAAGGAGAGGGAAAGAGAATATCAGCTTAAAAAGCTGAAGTTTAAAAAGGGATCTCAGAGGCTCAGGGAGGTTCTGAGGATGAAATATCCACTTCCAATCTAAAGCCCAGAGGGGAGATGTTTAAATTTGTACAGGCTCTTCCAAAGTTGGAAGAAAGAGAGGTGGAAGCATTCTTTACTTCATTTGAGAAACTAGCTAAGCAGGTGAAAGGGCCATGAGAAATCTGAACATTCTTTTTATAGTCTAAGTTGGTAGGTAGAGCTCATGAGGTTTATGCTTCACTGTCAGAAGAAGTATCCGTGAATTATGATGCAGTAAAAAAGGCTATTTTGAGTGCATATGAGTTGGTTCCTGAGGTGTACAGGCAGAAATTTAGGAATATAAGGAAACAGCCTGGTCAAACTTATATTGAGTTTGTGAGAGTAAAACAAAGTAATTTTGACCAATGGATACAGGCATTAAAAATAGGGACAACATATGCAGCTCTTAGAGAAGTAATTCTTTTAGAAGAATTTAAAGATTCAATTTCTTCGGTAATGAGAACTCATGTGGAGGAACAGAGGGTTAAAATGGCAAGACAAGCAGCAGAGATAGACGATGATTATGAGTTAGTTCATAGATCTAAACCTTTTATTGTCACCCTTTTAAATCCAAGAAGGATTTGAAGTGGGAAAGTAAAAGGAAGGTAGTTAGTCAGGGTAGAGAAGGAGTAGTTGGAAATGCTCAGGAAGTTTTTCTTCAGACTAAAAAGGAAAGTGCTGAGGGTAGAAGTGACACTTGAAAACTGAGGTGTTTTTATTGTAATAAGGTTGGGCACACAAAGTCAATGTGTTGGAGATAACAGGTAAAATCTGTTGTGATAGTTCAAATGCAGAAAAATATCTGGAAATAGGAGTACTGTGGGTTCTGAGATCCAGACACAAGAAAAAAATATTGGTTTGTGTACAGGTGAAGCAAGAAGAATCAGTGATAGGTAAAGAAGTGGGAATGTGTTCACAGTTTACTCAAGAGAGTGCTGAACAGCAGGTTAGAGAAATATTTAAAGATTTTGTATGTGAAGGGGAAGTCTTGCCATGTGTACAGGATGGAGTAGGGAATATATATTAACATTTTAAGAGACACAGGGTCTAGTCAATCCTTAATGATATGGTATAGTGATATTTATTCTTCAGAGGGAGTATTGCAGGAAAAGGTATTAATAAGTGAGATTCATGGAGATACTAAACCTATTCCATTGTGGACGGTGAATTTAAAGAGTAAGTGGAAAACAGGTGAGGTGACTGTTGGAGCAGTGGAAAAATTGCCCATTGCAGGGGTTCCATTTATTTTAGGTAATGATATAGCTGGGTCACAGACATTGGCCTACGGCGGCTGAGCAGCCTGTGGCAGTGCATTCAACAGAGATATTACAGAAAGAGCATCCTGGATTGTTTTAGATTGTGTAGTAATGAGATCACAAATTCACAGATTAAAAGAGGAAGATGAGCAATTTAAAAGGCAGGGAAAAGGTGCTGATATTCAATTTATTGATAATAGCTTTGATAAGATATTCAGGAAGAGAGAATGGAGGAGAATGAAGCTGAATTGTTTAGTTCAGGTAAATTGCTAGAGTTACAACAGAAGGATCCATGAATAAAGCCGTTATATCAGACAGCTTACTCAGAAACAGAGGCAGAATGTATTCCAGAATGTTTTTACCTTAAAGGTAATGTATTAATGAGGAAGTGAAGGCCGTCTCATGTGCCAGCAGATGAAAAATGGATGATAGTGCATCAGATAGGTATACCATCTGGGTACAGAAATGAGATATTGAGAGTAGCTCATGAATTTCCAATAGGGGGACATTTAGGAATTAAGAAGACTCAAGCAAAAATACAAAAACATTTCTATTAGCCTGGCTTGCATAGAGATGTAGTCAAATTCTGTAGAACATGTCACACATGTCAGGTGATAGGGAAACGACAAGCAATGATTAAACTGGCGCCTTTAATTGCAATTAAAGCATTTAAGCAACTTTTACTAGGGTCATGATTGTGTAGGGCCCCTCCCCGAGACTAAAAGCAGAAATCAGTACTTGCTCAGAATAATGGATATATCTACAAGGTTTCCAGAAGCGATACCTTTGTGAAATATTACAGCAAAGAGAGTTTATTAAAAATTCACTTGTGGGGCAGAATTTTGCCGTTGGCGAGCAGGGCACGGGGCCCGCTTTCCAACACATAAAATGATGTGGGATGATGTCAGGCGGAACACCCGACGTTATCCCGCCCCATTTAAATTTTCAGGAAGGTGGGGGCGCAGCAAAATCAGCTGCGGGCCCGCCAACCTGTCAATGGCCAATTGAGGCCATTGACAGAATCATTTAACCAACTGAAGGACCTGCCCGTCCAACCTTAAGGTTGACAGGCAGGCCAGGAGCCCCAGCGGCAAATAGAGAAAACATGAAACCTCATCCAGCGGCGGGATGATGTTTCATGCAGGGTTTTAAAAATTTTAATAAAGTTATTCTGTAAATTATGAACATGTCCCAACTCATGTGACAAGGGGGACATGTGAGGGTTTTTTTTTCTCTTCTTAAAATATTTTTAAAAGTTGAGGTGATCTCCCTGAGGCTGCACCTAGTCTCAGGGAGATGTGAGCTCTTTCGTGCGCATGCGTGAAAATGCGCACTCTCGCTTTTAGGGAATCCCCCCGCCCGCACAAGGAGCGCATAGCGCTTCCCGCCGCACGTAATGCTGGGCGGGCCTTAATTGGCCCGCCCAAATAAAATAGCGGTGCGGCCCACTTTGCTGGCGGGGATCAGCTCCGCGCCCGCCAGAGATTGGGTCAGGCCTACCCGCCTGACAGGCAGAAAATTCTGCCCGTGGATGTGGGCATTGCTGGCTAGGCCAGCATTTATTGCCCATCCCTAATTGCCCTTGTTCAGAGGCCATTTAAGAGTCAAACACATTGCTCTGGGCCTGGAGTCACATGTAGGCCAAACCAGGTAAGGTGAGTAAAAGTGTCCTTCCCTAAAGGACATTAGTGAAGCAGATGAGTTTTTACCACAACCAACAATGGTTTCATGGTCATCATCAGGTTGTGGAAGAGTTGACCGAATTCTTTACCAGATATGGTTTGTCAAAAGAAACAGTGGATCAGGGTTCAAATTTCATGTCACAGCTGTTTAAGAAAGTGATGAGCAGCTTGGGGATAAAGCAGTTTAAGTCAACAGTCTATCATCCTGAATCATAAGGTGCTTTGGAAAGATGGCATCAAGCTTTAAAAACTGTGATGAGTGCTTACAGTCAAGACTATCCTCAGGATTGGGATAGGCATATTCCATTCTTGCTATTAGGGATGCTCCTAATGCATCAACAGTCCTTTTGCATTATTGTGAATTAGTCTATGGTCATGAGGTAAAGGGACCACTGAAGCTGATTCAGAAGAAATTAATGGGTCACAATTCAGAAATTACTCTCCTGGATTGTGACAAACTTCAGAGAAAGATTGGACAGAGCATGTGAGTTAACTAAGGAACATTTAAAGATATCACAGCAGGTAATGAAGGTGAAAGCAGGTAAGAGAGCCACAGCTCCTAATTTTGTTGCTGGGTAAAAGGTGTTAGTTTTATTGCCAGTATTGGGTGAACCGTTAAAGGCAAGATTTAGCAAAATTTACAGGATTGCAATGAAGCTGAGTGAAATAAATTATTTCATAAATATTCCAGATAGAAGAAAGAATCAGAAGGTGTGTCAAGTAAATATGCTTAAAAAGTACTTTGACAGGGAAGATGACCAAAAGGAGGTATTAATGGTGGTAGATAAGGAGAAAGAAGAATAAATGAAAGATTCTGAAATTGATTGTCTTCTAATCAAATTGGATAATGAAAGGTATTTTAAAAGTTAAATGTAATATTGGGTGGAATTGTCCCAGATTTGCAATAAATGCGGTAGCGGGTGGGTAAAATACAGTTTTACACACCAGCCGCAATGGTGGGTTTTCACACCATATTGTCCCAAACCCGCCGCATTAGTTATACATTCCTGGGAAACACACCATTTCAATGGCGGGCAGGCTTTCATTCGCCTGCCATGCTGTTACCTTGCTGCTTCATCAAGCTAGGTGCTAAACTTAAAGTCCAGCAGCGCGTACACATCTCAGTGCTTCCAGCCCAGGAACACTGCAGGGAAGATGTCCATGAAAGGCAAAATGATTGCAGCCTTCAGGTTTAGTGATGCATCACTGGGATGCCTTTTGGATACCATGGAGGCCTGCCGCAATGTTCTCTACCTCAGCTCTGGCCACAAGATGGGCAGCGGCATGACCAACCAAGCTTGGGAGAGGCGCTGGCAGTGGTGATCAGTGCCAATGCTACACAGGAGAGGTTGGCCATCCAATGCAGATGGAGGATGAATGATCTCATCCATGCAGCCAGGGTATGACAACCATCTTACTACTCTAAGCTCACCCACTCTCAAGCCCATCACACATTCACTGGCATCTCACTCACTGCCAGCTCAAGGGACATCACCACCCTTTCTCACACACACACCCTCACATGTCCATCTGGCCTCATCTCCTTTGGAGACTGCCTCCTCAGCCCTCACAATCTTGAGGCCACTTGCACAAATCAACATGTGCTTCCACCCTCCTTTCCCAGTACAGCCATCGTCCTGCAGCCTCTTCCCTTGCCTGAGGCCACTTCTCCCCCTTCATAAAGCAAGTACTTTATGCAGCCATTGAAAACCACCCACATATGGCTAGTCTGGTAGGTAGAGACCTGCCATCAGCACCTCTAAAAGCGATGTGGTGCTGTCTGTGAAGCCTGGCGCTGATGACTGCGAGTACTGACTGAAGCAAGGTAGGCAAACAAATCTTGAAGTCCCGAACGAAGTGCAGCCCGTCGGGTGCACATTGCTTATGTGCTGTTGTGCAACACATTGATGTGTTTTCCCGCTGACATGGGCAGACAATCCAGCAGGGTGGGGGGCCGATTCTGGTGGGCAGGCCTAATAATGATATACTGATATATTACAATGAGGTTCTCGACGTCCAATGGCAGAGTACGCGGCCCACCATCGACAGGCTGAGTGGACGATCATGAATTGGTTTCACGCCATTGTGAAACTAATTGCGCCATATTCTCCACTCGCGCCACTGAACATGCCTGACGCCGGCAGGCATGGAAAATCCCAGCCACTGAGTTACCTTCCAGGCAAGTGTCAAACTGATTTGGAGAAGCTATTGCAAGCTCACAAAGCTAGTTGTAGGAGTAAGTTAGGGAGGACTAATTTAGCTGCACATGATGTAAATGGGGGTAATGCAGTTTCAATAAGGCAACATCCTCGTAGGTTAAGTCAAGCACAATTATCACAAGTACAGAAAGAAATTGAATTCATGCTTCAAAATGATATCATTGAGTCTAGTTGCAGTAATTGGAGTTCACCTTTTGCGATGATACCGAAACAGGATGGAGCACAAAGACTGTGTGTGGATTATCGAAATGTAAGTACAGTGACTAAAGCAGGTTCATATCCTATATCATGGTTGGAAGATTGCATTGAGAAAGTGGGACAACAAAGTTTATCACAAAGATTGACTTGCAGAGAGGATATTGGCAAGTACTGTTGTCGGAGAGAGCAAAGGAGATATTGATTTTTAGAATGCCAGATGGACTATATCAGTTTAAATTTATGCCAGTTGGTATAAAAAATGCACCAGCAACATTTCAAAGACTGACAAACAAAGTAATTGCAGGGCTGAGCAATTGTGCTGTTTATATTGACAGCTTGGTAGTTTTCAGTCAAACGTGGGACGGGCACTTAAAACATCTGAAAAAACTGTTTGATCAGCTGAAAGAAGCTAATTTGTGGTGATCTTGGCTAAGAGCGAGCTTGCTAAAACACAGGTTACATTTCTAGGCCATACCATTGGACATGGTAAGGTGGCTCCAAGAAATGTGAATGTAAAAGTCATCATGCAATTCCCCATGCCTGCAACAAAATGAGAAGTTTTGAGATTCCTGGGCATGAGTAGATTTTACTGGAAGTTTGTACCAAATTTTAGCAGTGTGGTTGCTCCATTGACTGAACTATTAAAAAAGAACAAGTTTCAATGGACACAAGAGTGTCAGAAGGCATTTGACAGTTTAAAAACTGTATTGACTATGACACCATTTTTTTCAGTCCCTAATTTTGTCAAGCAGTTTAAGTTGGCACTTGATGCAGTGATGTAGGCATTGGTGCTGTAATGTTGCACGAAGGTGAAACTGGAATTGAGAAACCTATAGGATATTTTTCACAAAAGCCGAAGGTACATCAGAAAAAATATTCAAACATCAAAAAGGAGACTCTGGGCCTGGTGTTAGCATTGTAGCATTTCAAGGTTTATGCTGCAATTAATTTTTCAGAAACAATTGTTTATACAGACCACAGTCCTTTAAAATTTCTGGACAAATTTCGAGGCTGGAGTGCAAGACTGTTCAGATAGAGTTTATGACTGCAACAATTTAATTTACAGATTATATATGTGTCTGGACAAGAAAATCTAATTGCTGATGCATTGTTGAGAGTTTAAAGCTCAAAGGAAATTGCACATTTAAAACCTGGACACTGGACTGAAATGACCTCTGTTGATACAAAAGATTTGTATATATTTCTATGTTCATGCATGCCCCTGGTAATATAATGGTTTATGTATATAGATAATTATAGTAAGTAATGTAAGATTGGTTGAGAAAATAGTGTGGCCAAGGTTCTCTTGTGGATTTGGTCCATCCGGCACACATCACCTGCCATGTCATAACAGACCATTGACCAGAAACTGAAATTGGGCCAGCCATATAAATACTGTGGCTCCAAGAGCAGGTCAGAGGCTGGGAATTCTGCAGAGAGTAACTCACTTCCTGACTCCCCAAAGCCTATGCACCATCTACAAGGCACAGGTCAGGAGTGTGATGGAATACTCTCCACTTGCCTGGATGAGTGCAGCTTCCACAGCACTCAAGAATCTTGGCATGATCCAGGGTAAAGCTGCCTGCTTGATTGGCATCCCATCCACCACCTTCAACATTCACTCCCTCTACCACCAATGTACAGTGGCAGCAGTGTGTGCCATGTACAAAGATGCACTGCCGCAACTCACCAAGGCTCCATCAACTGCACCTTGCTAACCCACAACCTCTACCAAAGGAAACGAGGAGCAGATGCATGGGAACTCCACCACCTGCAAATTTTCCTGCAAGCCACACACCATCCTGACTTGGAAATATATAACCATTCCTTCACTGTCACTGGGTCAAAATCCTGAAACTAACAGCACTGTGGTTGTACCTACACCACATGGACTTCAGAAGTTCGAGAAGGCGGTTCACCGCCACCTTGTCAAGGGCATTAGGGATGGGCAATAAATGCTGGCCTAGCCAGCCACACCCACACCCATTTCCCATGAAAGTAAAAAAAATGTCCTATTCACAACTTAGTATCCTACCTATCAGCAAATTTCACTATCATACATTCGATCCCTTCTTCCAAGTCATTAACATAAGTGATAAATAGTTGAGTCTCCAGGACTGATTCCTGTGGCACTTCATTAGTTGCAGCTTGCCAACCTAAAAATGACCCATTTATCCCTACTCTCTGCTTCCTGTTAGCTAACCAATCCTCTGTCCACGCTAATATGTTACTACCTGGACCATGAGGTCTTATTTTGTGAAGTAACCTTTGACGTGGCACCTTATCAAATGCCTTTTGGAAACCCAAGTACACCACATCTACAGGTTCCCCTTTATCCACTTCGCTTGTTACTTCTTCAAACAAATCTAATAAATTGCTCAAATGTAATTTCCTTTTTACAAAACATTGTTGTCTTTGCCTGTTTGTATTATGATTTTTTTAATGTCCTGCTATTACCTCCTTTATAATGGATCCTAGCATTTTCCCTATGACAGATGTTAGGCTGATTAGGCTGATATAGTTTCCTGCATTCTGTCTTTCTCTTTTGAGGTGCCACATTTGCAATTTTCCAATCTTCTGGGACCTTTCCAGAACCTAGGGAATTTGGAAGATCACAACCAATGCATCTACAATCTCTGCAGCCACTTCTTTCAGGATCCTAGGATGCAGACCATCAGGTCCAGGGGACTTGTCAGCCTTTAGATCTTTTATTTTTGCCAGTACTTTTTGCATTGTGATTGCAACTGTCCTAATTTCCTCCCTCCCTTTTACCTCATGATTGTCAAGTATTCTTGTGAAGTTTTTGTGTCTTCTACTATAAAGACAGATACACAATATCTTTTCAATGCTCCTGTCATTTCCTCATTTCCCATTATTAATTCCCCAGTCTCACCCTCTATGGGACCAAAGCTCACTTCAGCTACTCGTCCTTTTTAAGTACTTGTCAAAGCTCTTACAATCTTTTTTTTTATATTTCTAGCTATCTTTTTCTCATACTCAAATTTCTCCCTCATTTTTTTTTTGTCATTCTTTACTGGTTTCTAAAACCTTTCCAAACAAGTAAAGACAGTTCCACTGAGCTGGAGAGCAGGCAGCAGAGGCATTGTGGGAGAACAGGTGCGGCCCTCAAGGTTAGAACCTCCAGACAGGTCAAGAAAGAAGAGGAGGAATAAAAATGAACCATAGTCACAAAGTCGCATTTGTAACTTTGGTTGGGGGCATATTTATGGATGTGGCATCACTTTGATTAGATACTCCTCGATCTACTATTATGGTGTGAGGTGAGAATGACTTCCCTTGACATCAAGTCAGCATTTGACCGAGTGTGGCATCAAGGAGCACTAGCAAAACTGGAGTCAATGGGAATCAGGGGGAAAACTCTGCTGGTTCGAGTTGTGGCTCTGTCACATGAGCAGGACATGTTATTGATGGAAAGTTAAAGTATTTGTTTTATTTTTATTTGCTTTTGGAAATCTCATCCCGCCGGTGGATGAGGTTTCAAAAAAAAAAGTCAAAGGCCACTTAGTCTTTTTGTCTGCCGCCAACTATTAGGTTGGATGGGCAGTGAAAAATGTAATTTAATTAATAACTTAACGGCCTTAACAGGCCTTTTCATTGTCGGTGGGCGTGCTGCCGGCTCCAGCACGCGCCCGCCGACCGAGCGATCACACGACTGCACGTTGTTGACATCGGCACACTTGGCCGACATCAACGTGCATCATTTCACGCTCGAGCGGGTCGGGCGCGTGCCCGCCCACTGAGCAAAAATTTCTGCCCTTGGTTGTGTTTTTTTTAAATTCATTCATGTGATGTGGGCATTTCTAGCTAGGCCAACATTTATTGCCCATCCATGATTGCCCTTGAGAAGGTGGTGATGAGCTGCTTTTTTGAACCGCTGCAGTCCATATGGTGTAGGTACACCCACAGTGCTGTTAGGGAGGGATTCCAGGATTTCGACCCAGCAACAGTGAAGGAATGGCAATACACTTCCAAGTCAGGATGGTGAGTGGCTTGCAGAGGAACCTCCAGGTGGTGGTGTTGCCATATATCTGCTATCTTTGTCCTTCTAGAGGTCATGGGTTGGAAGGTGTTGCCTAAAGAGCTTTGGTGAATTCCTGCAGTGCATCTTGTAGATGGTACACACTGCTGCTACCGTGTGTCAGTGGTGGAGGGAGTGAAATGTTTGTGGATGTGGTGCCAATCAAGTAGATTGCTTTATCCTAGATCGTGTCAAGCTTCTTGAGTGTTGTTGGAGCTACACGCGTCCAGGCAAGTAGAGAGTATTCCATCACACTCCTGACAGGCTTCGCGGAGTCAGTACCCGATTTACTCAGCACAGGGCTCCTAGCCTCTGACCTGCTCTTGTAGCCACAGTATTTATATGGCTAGTCCAGTTCAGTTTCTGATCAATGGTAATCCCCAAGTTGTTGATAGTGGGAGATTCAGCAATGGTAAAGCCATTGAATGTCAAGAGGTGGGGACAAATAGATTCTCTCTTGGTGAATATGGTCATTGCCTGACACTTGTGTAGTGTGAATGTTGCTTGCCACGTATCAGCCCAAGCCTGGATATTGTCCAGGTCTTGCTGCATATGGACATGGACTGCTTCAGTATCTGAGGAGTGGCCAATGATGCTGAACATTCTGCAATCATCAGCAAACATCCCCACTTCTGACCTTATGATGGAAGGAAGGTCATTGATGAAGATGCTAAAGATTATTGAGCCGAGGACACTACTCTGAGGAACTCCTGCAGTAATGTCCTGGGACTGAGATGACTGACCTCCAGCAACCACAACCATCTTCCTTTGTGCTAGGTGTGAATCCAACCTGTGGGGAGTTTTCTCCCTGATTCCCATTGATTCCAGTTTTGCTAGGGGTCCTTGATGCCACACTCGGTCAAATGCTGCCTTGATGTCAAAGGTTGTTAGACAGATCCAGGACAAAGCAGCCCGCTTGATTGGCACCCCTTCCACAAACATTCACTCCCTTCACCAGCAATGCATAATAGCAGCAGTATGTACCACCTACAAGGTGCACTTCAGGAACTCACCAAACCTCCTTAGACAGCACCTTCCAAACCGATGACCACTACCATCTAGAAGGACATGGGCAGCAGATACATGGGAACATCACCACCTGGAAGATCCCCTCCAAGTCACTCACCATCCTGACTTGGAAATATATCGCTGTTCCTTCACTGTCACTGGGTAAAAGTCCTGGAAATCTCTTCCTAACAGCACTGTGGGTGTGCCAATACCGTATAGACTGCAACGGTTCAAGAAGGCAGCTCACCGCTACCTTCTCAAGGGCAATTAGAGGTGGGCAATAAATACTGGCCCAGACAGTGACGTCCACATCCAATGAATGAATAAAAATAATGTTGCAAACCATGAATCAGGGAACATGGTATTTCTTTCTTTCTGTTTATTGTTGTTTTTCTCTCATAACTCTTTTTGCTTCTTTCTCAGTCATCATCTGCTTTTGACTTTTCAGGTGACAGGTGGTAGGTAGTGTGTTGGGAGGCAGAGAAATGAGCCACAAATAGCTGCAGATTTCTGGGAAAATGGGTTGCGTTTGGGTTGCAGGGAAAATGCAGCCTTCAGTGGTGACCTTCCTTTTAGTCACTCATACCTCCCCAATTCCCTACCTCTCCACCTCCTCACTAATCCACCAGGACAATCCCATCCCAATCCCATTATTATCCCTACATTACCTTCCTTCAATCAATCTCTCTATCCTCCCCTTTCCTTTGCCCCAGTGTTAGTTGCTTCAATCATTCTTCACATTTCCCACTTACCCCTGCAAAGGTCAATGCCAAGGGATCAGTAACCCCCTTGGCCTCAGGCAGTTTCCTATCTACCCTACCTTGCCATCTGTTTCCCTCAAAGATACTTTGATGTTTTCAAAAATCCAACTGAAAAAAAAACAAATTAGAACAAGAAAGGAACTGTTTTCCTGCCTTTCAAATGAAATCGATAGAATTAAAAGCAGTCTGTTTCTGTAAAGGTTAATGTTCTAGTGAACATAACAACCTACCGTGCTCTCCCGGTCTCTTACTCCTTAGAACGTAGCTCACAGGTCTACATGATTAGCATTGGCCTTTTCTGTCAAATGGAGGGAGATGGTAGCATAGTGGCAATGTGAATAGATTAATAATCCGGCTAATTCTCTGGGGGACACTGGTTCAATAAATAAATCTAGAATTGAAAAACTAGTTATGTTCATATGACTCCAGCTTTGCTAAGGTGCCTTGATTTTAGGTGATTGGCAGGTATGTCTTCCAAGTCTCTTTTGATTGGCCAAGTGGTTTAAATCAGGAGACATTATTACAGCTGAAGAGTACAGTTAAGAAATTCACTTTTAAAATATTTAACATCCAAATTAATTAATTAAATAGAATAGAGATGGCTGGGCAGATGATATGTTACAACTGTGGTACAGGGGAGACGGTGGACGCCAGTGTGATCCACAGTGACCACATCTGGAGCAAGTGTTGGCTGCTCGAGGAACTTCGAGAGTTGATGAGCTGGAGTCCGAGCTGTGGACACTGTGACACATCAGGGATGGGAGAGTTACCTGGACAGTGTGTTTCAGGAGACAGTCACACCTTTTAGATTAATTACATCAACTTTGGGCCGGGGTCAAGGACAGGAGGGTGTGACTGCGAGTGAGGCTGGTGTGAGGATCCAGAATTTAGGTTTGGAGGAGCCTCAGCCAGTGCACTTGTCCAATAGATTCGAGGTTCTTGGTCCTGGTGCGGACTACGGCACAGACTGCAGGGAGGATGAGTGAACTGACCACAGCACTTTGGCACAGAGCGCCATTCAAGTGGGGGAAGAAAAGAGAAATGTAGTAGTAATAGGGGATAGCATAGTTAGGGGAATAAATACTGTTCTCTGCCGCAAAGACAGAGAATCCCAGAGGCTGTGTTGCCTACCTGGTGGTTAAGGACATTTCTTCTGGGCTGGAGAGGAACTTGGTGAGAGGGGATTGACCCAGTTGTTGTGGGCCACGAAAGTACCAACGAGATAGGGAGGACAAGGAAAGAGGTTCTGCTGAGGGACTATGAGCAGCTCGGGGCTAAATTAAAAAGCAGAACCACAAAGGTAATAATCTCTGGATTACTACCTGAGCCACGGGCAAATTGGCATAGGGTAAATGAGATTAGAGAGGTAAATGCGTGGCTCAAAGATTGGTGTGGGAGGAGTGGGTTCCGATTCATGGGGCACTGGCACCAGTATTGGGGAAGGAGAGAGCTGTTCCATTGGGACAGGCTTCATTTGAACCGTGCTGGGACCAGTGTCCTGGCGAATCGTGTAACTAGGGTTGTAGATAGGACTTTAAACTAGTGGGGGGGAGGGTTCAATTGAAGAGAAGTTTAAAAAATTAAGAAGAAACAAGAGAGCAGAGGTGCAGGGTAGTGAAGAGGTGAACAAGAAGCAAAATGTGACAGGAAGGAGCAGAAAGTATAAGCAGAAGAGTGCAGCAGAAATTAGAACCAGAATGAGTTAAAATGGTAAAAAGTGAAAGCTTAAGGCTCTTTATCTGAATGCATGGAGCAATTGTATCAAGATAGATGAGTTGACAGCACAAATAGAAATACATGAATTTGACTTGATAGCTATTACAGAGATGTGGTTGCAGAGTGACCAAGACTGGGAACTCAATATTCAAGGCTATTTGACATTCCGGAAAAATAGGCAAAAAGGAAAAGGAGTTGGGGTTGCTTTGTTAATAAAGGAAGGTTTTGGTTGAAGGTGAGTAATGATATAGGTGCAATAGATTGCGATGTGGAATCAGGCTGGGTGGAAATAAAGAACAGCAAGGGGAAGAAGTCATGGGTGGGAGTCGTCTATAGGCCCCCTGAAGAGTTGCCTCACTGTAGGACAAAGTATAAATTGGGAAATAATGGAGGTATGTAAGAAGGGCACTATAATTGTATGGGTGATTTTAATCTGCATATTGACTGGACAACTCAGATTGGCAGGGGTAACATGGAATATGAATTTGTAGAGTACGTCAGGGATGGTTTCTTAGAGAAATACGTTGCAGAAACTTCCCGAGAACAGGCGATTTTCAAACCTGTAATGTGTAATGAAGTGGGATTAATAAGAAATGTCGTAGTTAAAGATCACCTAGGCAGTAGTGATCAAAACATGGTAGAATTTCAAATTCAGCTCGAGGGTGAGCAACTCGGGTCTCAAACCAGTGTCCTCAACTTAAATAAGGGCAATTACAGAGGTATGAAGAAAGAGATGTTTAAAGCGGGCTGGGAAAATAGACTGAGGGGAAAGTCAGTGAATGAGCAGTGGCAGACATTTAAGCAGCTATTTCATAACGCTCAGCAAAAATTTGTCCCAGTCAAAAAGGACTCGATAAGAAGGATGAACCACCTGTGGTTAACAAAGGTGGTCAAGGAAAGTATCCAATCAAAAACTAAGGCATACAAAGCAGCAAAAGCTAGTGGTAGGCCAGCGGATTGGGACTTTTTTAAGAACCAGCAGCTGATGACTAAAAAGCTAATAAGAGGGACAAAATTGATTATGAAAGTAAATTGGCCAGAAATATAATAACAAAGAGCAAGAGCTTCTATGGGTATATGAAAAGGAAGACAGTGACTAAAGTGAGTGTCGGACCCTTGGAGGATGCGACTGGAGAACTGATAAAGGGGAAGAGGCAAATGGCAGATTACTTAAACCAATATTTTACATCGGTTTTCACCATGGAGGGCACTATAAAGACCTCAAAGATATCAGATAAATAAGGAGCTAATGGGAGGAAAGATCTTGTAACAGTCTCTATCACGAGGGACAAAGTAATTGAGAAATTAATGGGACTAAAGGCAGACAAGTCGCCAGGACCTGATGGCCTGCATCCAAGGGTTTTAAAGAAAGTGGCTGCAGGGATAGTGGAGGCATTGGTTGAAATATTCCAGAACTCAGTGGATTCCAGGAGGGTCCCAGCAAATTGGAAAAATGCTAATGTGCACATGAAACAGGAGAGAGAGCATATCCTGAGTGGGGCACAGCCAGAGTGGATATTCAGAATTTGGTGCAAAGCGGGAATTTGGTGAATAGGGGACGAGGTGCTCTTTGCATTTTTTCCTTGCTACCCAACTTCTTAAATCTTCAGAGCGTGTTGCAGCAGGAGAGGCTACAAGGGAAAGGAATCATTGGTAAGTAGTGGGAAAGGTATTTACTACTTTAATCGCTTATAGTTTAAGGTCTTTTTGTGGTTTACAGTTTGTATATTCTACAGTAACGAGGATCAGGAAAGAAGGGCCCTAGAGTAATTGATTTAAAAGGTTTAATTTAAAGGATAAGCCAAGGCAGGAGCGCTCAAAGCCGTGGTGTGCTCGTCGTGCTCCATGTGGGAAGCCGGGGACATTTCCAGTGCCCGGGACCAACATGTGTGCAGGAAGTGTGTCCAGCTGCAGCTCCTGGAAACTCGGGTTTCAGAGCTGCAATGGCGGCTGGGGACAGTGTGGAGCATCCGCGAGTCTGAGAGCATCGTGGATAGCACATTTAGAGAGGTGGTCACACCGCAGATGAAGGGACTTGAGGAAGGAAGGGAATGGGTGACCACCAGGCAGTCCAAGAGAAACAGGCAGGTAGTTCAGGAGTCCCCTGGGGTCCCGCTCGCAAATCGGTGTTCCATTTTGGAGGCTGATGAGGGCAGTGGTTCCTCCAGGGAGTGCGGACAGTGCCAAGCTTCTGGCACCACAAGCAGCCTGTCTGTACAGGAGGGGAGGAAGGGAGGAAGAGCAATAGTAATAGGGGATTCTATAGTCAGGGAAACAGATAGGTGCTACTGTGGATGTCAACGTGACTCCAGGGTGGTATGTTGCCTCCCTGGTGCCAGGGTCTGGGATGTAACTGAACAGCTGCAGGGGACCCTGAAGGGGGAGGGTGATAAGGCAGAGATCATGGTACATGTTGGTACCAATGGCATTGGTAGAAAGAGGGATGAGGTCTTGCATCAAGAATTCAGGGAGTTAGGCAGTAGACTAAAAAGCAAGACCTCTCAGGTTGTAATCTCTGGATTGCTCCCAATGCCACGTGCTAGCGAGCTCAGAAATAGGAGAATAATGCAGATGAATACATGGCTTAAGAGTTGGTGCAGGAGGGAGGGTTTTAGATTCCTGGATCACTGGGACCGTTTCTGGGGAAGGTGGGACCTGTACAAGCGGGATGGTCTACACCTGAACCAGAGGGGGACTAATATCCTTGCGGGCGGGTTTGCTAGTGCTGTTGGGAGAAGTTTAAACTAATTCGGCAGGGGGAGGGGACACAGAATGTTAGCAGAATAGGGACACATCATAATACAGTAAAACAATCAAGTCAGAGGGAGTACAGCTGCAATAAGCTTCAAGGGAGTAAGGCAAGGCTGGATGGCCTCTACTTTAATGCCAGGAGTATTACAGGTAAAACAGATGAGTTAAGGGTGAGGATTGACACGTGGAATTGTGATATAGGGAAGGGCAAGATTGGCAGCTCAACATTCCGGGATATAGAATCTTCAGGCGAGACAGGGGAGGGGGTAAAAGAGGAGGAGGCATTGCATTATTAGTTAAGGAGTCAGTTACTGCAGTAAGGAGAGATGATACTTTGGAGGGGGCATCGAATGAAGCTTCGTGGGTAGAGCTTAGGAATAAAAAAGGGGCAACCACATTATTAGGTGTATATTATAGACGCCCAAATAGTCAGCGGGAGATTAAGGAGCAAATATGTGCACAAGTTGTGGAGATGTGTAAAAACAATAACAATAGGGTAATTATATTAGGTGATTTCAACTTTCCCAACATTAATTGGGATAGACATAGTGTTAAGGGCTTGGATGGAGTGGATTTCTTGAAATGTGTACAGGAGAACTTTTTAGGTCAATATGTAGAGGGTCCAACAAGGGACGGTGCATTGCTGGACCTAATTCTAGGGAATGAAGCTGGTCAGGTGGCTGAGGTGGTGGTGGGTGAGCATTTTAGCGATAGCGACCACAACATGGTACAGTTTAAGTTTGTTATGGACAAAGAAATCGACAAGTTGCAAAAAAATGTTTTGGATTGGGGAGAGAGGATTTTAGTAAAATAAGGCAGGATCTGACGAAGATAGACTGGGAACAGTTACTTGTGGTGAAATCTACGGAGGAACAGTGGGAGGTGTTCAAAAAGGAAATGGGGAGGGTACAGGCTCAACATGTTCCCTCTAGGGTGATAGGAAGGAGTAACAAGCCCAGAGAACCATGAATGACCAGAGATATTCAGGTTACGATGAGAAGGAAAAGAAAGGCTTTTAGCAGGTACAAGGGAAGCAAATCAGTAGAGGCATTAGTGGAGTACAGACAGTGCAGGGTGGAGCTTAAGAAAGCAATTAGGAGAGCGAAGAGGGGATATGAGAAAGCTCTGGCTGGTAAAAGTAAGGAAAATCCCAAGATATTCTATAAGTATATCAAGGGGAAGAGGATAACCAGGGAAAGAGTAGGGCCCATAAGGGACCAAGGGAGCAATCTATGGGTGGAGCCAGAGGACATCGCTAGAGTGTTGAATGAATACTTCACATCTGTCTTCACCCAAGAGAGTGAGGATGAAGGTATCGATCTCGGGGAGAGAGACTGCAAGGTTCTTGAGCAAATTGATATAGGGAGTGACAAGGTATTGGAGGTGTTGGCAGGCTTAAAAGTGGACAAATCTCCAGGTCCGGATGATTTGTGTTCCAGACTGCTGAGGGAGGCAAGGGAGGAGATCGCAGGGGCTCTGACCCAAATTTTTAATTCCTCT
The DNA here is from genome assembly GCF_964194155.1 of Cetorhinus maximus. NCBI lineage: Eukaryota > Metazoa > Chordata > Chondrichthyes > Lamniformes > Cetorhinidae > Cetorhinus > Cetorhinus maximus. Next base: position 70,239,254 of record NC_135885.1, read on the forward strand.
CTGGCCTCGAGGGAGTTGCCAGAGGACTGGAGAACAGCTAATGTGGTTCCGCTATTTAAGAAGGGTTGTAGAGATAAGCCAGGGAACGACAGGCCAGTGAGTCTCACGTCATTGGTAGGGAAACTATTGGAGAAAGTTCTGAAGGAGAATATCTATCTCCACTTGGAGAGGCAAGTTTTGATCAGGGATAGTCAGCATGGCTTTGTCAGAGAGAGGTCATGCCTAACAAATTTGAGTGAATTTTTTGAGGAGGTGACCAGGTGTATAGATTAGGGTAGTGCAGTTGATGTAGCTTATATGGGTTTCAGCAAAGCCTTTGACAAGGTCCCACATGGGAGACTTATAAAGAAGGCAAATGCACATGGATACAGGGTAATTTGATAAGGTGGATTCAAAATTGGCTTAGTTGTAGGAGGCAGAGGGTGATGACAAAAGGATGCTTTAGTGACTGGAAGCCAGTGTCCAGTGGCGTATCACATGGATCTGTGCTGGGCCCCATATTATTTGTTATTTATATAAACGACATAGACGACTATGTGGGGGTAGGATTAGTAAGTTTGCGGATGACACAAAGATTGGCCGGCTGGTCAACAGTGAGACTAAGTGTCTTGGGCTACAGGAAGATATAGACGGGATGGTCAAATGGGCAGGTAAGCGGCAGATGGAATTTAACCCTGAAAAGTGTGAGGTGATACACTTTGGAAGGAGTAATTTAACAAGATGGTATTCAATGAACGGCATGGCACTAGGAAGTTCTGAGGAACAAAGGGACCTTGGTGTGTGTGTCCATAGATCTCTGAAGGCAGAGGGGCACGTTAGTGGTGTCGTGAAAAAGGCATATGGGACACTTGTCTTTATCAATCGAGGCATAGATTACAAAAGTAGGGAGGCCATGTTGGAGTTGTATAGAACCTTGGTGAGGCCACAGCTGGAGTACAGTAAGCAGTTCTGGTCGCCACATTATAGGAAGGATGTGATTACACTGGAGGGGGTGCAGAGGAGATTCACCAGGATGTTGCCTGGGATGAAACATTTAAGTTATGAAGAGAGGTTGGATAGACATGGGTTGTTTTTGTTGGAGCAGAGAAGACTGAGGGGCAACCTGATCGAGGTGTACAAAATTATGAGGGGCAAGGACAGGATGGATAGGGAGCAGCTATTCCCCTTAGTTGAAGGGTCAGTCACAAGGGGGCATAAGTTCAAGGTGAGGGGCAGGACGTTTAGGGGGGATGTGAGGAAAAACCTTTTTACCCAGAGGGTGGTGACGGTCTGGAATGCACTGCCTGGGAGGGTGGTGGAGGCGGGTTGCCTCACATCCTTTAAAAAGTACCTGGATGAGCACTTGGCACGTCATAACATTCAAGGCTATGGGCCAAGTGCTGGTAAATGGGATTAGGTAGGTAGGTCAGGTGTTTCTCACGTGTCAGTGCAGACTCGATAGGCCGAAGGGCCTCTCCTGCTCTGTGATTCTGTGATTCTGATTCTGTACAAGAAGGGAGGGAGGCAAAAGCAGGAAACTATAGGCCAGTCAGCCTATCATCTGTCGTTGGGAAAATACTAGAGTCCATTATTAAGGAAGAAATAGCAGGACATTTAGAAAAGCTTAATGCAATCAAACAGAGTCAATATGGTTTTGTCAAAGGGAAATCATGTTTGACAAATTTGCTAGCGTTCTTTGAGGATATAATAAGCAGAGTTGATAAAGGGGAACCGGTAGATGTAGTGTATTTGGATTTACAGAAGGCATTCAATAAGCTGCCACATAAAAGGTTATTGCACAAGATAAGAGCTCACATAATTGGGGGTAATGTATTAGCATGGATTGAGGATCGGTTAACACAGAGAAGACAGAGAGTCGGGATTAATGGGGCTTTTTCAGGTTGGAAAGATGTAACTAGTAGAGTGGGATAAAGATCAGTCCTAGGGCTTCAATTATTTACTATCTATATTGATGACTTGGAGGAGGGGGCAGAGTGTAATGTATACAAATTTTCTGACACTACAAAAAGAGGTGGAAGGGCATGTCGTGATGAGGACATGAGGAATCTGCAAGGGGATATAGATAAGTTGAGTGAGTGAACAAAAACTTGGCAGATGGAGTTTAATGTAGGAAAGTGTGAGGTCAAGCACTTTGGTAGGAAGAATCAAAAGGCAGCCTATTGTTTAAATGGAGAGAGACTTCAAGAAAGTACAGAACAGAAGGATCCGGGTGTTCTTGTGCATGAAACACAAAAAAGTTAGCCTGCAGGTGCAGCAAGTAATTAAGAAGGGAAATGGAATTTTGGCCTGTATTGCTAGGGGGTTGGAGTTTAAAAATAGTGAAGTCTTGTTACAACTTTACAGGGTGTTGTTGAGGCTGCACCTGAGTACTGCGTACAGTTTTGGTCCCCGTATTTAAGAAAGGATATACTGGCATTGGATGCAGTTCAGATGAGATTCACTAGGCCGATTCCAGGGATGAGGGCATTGACTTATCAAGAACAGCTAAACTGGTTAGGCCTTTATTCATTAGAGTTTAGAAGAATGATGGGTGACCTTATTGAAACGTACAAGATTCCGAGGGGGCTTGACAGGGTAGATGTTGAGAAGATGTTTCCACTAGTGGGGGATTCTCGAGCTAGGGGACAAAGTTACAGAATAAGGGGACACTCATTTAAAACTGGGATGCTAAGGAATTTATTCTCTCAGAGAGTAGTGAATGTCTGGAATTATCTACCCCAGAGAGTTGTGGAGACTAGATCACTGCAAGTACTTAACAAGGAGGTAGACTGATTTTTGAAATATTGGGGAGTTGAGGGCTATGAGGAGCTGGCACAAAAGTTGAGGCCTGGGGCAGATCAGCCATGATCTTAGTGAATGGCAGGGCAGGCTTGAGGGGCTGAATGGACTACTCCTGCTCCTATTTCTTATGTTCTTATGTAGTTTTACTAATAGTGGCCATTAAACTGTCATCAAATGTCGTAAAACCCATCGCATTCACTGATGTCCTTTGGGGAAGGAAATCTGTCATCCTTACCTGGTCTGGCCTACATGTGACTTCAGACCCACTGCAACTGCTGTCTGAAATGCTGAGCGAGCCACTCATTTCAAGGGCAATTAGGGATGGGCAACAAATGCTGGTCTTGCCAGCGACACACTCATCCCATGAAAAAAAAAGAAAATAAAACAAACAATGGTGGGGGAATTTAGTTAGCTTAAAAATTCAGCTTTATAAAAATAAACTGAAGTAACATTAAATAATCCAAATCTCTAAATGGTGTTTTCTCCATGGGATCAATGTTACAGGGCAGGTGTTGAGGGGGGGTGGGGGGGCTGCTGGGGGAGCACGTATTGCTGGTCACCCGAGAAGAAATGTTGGACACCAGCTGACACATGTTATACAAGGCTGTCCTGCAGCAATAACATGCTGTGGGTGACATGAACAAGGAGAGAGTGGGACTTCCACCCCTCAGTGTTAGGAAGTCCTGCCTGTCAACTCTGGCAGTTCCAGCAATGCCTGAAATCAGTGGGGGATGTTGCTGGGACTGCAAGCATGAAGAGAAGGACCAGGTTAGCCCTTGGTTTAGGACTGGGAAGGAGTGGGAAGCATTGGTGGGGGGTGGGGGGGCGGTGGTGGTGGTGAGTTTTGGAGGAAGCAGGTAAGGAGGAACAAAATGGAGGGGTAACATATTGGGGGGGTGCCCTTGGTGCACACAAGGCACCCCACAAAGGGCATGGTCCCCTTCATTCCCACCTTTTAAGCAATTTGCTTAAAAAACAACCTACCCATTACCACCAGCCTGCCCACACCAGCCGTTTTATAGTGTGGGCAGCTCAATTGCCTATTAATTATTTGTCAAAAATGGCCAATTTGGCATTTTCCAGTCTATTGCATTATGAGGTGGGTGGGAAGGCAGTTGGACAGCAACCCGTCATATTTTGCATGCACCCCCTGCCAACACACCCAGCGGCGGATGGTGGGGGGAGTGGTGTAAGGTCTAGCCTCATCTCTCTGATTTGTACTCTTTCACAGTCTGTCTCTCTCTCTCTCTCTCTTTCTATTTAATGTTCTTCACTATAGTTTATAGAACACAAAACAAAAACTGCAATCAATGCATAATCAGAAACCTTTCATTGCTCCGTCCGCTGTTTCTCACAAATTAATCCTTTGCTTTTTTTTAACAAATGGACTCAATGAAAAGTTTTGCTTCAGTAAAGATTGTGAAATCTGTCACCTTGTTTTTAAAAATGAACTGAAGAAAAGATATTGGGCACAAAGTCCTTGGAGGAAAACAAAAATTTCCTGCCAGTACCAACTGTAACAGCCATACTGTTGCATCCTAGGAAATCAGACGCACATGCTCAGGCTGTACAATTCAAATTCAGCTCACACCATCACAGCTTGGGAAAACATAGCAAGATGGACGTCGAGGCTTTTGGGAGAGACTGAGACTTTCAAGTAAAAATTTAAATGAACGCCTCAAGCCAATCTATTTGGTTAATTTAATCATATTTTGTACACTTTTATTTGATTGGACAACAGAAATTTCAGTTATTGAGGGAAAGAAAGGCAACATAAGAAAAAAATGAGAAAGCATTTTGAGCTATTGTGGAGAAATGAACAGAGTGCACACTCCTAAGATAATATACTCTTACAATAAAATAGCAGCTGTAGTGCGGAACACATTGCAACACCTTAACTCTGACAACACATTTCAAATTACCGTCGACAGGAGTGACTGGTATTGCATACACATATTACTTGTTAATGAAACATACCTTACATACCAAATTGAATACTTAATAGATTGCAAATAGATCTCCAGCAGCATTGCTATCAAATACAGCATATAGTACGAAAGCAGCCATGTTAGACTTGGGCTGAATTTTCCCAGCCCACTGAGGACAGGTTGGGAGACCCCTTGCCATATTTCTAGTGATGGGAAGGTTGGCGGCTATTGAACCACTTCAAGCAGGCCTGCGCCACATGGGGAGACCGCTGCATAAAATCAGGCAGATTCCAGCATTTCCAGGGCAGGCACCATCCTTTACAGGCACTCCACAGCCCACAGTGAGGTACCGCTGTGGCATTGGCCACCATTGCAACAATGGCATTGCTATGATTAATGCCCACCACCCCCACACCAGGCCCTGGTTCCCCAACCACCCTTACCTGCTTTTCGAGGGTGCCTCACCGTTGAGGTGCCTTCCTCCTGGAACTGTAGACTCAGCAATTGCCACTGGTAGCTGTGGTGCTGCTGCTGAAGCTGCTGAGCTGCCAACACTCTGATTGACCAGCAGCTCTTGCAGGTAGGCGACTGTCTTTATTTGGACAGCAGCCCCAATGTTGGCCTCTTCATCGACCACCACCATCAATATGCTGCCCCACGTCCTGCTGCCCACCAATATGGGGTCACAACCTGCTTTTGGCCCTTGCTGCAGGACTTCCAGATAAAAATTTAGCCCGTTGATTCTGATGTTTTCTTTTAATTATTTTTCTAATGCAGCTTATGATGCTTGAGTAACTGGATGTGACTTTACTGATAACTGTAAGAATATAGACTTACAATATCAGTGCCTACAGTGGTAGGTAAGTAACTCACTGTTTAAAAATAAATAAAATATTAAGTGCCTTTAGTGCTATATACATTACTAATAAAATCTACATTGTTCTGCTATTGTGTATTTTATCCAAAAATTTAAATGAAACATTTACACACTTAGTGCACTGCATTTCAGATGTTACTCACAATATCGATTTTCCAGTACATTTTTCAAAGTTATTAGCCAAAGAAAGAACTTCATTTTGACAGAAACGCATGGTGGATTATCACTGCTGAAAGTGCCTTTTTAAACATTTAAAATTACCACAGAAGATAAAGATCATATAGCCTGTAAATAGCATGTGGCACAGCAAGGATTCATACAATGTCTATTGGCCTGTGAAAGCACTTGGAAATAATAAGCTATTGAACAGCTCTTTATTATCCAAGATATGGAGCACTCCACATTGTTGTTATAATTCTTTCCGTCCTGACTCATTAATTTGAAGAATTTGACAAGTCTTATTACGAGAAGGAATCAATTCTTGATAAGTTTCAGGGCAATCAGTAGATGTCTCTTTTGAAGTGTTCTAATGAAGCTCCTCGCCACAGTATTAACACTGAAAATTGCCAAGCTGAAGAGATATGGTTGCAAATCAATTTTAGTACTTCTCATAATGAGTCCCTAATTGACCTTGATTTTTGATATTACTGCAACTATCTTATATCTTCTATGTTTCATGAGAATGACACATCTGAGGACATTTATAGAGTCTGCAAGGAAAAAGGTTTTTCGTTCCCTCCATTATGGACATTTCACTGAGGGAAACCTAAGAAAAATAATGTTAACTATGACCTTGAGAGTTAAACATAGTTTGGACCTAAGCCATCCAAGAGGACGAATGTACTTAGCGAAGAATCACAAGTAGGTTAAAATAGCATATTTAACTGGAACAGGTGCAACCTGTGAAATAGTTTGTTGCAGTTTGATGCATGTGACTGATGCTACTGAAGGGTCAAATACTTAAAGTATCAAGTGTTCCAAAATTGAAACATGTCTCTGACATTCCCATATAGCCTCATTGAGATTGGTTTGTCCCAGGAACAAGTAATAATTTTGTCCTTGACCCAGCATAGTTTTAACTGCCAAAATATGGATGGCTATTTTAGTCCCTCTCTATAAATAACTTTCGAGGACATGCCATTTCTGTTGTTGAATAAACAACAGATTGGCAGCTGCTTGGCTTCATTTTGACAGAAATGCATGGTGGATTATCACTGCTGAAAATGCCTTTTTATACATTTAAAATTACAACAGAAGATAAAGATCATTTAGCCTGTAAATAGCATGAAATGCGACAAGAATTCATACAATGTGTACTGGCCTGTGAAAACGCTTGGAAAGAATAAACTATTCAACAGCTCTTTATTTTCCAATATGGAGCACTCCTTACTGTTGCCTGACTGTTCCACATACGAAACATATTTCAACCGATTCTCCAAGAAGAACATGAATAAATAAGATAAAAGCAAAATACTGTGGATGCTGGAAATCTGAAACAAAAACAGAAAGTGCTGGAAAAACTCAGGTCTAACAGCATCTGTGGAGAGAAAGACAGAATTAACATTTCGAGTCCGTATGACTCATAGCTCTGAAGAAGAGTCGTATGAATAAATAAGAGTTTCTGTTACACAAACATATACACACTTAACAGACACTTCCCTTACATTAAGACCTTAAAAGTGATTTTCCCCCCCCCCAAAATTTAGCTTGATTTTTTAACTCACTAATAATTCTCCTACTTGTCTGTTAACACACTGGAGAGGGCACTGAATAATATTCAACTTTTCACATGTATTTTAAATTTTACAGCTGTGCAAACTGCAGGTTGAAAGAAAAAATATTTTTACAAAATATATAGTTATGATAGGGTTAATTATTGTGATACATTATTTTTTGGTATCCCTTGTAGAAAAGATGGGTATAAAACATGTTATATAGCATCATATGCTGCACAGTAGATTAAAATCAGCCAAAATGGATGATCAAAAGTTACAGTACAGTGTTATAATATGATTAAACGTACTCAGATGTGAATTGCACACTTGACAGCCATTCAAAAGTCAGTGGAGAACTAAAGATAGGAGACATTAGAGTAATGCTGACAAATAAATAAAGAGGTTTACCTTCTAGGGGCAGAATTTTTCCCTTGGGTAGGCGCCGGACCCGAACGAGAGAAAAGTAGTGCGCGATATTTCGCTCGGCGGGTGAGCGCAAGAGACAGCAGCGCGCCTGCCGACAATCAAGAGGCCTATTAAGGCCCTTAATCAATTAATTAAATGGAACTTTTCGCTGCCATTCAGTTGGCGGGCGGGAGAATAGGCCAAGTGGCCTTTGCATTTTTTGCGAAGCCTTATACATGGACGGGATGAGGATGGGATGAGGTTTCGACCAGTGATTTAAAAATCCTTTAAAACTCATTTTTAACATGTCCCTGCTGATGTGACAGAGTCACATGAGGGGGCACATTTTCTTTATTTTTCAATTGTTTATTTTTAATGTTAAAAATCTTCAGCTCCCTGAGGCAGCTCTGTGCCTTCAGGAAGCTTTCATTGAGCGCACCCGCATGCATGCGTGGACTTCCGCGCTCGCCCTCCTCCCCCACCACCCAGGCAGCGCTGAGTGTTGCAGTGTGCGATTCACGTTGGCTGGCCGTTAATTGGCCAGCCAATGTGAAACCGCGGTCAAGGCTTGATCGTGGGTGGCAGACGGTTTTGCGGCCGCTACCGGGCCCACCCGCCAGATGAGGTAAAAATCCTGCCCTAGGCGTATCTTCGCCCTCCTCCCCACAGCTGAATGCGGGCAGCATGAGAGCAGAAATGGAGAGAGGGGGTGAAGTAAGTGATAATAATCAAAACACACATTGGCAGAATTTATGTAAGCTCTATTTATAATTCATTTGTAATACAGTCCCACATGGCATATTTGTTAACAAGAAAGGTGCTTATTTAGATGCGATCAATGCATTTTCTACAATGGATTTTTAAATTCATATTCTTTTGGGTTAGAAAACAACTATTATGATCCAATGCCATTATGTAATTCTTGTTCATGTCTCAAATTTCTATTATGATGGCCATTGATTCTTGAAGTTACTCACACAGGGTTTATTTGCACAGAAAGACAGCAGACAGTAATGATGACTCTGGGACATTTGAAGATGGTATTGTTGAGTACCATTGGAAGCATGGCAGCAGAGCTGACAGCAAGGAAGGTGACCAATTGTACAATCTTATTATTTAAAGTACACAATTGTCTACATAGTTCTGGTGATTCCACTGAAACTCTATTAAGTTAATTGTGCATTAAAAGAATAATGAATTCATACAAGAAATGTTTGGTGTGATTTACATCATTTCACAACTGAAATAATTTGGAAAACGTTTGTAGTTTTCCTCAAAGATTTCTTTCCTTGGTAAGTTGTCTTTATCGGCAGCAGGTAGAATTCAGTATGGGAAAGCAGCTCTTTACCGTTGCTTTCAACCTGCTAATTCAGTGGGTTTTCAGTCCGTCAAGAATCTGATATTATGTATGAACTATGATTGTGAGAATTCAAATAGAGTCAGAAAGGTAGCTGCCTTCACCACTTACAACAAATTATAAAATAGAGCTGCTCCTTTGCCAGTTACTAGTTTCTCTTCAAATTTATCTGGGTTTGTGGATTTTATTTGCACACGGTCAGCTAATGTAAGTACAGACCATTTTGGTTTTTAAAGTTACTTCAGGAAGGTTCATGCTTTGGATTGTTTGATGTTTTATATTAAAAACCTTTCAAATCACCTGAACTGCTTCTAATAGGTTCCGAAGAAAAGTCATATTGGATTTGAAACATTAACTCTGACTGGGATTTCCCCTCAAAAACGCAAAGTCCGGTAGTGGGCGTTAAAAAACAGCGTTCAACCCGCCGGCTGTAATGGCCGGTTTTCGCGCCATATTGTATGGTTCAAACACCGTTGAATATTCATGCGCGGGGATCACACCATATTGCTAGCGGGCGGCATCCGATTCGGCCACCATGCAATGACCTCAGCGCTCCTTAACTCTGGGCACCATATTTAAATGGCGCCCCTGCAAAGCATTCGCATTCTCTGCGGCTTGGGGCAGAGCCACAGAAGAAATGGCTTCCAAATGCTGTGCCCAAATTCAGTGAGAGAATTAGAAAAACACGTTCTTTTTAAAAGAAGGGCCTACTTAACTTTATTTCCCAATTGCTTGTGTTCCTTACTTAAATGTAAGTTAAGGCCAGGTGAAATAAAATTAATGCAAGAGAAGTAAATTGAAGCCAGGGCAGGACAGCTCGGTCGTGTGGAATGCATGTCTTGTAATATGTGGGAAGACATGGATGCTACCGGTGTCCTAGACAACCACGTGTGCAGGAAATGTCACCAGCTGCAGAACCTTGAACTCTGGGTTTCAGAGCTCGAGCGGCAGCTGAAGTCACTGTGGCACATTTGCATGGCTGAGAGCTACATGGATAGCACGTTCAGAGAAGTAGTCACACCACAGTTTAGGAGCATGGAGGCAGATAGGAAATGGGTGACTGTCAGGCAGTCCAAGAGAACCAGGCAGGTAATGCAGGAATCCCCTGGGTCCCACTCACCAATCAGTTTTCTAGTTGGGTTACCAGTGAGGGCGTTGGCTCCTTGGAGGAGTGCACCGCAGATGACTCTGCTGTACAGGAGGGGAGAAAGAACAGTGAAGAGCAGTTATGATAGGGGATTCATTAGCTAGGGGAACAATCAGACGCCTCCCTGGTGCCATGTTCAAGGATGTCACAGAATGGCTGCAGGACATTCATATTCTTTTGGGATAGAAAAAAACTATTATGATCCAATGCCATTACATAGTTCTTGTTCATGTCTCAAAATTCTATTATGATGGGAGGGTGATCAGCCAGAAGTCATGGTCCATGTTGACACCAATGAATTAGGTAGGAAAAGGGATGAGGTTCTGAGAGCAGACCTTAGGGAGCTAGGAAGGAGATTGAAAAGCAGGACCTTTAGAGCAGTAATCTCAGGCTTACTCCCAGTCCCACGTGAAAGCAAGTATAGAAATTGGAGAATTGAGCAAATAAATATGTGTCTGCAAAGCTGGTGTAGGAGAGAGGGCATCAGATTCCTGAGGCGTTGGGACCAGTTCTGGGGAAGGTGGGACCTGTACAAAATGGTCGGTCTATGCCTGAACAGGACTCGGATGAATATCCACACAGGGAGATTTGCTGGTGCTGTACAGGGGGAGGTTAAACTAGATTGGCAGCCGGGTGGGAACCTGAGGCAAAATTCAGAGCCGGGAACAGGAGATGGAGAATTAGTGAGTGACTCTGAAAGACAGAAGCAGCATAGGCTAATAAGTGTACAGCACAGGAATTTGTCAGCGTTAAAAAGAATATATGTAAATACAAGGAGCATAGTAAATAAAGCCGATGAGCTGAGGGCACAGATAGACACATGGCAGCATGATATCATCGCTATAGTGGAACTTAGCTTAAAGAGGGGCAAAAATTACAGCTCAACATCCATGGATATAGAGTTTTCAGGCAGGATAGGCGTGGGGATAAAAAAGGTGGGGATGTAGCATTGTTGGTTAAAGAGTCAGTTACAGCTGTGAGGAGGGATCGTATACTAAATGAGGCATCAAATGAGGCCATATGGGTTGAGCTCAGAAATAAAAAAGAGGCAGCCACATTGCTAGGAGTGTACTATAGACCCCCAAATAGTGGAAGGGAGGTAGAAGAGCACATATATAGACAGAATTCTGGTTGCAAAAACAATAGGGCAGTAATCGTTGGGGACTTCAGCTACCCTAATTGGGATACGAACAGTGTGAAGGGTACAGAGGGCACAAAATTCTTAATCTTCATTCAAGAGAACTTATTAACCAGCACATAACAAGCCCAACAAGGGGCACAATTCTAGATTTAGCCTTAGGAACTAAAGCTGGGCAAGTTGATGAAGTAGCAGGGGGATCATTTTGGGGATAGTGACCATAATAATATAGTTAAATTTAGCATCATTATGGAAAAGGACAAAGATAGAACAGGACTAAAAGTTCTAAATTGGGGGAAGAAAAATTTTGCAAAGCTGAGAGGTGAGCTGGCGAGAGTGGGCTGGATACAGCTATTAGAAGGAAAAGCTGTCAAATCAGTGGAAGGCATTTAAAGGTGAGATTCTATGGGCACAGTATAGGCATGTCCCAACAAAACAAAGGGTGGTACTGCCAAATCTAGAGCCCCCTGGTTATCCAATGCATACAGGCCAAGATAAAGCAGAAATAAGAAAGCTATGACAGTCACAAAAAACTAAATACTGTAGAAAGCCTAGAGGAGTACAGGGGTGGAGTAAAAATGGAATTTAGAAAAGCAAAGAGAGGATACAAAAAAATATTGGCAGGCAAAAACAAAGAAAATCCTAAGATGTTTAACCAGTTCACTAAGAGCAAGAGAATAACTAAGGACACTGTAGGGCCTGTCAGAGATGTACATGGTAAATTGTGGGTTGAAGATGTGGGCACGGTTCTCAATGAGTACTTTGTCTCTGTCTTCACTAAGGAGAGGGATGATGCAGACATTCTAGTTAAAGAGGAAGAATGTGAAATATTAGATACATTAAGCATAATGAGAGATGAAGCACTGGAGGGACTGGCATCCTTGGAGGTGGATAAATCACCAGGGCCAGATGGATTGTATCTCAAGCTGTTGAAGGAAGCCAGGGTGGAAATAACGGATGCTTTGAGGATCATTTTCCAATCCTCACTGGATACAGGCACGGTCTCAGAGGATTGGAGGTCTGCGAATTGTCCCATTATTTAAAAAGGGTACGTATGAGGGATAGGCCAGAAAATTATAGGCCGGTCAGTCTGACTACAGTTGTGGGCAAATTATTGGAAACAATTCTGAGAGACAAGATAAACTGTCACTTAGAAAGGCACGGATTGATCAGGGATAGTCAGCATGGTTTTATTAGGGGAAGATTGTATCTGACTAACTTAATAGAATTTTTTGAGGAAGCAACGAGGAGGATTGATGAGGGCATTGTAGTAGATGTTGTCTACATGGATTTCATTAAGGCATTTGACAAGGTCCCACATGGCAGACTGGTCAAGAAAGTGAGATCTCATAGGATACGGGGGAAGGCAGCAGGTTGGATCCAAAATTTGCTCAGAGACAAGAAACAAAGGGTAATGGTTGATGGATGCTTTTGTGAATGGAAAACGGTTTCTGGTGGTATTCCACAGGGCTCAATGTTGTGGCCTTTGCTGTTTGTTGTGTATATTCATAATTTAGACTTAAATGTGGGAGGCATGATTGGGAAAATTGCAGATGACACAAAAATTGGCCGTGTAGTTGATGGTGAAGAGGATAGCTGTCAACTCCAGAATGTTATCAGTGGTTTGGTTGAGTAGGCAGTGAAGTGACAAATGGAATTCAATCTGGAAAAGTATGAGGTAATGCATTTGGGGAAGGGGAAACAAAACAAGGGAATACTCAATAAAAGGGAAGATATTGAGAGGGATAGAGGAAGTGAGAGACCTTGGAGTGCATGTCCACAGGTCCCTGAAGGTGACAGGACAAGTGGATAAGGTGCTAAAGAAAACATATAGAATGCTTTCCTTTATTGGGTGAGGTATTGAATACAAAAGCAAGGATGTAATGTTGCAACTGTACAAAACACTGATTAGGCCACAGCTGGAATTTTGTACAGTTCTGGTCACTACATTACAGGAAGGACATAATTGCTCTTGAGAGAGTGCAAAGGAGATTTATAAGAATGGTGCCAGGGCTTGAAAATTGCAGCTATGAGGAAAGATTGGATAGGCTCGGGTTGTTTTCCTTAGGACAGAGGAGGCTAAGGAGTGACCTAATTAAGGTGTACAAAATTATGAGAGTCCTAGATAGGTTAGATAGGGAAATAGGGAAGACTTGTTTGCCCAAGGCTTAGGACCAGGTGCTGGAAAATTAAAATGAGCAGCTTGTTTCTTTTTTTGGCTGGCACAGACACAATGGGCTGAATGGCCTCTTTCTGCACCATAACTTTTCTATGGTTCTACAGTTTAGCTGTACTCCTTAGATTGCAATGTACCATCGAGGAGTCCATCCGCCTTCAGTCTGAGTTGATAGCGCCAGCATGCCAATGCGCCAAGGTCAACACTGGTTGGATGGCAGCTGCCATGGAGACCTTGGTCCAGGACATTGGTCCTACACTACTGCTGGAGCTACACTCCATCGCTGTAGCCATTGGTGTTATCCATCAGTGTCAACGCTACCCATTCTCCTCAGGGAGTCAACCAGGGGCCCTCGAAGGAGCTCAACAGCCCAGGGCCATCCATCCAGGTGACTCCAGGAATGTCCGGCCGATCAAAATCTCCTCTTCCTTTGATCCCATCAGCTGTAGCTCCATAGGCCGAGGAGGGTGCACCTGCTGGCGGTCATGCCGGCCCATGATGGAGGAGACTTGTCCAGGAGGATCCTCTGTGCATTTTGTCATCCTCCACCTGGAATCTGCTGGCAATGAGGGCTTCATAAGCACTCCTGCCTTGTCTGGCCCATGCAATGGCCTCTTTGCCTGCATGCTCAGCTTCCAGGCCCTCATCACCATTATCCTCTTCGAGGTCCTCTTCATCGGAGGATACATGCAGCTCCTCAATCTCATTATCTGCCAACTCCTCCCCCCTTCACAGAGCCAGGCTGTGTAGCGAGCAGCAAGCCACAATGATGGGTGGCACATTCTGGGAAGAACAATGGAGCGCTCCACCAGATCCATCCAGGCATTTTCAGTATCCCTATGGTGTGTTCCATAAATGTCTGGGTTGCAGCATGAGCCTCGTTATACTTTCCCTCAGTAGGAGTCTGAGGCCGCCGCATGCATGTCATCAGCCACATCCTTTCTGGGTAACCCTTGTCTGTGAGGAGCCAGCCCTGCATCCTGTGTGGTCCCTGGAAGATGTCAGGGATCTGAGACCTACTCAGGATATACGAGTCACGGCCACTTCCTGGGTATCTGGCACAAACCTGCATGATACATTTGTTATGGTCGCACACCAGCTGCACAATGAGTGACTGGTAGTCTTTCCGGTTGACATACAGGACTGCCTGTTGCTAGTGACTTTTATAGCCATGAGTGCAGTTGATGGCACCCTGCACCTGTGGGAAACCGGAAATCTCAGCAAAGCCCAGTGTCCTGGCATCCTGGCTTGGCTGATCCCTGTCGACGTTGACAAAATTGTGGGCCTTTGCAAAAATGGCACCTGTAACCTCCTAGATGCATTTGTGGGTGGATGCTTGGGAAATCCTGCAGAGGTCCCCAGTGGAGCCCTGGAATGATCCACTGCCATATAAGTTGAGTGCAGTGATTACTTTCACTGCCATTGTCTTCCAAGCTCCCATAGTGCTAAATCCTGCAGACTGTGGCAAATGTAAGTCACCAGAACCCTTGACATGCGGACACTGGTTCTCGCTCACCTGCAGATAACACATGCGATGTCTATACACCCTGGGTCTAGGGAGGTGCCTATGAATGACTGCTTCCTAAGGATGAACCTCTGTGTCCACAGGAGGACCCGCTGCCCCTTGGTCTTGCGGGTTCTGCTCCTCCCTTTGGCGAGCCAGGTGCCTCCATCACATTCTTCTTCTTCTCCCTTGCCTTTAAGCAATCATGCAGGCAGTGATAACACCAGGCTCCATAGTCCTGATGGTCTCCTCGCTGCGGTAGCAATAAGAAACACGCAAGAGTCAGCATTTGTCTCCAAAGGTTCACTTTTAGTTAAGGACTCATCTGGCCTCAAGGCCTCTTTAGGCATGCTGGAGAGTAATGGCCCTTGAAATGATGCCCAGTGTGGGGCGCGCATGAACATTCACCACAACCACCCCCGCTGCACCCCCCCAATCCACATGACCGACTGCCAATAGCTTTGGCCAGGCAACTGAATGTTCTGCTTTCAGTTCAGCTGCTGGGCTCATCTACACCTGCACTCCAAGTCTGCGCTGTCTGGACTGACCATGAAGGTGAATGTTTAGTGACTACATGAGATTAATTTAGGGGCTCCAGCGTCAGTGAGTGGTGAATGGTCACATTTCCAAGGGCATCCTCAAACTTCTCCAGTCACCCAATAGTTCTGTAATTCCCTAATACTCTGGTGAATTTGAAGGGTGTGCATGAGGGGTCAAAACTAGGGGAACAATCATTGCCATTTTGAGGGTTCAATGTTGCATGAAAGGGCATAATGGCTTCACTTCCCTGACTCCCTGCATATCTATTGAACGGCTGCTAACCTGTCTCAGCTATGGCTCCATCCTTATTTTGTAGGTTAAATTTCAGTTGGGTGGCTCTTTGGTGACCCCCTACAGTCATGTGTTTCAATGCAAAATTGCCCCCCTCTTGTTGACCCCAGTGGAGCCCCTGCCCTGCAGCCCCTTCCCTTCCCTCAGTCCTGTCTGACCCCTTCCACAATGGAGCCCTAGTCCCGCAGCACAGCAAAACCTATCGCCACCTCAACCCTGGTGTGCTCACTGTGGAGACTTGCCTGAGGGACCCCCTGAGACCGACATGGTGCAGTGTGTGAAGGCTGGTGCTGATCCCTGTGAGCGCCTCGTGATTCAACTTATGCAAACTAACCTCGGAGTCTTAAACAAAGTGTGGGTTGCCAGAACTGGTTGTTTAAATCCTGTTGTGAAACTTGTGATTCTAATTGCATGCTGGCATGGGCTCTTAATCCAGCGTGCAGGGATGATTCCAAGGAGCAGACATCATAATTAGATGCAGATTTATGTTAATTACATTTGCAACGTTAGGTGGCGGGAAATGCGGCCTACCATTGACAGCTGAAGCGCACAATCCCTTCCTCGTTTTACGTCGTCGGAAATCCTGTTTTGGGACTTCTCACGAGATTCAGTTCTCACGCCCGCCATGGCGCCTGCCCCGATTGGGAGCAGAAAACCCTGGCCTCTGTTCTTCTTCTTGCACAAATGCTGTCAGACCTGCTGAGTTCTCCCAGCACTTTGTTTTTATTTCAGATCTCCAGCATCCAGAGTATTTTGCTTCTATTTTAGTGCTTCTAATAATGGTTGTCCTCGGTGTTTTCATCTGCAGTTTATTGATGCAATAGCTTGAGGGGCTATAAAAAAAAACAAATCCTAATATGTTCTCTAAATGATCAATTTGGCAATCTATGGGAGATAAAAAAAATCTGTGAATTCTAATACTTAGAACTGGTTGCTGCATTTTTCATCTTGGTGACTCTCTCAGTTGAGAGTAAGGCTATGGGAACACCCATGAACTCCCAAATGGAGTCCTTTTGTACAGGTAAGCATTTCAAATACAGGAAATGTGTTTGTATATGTTTAATTTTGATTGTTTTGGTTGTTTTCATTCTTACTTGCTGATTAAATGTTCTCTATTAGTTATGATTCTTAGTTGGTTTAGGAATGTGGAATTTCAGTCAATTAGGTGTAAACATAATGCACATTTTCTCATCAATGTGATGCCTGAGATATGACACAGGAATAGTATGTCTAAATCGTAACAAACAAGATGTGTGTAAGAAACAATACACTAGAATTACTGGGAGCACCAGAATTAGGATGGAGCAGGTTATTCTCTTGCTGAGTCTGGATAGAACAGAACCAGATATGTACAGACCAATCCAGCTGGATGATGATGGAGGGGTATTAGAAAAGACTGGAGACAAGTTGAGAATGATGAAGAAGGATAGCTTATTTTTGTTACAGTTATAGGATATTATTTGCAACTTTGGTAAGAACTGTTTTATCATTGAAGCAAGAGAAGCCAGTGATTGAAAGGACTCAAGTGTGTAGTTCCCACAATGTCACAGTTTCAACACTGGAGAAAAATACATGGGTAGCCAGGAAAACCTTTCACTTCCTACCTACGAATTCTAAATCCCTCACATACTGCCACGCATTATGCCTCCTTAACTGAGTTAAGCTGTCTATTGTTACTATTATCCTTAGATAAAGCTTGATGTGTTACTACATGAGAGACTGCCTCGTGTTCATCACTATGCTCATGTCTTCTGTTTCTCTGCAGTATGTCCATTGAAAAGATATGGAAAGTGGTTTGTAAAGCCTTTCCCTGGGTATAGTGAAATTGGTGTTCCTTGATTTTTTTTTTCCCCAAGGGAACAATTTTAAAACTGGTGGTGGAAAAACAAAATAAACCAGCAATCAACCAGAAGTGTTTCCTCATATGCCTTACTTTCAAATTTGCTGAAAGTACCTAACCAACCAGTCACAGCTGGGAATGCGATTTTTCTTATGACAAGAACTAGCACAGAGGGACACACAAAAAAGTATAAACCGTTTTCTTCTGCTTGATTAAGAAAAACTATATGTTCTTAGAAAGATGCTTTTCACCAGAGGAACAGTTTAACACTCATTTTGCTGACAGTAGATCCATTCCTTAACAAACGTTCTGATTTTCTATTAACAATTCAATTTCCAATAAAAATGTGAATTATGCTAACATATACTTTAAAAAATTCATTTGGAGAATATGAGAAAGTCTCACTTGAGGACGTAATTTAGGCTGGCATTTTAGTGCTGTTGGAAGGAGTGTGTACAATTGGAGGTACCATCATTTGGATGACTTGTCAAACCAAAGGCCCATCTTAGGTGGGCATTGCAGTGTTTTGAAAACTGCACAATGCATTTTGTCCATTTAAAGCTAATATACACACGTATACCACAAGAGGGAGTCTGGAAGGAAATAAAGAGGAATCCATTGCTTTAAAAGCACACACAGTTCTGATTTTGAATGCTTCTTACTGAATATCTTACTGTTTCTTCCAAGAACCTTACAGGCATAAACAATCCCATGACAGTTTTCAGAAGAAGAGCAGATGAGTTGTAATGGTCAGCATTTAGTTGTCAACTGACAATAATAAAACAGGTTATTATTTCATTCAGTTTGTGGGATCTTTCTGGGTGACTGCCACATTTACCTATAGAACAGTTGTGACCAAACTTCAAAAGTAATCCATTAACTGTGAAGCACTGTGGGATGTCCTGAGACCATGTTTATAATATGCAAGTGATAATTCCATATTGATTTGCCTTACTTCTGTAGAGAATATAGTGGCCTAAAATGCAATTAGTGTGAGAGAAGAAAAGAAGTTTGGAGTGAATGGAAATGGCTTTGACACATAGAAATAGCCTTGAAAAGGTGAAAGACGAAAGGCATAATGATGGCCTCCGACTCCTTGTCTACAGATCCATTCCACTCCTTAAATTCCAGAAAAATACGGTGTACACTTTTGAACACAAAACATTAAGGAGCTGGTACAAACCTGGTTAATTTCTTCTGTCAACTGGCAAACTAAATTCCTGACTGCCTAGCACACTCCTACTGCTGCCACGAAGAATTCATAGGCAAAGAAATACCCAAGCTACCAGGAGTATGCACTGGCCAATCAGCTTTTCAAATGCATCCTGTTGTATTGAAACTATAAAGTGCTTGGTGTTAATTTTGTAAGAATTTAGGAATGGGAACTTATCTGTTGAATAAGTTTACTTTGTCAGCAGCTTTGTGGTACTGCAACTTTCCCCACTGAGCACTGAAAAAAATGGGAGCTACAATATATGACTTCTGTTTTCCAGTTAGCCAAGAAGGGCATGTATTTTTTCTTCATTCATGTGAATGTGGGTGTCACTGGCTAGGCCAGCATTTATTGCCCATCCCTAATTGCTCTTGTTCAGAGGGCATTTAAGAATCAACCACATTGCTGTCAATCTGCAGCCACATGTAGGCCAGACCAGTTAAGGACAGTAGAGTTCCTTCTCTAATGGATATTAGTGAACCAGATGGGTTTTTACAAAAATTGACAATGGTTTCATTGTCATCATCAGGCTTTTAATTCCAGATTTTTATTGAATTCAAATTTCACCAGCTGCTATGGTGGGATTCAAACCTAGGTCTCCAGATCATTACCCTGGGTCTCTGGAATACCAGTCCAGTGATAATACCATATGCCACCACCTCCCAGCAGTATAAAAAGCATTGTAATATATACATTTCCTCTTTTAATTTTGCAAATCAATTAAATAATTGCACTGGAAATAGAATGTTCATATTTTAACCACCAGCATTACATTTCTTTAAAAACAAAAAGCTAAAAGCTACTACGGATGCTGGAAATCCAAAACAAAAACAGAATTACCTGGAAAAACTCAGCAGGTCTGGCAGCATCGGTGGAGAAGAAAACAGTTGACGTTCTGCTGAAGGGTCGTGAGGACTCGAAACGTCAACTGTTTTCTTCTCTACCGATGCTGCCAGACCTGCTGAGTTTTTCCAGGTAATTCTGTTTTTGTTTTACATTTCTTTAACCTTGCTGAAGGAAAACAAAATAATTTAAGTTACAAAAACAATGGATATACAGGGCATATATTTTAGATTTAGATATGTAGAATTACACACTAGCCCCCACGCCTAACCCACACCCCGCTCCCCGCACCGGCCCCACCCCACCGGACAATACCCCGTGAAACCCTTCCCAACTCAACCTGACTAGCCTCATCACCTGGCTCCCCCCTCTGGCCCGACCTGACTTGACCCCACCACCCAACTCTCGCCCTGAGCCCTTGATTTTCCTCTGACCCGACTTGACTAACCCTGGACTTGACAACTGAACAGAGTAGATAGGGAGAAACTGTTGTCATTGGTGGAAGGATCGAGAACTGGAAGACACTGATTTAAGGTAATTGGCAAAAAAAGCAACAACGACATGAGGAAGATCTTTTTCACACAGCAAGTGGTTAGGATCTGGAATACACTGCCTAAGAGTGTGACGGAGGCAGATCCAATGGGGGCCTTCAAAAGTGAATTGGATAATTATGCACAGGGAAAATATTTGCAGACCTAAGGGAAAGAGACAGAGATGTGGGACTCAGTGTGTTGCTCTTGCAGAGAGCTAGCACAGACACGATGGGCTGAATGACCTCTATGCTGTAATCATCTATTACTCTTGCTATGATCCTTGGCTGGAACCCAAGTTGTTGGTGAGATCCAGCTAGGGACCAATAACGTTTTGTTTATAGTAGGCAACGTTTGAGATTTAAGACACCTGCTAATAGAATAAAGCCACAAGATTCCATGGGTTTTGAACAAACAAAACTGAACTTCACTTTACAGGGTCAGAAAGATAAAATAATTTGCAAAATCTATCTGAAACTCTAGCATTCAAGGTAAGTATGAGGTACATGGGAATTAACAGGCAAACTGTGGTTGAGCACACCATACAGCACAATAAATGACAAATGCGATCAAAACAGGTTCCATGGATTTCTCAACAACCCACCCAGACGTTAGTCACACTGTGAGGCAACCAACCTCAGTGAAACTCCATCTCTCTCCTGAAGGTTTCCTATCTTTACCTTTGAAGGTCTCACCTTGGAAAACTCCAAAAGTCTCCAACTTGGATGGTTTCAACAATGGCCCCCTTTGCCGGGTTTCAATCTCACCTTCCAAGATTCCATTGTCCTGGGTTCCTGAGTACACTCAAACATCAGCTCAAACGCAATTTCAGCCCTTGGGCCGTACAAAGCAGAACACCCCTGCTCCAAAGGAGTACATTTGTCCCAATGGCCACAGCACGGAGTCACCAACCTTTAGCTGCCTTCTTGGACCTTCAGGACTTCTCCCAAGCCCACTTCATGTAACATCTGCTCCCTGCAACCCTTTCTCTAATTGGAGCCTGTATCTCTGCTCCTCTCTTTTTTGGAACTTAACTGGGACCTTTCCCTGTCCCCCTCCCTTGTTCCTTACCTAGGACTTCTCCCTGTCTGGGACTCTTCTCTTCTGATTAAAACTGACTGACTGACTCAAAGTGGCTGCCTCAGAACTGCTGTTCACTGATCCTTGAACTGATCACTGATGTTTCCTTTGGCATGATGGCTCTCATTGTACACATGCTGGTCATGTATGGTTGAGTTGCGCAGTGGAATAATGAGCGAGGTGTTAAGCGGATAGCTCATGTCATCCAACAGTCACCCTCCTTTTATTTAGCCTCAATTATTTACTATCTATCCTAATGACTTGGACGGGGCAGAGTGTAATGTATCCAAATTTGTTGACGATACCAAAATAGGTGGGAGGGCATGTTGTGATGAGGACATAAGGAATCTGCAAGGGAATACAGATAGGTTGAGTGAGTGGGCAAAAACCTGGCAGATGAAGTTTAATGCAGGAAAGTGTGAGGCCATGCACTTTGGTAGGAAGATTCAAAAGGTAGTCAATTACTTAAATGGAGAGAGACACCAAAAAAGTGCAGCACAGAGGGATCTGGTTGTTTTTGTGCACAAAACACAAGAATTTAGCATGTAGGTGCAGCAAGTAATAAGAAGGCAAATGGAATTTTGGCCTATATTGCTAGGGGGTTGGAGTTTAAATATAGGGAAGTCTTGTTACAACTGTGTAGGGTGTTGCACCTGGAGTACTGTGTACAGTTTTGGTCCCCGTATTTAAGAAAAGATATACTGGCATTGGAGGCAGTTCAAAAGAGATTCACTAGGCTGATTCCTGAGACGAAGGGGTTGACTTATCAAGAAAGGCTGAACAGGCTAGGCCTTTATTCATTAGAGATTAGAAGAGTGAGGGGTGATCTTATTGAAACGTAAAGATTCTGAGGGGGTTTGACAGGTTAGATGTTGAGAAGACGTTTCCACTAGTGGGGGAACCTTGAACTAGGGGACATAGTTACAGGATAAGGGGACACTCATTTGAAACTGAGATGTGAAGGGATTTCTTCTCTCAGAGGGTATTGAATGCCTGGAATTATCAACCCCAGAGAGTTGTGGAGGCTAGATCACTGAAAGTATTTAAAGAGGAGGTAGATAGATTTTTTGAAATATCAGGGAATTGAGGACTATGAGGAGCTGGCATGAAAGAGGAGTTGAGGCCTGGGGCAGATCAGCCATGATCTTATTGAATGGCGGGGCAGGCTTGAGGAGCCAAATGGCCTACTCTTGCTCCTATTTCTTATGTTCTTATGTTTATGTTCTCTGGTTTGATGTGGTGGCTCAAATACTGAAGGAACAGCAGAATGGTGTAGAATAGGTGTAGAATAAATGCAATCTGACTGCTGTCAGAACAATGGACATTCACCTGCCTAATGTGTTGAGCATCGCCACATAAACCACTGGTCATTCAGGGAGTGGAATCCTTTGTAATTGTGGTACATCTCGACATTTAGAGACATCACAACAACGCAACGCTGTTCACTCTGTAAACCTCCAGTGCACGTTCCTAGCACCTATGCTGACATTGTCATTAAAATAGCCTCTGGCACATGTTGCACTAGAAGAGTGTGCATGCAATGCAGGTACTATTTTGAAACAAAACTGCACCCATAGCATTGAAACTCTGGGTGCTGCAGAGCCAAATTTTTGGCCTAAGCCTTTTGACCCTTTCACTTCCCTTTTTCCTTCAGGTTACAAATCTACAAGTACATAATAGCCACATCTCTCATTTATCGACATTTGATCAAAAGCTGAAAGACATGATGCTCCCCTGACTCCTCCAAACTGATGTCTTTTCTAACAAGAATCAGAAAGTGTAAGTTTTGGACCTCTTGGTTGTAGGTCAGGCCAGAGGTGTATCTATTAACATTTTCTCACGAAAGCTGTGGCACGAGTTATGATTTATCACAATACAAAAAATTCACTATATTAAATTTTATTTAAAAATACTGCACTGACACTGACCCACATAAAACACAATATCGATACGATAGAAAACGTCATATTTCGAAATTGTGATTTACTGTTAAAAGTTAAACAAAGTCCTTAGTACTTATGCAACATATGCTTTTAGACAAATTACTCCTTTTTTAATCCATTCATTGGAAGTCAGCATTGCTGCAAGGCCAACATTTATTGCCCATCACTAATTACCCTTGAGAAGGTGCTGGTGAGCCACCTTCTTTAACCACTGCTGTCCATGTGGCCCACATTACTGTTGGGGAGGAAGTTCCAGGAATTTGACCCAGCAACAGTGAAGGAATGGCGATTAAGTTCCAAGGCAGGATGGTGAATGATTTAAAGTAGAATATACAGATGCTGGTGTTCCCCAGTGTTTGCTGCCCTTTTTCCTTTTAGGTGGTGGAGGTTACAGGTTTGTAAGGTGTGGTCAAAGAAGCCTTGGCATGTTGCTGCTGGGCATCTTGTAGATGGTACACACTGCTTCTTTGTGAATTGCCACCTTGATGTGGTGGAGAGCTCTGAGGATCCCATGAGTGATCCTTGGGATCCTCCCGTCGGGAGTTCATTGTTCCTGGTAGGGCCACCCATGGTGGCAAGGTCAGGAGAAGATGTCAGACAAAGTGCAGTCCAAAAAGTCCTCAATGACAGAACAGGTGAAGGAAGGCTGTGGGTGGAATCTTCCCAGATTTGCACTCAGTGTGGTAATGTGTGGGAGAATGAATGTTTTACCCCCCGGCCGCAATGGCAGCTTTTCATGTCTTTTCATCCCAATCCCACATCATTAATCACACATTCCCAGGAAACATACCATTTCGATGGGAGATGGGCTCTCATTTGCCTGCCACACCATCACCTTGCTGCTCCCTCACACCGAGCACTATATTTTACAGTGCAGCTGCATGCCCACCTCTCAGTGCTTCCAGCCCAGGACTGCTGCATGGAAGACATGGCCCTGAAAGACAAGAAGACTGCAGCCCCCGATTCAGTAATGCATCTCTGGAATGATCTTGTTGGATGCCATGGAAGCCCGCTGTGACGTCGTCTATGCCTGTTCTGGCCACAGGAGGTCTAGCAATCTCACCCCTCCGGCTTGGTAGGCAATGGCAGTGGTGATCAGTGCCAATGCTGTTCAGAAGAGGTTGGCAGGAACTTCATTGTAATATGCCTGCATCTCAGTATAAGCCCAGCTCGCCGGAATCATCCCCCCACGCTGGATCATCCCGGCACGTTGGCATCATTGCATGATGGCGTGCTTCACAATCGTATATAAATGACGTGCACCTGGTGTGCTGCGCTGCACTCCGGCCTTCGAGGTTTGTTTGTCTACCTTGCTTCCGGCAGCACTCGCAGTCATCAGCGCCAAGCTTCACAAACAGCACCACATTACTTTTAGGGGGGCGATGAGGCAGGTCTCTACCTACCAGATCAGCCATAAGGTGGGGGTGGCTTTTCAACAGCTGCATAAAGGCAAAATTCTACCCTGTTCTTGATGAATTCCCCACTGCCATCCCAAAAGAAAAGATCATCATTCTGGAGGACGTTAATGCCAAGGTTGGTTGTGATTCCAGTGTCTGGAACAGAACCATTGGGAAAAATGGGGAGGGAAAAGCCAAAGCAAATGAAGTCTGCCTGCTGACAAAGCGTGCTCAGCATGACCTCATTATAGCAAACATCCCCTTTCACCTGAAAGAAATATACAAAACCACACGGGGAGGTGGTTGTGCAATGGTATTGTCACTGGACTGGTAATTCTCTGGGGACCCAGGTTCAAATCCCACCACAGCAGAGGTGGAATTTGAATTCCAAAAAGTATCTGGAATTAAAATTTTAAGGTGACCATGAAAACACTGTCAATTGTCATAAAAACCCATCAGGAAATCTGCTGGCCTGCATGTGACTCTAGACCTACAGAAATGTGATTGACTCTTAAAAATGCCCTCTGAGGCAATTAGGGATGTGCATGCTGGCCTAGCCAGCAACTCTCACAAACAGATGAAAAAAAAGCATCCTCGGTCAAAGCATTGGCACCTTCTATTATTTCATTGTTCAAGTGAAAGATCTAAGTGATGTCTTGGTCCACACAGGGGACTGATGCCTGATGGACTTGTTTGATTGGTGATTAACGTCCACCTTGCACCAAGACATCAGAAGGCCTAAAAGTCTAAGATGAGATGATCAATGTCGCAGCCTGACTGAAGAGGGGAATTCCTAGTGCAGCTCACAATCTGAAAAATCTTCATAAATCCAACTCAATTCCAAAATAGTGGGATCAAATAAATTTAGCTGTGCTAGGTGCCTAGATTCATTGCCACAAGGGATGATATGTGGAATCTCTCTTGTTGGTAATGGTCATTCCCTGCCCTTTGTGTGGCATGAATGTTTCTTGCCACTTATCAGTTCAAGTCTGAATTTTGCTGTATGTGGGCATGGACTGGTTCAGTATCTGAGGAATTGTGAAGGATACTGAGCACTGTGCCATCATCAGCAAACATTTACACTTCTGTCAATGGTTGCGCTTAGGTTACTACCCTGAAGAACTCCTGCAGTGGTATGTTAGCGCCAAAATAATTGCCCTCCAATAACTGCAACCACCTTCCTTTGTGCTCCATATGACTCCAACCAATGAAGAACTTTCTCACTAATTTCCACTGACTTAAATTTTGCTAAGGCTTATTGACACCACATTTAATGGTCAAATGCTGAATTCATCTCAAGGGCAGTTACTTTCACCCTCAAGGGCAGTTTACCCACCTTCAACTTCAGCTCTTTTGTTCATGTTCGGACTGAGGTTTTAATGAGGTCTGGAGCCTAGTGACCCTGACAGAACCAAAACTAAGTGTTGGTGAGCAGGTTAGTGCCACTTGATAGCACTGATGACGATACCTTCCATCATTTTGCTGATGACTGAGAGTAGAGTGATGGGGTGGTAATTTACCAGTTTGCACTGGTCCTGCTTTTTGTGAACAGGCCATACCTGGTCAATTTTCCACATTGTTAGATAAATGCTAGTGCTGTAGCTGTCCTGGAACAGCTTGGCTAGGGGCGCATTTAGTTCTACAGCCCAGGTTTTCGGTACTATTGTCGGAATGTTGCCAGGGCCCATAGTTTTTTCTGTATCTAATGCCTTCAGCCATTTCTTGATATCACCTAGAGTGAATCAATTTGGTTGAAAACAGGCACCTGTGATGCTGGGGACCTCAGGAGGAGGACAAGATGAATCATCCACTCAGCACTTCTGGTTGAAGATGTTTGCATATGTTTCAGCCTTGTCTTTGCATTGATGTGTTGGGTTCCCCCATCATTGAGGATTCCCCCTTTCTCCTCTGGTTAGTTGTTTAATTGTCCATCATCATTCATGACTGGATTATGGCAGGACTGCACAGCTTTGATCTGATCCATTAGTTATGGGATTGCTTAGCCCTGTCTATAGCATGCTTCTTCTGCTGTTTAACATACTCGTAGTTCTGTTTTATAGCTTCACCAGGTTGATACCTCCTTTTCAAAAGAATGTTTTGTGCTTCTCCTGGTATGTTCTCGCACAGTCTTCATTGAACAAGAGTTGGTCTGCTGCTGTGATGGTAGAGTAAAAGATTTGCCTGGCCACAAGGTTGCAGATTGTGGTTGAATATAATTCTTCTGCTGATGACCCACAGTATCTCATAGATGCCAGGTTTTGAACTGCTACATCCGTTCTGCAGGAGGTCTTGTGATGCAGTGGATAGTGTCCCTGCCTGAGCCAGAATCTTAGGTTCGAGTTCCGCTCCAGGACTTGATGGCCAAGGATGACACATTCATAATGCAGCCTAGCAGGCTGAGTATATCAATCTGGTCCTGACAGATTCCAGACTACAACATGCATGTAAAAGAGCATGTTGCCACAGCAACTTGGACTCTCTGAGTGAAGTGTAACACACCACCATATCTGTTCTGCATCCGATTTAGCATGGTGGTAGTGCCACACAACATGATGCAGCATCTCCTCAGTGTGAAGATGGGACTTCATTAAGGATAGATGCATCTGCAACTGATAGATTGGTGAGGGTGAGATCAAGTAGGTTTTTTCCCCCCTCTTGTTGGTTCTTTTACCACCTGCTGCAGGTCCAGTCTGGCAGATACATCATTCAGAACTTACCCAGCACCGTCAGTTGTGGTGCTATTGAGCATCTCTTGGCAATGGATATTGAAATCCCCTGGCCAGAGTACATACAGTGCCTTTGCTACCCTCAGTGCTTGTTCCAAGTAGTGATAAACATGAAGGGGTGCTGATTCATCAGCTGAGGGAGGATGGCAGCTGGCAATCAGCAGGAGGTTTCCTTGCCCATGTTTGATGTGATGCAAGAGATGTCATGGGGTCTGAATTCAATGTTGAGGACTCCCACTGCCACTTCATCCCAACTGTATACCATTGTGCAGGCACCTCTGGTGAGGCTTTCCTGATGGTGATGGAGGAGTCTGGAACATTGGCTGGAAGGTATTTCAGCACATTTATTGCCAAGTTTCTAATGCAATTAAAAATTCAAAAAGTTGTGCAATGAAAAAATGTGCAAAGTATATCAATTGCAAAACAGCCAAATAAATAGGAAATCCCAAATAACTAGCCATGCTTTATATTTAAAATAAAATGGGTTAATGTTGCCCACACTAATCTTGAAGTTTAGAGAATGGTCATGATATCACACATGCAACATATCGATTGTGAATTCAAATCCCTCCATAGTATTTAATTTTTAATAATTCATTACTTTTTATTCAGACAGGAATTGCTGTCAATGGAGGTTAGATACAATGGAGTTACCGAGAGTGGAGGAGCTGTTGGTTGATACTTGGACTGGAACCTCCTAACAGTACATGGCCAGAGGGGTGGTCTGCACCCTTGGGGTCTACCCACCTTTCTCCACTGTATTCCTGGACCATGGGGCCTTCAATTCTTCTCTCTCATGCTGCTTTTCTGCTATTGCCATTTATACTCTGGACACATCTTTTGTTTCTCTATTTGTTCCATTATTCCTCCCTTTTGTCTTCCACCAACTTCCTTTTGGTCATTTAATCATTCCAGCCCTCCAACCTACCACTGACTTTCCCCTGTGATCTTTCCTTTCCCTACCCTTCCTCTCCACCCACCCCCAACTCTACCCACCACTACCCCTCGACAACATGCCGCTGCTTAAAAACTGTCATTCACTTCAGATGAAAATCATTGATCTTTAACTCCATTTCTCTCTCCACAGATGCTGCCTGACCTGCTCAGTATTTCCAGCATTTTCTGTTTTCATTTCAGTCTCCCTTCAAAATAACCGAAAATTACTTTGAGTGGTCCAGTGAAATCTTTTGAAATATTCTCAATCAACCTTTTATCCTGGGATGATAAAATTAAATAACGAAGAGTCACAGTAACTTTTAAAATGCAAATAAGTATAGGCTTTAGATATCAAAAATGTCGACATCTGAAATTATTATGACAACTTTATAGGCAAGTTCAATCATTGTTCAGTTGAACTATTATGTGGGACACCCCTGGAAGGCATAGATTTTTCCTCCTGTCTCAGGAAGACATCACAATCCTACTTTGAAGAAAAGCAGTGCACAGCTGGTTAGGTGAATGGAGCCATACTGATTTCAGAATTGGCAGGGGAGTATGGAGTATGACACATTCTTCTGTCCTCCTAACTGAAGTATAGTTCCATGCCTGTGGGCTAATTGACTTTATAGAGGCAGCAAAAAAAAAAATGAACAGAATACAGGAGAGAAAAGGAAAGTACAAAAATACAGTTACTGAAAATTTCTGATCCACTGCAGTTCCTTAATACTTATATAGCGAAGAATTCTCCAAGGCTTTGCTCACAAAGTATTTTATAGCATCAGTGCAAAATCAATTTTATATTTCAGCTAGAGGTCACCAGATCCAATCCTTTTAGTTGTCAGCGAGCATTTTATTACATCTTTTTCAGAATACATGAGACATCCATCCCTTGTAAGGATGCAAAAAAATGTTGATAGGATATTACACCAACACATTGAGGGATGCCTGAGGGTATAATTGTGTTTTCAGACTATACTGAACCCAAGACTGATCCAGGTTATTATCCCAATGTTGGAAAAATGAAATAAAAGACAAAATACATTTTATTCCAGTCCTACTATTATGTTTGTTCTTGGAGCTGTATAGTGTACTAGATTTGCATTGTATAGTGAAAAATGTAGCAAGATTGTTTTTCATACTGACAAATTAGATAGTTAGTGGCTGTTTTATTTAATCTTAATGCCCATTTTAAAACAAGTTATTGCAATAAAACTTGACATGAATTACGAAGGCCAAGAATTTTCTTAATGCAGACAAATAAGGCATGATTTACTGGATTCTCTCAGCTCTAAAAGGGGATGTAGGAGGGTTCCCTATCTTACAGTCCATTAAGATATAAATATCTGCATTTTGCTTGATAATATTGTTTTTAAAGAGTGTGCAAACAACATTATGGCTTAATTACAGGGAAATTGTTGTCCAGTAGCTTGTGTAATGGATTTTTTCCCTTGTTTAAAGAGCTGTGTATATAGCAGTATGATGAATGTTGTGAATCATATCAACACTAATACATTTTACTTTTCCATTTACCTCGAATTTTAAGATATTCTTTGTCTATTTCAGGTCTTCATGTCTCACTAGCTATTAACAACAACAACAAAGAGCATTTTTATTGCACCTTTAGTGAAGAAAAACATCCCAAGGCATTTCACAGAACCATAGATGGAAATAATGGATTATAAGACAAAGGGGAGACCAAACGTAGTTAAAGCAATGGGTTTTAAGAAGGGTAATAAAGGAGACGAGAGATGGAAACTGTTTAGGGACAGGAGTTCACAGCAGAGAACTGAAGCAGGTGAACACCAATGATGAGAGAAAAAGGGGTGAATGCACAAGAAGCTGGAGTCAGAGGAATGGAGTTTGGGGTAGGGATGATTTGTAAAGCTAGGGGAGGCTAGAGAGATCAGAAGAGCCAAGATTATGGAAGGATTTAAACATATGGATGACAAGTTCAAATTTGAAGCTAATGTCAGCCAGCAGAAACAGAGGTGTTTGAACTTATTGTGGGACAGGATACTGGCAGCAGAATAAGGTAAACCTTATGGAAGACACACCATGGGAGTCCAAACAGGGTAGCATTTGATAAATTGAGTCTGGAAGTGACAAATACAAGTATGAAAATGTCAGCAATGGCTACACTGAAGTAGGGGTAGAGGCAGGTGTTTAGAGGTGGAAAGAGGTCGTCTTTTTGACAGAGGATGTGGAAAATCTAATAGGAAACCAAGATTGCAAACAGCCTTGTTCAGCCAGAGAGTATTCAGGAAAAGACGTGAAGTTAGTGGTGATGATAAGGAGTCTGTGAAAGGTGGCTTCTGTCTTTCCGATGCATAGCTGGAAGAAGGATGAGGGGAGGGATGTTAAACTTGCTCCCACACCTTTATCAATGGTGCTCTACCATTAACCATAAAGAAGCATGTGAGGATATCCAACCGTGTCTTATACATCGATTTATTTGCTGCATCTTGAGATAGTCGGCTTCACCTTCACTCAATGCTTCGTCAAGACAGCTCTTCTAAGATTCAGAACTTATGGGAATCATGGATAGAAAATGATTTTCTGTTGGATCCCATTATTATGGGAATGTACTAAGCTACTAGGATCCAATGTTTATCCAATGTTAGCAGGTTTCAGTGCAGCCTGTGTACACTAATTTATTGTAAATGCATCCAAACAAATATCACACTACAGACTGATCACTTCAAATATTAGTTATGATTCAAAATCATTCTCTCAATTTGTTTATTTAATAACAAATACTTACACTTATATCGCACCTAATGTTAGAATGTCTCAATATACTAACACAGTGAATTACTTATTAAGTGTAGTGACTATGACAGGCATGATAGCTATTCTTTACCAAGAACACCCTACACACAGCAACGGATGAGTGGACTGTAATCTGTTGTAATAGCCGAGCATTTTGTTATACTATTTTGTTAAACATTTTGTTTTGTCCTCTCTGTTGCCATCTATTGGGGAGTCGGGCGGGGGTGCAGAGCAAATGAAGTGCAATAATGGCTGCATGAAGTTGAGCATCTGTTCATCTCACACAGTGCAATATATAAAATGGAAAGAGATTTACGAGAGAGGTTTATGCAGGAGTGATCTGGTTCCAGGGCTGAGACACTTCAGCTATGAGGAAAGATCGGAAAAGTTGGGACTGTTTCCTTTTTGGAGAGGAGAAGGCTGAGAGGAGACTTGATAGAAGTTTTCAAAATCATGAGGGGTCTGGACAGAGTAGGTAGGGAGAAACTGATCAATGGATCAAGAACCAGAGGGCACAGTTTTAAAGTATTTTCAAAAGAAGCAAATGCAAGATGAGAAAAAAACTTTTTCACACAGTGAGTAGTTAGGATTTAGAATATACTGCCTGGAAGTGTGGTGGAGGCAGGTCCAATTGAGACATTCAAGAGGGCTTTGATTGAATGATTCTCTAAATAGAAACAATATGCAGGGTTACAGGGAAAAGGCAGGAGATTGGCACTAAGTTGAAATGCTCAGATAGCTGGTGCAGACATGATGGGCTGAATGGCCTCCTTCTACACCGTAACAATTCTGTGATTCTGTGATTCAAACTTCTAAAGTTGATTTTAAGCAAGCTTAAGCATTCTGAAAGATTGCACATCGTAATCAGGTACACAGTGAATCAATATGGAACCTAATTGAAAAAATGGTACCGAAGGCATATTTGGGGACAATGGGGGAACTCAACCCTAACAAAGAGGCTGGCATAATTACAAATGAAGGTTTCACATTTGGCTGAATGCATATAAAATAGGAGATGAGGATAAAATAAATATTTTCCCCACCATGATGCTTTTGAGGTGGTGTCTAATCAATGTTGCTCATGAGACCCCAATGGATTATTCTGAAATTAATGAGATTGTGGACTCATAGTATAGCACGACTGCGAATGAAACTGCACAAAAAATTGTATTCAGCCAAAGGGAGCAGTTGCAAAGAGAAACTATTACAGATTGCAGTCTTGAATTAAACAAACTTTCTCATCACTATGGGTATGATGTGAACTTAGAAAGCAACCTTAGAGACATGTTTGTATGAGGCCTAAAGAGCAATAAAATGCAAGCCAAGCTTTTCAGCAAAGGCAATAAACAGACATGGAAGGAGGTCTGTGATGAGGCCACAGCCATGGAAATGGCCCGAAAGAGATAATTACAATTTGAAGTTCTTTTCCTGAGCTGGTAGGGGAGGTCCACCAGGTTTCAGGAAGATCCAGGACACAGCAGCCAAGTTCACAGTCTCAGAATCAAAAATTTAGATGTTACTGTTGCCATGGTAGCTATGCCAACATTTTAAACGCCCCTGTTTCCAGTCAAAGTGCTATGCCAGTGGGAAAGTTAGTCATTTCCAGACAACATGGAGCAGGGAAAACATTAATGCTCCAGATTGCAGCCAAGGACCAGGTCGAGGTCACGGTAGATCTAAAGCAGGATCAAGAGTCTGGAAATCTTCACACATATATGTTGCACATGTGATAGATATGGAAATGGAAGTTGATGTTATTGAGCAGGAAGATCAAGAGCAAAAAAAATGCACATGGAAGGCGAGAGTAATAGGACTGAAGATATAATTCCAGTGCACACAGGAGAAATAAAAGGTGGAGATTCACAACTTACTTTCATCGTTGATACAGCTGCAGCAATGTCTGTTATCTCAGGAGAGTGCACAAAATCCCCAAGTCACATTCCCTTATGCAAAACTGGTGTAAAACTGACTAGTTATTTCTATTACAGTATTTCATTGTTAGTGCAATTATTGTTAGGGTGAAATAAGATGATATATTCTATTACTTACCATCAGAAGTAGTAGGGAACAAAGTTTACTTGATGGGAAGGAATTGGCTTAAGATGATATGATTAAACTGGGCCAAGTTATTTACAGTAGGGATCAGTAACAGTACATCTGACATTGAGGAAGTGCTAAGAGAGCAGAGTGCACTTTGAGCAAGGAGCAAATGTTAAAATTAGCCATTAGTGCAATAATAAGGGCAGAAGCTTACATTTCAGCCAGCAACAGGAAGCGTGGCGGATTGGGGAACTTAATTTGGCGTGAAGCCAAAAATCTGTTTCCTGACGTCGGGATGAACTGTAGGAATTTTGTCGCCGGGACTTACAAGGCGGGTCGAGCTTCCCAACAAACAATGTGGGGAAGCTCTTTTGCATGCATTAGTCTCATACGTGTTCATCAAAAGGCCATCTCACAGGAATTAAGTCCCCCCCTCCAAATTAAGTCCCCCCCCTTCCAAATTAAATTCCCTACCAGTGGGAAATTAGAATGTTCAGCCTCATGGCTGCATATACGTGGTGTCTGCCTGGTAAGCTTCACTTCTTGCATGACCTGGGGTCTGTAGATGCAGCTTTCACCTTCTTGGAGACAGCTCATAATTTCACACATATTGGGTGCCGGTAGCAAAAGCTACTTGAAGGTTGGAAACAGAAGGCAAGCAAAGTCTGGAGGTGGGGTGGGGGGTGGGGGGTGGGCATGGGTGGCTTGGAAAGGTGCAGCAGTGGCTGGACAAAAGTGGAAGGGATAGTGCAGATTGCCCGGGTGCCCTTTAAATCTGGCATCTGGACCTTTGACTCCATGAGGCAAAAGCAAGGACAATGACTTTCTGCCTACCCCTGCCGCGAGAATCGGCGAGCTCCTCACGGATACATATTTAATGAGCTGAACAGTGCAAGATCATGCATCCCTCCACCACCCCCTCCCAAAAGGAATCATTCCCACTTCCACACCCACCATCGAACTTACACTTCAGGGTGGACGATTCCACCTTAAATATCGTAAGCGAGCAGGTCATGCAAATGCAGGTGTTCTTTTGAGATTTCTCATGAAGACTGATATACTTCCAGCCACTGAGATACTTGTGAATTTCTTTACATGCACAAATGACATGCCCATGTCTGCCAAAGAAGTTAGTGAAGAAACTCACAAGGATGTGATACTCAGTAAAGTGCTCAATTATGTCATGAATGGCTGGCCTGAAGAGTGTGGTGATGAGAAATTGCAGGTGAATTTCACATGTAAAAATGAATTGAGTGTAGATCAAAACCATCTCCTTTGGGGTTTGCGAGCCATTATTCCACCAAGGTTGAGACAGATTGTTAGAGGAACTTAATCAAGAGCACACAGGATGGTCCATATGGTAGCAGTGGCAAGAAGCTATTTTTGGTAGCCAAAGGTAGAGATATTGAAGAAAATTTTTGAAATGTTTCTCAAAATGGGAAAAGATCCAACCAAGGTTCCTTTCATTCCATGGTCAAATACAAGAAATCTGTGTGAATAAATATTGATTTATTTCAAGTGGAAGGGAAAGACTACCTTGTTTTGGTCAATAGCTATAGCAAGGGGATAAATGTTTGAGACTAAGGCAATAGTAAAAGTGACAAAACTATTGAGGTTTTGAGAAGTTAGTTTACAATTTATGGGTTGCCAGATGTGTTGGTGACAGATAATGGTCCATAGTTTATGTCAAAAGGGTTTGAAATATTTATGAATAAGAATAGGGTCAAACCCACTCTAATATTATCATATCACCCAGCACTGAATGGTGCTGCAGAAAGAAGTGTGCAGGTGATAACAAGGTTTTTGCAGAAATATTTACTAGGTGACAAGCTGGACAGTAATTTCCACGTTTCTCTTCGACACAGGCTAGGCAATTTTATGTTATTTTACAGAATAACTCCTCAATCTACAACAGGTAGCTCACCTTGAGTTAGTGCTGAAACACACTCGTGGAACACAAGATGTTGTTTGCTTAAGCTTAACATCAGTAGCAAAGTAAGGGAACAACAAGACAAAGTGAAGATGAGTCATGATACACAAGATATGAAAGTTAGTGAGATCAGTGCTGTTCAGAAGTCCATGGTGAAAATTCATCGAGATGATAAGGAGAAATATGTGATTGGAATTGTTGTAAAGAGAATAGGTGCAGTCATGTATCTGGTGAAGACTGGAGAGAGGCTTCATCAGTATCATTTAGATTATTTGCTTGAAAGAGGAAATAAGACAAAGGTAGAGTACGAGAAACTTCCTATAGTCCAAATTCCTCCTACAGCGCAAAGTGAAAATAAGAAAGAAAGTGAAAGTCACAAAGGAACTGAAAGTTCACCAGTATTACAGAATCTACCATAGCGCAAAGTGAGACAGGTCTTTGATTAAGGCAAATTAATCAATGTCACAGCCCCAACCATCAAGTTATGTTAGTAGTCAAAGTCAACCTTCAGGTTTGACATGGTCAGAGGTGTTGAGAAAGCAGAGTCAAGCTAATGAAAATGGAAGAATATACCCAAACAGAATGAGAAAGCAGCTAGGTGGGTTAATTGAAAGTATGAAGGAAGGAAAGAAAAAAAATGTTGTTCTTCTCATTATTTCCTGTCAAATTATGATATTTTTGTCAATGACATACTGGTGTTTAGGGAATAATTTTTTAACATGTAAATTACTCTGGAAATACTGGTCTTATGTTGTGCTTATGATTACAGTGTAAATAAATATGCAACACAACCTATTAAATTTCAGGTATGGCCGATGTTGGTTTAGTCATACTGAATTATTGGAACTTATGTGCATATACACTAAAATCTAAAATGTTACAAGTTGCTTTTTTAAAAAAGGGTATGTAATATATTGTAATTGCCAAACATCTTGTTATATTGCCCTCCCTGTTGGGGAGATGGAAATTAAGTTATTCAATAATGGCTGCCTGCTTTTGAGCATGCATTAGCCTTATTCAGTGCACCAGAACAGAAGGACCACATTTTTGGTGTTATTGTTTGAGGAGAGAAGTGTAACTAGCATGTGAATTCTTTGTTCTTATTTGTATCAATCTCTATGAGGTAACAGAAAATGTTCTGCTGAAGGTCTGCATATGAAAGTTTGTAAAACAGAAGCAGAAAAGAAAGGCAAGTCCCTGTCTTGTGATGAAGTAGTCTTTGCAAAAATCACTGAAGTACAGAATTTACTCAGGATGTCAAATAATCATTCATTAGAAAGTTTTAATTTTACCCAAGCATTGCTGATACCTGAGTGAATCCAATAATTTCCATGTTTCAGGATGACATCAAAAATGTTGATGCTATACAAGTTTCACATTTCAATTTGAAAATTAGAAGAATGACTGAAACATATTGCAAAAAAATTGATGCCAAAACATAGCTAGGCCAAGGAAAAGGCTGCCTGCATCTTTAAAAAGCTGGAAATAAAATATAGAATCATTTGTCCAAATGTTAATTGACTGTACAGTGCTGATTGGCCTCAAATAAACGCAAGGATGTTTTGACTGAACTGTAGATGGTGTTCTAGATGAAAGCTAATCATAGAAGCTGCAAAGTAAATTGGAGCTAATTCGCGACACAGCCATAGTGCATCACTTACAGCTGGCTAAAAATAGGCAAATAACAGGTGATAGTGCCAAATAATCAGCTAGGGAAACATTGCAAGAAATCATTTACATATGGTAGAGGGGAAAAAGAAGTGGAATAATTCACCATGGAAAGAGTTCTACCAAACCACGAAGTGTATATATAGTATAAAATGTAGAGTATGTAGTGTAATATATATAATAGTATATAGGTATAAATACATGTGCTAAGCATGGTGTGATCGCAAACAAAATTAAGGCCTGAATTTTTCAGTTGGCGGGCAGGCTCGGTGGGAGTAGGCGGGGGCAGTCGTGGAGCCATTTTACATGGGTGAACCAATTAAGGCCCGCCCAGCATAATATGTGAGCTGTAGTGCTCAGCGTTACCTGTGCGGGCGAGGAGGGAGATTCGGAGCATGTGTGCAAAAGAGCGCTTCAATC
Source organism: Cetorhinus maximus (assembly GCF_964194155.1). Lineage (NCBI taxonomy): Eukaryota > Metazoa > Chordata > Chondrichthyes > Lamniformes > Cetorhinidae > Cetorhinus > Cetorhinus maximus. Next base: position 70,276,451 of record NC_135885.1, read on the forward strand.
TCCCTGAGGCACGGAGCTAATTAAATAAATGGTTTAACACATTATTTAAACATGTCCCCTCGTGGCTGTGTCACATTAGATGGGAAACGTTTTCATATTTAGGACATTTTTTAAATTTAGTAAAAGCTTTGGAAACCTCATCCCGCTCATGGATGAGGTTTCCTAAAAAACGCGAAGGCCGTTTGGCCTTTTTGCCTGCCCGCCAACTTAAAGTTGGACGGGCAGCGTTAACAATTACATCAATTACTATCTTAATGGCCTTAAAAGGCCGTTTACCATATCGGCGGGCCCGCAGCCGACTCTGGTGCACACCTGCCGAATGAAATATCGCCTGGACTGCACGATGATGTCAGGACGCACGCCTGATGTCATTGCACGTCATTTTATGCATCGGTGTGTCAGGCCTGCCCCCGCAAGCCAACTGAAAAACCCTGCTGTAAGAGAATTATCACAAAGGTGTGCTATATGGAATTAATTTGATACCTCATCAGCTGGTTTCACATATTAAATCTTTTTAACAAGGGGCATTTCACTGAGAAACAAAGACCCTGACTTAAAATTTGTCAATTTGCATCTGTGTAGCCACATTCCATTTCAGGGAGATGTTGGGTCTATGGAGACCCCAACAGACAATGACCTCACTGGAGGTGTGAAAGTTTCCTTCCAACTCATCCAAATGGAAGAATGAACCACTCAGAAGTTAATTGCTGCGACAGTTAAGGGAAAAAAAAATCACCTCAGCTATCACAATGACTAAGAGGAGCTGGGTCAGACATGAGCTGATCAACCTCCTTATGAATAAACAACTGACATGGAGAGAGATCATGTGATACAACCTTTTGTGTGGATGCCTGAATTTGGGATTTAGCAGTGATATTCTAGCTGCTGGAGACTGTGGCCAGGATTTTCCCCCTCGGCGAATTGGGGGCGGGGCCTGCTCACTGACAGGAAAATGATGCGGGATGACGTTGGGAGGAATCCCCGATGTCATCCCGGGCCATTTAAATTTTTAGGAAGGTGGGTGGACAGCGAAATCAGCTGTCCGACCTGTCAATGGCCAACTGAGGCCATTGACAGGCTAGTTAAAGTACTTAAAGACCTGCCCGGCCAAGCTTAAGGCTGGCGGACAGGCCAGGAGACCCAGCGGGCTTCTGATTATTGATGAAACTTCATACACTGGCGGGATGAAGTTTCATGTCCGTTTTGAACAAAAATAATAAAGTTTATGTGTTCTTTTTTAACATGTCCCATCTCGTTTGACATTGTCACATGAGGGGGACATGTTACTAATTTTTTATTGTTTCTATTTTTAAAGCTTTTTCCACTGTTACTATTCTCCCTGAGGTAGGACTTTACCTCAGGGAGAAGTGCACTCTTTCGCACACATGCGCGAAAGAGCGCACTTTGACAGCTGGGGAATCCCTCCTCCCCCCCGCACAGGAAGCGCATAGCGCTACCCATCAGTGATGCCGCTGGGTGGGCCTTAATTGGCCCACCCACTTAAAATGGTGGCGGGCCCCGTTTCAGTGGCGGGGGTTGGCTGCCTGCCTGCCGCCGAGCCGGTGGGGCCCGCACGCCATCCAAGGGCAAGATTCTGCCCACAATGGCTGTCTTTCGCCTTCTCTCTCTCTCTCTCTCTCTTTCTCTCTCTTCCAATAGTCTGTCTAAGCATTGAACCCTGCTTTGCTGAGTTAAAAGTATGTCTACAGTCATGCAGCAGACAGATACTCTCTAGTGAAGGCCACTGGACTTCTACAACAGTGTTTCCAGAAAAAAAGGGAAATACCAGCCACAACATTAAACCAATGGCATCAGCTGAAAACCAGCGTCTCTGGATACAATCAGTGAATCTTTATTGACTTTCCTTTTTTTCAAATCTGCACTTTAACTTGCCAAGTTTAACCTTGATATTCTGTAAAGTTTTTTTTTCTGTATACTTAGAGTTTCAGCGTGTGTTTGTGCACATTAGTGGGAACTAGAACATATTTGTACATTTTTAATATTTTTGATATATTTACATGAGTGGGTTTTAGTGCAACAAAACTAACCCCTTTACGTATTTAACTCTGGAATACCTGTCTGACTTAATTCTTGCAAACTGCACACAGTGAAGTATGTACTGAATTGGCAGTACAACATCCTTTTTAAAATAAAAAAAACCCTCTGATATAATCAAACAAGGAGTGGGAAGAGAGGAAAACCATTCTAGCCCTCCTCATCTAGATGTAACAGAATAGTGTGGCTAGGTGGACTAGAGAGATGCAATACCTTCTCCTGCTTGAAACTGTTATTATGTTACTATAAGGACTATCAAGTGCATTGATAGTCTGCACTGGAGTGCTGCTATGGGCTGCATCAGAGTGCTTAAGTTGGTGTTTGGTGAGAGAGGGACTTTTAAGGGCTAATTTAAGGGTTAATGTTTATCTAAAGTCTAATCTAATTTAACAACTAACCAAAAGTTGCTCTTTGGGTTGGGAGAAGGTGAGTTTTAGTCCAGCTTTCAAGCAGGGGTTATACAGGCTCTGTTTGCAGCTGCAGCTAGTTAATTAGATAACTGGTTTAGACAGATTTTCAGAAGCTAGATTCAGACAGCATAAAAGCAGGCCATCTACAGTACTGCTTTTGTTTGCACTGGACTGCTGCTTTGGGCTACATTAGAATGCTTAGGTTGGAGTTTGGTGAAAAAGGGGCTTTTAAGGGATACTTTAAGGATTAATTTCTATCTAATGTCTAATCTTTCTTTAATTTAACAACTAACTAAAAGTTGCTCTTTGAGTTGGCAGAAGGTGAGTTTTAGTCCAGCTTTCAAACATGGGTTATACAGGCTCTGCTTGCAGCTACAGCTAGTTAATTAAATAACCGGCTTAAACAGGTTTTCAGAAGCTAGGTTAAGACAGCATAAAAGTAGGCCATCTACAATGCTGCCTTGTCTGCAATGGAGTGCTCCTTTGGCTGCATTAGAGTGCTTACATTGGAGTTTAGACAGAGAGGGAGTTTGGTGAAAAGAGAAGGAGGGATCCTTTCATTTTCTACTGTTCCTCAGTAAGAAGAGCTTCAGCCTTGGCAACTGGTACCTGATGAGTATTTCTTCTGTATTTCATATTCTCTAAACTGGAGGAAGTAAATGTAGAGGGATTAATTTAAGGGTAAATCATGACAAGGCAGCTCAGCCAAGTGGAATGCTCCTCCTGTGCAATGTGGGAAGTCAGGGACACTTCCAGTATCCAGGCCGACCACATGGGGGAGATGGTTACTCAGGGGAATGCTACAAGAGCCAAGTCCATGGCACCATGAGTTTCTCAGCTGTACAGAGTGGTCAGTGGGGTGGGGGGGGGGTTATGAGAAAAAAGAGTGGGAGAGCAATAGTGATAGGGGATTCTATCATAAGGGGAACAAACAGACTTTTTTGTGGCCAAAGATGTGACACCAGGATGGTATTTTGCCTCCCTGGCGCCAGGGTCAAGGATGTCACTGAGTGGCTGCAAGACATTCTGAAGGGGGAGGGTGAACAGCCAGAGGTCATGGTCCATTGGTACCAACAACATAGATAAAAAGAGGGATGAGGTCCTGAAAGCAGAATATAGGGAGGTAGGAAATAAACTAAAAAGCAGGACCTCAAAGGTAGTAATCTCAGGATTACTCCCAGTGCCACATGCTAGCGAGATCAGGAATAAGAGAATAGACAAGATGAATGCGTGGCTGGAAGATGCTGTAGGAGGGAGGGATTTAGATTCCTGAGACATTGGGAGTGATTCTGGGGAAGATGGGACCTGTACAAGCTAGATGAGTTGCACCCCAGCAGGACCAAGGCCAATATCCTCATGGGGGTATTTGCTAGTACTATGGGGGATGGTCTAAACTAGAGTGGCAGGCGGATGGGAACCTGAGTGTGGAGACACAAGAGAGAGAAGCAAAGATAGGAATGAAAGAAAGAAAATTAGAAAGCAAAAGTGAAAGGCAGAGGAAACAAGGCCTAGCAGCAAATAGGGCCATAGCACAAATAAAAGTGAAAAAAAATGTTAAAAAGGCAAGTCTAAAAACACTGTATCTGAATGCATGGAGCATTGGCAATAAGGCAGACAAATTAACAGTGCAAATAGATATAAATGGGTATGATATGATTGCCGATTACGGAGACATGGCTGCAGGATGACCAAGGCTGGGAACTGAATATCCAAGGGTACTCAATATTTAGGAAGGACAGGTAAAACAAAAAGGAGGTGGGGTGACATTGTTAGTTAGGGATGAAATCAGTGCAATAGTGAGAAAGGATATTGGCTCAGAAAATCAAGATGTAGAATCAGTCTGGGTGGAGCTAAGAGGCACCAAGGGCCATTATTGGGAGTTGTCTATAGGCATCCAAACAGAAATGATAAGGTAGGGGCCAGCATTAAACAGGAAATTAGAAATACATGTAACAAGAGTGCTACAATAATCATGATATTAGTATTGGTATTTACATATAGACTGGGTAAACCAAATTAGCAATAATACTGTGGCAGATGAATTCCTGGAGTCTAAAATAGATGTTTTTTTAGACCAGTATGTCGAGGAACCAACTAGGGAACAGACTGTCCTAGATTTAGTATTAGACCATAAGACCATAAGACATAGGAGCAGAAATTAGGCCATTTGGCCCATCGAACCTGCTCCGGAATTCAATCATGGCTGATAAGTTTCTCAACCTCATTCTCCCGCCTTCTCCCCGCAACCTATAAGACCAATGCAATGAGAAGGGGCTAATTAATAATCTTATTGTGGGGGGTCCTTTCAGCAACAGTGACCATAACATGATAGAATTCTTCATTATGATGGAAAGTGAAGTATTCCGATCTGATTCCCCCCCGGCCTGCACAGGGAGCGCATAGCGCTTCTGTGCGGACGTCATGCTGGCTGGCCTTAATTGGCCCGCCCACGTAAAATGGCAGCGCACCCCCAATCGGTGGGGCTGATCGGAGGCGCGCAGCTCTTCAACTTCCACCCCGACAGGGGGAGAATCCTGGCCTAAAGGTATCAACGGGTATGGGGAGAGAGCTGGAATATGGCGTTGAGATAAAGGATCAGCTATGATCATATTGAATAGTGGAGCAGGCTTGAAGGGACGAATGACCTACTCCTGTTCCTATTTTCTATGTTTCTCTGTTTCTAAAAATCAAGTGAGTGCAATTTTTTTGAAATGCTTTGTCATATTGACATACCAATGTCATGACCACTGGTGATTAATCACCAAAAAACAAACAGAAAGATTTGTGCACATGAAACAACTTATTTTGATTTGGTGCTCCACACATCCTCAGGACATTTCAAAGTACTTCACAGCTAATGAAGTACATTTAAAGTATAGTTACAGTTACATTGTATGCAGACAAAGCATCCTATTTGAGCGTATAAAGCCCGACAAAGAGCAATAAGTTAATTGACCAGATAAGCTATTTTGGTGGCATCAGTTGATGGATAAACATTGTCAGCACCTCCCACACTGCCTCCCACCCCCATTCTTCTTTGAATGGTAGCATGGAATCTTTTACATCCACTTGAGAGGGAAGACAGTGTTATGTTTTTTATTTGTAAAGAGCTAGAAAATAATTGTAAAGAGAATGTACATCCAGGGTGCCACATTCACTGTTGCTCTGCAGTCAGGGTGCTTGAGCAACAATGTATCAGTCCACCAAACTGCCAGTGATACACTTGGGGCTGAATCTTCGGTTCAGCGAGTGGGGGCGAGGCCCGCTTACTGAAGTGTAAAATGACGCGCGGTGACGTCGGGCGTGCGTCCTGACATCACTGCGTATCATTTAGATTTTCAGTTTGGTGGGTGTGCAGTCAAGTGCCGAACTGTCAAAGGCCTATTAAGGCCATTAATGAACTAATTATGCCTATTATGAAAGCTGCCCGTTGTTGGGCAGGCGAAGAGCCCAGGCGGCCTTAGTGTTTTTCATGGAAGCTCATCCACGGGCAGGATGAGGTTTCATGAACGATTTAAAATTTTCAGAAAATTTTTTATTAAAATTAATGCACATGTACCAGCTCATGTGACAGTTTCACATGAGGGGACATGTCATAAAAAATTTTACAACACTTTATTACACTGTTTAAACTTAAAATTGGTGCCTCAGGGAGATTTCTGCGCTCTTTCAGGCAGTGCACTCCTGACTCAGGGAACCACCTGCTCTCCCACCCCCTGCCTGCAGAGGGAGTGCTCAGCGCTTCCGGGTGTGCGTCATGCTGGGTGGGCCTTAATTGGCGGTGCAGCCCCGATCAGGGGCGCTGATTGGGTCCGCGCCCGCCACTGCACAGCTCCCCCCCACAACCCACCCCCAACGGGGGGGTGGGGGGGGGAGAAATTCTACCCTTGATGACGCCCCAGCATTTTGAATCTAAAAGTCTGATTAATTCAAATTTCTGGGAACAAGAAGACATACCAGACAGGGTTTCAGTTTTAATTTTTCATCCCAAAGATGGAACCTCTGACAAGCACTCTCTCAGCACCGCACTGAAATGTAAACCTAGACTATCTGCTGGAATGGGTTTTGACCCAATGACCTACTGAGTCAGCGGTTAAACTGAGCAAAGACAGGCTTAAAGTTTTAGAATTGTTACTGTTGCAGATATTCCTATTACATAACAGCATATGCACAAAAATCTCCCACAGCACCCCAGTTACAGGCATCGTATTTTAGCTGACACAACCTTGGAAGGTAAAGTGGGCTACATGTGACACTTTGGAATCATTCCATATCACAGCACAGAAATAAGCCACTCAATTTATCATGGCTGCATCAATGATTTTTTTCTCTACAAATTGTTTAATCTATTTTGTCTTGCTTGCTCTCCATATCTTTCCTTATTTTGCTTTTTGAAGTCACCATCTAATTTCATTTTTTCATTTATACATTTTGTTTCATTAACTGTGGCACAAAATTCCAATTTCTAACTGATCTGTGTGTAAAATATTTTTTCTAATGTTTCCTTAAATTTTTATTTTCAAATTATCTTGAATCCTTTTATCATTTCGCTGTCAGTCAAAGTGATGTATCACTGCTGATCTTTTTACATCCCTACATAATTCAAAACTGACTATGAAAACAAAAATCAGAAAGCAGGGGTAAAAGGTGGTTACTTAAACTGGTGGAAGGTGGGGAGTGATGTTCTACAGTGCAGGGACCATCATTGTGCACCATTTACATAAATAATTTGGACTCAAAAAGTGATGTACTCTACAACTTATTTTGATGCAGTGCTCAAAATATCAAAACTTGTGGATGGCACCAAATTGGAGGGTATAGTTAATACTGAGGAAGACTGTCACACATAGGAGCAGGAGAAGGTCATTTGACTCTTCAAGCCTGCTCCGCCATTCAATATGATCATGGCTGATCCTCTATCTCAATGCCGTACTCCCGCACTCTCCCAATACCCTTGATGTCTTTAGAGTCCAGAAATCTATCTATTTCCTTCTTAAATATATTCAGTAGCTTGACCTCCACAGCCCTCTGTAGTAGAGAATTCCATAGGTTCACCACCCTCTGAGTAAAGAAGTTTCTCCTCATCGCAGTCCTAAATGATCTGCCCTGCATCCTGAGACTGTGACCCCTAGTTCTAGACACCCCAGCCAGAGAAAATATCATGCCTGCATCCAGTCTGTCCATCCCTGTCAAAATTTTATATATTTCAATGAGATCTCCACTCATTCTTCTCAACTTCAGTGAATATAGGCCTAGTCGGCCCAATCTGTCCTCACACAACAATCCTGCCATCCCAGGAATCAGTCTGGTGAACATTCGCTGCACTCCCTCTATGGCAAGTATATCTTTTCTTAGGTAAGGCCAAAACTGCACACAATACTCCAGGTGTGGTCTCACCAAGGCACTGCACAGCTATACAGCAAAATACAAGAATATGTTAGTAAGTTTGAAGAACGGACTTGTAATTGGCAAGCTAATTTCAAGATAGGCAAGTGCGAGGTGTTGGCGTTTTGTTAGGATGGATAAGGAAAGAGGAACCTACTCCTTTAAAAATGAGTCCAAATGAGGTAGAGGTGCCAAGAGATTCATGAGTACTGATTCACCATTCATTAAAGGTAGCAATTCAGGTTAATAAAGCAAAAAAAAAGTCCAAACCACCTATGGGGGTTCAATTTTAGAGGAATATGCTAAACTTATATAGTACCGTGATTAGACAACACTTAGCATTGTGCACAATTGAGGTCTCCACATTACAGAAAGGGTATAAAAGCACCAGAGAATTTGCAAAAATGCCAGGACCAGATTTACTAGTATTAAAAGGGTGCAAATGTCAGGAAAGCCTGAATAGACTGCTGCTTTTTTCCCCTCTAGAGATAATCCAATAGAGATCTTTAACTACAAGATAGCCACTAATAAATCCAGTAAAGAATTCAGAGAAACGTCATTACACTGAATGGTAAAAATGTGAAGCACACTATCCTGTAGGCTGTTCAATGTGAATAGCATAAATGCACTTAAGAGGACAATGTACAGGTAGATAAGGAGGAAAAGAGTAAAAGGATACATTAATGGGATGAGATAAAGATGAAAAGAGGTTCATGTGGAACATAAGCACCAGCTAAACCTGTTAGACCAAATGGCCCATTTCTGTGCTACAAAATTCTGTGGGCAAAGTTTTAAGGTTCCCCACTGGTGGATTTGCAGATGAAAGGGACCCATAAAATTCTGCTACTGTCCCTCCTGCCACCTATGCAACAGCCCATGACCTGGCTGAGGTTATATGAGGAGTGGGCAAGGTCCAGGACAGTCTGCCCACTTAACTCCAATTGAGAACCTATGTGGTCAATTAATGGCTACTTCAGGGTTATTTCCTGCCTGACATCAATTTTCAGGCCAGTGGGAGAAGGTCAGGGATGGACAGGGAAGCCTGGGAGGTCTGCCTGCTCAGGTCTTGAGTGCAATTCTGTTGTGGCTTGCCTCCCTCACAGGCCTCCTTTCCTGGATGGGGTCCTTTCCTAAGGTCTGCTGTCCCTATGTGTCTCCACCCCCCCTGGTCTTTGGAACCCTGTCTCCATCCCCTCATACATTCTCACCTCATTGGGGGCATCCTGTCCTGGTCCTGCTGAAAGATCCCGGGTACTCACCTTCCATCTGGATCCTGGCTCTTCTACACTGGGACTGGATGTAGTCCCAGCAGTGCCCACCTTTCCTGGCTGCACTGCTGTGACCAGAGCGCTGCCAACTAATCAGATGGCTGGCAGCTCTTGGAGGTGGGACTTCCACCCCAGCTGGGAGTGGAAGGCTCACCTACAGCCAGCCAACATTCCACAGCACGTTAAATAATTGTGGGGCTAGCTTCATGCTGATTTTTTCGGTGACGGTATGGGAAATCCGCCATCTGTAAAATCCTGCCCTGTGTCATTTTATCAGTGCCTTTACAGACAACATATAATTGAGGTAGATTATATGATTCAGTTTTCCAGTTCATGTTGGAACATGTACGAGATGGTCCTGATACAGAAAGTAGAGATTAAAAACTGATGGATTTTTGGGACATTGAGTTGCTGAAGTAAGAACTTGTGAAAATGTCATTTAAGTACGATTCTGAATAATGGCTTCACCCCTTCCTATCCCTGTAATCTCCTTAAGCCCTACATGCACCACCCCTCCCCACCCACCCACCCCTCCACACATCTCCTGCTTCCTTCCGCAAGATCCCTGCACTCCACAAACTCTGGCCTATTGAGTATTCCTAATCTTAATAACTCCATCACTGGCGGCCATGCTTTCAGCTGCCTAGCCCCTGAGCTTTGCAATTCCTTCCCTATATGTCTCGTCCTCTCTTTCTCTCTTTAAGACACTCCTTAAAACTTACATTTTTGTCTAAGCTTTTGGTCACCTGGCCTATTATCGTCTTAAGTGCTTGGCAGCAAATCTTGTTCCACAATGCACCCTGGGGGGATTTGTTATGCTAAGGGTGTTATATAAATGCAAGCTGTTGAATGTCATAGCATAAATAAACTTCAGGAGTATAGAACTAGCGTAGAGACAATAAAACAAGTCCAAATCACATTGAAAGTTACAACCTACAGAATGATGTATGTCAATTGTGCCAGTTTTTTTAAAAGACACATCCAAGCAGTTTGAAGTAAAAGTTGACTGGAGTTATAAAGTACAAAAAGTTATTTTTTTTCTATACTGCTGGAATACATGTACTTTCCTCATTTATATTTTGGCAAATACCATTCCATCCACATAATGCCTTGTTCACTACTCTCATTACCCAGTTCAAAAGATTTTGTTTCCACCAGAATTATTTCTGAAAGAGACCATGAACTCTTGAAGGGGCTGGAAGGCACTGTGGGGTGGTTATGGATGATATCTCTGTATTTAGAGAATCTGTGCAGACATAATGCACATATAGACACTATTCCAATATATCCATGACCTCCCTTGACCTTTTCAATATTATGTTTGCTGATGGCTGCTCAGTGTGGAATAATATTTGCTGTGTCCAGTAAATATTGCATATTTCTTAATATTGTATGGAATCGCCTATCCATTTGCCATTTTCAAAATTCATACAGACATCTGAATTAATTTTGTCTCTTCAGAGAATGCTGTACAAAATATCCAAAAATAGGCATTTTATCTTTTCTAATTAAAATAATTAATAATGACTTTAACCAGCAACTGTTCTGTGACCAAATCTTAGAGATTGCCTCTGATCGTGCTAGGCTAATTACAATTATTACTGTTGACAGTTAACATTTATTTTCAAATAGCCTGCCTGCCTCAAGTTATAAAGTCTCTGTCAATGAACTTTCACTGTAGCTTTGTCTCATGTGAAAGATTTTATCAAATACTTGAACACCCGCCTTCTTTTCAGCAGGTAAATCAATTGCTGAAGTTTCCAGCATAACATGGTTATGGCCAACCTTATCATGGATTATACTCTAATAAAATGCACCACATCTCATTTTGAATTTGCAATATATTTTGAGAGAAATGATCTGAGTTGAGTGTCAATGGTGACTCAGCGTTAGCACTGCTGCCTCACAGCTCCAGGAACCTAGTTTCAATTCTGACCTCGGGTGTCTGTCTGTGTGGAGTTTGCATGGTCTCCCCGTGTCCGTGTGGGTTTCCACTGGGTGCTCCGGTTTCCTATCGCTGTCTAAAGATGTGCTGGTTAGGTGGATTGGGCTATGGTTAAATTTCCCCTCAGTGTGTGCCCTGCTATGGACTGGCATCCTGTATTAGGCGTACCCTGCCTAGCGCCCATTGCCTGCCAGAAAAGGTTCCAACTTCCCTGAATTGGATAAATCGGTTCTGGAAAAGTGAGTGATTATCTGAGTTTTGTAAACTAATGTCGGCTTCTATTTATCGCCTTTTCTCATGAGAAGCTTCTTTAATAATAGGCTAATATTGTTTTCACGTTAGATGTCATGTTGAAAGTTCTATATAATTTTCTGCATTAGGTATCTGTTTATTTTTAAGAATCAAAATACAAGTTGTTTTCCAGTTTTTTTAGGTGCCATCCCTGTGCCAAATGAGCTTTATATTAAAAAATACCATAGCATGCTTTGCTTCTGCACTTTTCTATTTAATTATTTTTAAAAGTAGTACATCTTGTCATGGTTTTTCAGGAATAATTAAAGTATTTTGGTTTCTCTAATGACCATTTCAATGCTGAACTCTATTTGCACCATGAAAATCAATTGCACTTCACAGCATCTGAGTCACTCAACCGTGAACACAAACTGGCAATAGCAAATCAGTTTATACCCTGCCTGATAAAGCCAGTGGGATTTAAAATGAGCTGCTGATACACTTTAACTTATTTTGCACATATGATAAGTTTCATCCCCATTCTCTCAAAGACTGAGAGCAGATTTCAAGATCGTAGGTCGGCAGAGTGGGCTATGTAATAACAAGAATTTAATTGGGCATGATGCTGTCATTTGTATACATTTGAACCATATATTTGACATTCTTGATGTCAAGAGGGAAACTGCTGGGGATTACCTTGCTCAGTTTTCATGTAAAGTATATTTGCTTTTGTATAGTGCCTCATCATATTGAAATATTACAAAAGGCATTGTCCAAGAAATTACTTTTGTGTGTACTGACTAATGTGCTTATGTAGGCAAACAAGGCAATTATCCTAAAGAACGAAGTGTAAATCAAAGACTTGTATTTATATAACATTTTTCACAACCTAAGGAAGGCTCAAAGTGCTTTACAACCAACAAATTACTTTTTTGAAGTATAGTCATTATATAGTTAACATGGGCCAGAATTTTCCACACCCCCCCCCGCCCCTCTCCCCCGGTGGTGTCAGGTGTCATGGTGGTCTGAGCGGACAATATGGTGAGAAGGCCAAAAATCGGTTTTACACCATCGTGAAACCAGCCTGCGATCGCCTGCTCTGCCTGTCAATGGCGGTCCGCCTTTCCCACCGTCCAATGTCGGGAACCTAATTTCAATGCATTTGCATCTCAGCATCTTGCCTGCATACTGGAATCATCCCATCACGCTGATGGGCAGGATTTTTCTGTGTCCACTGGCAGCGGGTGTGATAGGTGGCGGGCACAGGCAATATGGCGTGATCTGGTCAACAACGGTGGGAAGGCTGGTCGCAATTGTTTGCTCAGCCCACTGGTGGCAGGCTATGTTTCCCGCCAACGGTCGGCGGGGAGCTCATTGTAATACATCAGCATCTCATTAAAAGGCCATCCCGCCAGGCTCTGGACCCCCACTGGATCGTCCGCCCACGTCGGCAGGAAAGCATGTTGATGTGTTTCACAACAGCACCTTCACTTTGGGGGAACTGAGGTTAGTGAACAGCATCATTTTCCACGGCTTGCCGAGATCACCTGTTGCTCTGTAGGTTTCAGGAGAGTTGGGTTGCCTGGGTGGATTGTCGCCCTGCCTTGGAGATGACTGTTTTCACGGGGGTGGTGTCCAGGACAGCTGCTGCCTGGCCCCAGATATGACTGTACTTGGGGTGGGGGTGTCCGGGGGCAATTGCTGCCCTGGCATTGGATCCCGCGCACAAGCAATCGAGGTGGTAGGAAAGGTAGGCAAGGGAAGTGGCCACGCAGTGGGGACCCCTGTATAAACTGACCATCCCCCTGCAACTGAGACAGTTCAGGCACAGCCACAGTGATATGACTGGAGTCGGGCTCCTAGCCTCCCCGCCCATGCAAGCAATGCAGAGGCACCAATGTGCCACCAAACCCTCCAGACCTTACCTCCCCCCACCACCCTGGCACAGGCTGTGAGTTTGCAACCACTTTACTGGACTGCACAGCAGTTGGACTGCACAAGTTGTACAATCTCCTCGCCAACGCTGGCCACATAGCAGTCACTGCTGGAGGCGCTCACAGCCCCTTGCAATCTCAGCATCCTGGTTTGGACCAATGTCCCCATGTCGCAGGTTGACAGGGCAGCCATGCAGCGCACTCATCTCTGGCCATCCGAGGGGTGGCCAGCACTTCCCGAGAAGCATTAAGGGGCAGTCACAGAGGGCCAGAAAGGATGTCAAGTACACTCATGCTAACCACGTCTCCCCCTCTCTTTCATGCTGCTGGAGGACCAGGTCAGGATCATGGATCCTGGTGTCCTAGCTGTATGCCTGATAGCCTACAGAGAGTAAATAAGATGGAAGAGAAAGCAGCTAAGGCTCCAGGCCGTGTAAAGGTAGAAGCAGCAACCTCAGGAAGAAGGGGCAGCAGGGGTTCCCACACATGCTGCCCAGGAGTGACAGTGAGCCGTAGCTGGTCAGCGCCTAGTGACACCCAGGGTCTATAGACGTAGCATGTAATTCCTGCAGATGACCGAGAACCAGTGTCGCCGATGACTGTGCATGCCTAAGGACCTGGTCACTCACATCCTCCACTTGCTGCAGGACTTGGTGCCAAGGGGACATGGGGGGCATCCGCTACCCGTGGCTGTGAAAGTGGCCACGGCGCTCAATTTCTATGCCAGTGGCTCCTTTCAGGGCTCCACAGATGACCTCTGTGGGATTTCACAATCCACCACCCACAAATACATCCATGAAGTCATGGATCCCATCTTCTCCATGGCACACAACTTTGTGCATTTCGCCCAGGACTGGGTCAGCCAGGATACAAGGGCCATTGGATTCTCCCAGATCTCAGGATTCCCACAGGTGCAGGGTACGATTAACTGCACCCATGTGGTGCTCAAGTCTCCGTCGCTATACTCGGTGGACTTCATCAACCGCAAGGGCTTCCACTCATTGAACGTGCATCTGGTATGCGACCACCAGAAGCACATGCTGAAGGTGTGCACATGGTTTCCAGGGGGTGTGCACGATGCCTACATCCTGAGACGCTCGCAGATCCCTGCAGTCTTCCAGGGGCACAGATGCTGCAGGGATGGCTCCTTGGGGGCAGGGGCTACCTGCAGAGGCCGTGGCTGATGACATCCATGCAGTGGCCTCAGACTGCAGCATAGCGACGCTATAATGAGGGTCATGCTGCAACTCACAACTTGGTGGAGCAGACCATCGGGATGCTGAAGATGCGGTTCCGGTGCTTGGACTGGTCTGGCGGTGCCCTGTGATACAGTCCACAGAGTCATCTGCTGCACCCTTTACAACATGGTGCTGCAATGGGGAGACAAGCTGGCTGAGGAGGAGATGGGGGAGCTGGAGGTCTCCTCGGATGAGGACGACAGCAGCGGGGATGAGGGTGTGGAGGTCCTTGATGGCTAGATGAGGCAGGTGTGCTCTGGAGGCCCTCATAGCTGCCAGATTTGTGGGGGATGATGATGACATGCAGTGAGATGTCCCCATAGATCCTCGAATCGCGGTTGTGAATGTTTGACTTCAGTCTGGCTTATCGCAGCATCAATACCCTCTGTGAGAATGTGAGAATGTCATGAAGACGCAGCGGAAACCCTAATAGTTGCTCGATCGCAGGAGGATGATGACAACATGCAGTGAGGACACTTCAGAATCTTCACATAGTCTCTGAGAATGTTTGACTCCTGCTGGCCGAGGGCAGCTTCCTTGCACTCCATGATCAGGGCCATCTTATAGAGACACAGCCATGAAACTTTAGATGCCTCTGACGCTGTGTCTACCTTCAGCACCTCAGTCCTTCAGGAGCTGGTGCACAGCATCACTGGTCACAGACACTGGTGTGATGGGTGCCAGCCCCACCTTAAATGTCCTGAGAGCACACAGAGAGAATGAGAGAATTCTGTGATGCCTGCCCATTACATTCTAGCAGCAATGACCAGCACCGCCGAGGTGCAGGCATCAGTAATGCGTCCAGAAAGTGTGAGGCTGGACCATCACTGGAGGCTGCACAGAGCACAGGGAAGAGGCTCTGGACCAAAACACCTGCCTTTTATCTTGTGCAGAAAGGTTTCACATCTGAGTGACAGGAACACTGCTCAACACAACAAGGAGCCACAGGCAGGGAGGCATTCTGAGGAGTTTACTGACAATAGTAAAAAGTATGTACAAGTGATTAACACCCATGTCCAGGCTGTGCAACTACTTTTCCTTAACTGACCTAACCCTGCTGCTATGTCTTGGTGCTCCCCGGACATCCACAGCGGAGGTGGAGGCAGCCTGCTGACTGCTACACCCTGTCTGTGATGACTTTGGCAGGCGTCCTCTGGAGGGCCGAGACTCGGAGGGACCTGGCATGCTTTTGGGGTCCTGCTGTGTGGCAGTGGCACCCTCCTTGGCCTGTGAAGCTGGAGCTGCGGAGGTCACAGGAAGAGGGTATTCGGATGGGCTGGACACTCCTGGAGTCACCTGGTGGATGACCCTGGGGTGTGCACCTGCTGATCCTCCTCCCTATCGGTGCCTGAGGGCCTCTGGCTCACTCCATGAGCGGAAAGGGTAGCTGGAGTGAGATCAAGCTGCCCAGCACCCCTCTTGCATACACACTGTTGGCATCAGCACAACCAAGGCATCAGCGATGGAGTTAAGCCCACACAGCAGTACAGGAGCGACGGCCTGGCCCA
Source organism: Cetorhinus maximus (assembly GCF_964194155.1). NCBI lineage: Eukaryota > Metazoa > Chordata > Chondrichthyes > Lamniformes > Cetorhinidae > Cetorhinus > Cetorhinus maximus. The sequence continues at coordinate 70,292,425 of NC_135885.1, forward strand.
AGGTCTCCTTGGTGGCCACCATCCTGCCAGTGCTGACCTCAGTGCATTGCAATACCGGCACTATCACCTCAGCCTGAAGACCGGCGGACTCCTCCATCATGCCTTGCAATCTGAGGAATGCAACAGACATCCCCTTCTGATGTTCCCTAGTTTGCCTTTGCAGCTCCAGCAACTGTCACATGACCGAGTCCAGAGGCTCGTCATCTGACTCGGACTCAACAGGTTCCTGAGGTCCAGCAGTCCTCCGAATGCCTCCCCCCTGCTGTGGATCAGACACTGCAGTGTGCTCACCGGTATGTGTTCCTGTGCCTCTTCTAGAGCTAGGCCCTCACCAAAGTGTGTGTCTCTGCACTGGTGGAGGGTATGAGTGAAGCACTGTGACGGGACCTCAAGGAAGGTGCCTTCAGATTCCTCTTCAGAAGTTTCTTCGGGGATTGATTGGAGGCCCTGGGTCATGGACTCTGTTGGCTGTTTGGCAGATGTGCCTGCGAAAGCAAGGAGAGATAACTAGTGCTTGGCAGTGGCCTATGAAACAGGACACATCACTCACGGCATGGTTGTCTGATGGATGTTGCGCTGCTGGATCGTCACTTGGTAGAGCAGCGCCGAAATCACTGTCAGCACAGAGCTGGTTCAGATCGTGGCTGGCCAGCTGGATGGCTCTGTTTTCAAAGTCCGTGAGGACCTTGATTTCAGGCATTCCTCTACCGGTCTGAGACCTCTCTCTCTCTTGATGTGTGCTTGCTTGTCCTGCATGGATAGAGATGGAGAGAGTGTATGCAGGGCGCCTGCCAGGCCGGATGATAAGTATTTCTTGCCTGTGTGAGTGGTGACTGTTCTCATGGACAGGATGAGGACAATGTAAGTGTGTGTGAGAGAATGAGTGGTGATGTCCCTTGAACTGGCAGTGAGTGAGGGCCCTGTGGATGTGTGATGGGTTTGTGAGTGTGTGAGTTGAGAGTGATGAAAAGAGTGACTTACCCTGGCAGAACGGAAGAGATCATTCATCCTCTTGTGGCACTGACTATCCTCTTCTGAAGGGCATTGGCGCTGACCACTGCTGCCATTGCCTCCCAAGCCAGATTGGTCACGTTGCTGCCCATCCTGCAGCCAGACCGGGGGCACGGGACATCCCAGCAGGCCTCCAAAGCATCCAGCAGTCGCTCAAGGGACCCATCATTAAACCGGTGGGGGGGGGGGCTGCAGTCTTTTTTCCTTTGCTGGCCATGTCTCCCGAGCAGCGGTGGTGAGCTGGTAGCAATGAGTGGTGTGCTGGCTGCTGCCTTTTAAACATGGCAGCCGGTGTGATTGAGAGCCCGCCCGCCATGGAAATGGCGTGTTTCCCAAGAATGCATAAATAATGAGGCGGGTTTGTCACAAGCGTGAAAACCCACCATCGCGGCCGATGGGTAAAACATCGTTTTACCTGCCCGCTACCGCACTTAATGCAAATCTGGGAAAAGTCCACCCAACCTGTTTCACAGCTGAACATAAGCGACGTGGCTTGATGAGCTGCACTTCGCTCGGGACTTTGAGGTTCGTTTGCCCACTTTGCTTCGGGAAGCACTCACGGTTATCAGCGCCAGGTTCCGTAGACAGCACCACATCATTTTTAGGAGTCTCACAGGCAGGCCTCTACCTACCAGACCAACCATAAGACGGGGGTGGCTTTTTAACGGCTGCTGGGTGAGGGCTTGCTTGGGGAAGCAGGAGAAGTGGCCTCAGGCAAGGGAAGAGGCTGCAGGACGAGAGCTGTACTGGGGAAGGGGGCGTATCCCAGGGTGTTTGTGGGGATATATGTTAATCAATGCAAGTGGCCTGAATAGAGTGAGGGCTGAGGAGGCGGTCTCCAGAGGAGATGTGGCCAGATGGAGGTGTGAGGGTGTGTGTGAGACAGTGAGTGCTGATGTTCCTTGAGCTGGCAGCGAGTGGGATGCCAGTGAATGAGTGATGGGCTTGAGTATTTGAGTTGAGATTGATGAGATGGTTGCTTTACTCTGGCAGCACAGATGAGATAATTCATCCTCTTTCTGCACTAGATGAAGAACCTCTTCTGTGCAGCGTTGGCACTGACCACTGTTGCCACTGCCTCCAAAGTTGGAGTGGTGACACTGCTGGGCCTCCTGCGGCCTGAGTGGGGGTGGAGGACATCACATAGCCCTCCACAGTGCCCAAAAGATGTTCCAGGGACGGGTCAGAGAAACAGTGAGATGCGGTCTCCTTGCCCTTCAGGGCCATGTCTTCTGTGCAGCAGTCCTGGGCTGGAAGCACTGAGAGCTATGTGCATGGCTGCAGTTCAAATATGGCGCCCGGCATGAGGAAGCAGCGAGGTAATGGCTTGGTGGGTGTATCAGAAGAAGCCCGCCAGCGAAACGGCACGTTTCCCATGACTGCAGAAATAATGAGGTGGGAAGGGGATGACATGGCACGAAGACCTGCCATTGCAGCCGATGGGTAAAACGTTGCCATATAGGCTGGCTACTGCACTTAGTGCAAATCTGGGTCGATTCCGCCCATAGGAAGCGCAGCAGTCAATTTATGCACAGCAAAGTCCCACAAACAGCAGTATATAAATGACTGCTTTTGTTTGAGGGATAAAAACGCTGTCCAGGACACTGAGGGGAACTTCCCTGCTCCTCTGCCATTCATCTAATTTTTGAAAATATTGATTGTGGCCGATTAGAACACCTTCTATGGCAAAGTATTAAGTGGTCCAGCAACCCTTTAAAGAAAGAAATTTTCTTTAGCCTGCTTAGTAACCACTCTTTTAATGTCAATATTAAATATTCACAATTTTCCCAACAAGAGAAAATTATCTTTCTCCATCCACCCTATCAAAACTGTTTATAATTTAATAAACACTATTGTATCTCCTCTTTGCTTTCATTGCTTCAATTAAAACAGTCCCAGTATTTCAAGCCTCATCATAAGTACAGTTTGCCATCTTTGTCATATTGCTTTAATGTCCATCAATAATGGGGTAGACATATTCTAGTCTTCTAGATATTAGCTTTTTTGATCTTTTTCTGTACTTGTTCATGACAGGTTTAATGGTCTATTTACATGGATCCCAAGTCTCTTTAGACCTCCACAGTTTCTAACTTTTTATGTACATACAAACAAGTGAATTAGGAGCAGGAGTAGGCCATTCAGCCCCTCAAGCCAGCTCCACCATTCAATATGATCATGGCTGATATGATTGTGGCCTCAACTCCACATTCCACCTAACCCCATTAGATAACATTTGACTCCCTTGTTAGTCAAGAATCTACCTACCTCTGCCTTAAAAATATCCGTTGACCCTGCCTCCACTGCTCTCTGGAGAAGAGGGTTCCAAAGGTTCACAATTCTCTGAGAGAAAACATTTCTTCTCATCTCCATCTCAAATGGGAGACTCCTTATTTTTAAACCGTGTCCCCTAGTTCTAGTCTCTCCCACAGGAGAAAACATCCTTTCAGCATCCACCTTGCCAAGTCCCCTCAGGTTCTTCTATGTTTCAGTAAGATCACCTCTCTTTCTTCTAAACCCCAATGGATACAGGCCCAGCATGTTCAACCTTTCCTCATAAGATAACGCCCCCATTACCATTTAGAATGTACTTGTTCTAATCTTTTTAGGTCCAAAGCGGATTACCTCACATTTACTGAAATCCATTTGCCAGAATTTTGTCCATTCACTTAATTAATATGTCTTTGTAATTTTATGCTTCCACCTACACCATTTACACTGCCACATACTTTTGTATCATCAGCAAGTTTGAATATGTGGTTTTCTATCCTATCATCTAAATCATTAATAATTTAAGTTTGTGCATGATTTTCCCAGTTTGCTGTTTAAATCAGGTGTGTATTTTCCAATTGAATCTCCGTAGGCTATGGACTTATCAACAATGGTTGTTGTCAGAAGTACTTCATATTCACCCAAGTTAAGGTGAGCTTTTGTGAACATATACTTTGTGCTTCATCCCTGGACTAAAATAGCAATTTTGCTACCGTAAACAGCAAATTGGTCAGGAACTACTGAATCCCGAACAATAACTGACATTCAGGACTCTAATTTGAGCTCAGATCTGACTGTTAGAACTCTAATGCATAGAACCATAGAACCATAGAACACTACAGCACAGAAAACAGGCCATTCGGCCCTTCTAGTCTGTGCCAAAATATTATTCTGCTAGTCCCATTGACCTGCACCTAGTCCATAACCCTCCAGACCTCTCCCATCCATGTATCTATCTAATTTATTCTTAAAACTTAAGAGTGAGCCCGCATTTACCACGTCAGATGGTAGCTCGTTCCACACTCTCACCACTCTCTGAAAAGTTCCCCCTAATGTTCCCCCTAAACCTTTCCCCTTTCACCCTAAAGCCATGTCCTCTTGTGTTTATTTCTCCTAATCTAAGAGGAAAGAGCCTATTCGCATTTACTCTGTCTATACCCCTCATAATTTTGTAAACTTCTATCATATCTCCCCTCATTCTTCTATGCTCCAAGGAATAAAGTCCTAACCTGTTTAATCTTTCCCTGTAACTCAACTCCTTAAGACCCGGCAACATCCTAGTAAATCTCTGCACTCTCTCAACCTTACTGATATCCTTCCTGTAGGCGACCAGAACTGCACACAATACTCCAAAGTTGGCCTCACCAATGTCTTACACAACCTCACCATAACATCCCAACTCCTATACTCAATACTTTGATTTATGAAGGCCAGTATGCCAAAAGCTTTCTTAACAACCTTGTCTATCTGTGACGCCACTTTCAGGGAATTATGTATCTGAACTCCCAGATCCCTTTGTTCCTCCGCACTCCTCAGTGCCCTACCATTTACTGTGCATGCCCTACCTTGGTTTGACCTTCCAAAATGTAACACCTCACACTTTTCCGCATTAAATTCCATCTGCCATTTTCTGGCCCATTTTTCTAGTTGGTCCAGATCTCTCTGCAAGCTTTGAAAGCCTTCCTCGTTGTCCACAACGCCTCCAATCTTAGTGTCATCAGCAAATTTGCTGACCCAATTCACCACATTATCATCCAAATCATTGATATAGACAACAAACAACAATGGTCCCAGCACAGATCCCTGAGGCACACCACTAGTCACAGACCTCCAGTCTGAGAAGCAATCATCCACTACCACTCTCTGTCTTCTCCCACACAGCAAATTTCGAATCCAGTTTACAACCTCTCCATGGATACCAAGTGTCTGAACCTTTTGAACTAACCTCCCATGTGGGACCTTGTCAAAGGCCTTACTAAAGTCCATGTAGACAACATCCACAGCCTTTCCTTCATCTACTTTCTTGGTAACCTCCTCAAAAAACTCTACAAGGTTCGTTAAACACGACCTACCATGCACAAAGCCATGCCGACTATCCTTAATCAGCCCTTGGCTGTCCAAATAATTATATATCTGATCTCTCAGAACACCTTCCAATAATTTACCTACTACTGACGTCAGGCTCACTGGCCTGTAATTACCTGGTTTACTTTTGGAGCCTTTTTTAAACAACGGAACAACATGAGCTACCCTCCAATCCTCTGGCACCACACCCGTGGCTAAGGACATTTTAAATATTTCTGCCAGGGCCCCTGCAATTTCTACACTAGTCTCCCTCAAGGTCCGAGGGAATATCATGTCAGGCCCAGGGGATTTATCTACCTTTATCCGCTGTAAGGCAGCAAGCACCTCCTCCTCTTTAATCTCTATATGTTCCATGAAACTACTGCTTGTTTCCCTTCCTTCCTTATACACTATGACAGTTTCCTGAGTAAATACTGATGCAAAAAAATTGTTTAAGATCTGCCCCATCTCGTGAGGCTCCACACATAGACGACCACACTGATCTTCAAGGGGACCAATTGTGTCCCTTACTATCCTTTTACTCTTAAAATGCACTTTACTAGTTTTTCTAAATGCCCATTTTCCCTCAATTTCTACAGCCAAAACATTTTGAAACTGTAATTGTACAATGTCCTGAGGTAATCTAACTGTTACCCAAAAGTCTTTACATTGTCCTATGTACATAATCACATTGCAACAAAGCATTACTTTCTGCACAACACAGGCTTGCTGTGAAGAAAATGACAAGCAATGAAACAGTTCTTCTAGTTGGTGGAAAACAAGTTTAAAATGCTTTATTATGGGACCTTTTCTAAATGTCATGCTCCTGCCTGTCATAAAACCTTGCCTGTGGTAGTGGTGTAACAAACATAAAAGCTGGTCTTTAGTTGTCTCCAGTGCAGTTTTCTGATCTTTGTTGTTTGCCTTGTACAAATGCAATACAGAAAAAAACACATAAGGAACAATAAATATTCTATTGAAAGGAACGGAAGAAGGTTTTGGCAGGTCAAATAAAAGGACATTAGTATAGAGTCAGATGTGGTCATAATACATAATGCAAGGACAGACAGTGGAGGTGGTGCTCTTTAAAGACTCCCCAGGGAGAGATTAGTCATTTTGCTTTGCTGTATTATTCTATAAATTTTAATGGTTGGCAGAGGAGAGAGAAAGAATTGCCAGACTATTTCAAATATGCATTGATGCAGTAAGGGACTGTCATAAGCTATTTAAGAAATCTACTAGTTAAGAAAAGTGCACAAATTTATTCTTCCTGTTTTATCTTTAATGCCAACTGTTCAAAGTGTGATAAATTTATCTTGCTGCCTTCCAGAGTTTATTAGGAAGCAGAAATTTCCAAGAGTCAATAAAAGGTGTAGATTTCTCAATTTCTTCATACAACCTGGATGTCAAAGCTGTTAATTGGATGGCGCAGTAAATTTTTGTAGGGAAAAACAAGTCACCAGCCAGGCTGCCTTTTGAATTTTGCAGTCCAATCAACATCATTGTAGCTTGGGGCTGTCAGCCTATTGTGAAGTTTGAGTTTTGATTTTTGAAGTTATTGAGTGTGGACTATACTACAAATATATTAGTTTCCCTGCATACTTGGGCTGCATGGTAAACACAGTCATTAAAGCACACCACAGCAACCTTTAGACTGATGAAGGCAAAGATTGAGATGACTAAAACTGAAGAAATCTAACTGCAATTATTTTGTGGTAGGGTTGTCCAACCCTCCCAATTTTGACAGGAATCTTGTAATTTCGTAGATTGGAAACTCAAGTATTGCCACTGTTAACTCAGAAGAAAAGTATCTTTGAAGATGTCATACCTTTTACTGGACATTATTTTTATTAGATGGAGAATGGGACTGACATATTTCAGCAGCGTAGCTAATCAGCAATTCACTGCCCATCAGCCTGCACCTGATGGCTGAACTGGAGTTCCAGTAGCTTATATTCTGGGTTCAACCAGAGATGCTGTTTGGGTGTGTCGGGTACATGGCCCTGGGAGTGCCAAGAACTCCATGTTCAGTCTCTCCAATCAGGTATCCACTCTCACAAATTACACCCTATGTGTCTGTGACAAAGGCAAACTATCCCTCCTCAACTTTCTTGACCCATGTCTGCAGCCTTTCACACAGTTAACCACACCATCCTCCTCCAAGGCCTCTCCGCTTTCATCCAGCTGGATGGGTCTGCTCTCACCTGGTCCCATTCTCATCTGTCAAATCATAGCCAGAGAATCACATTCAATGCTTCTCTTTTGGTATGGCAGGTCTAATGTGGTATATACCGCTTCCCATTTTTCATCTAAATACTGCCCCTTGGTGACACTATCCAAAAGCACAGCATTAGTTTTCACTTGTGTGCAGATGACACCAGCTTTACTTCATCACCTCTCCCAACTCCACTCCAAGATGAGTTTCCAACCACATAATCACATTGTTACTAAGGTCACCTATTTCTACCTCCAGATCATTGGCTGACTTTGCACTATCTCAGCTTACCTGCTGCTCAAATCCTCATTTCTGCCTTTGTTACCTCCAAACTTAACTGTTCCAATTCAATCCTGGCTGGTCTACTATACTCTACCCTCGCAAACTTGAGGTTATGCAAAATTCTGTTGCCCATATCTTAACTCATATCAAGTCCTGCTCACTTATCACTCCTGCACTCACTGACGTGTGGTCAGGCAACATGTTGATTTTAAAAGTCTCATCCTGGATTTTAAATCCTTCCATGGCTTCACATCTTCCCATTTCTAATCTCCACTAGTCCCTCCAAGATGTCTGCACTTCTCCAATTCTTGATGCTTGTGCATCCTTAATCATAATTTGTCCACCATTGGTGGTCATGCATTTAGTTGCCTTCGTTCTGAGCACTGGAACTGCCTCCCTACCCCTCTTTGCCTCACTACCTCATTTTCCTACTTTAAGATGCTTCTTAAACTTACCAAGCTTTTTGTCTTCTGACCCAATATCTCCCTCAATGGCTCGGTGTCATATTTTGTTCTAAAATACTCCTGAAGCATCTTGGGGTGTTTCATTACACTAAAGATGCTAGATAAATAGAAGTTGCTGTTTTTGTTGATGCTGTTGATGCTGGATGTGTCAAGTACACGTGGCTGGAGCATTTCAAGCTCATGGAATGACAGGAAGGAAGTTGAAACTGGTGTGGAAGCAGTAGAATTTATGTCAAGTGAATATCTTAGCCAGGACCTGAGCCATGAGTGTCTGTAACTTCTTGAAGATAAAGAAAAAACATCTCGCTGCAGACAGTATGGTGCAGACCAATTACTCTCGGCTTTTATCTGGTTGCTTTAATATTTTTGTATTAGCAACTCAAAGGTAAGAGTGATTCCCTGGACACTACTGTGAACAAAAATTCAGGAGAAAAATCCATGTGACAAGAAAAAATATTGGGTCTTTAGGAATTTGAGCTCACTACGGGTATGAAGGAGCAGACTAAAGGTCTGGGACTCTCAGAGACAGTGGGTTTGGTAGGAGAATAAATGCTTTAAAATGGGTTTAAAGATTGTATCCATAAATGTGCGTAGCATTAAATCTACTACGCGATGTGTTGCGACCTTGGACTACCTAGCCAAGGTCAAAGCTGACCTGTTGTTTCTGCAGGAGTGTGCGATACCGCACCTCAGCTCCTACAGGCAATGGTCACGATGGTGGTCCCACGGGCCATCGATCTGGTCGGGCGGAAACGACTCTCGTTCCTCCGGCCTGGGTATTCTGCTGCGGGGAGGCAACTTCACCGTCTCCGAGGTCAAGGAGGTGGTGGGCGGGCGACTCCTCGTAGCAGACGTAATGTACAAGAACGCTCCACTCCGGTTAATTAACGTGTATGGCCCGGCACAAGGGGCTGAGCGGCTGGAGGTTTTTCAGCAGCTCCCACTGCTGCTGGCGACCTCCAGGCCGGTCATTCTGGGCGGTGACTTCAACTGCATCATCGATGCGGCTGGACGATCCGGCAGGGCCGGCAGCAGATTGGACGCTACGTCCAGATCCCTGATGGAAACAGTTAAGGATGCCAAGCTGCACGACGTCTTCAGCAACCCTGCAGACGGAGCGCAGCGTAGATACACCTGGTCGTGGCCAGACGGTTCCATTCGTTCCAGGATAGACTTCCTGTTTGTGTCCCGTGCATTCACAGTCAGATCCACCGAGGTCAAGCCGGTGTTCTTCTCTGACCACTGCCTCCTACTGGCGGACTGCCACTTGGAGAAGGACCTGAGGGTGGGCAGGGGGGCATGGAAGCTAAATGTGCAACTGCTGACCCCAGAGAACATTGAGGAGCTCAAGAGGGATTACAAAGGTTGGAGAACCGTGAAACCCCTCTTTGAGTTCCTGACACACTGGTGGGAAGCGATCAAGGGAAGCATCAAGAGGTTTTTCATCCTCAAAGGCACCCAGAAAGCTAGAAAGGAACAGAGGGAAATGTCCCGACTCCAGAAAAAGATGCAGAATCTGCTCCGGCTGCAGTCGATGGGGGTCGATGTCAAGGAGGAGCTCCAAGAGGTGAAGGGCCAGCAAGCCTCGCACTTTGCCTCGGAGGCCTCCAAGATCATCTTCCGTTCCAGAGTCCGCTCCGTGGAGCAGGATGAGACGTGCTCACGTTTCTTCTTCCAAAAGGTACACAGAGAGCGCTCTGTGATCAGCAGCCTGAAGGAAGAAGACGGCTCAGTAAAGTCATCACGGTCCGACATTCTGAGGATCAGCAAATCCTTTTATGCCGGATTGTATGACGTGAAGCCCACGGACAGCACGGCCTCCCAGTCCTTCCTGTCCTCTATCACGGAGGTCTTAGACCACAGTACGCGGGAGAGCCTGGACAAACCGCTAACTCCTGATGAACTGACTAAGGCCCTTGAGTCCTTCGAGAAGAGTAAAACTCCCAGAAGCGACGGCTTGCCGGCGGAGTTGTATTCGGCTCTGTGGGACTTGATCGGCCCAGACCTGCTAGGAGTGTACGAGAGTATGCTCCTGGCCGGTAGTATGTCAGAATCCATGAGGAAAGGCATCATCACCCTCATCTACAAGCACAAGGGGGAAAGGGAGGAAATTAGAAATTGGCGACCCATTTCACTGTTGAATGTGGACTATAAGATTCTGTCCAAGGTCATCGCCAATCGGGTCAAATCCGCTCTGGAATTGGTGATTCACCCTGACCAGACCTGCTCTGTGCCAGGCAGGAAGATCTCTGACAGCCTGGCGCTGCTCAGGGATACGATTGCCTATGTACAGGACAGGGGTGTGGATACCTGCCTCATCAGCTTGGATCAGGAGAAGGCCTTTGACAGAATATCGCACACCTACATGGGGGATGTGCTCTCCAAAATGGGGTTTGGGGAGGGAATTCGAAATTGGATCCAACTGCTCTACACTAACATCAGTAGCGCAGTCTCAATCAATGGGTGGGAAACAGATAGCTTTCCGATCAAATCTGGAGTCAGGCAGGGCTGTCCTCTCTCGCCTGTCCTTTTCGTGTGTTGCATAGAACCCTTTGCCGAGTCCATCAGGAAGGATCCGGGCATAAGAGGAGTGACGATCCCAGGCAGTGGAGGCACTCAGGTAAAAGCCTCCCTGTACATGGACGACGTCGCCGTCTTCTGCTCGGATCCGCTGTCGGTGCGCAGACTGATGCACATCTGCGACCAGTTCGAATTGGCCTCGGGAGCCAAGGTAAATCGTGGGAAGAGCGAGGCCATGTTCTTTGGGAACTGGGCTGACCGATCCTTTGTCCCCTTCACTGTCAGGGCTGACGGCCTGAAGGTGCTGGGGATATGGTTCGGAGGGACCGGAGCATGCGTTAGAAACTGGAAGGAGCGAGTGGCTATGGTGAAAAGGAAACTGGGCATGTGGGAGCGACGCTCCCTCTCCATTGCGGGTAAGAACCTGGTCATTAGGTGTGAGGTACTCTCGCTGTTGCTGTACGTGGCGCAGGTCTGGCCCATTCCAGACTCCTGCGCGATGGCGATCACTCGAGCCATCTTCCGCTTTATCTGGAGGTCGAAAATGGATCGTGTCCGCAGGGACGCGATGTACAAGCCTCTAGATAAAGGGGGAAAAAACGTGCCCAACATCGCCCTCATACTGATGGCCACCTTTGTGTGTGGCTGCATCAAGCGGTGCGTAGACCCTCAGTACGCAAACACCAAGTGTCACTACGTGCTGAGGTTCTACCTGTCCCCGGTGTTGCGAAGGATGGGTCTGGCCACGCTGCCGCGGAACGCTCCAAGTAGTTGGACCGTGCCGTACCACCTGTCCCTGGTGGAAAAATTTATGCAGAAAAACACCTTTGACCACAAGTCCATCAGGCAGTGGTCAGCACGTAACGTCCTAGAGGCCCTGAGGGAAAAGGAGAGGGTGGACCCTGTGGGATGGTTCCCCGAGCAGACTGTCAAAGTCATTTGGCAGAATGCCTCATCGCCAGAACTTTCCAACAAGCACCAAGACGTAGCTTGGCTGGTGGTGAGAAAGGCCCTCCCCGTCAGATCCTTCCTACACGCCAGGAGGCTCACCCCCTCTGCACGTTGCCCCGAGGTGGCTGTGGTGGGGAAGAGACCGTTGTTCACCTCCTTGTGGATTGTGCCTTTGCAAAGAAAGTCTGGAGAGAGATGCAGTGGTTGCTGTCGAGGTTCATCCCGAGCAGTTCTGTGACACAGGACTCTGTGCTCTACGGGCTGTTCCCAGGGACACACACCGAGACAAACATCAACTGCAGCTGGAGGATCATCAACTCGGTGAAAGACGCGCTTTGGTCTGCCCGAAACTTGTTGGTCTTCCAGCACAAAGAGTTGTCCCCGACCGATTGTTGCGGACTGGCACAATCCAAAGTCCAGGACTACGTGCTGAGGGACGCACTAAAGCTTGGGGCAGCTGCCGCAAAGGCGCAATGGGGAAGGGTCGCTGTCTAAGACCTTTCTACCACAGCGCACCGAGAGACTGGGAACTGTTTAGAGCCCCTCGGGCTGTACAGATCAAAATGAAAGGCTGTAAATGATTGTAATATTGTTTGTACTGATGCACCTGGTGATACATTTTGTAAAAGTTTAACCTGGATTGTACCCTTGTAATGTTGTTTTTGAAATGGTTTGGAATGTGATTGAAGATATTTTATGAATAAAGTATATTTTTACAAAAAAAAAAAAAAATCTGTTCTTATCAGTTTAAACTTGTTGGTCTTCCAGCACAAAGAGTTGTCCCCGACCGATTGTTGCGGACTGGCACAATCCAAAGTCCAGGACTACGTGCTGAGGGACGCACTAAAGCTTGGGGCAGCTGCCGCAAAGGCGCAATGGGGAAGGGTCGCTGTCTAAGACCTTTCTACCACAGCGCACCGAGAGACTGGGAACTGTTTAGAGCCCCTCGGGCTGTACAGATCAAAATGAAAGGCTGTAAATGATTGTAATATTGTTTGTACTGATGCACCTGGTGATACATTTTGTAAAAGTTTAACCTGGATTGTACCCTTGTAATGTTGTTTTTGAAATGGTTTGGAATGTGATTGAAGATATTTTATGAATAAAGTATATTTTTACAAAAAAAAACTTTCTTTGAATTAGTTTGTTTATTTGCTATAAAATTAACAGAGATGTGGAGTAAAGGCTGTCTGATTGACAGTTAAGAATGAGCCAATCAGGTATTAATGAAGCAATTCACTTTCTGATTCACAGAAATCACAGAATCACAGTGCAGAAGAGGCCCTTCGGCCCATCGAGTCTGCACCGACACGTGAGAAACACTTGACCTACCTACCTAATCCCATTTACCAGCACTTGGCCCATAGTCTTGAATGTTATGACGTGCCAAGTGCTCATCCAGGTACTTCTGAAAGAATGTGAGGCAACCCGCCTCCACCATCCTCCCAGGCTGTGCATTCCAGACCGTCACCACCCTCCGGGTAAAAACATCCCCCCTAAACATCCTGCCCCTCACCTTGAACTTACATCCCCTTGTGACTGACCCTTCAACTAAGGGGAACAGCTGCTCCCTATCCACCCTGTCCATGCCCCTCATAATCTTGTACACCTCGATCAGGTCACCCCTCAGTCTTCTCTGCTCCAATGAGAACAACTCAGGTCTATCCAACCTTTCTTCATAACTTAAATATTTCATCCCAGGCAACATCCTGGTGAATCTCCTCTGCACCAACTCCGGTGCAATCACATCCTTCCTATAATGTGGCAACCAGAACTGCACATAGTACTCCAGCTGTGGCCTCACCAATGTTCTATATAACTCCAACATGACCTCCCTACTTTTGTAATCTCTGCCTCGATTGATAAAAGCATGTGTCCCATATGCCTTTTTCACCACCACACTAACATGCCCCTCCGCCTTCAGAGATCTATGGACACACATGCCAAGGTCCCTTTGTTCCTTAAAACTTTCTTGATTGGCTGGGCATTGGCATCCAATGATATGAGAGTAGGTATGAGGTAGTTGGAGATGGGAGGTCATGTAACAAAACCTCCAGGGATGTGTCCAGCCAGAAATAGAAACAGAAACTGCTGGAAATACTCTGCAAGTCAGGCAACATCTATGGCGAAAAAATAAGTGATTTAGGTCAATGATCTTTTGCCAGAACTGGAAAAAGTTGGAAATGTAATCGGTTTTAAGCAAGAACAGAGTGTGGGAAATGGGGTTGTGGGGAGAACAAAAGAGAAGGCCGATGATGGGGTGAAATGGAGGAGAGATTAAATGAAGAAAGGGATGATGATGTGAGGCAAAAGGAAACTGTAATGTGATAAATAAAGAAACAAAAGATGACTCTGGAGGAGGTGTGAATTGCAATAGCAGAATCACCAACAGCTGCTGTCTGAAAAAATAGAGGGGCAGGGAAAGGTTATGATGTGAAATTGTTGAATAGTGTTGAGTCTGGAAGGTTATAAAGTGCCTAATTGCAGGATGTAGTGCTGTTCGTGGAGCTTACATTGAGTTTCATTGGAACACTGCAATAGACCAAGGACAGAGAGATCAGAATGGGTCATAGAATTAAAATGGCAGGTGACCTGAAGGAAATATGGTGTTCCGCAAAGTGGTCACCCAATCTGCATTTGGCACCTCCAAAGTTGATGAGGCTGCATCATGAGTAGTGAATGCAGTCTACTAAATTGAAAGAAGTAAAAGTAAATTGATGTTTCACCTGGAAGAATGGTTATGGCCCTGTACAGTGAGATAGGAGAAGGTATAAGGGCAGGTGTTGTACCTGCTGCACTTGCATAGGATGGTACCATGGGAAAGGAAGAGGAATGGACTAGGGTGTCGAGAAGGGAATGGTTCTTTCGGAATGCTGACCAGAACTGGCACTATTTAGCAAGTTTAAAAACTGGCATATGAATGGTTATATGGTTATTATACACTTGCAAGTACCCCTTTCTAGCTTTGAGTAAAACTTTAGAGATGAGCCATGGCATTCTCAAGAGACTTAGAAAAGAAAACTTAAATGAGGAATAGGCCATTGCTTCTAATGCTATGATGCTTCTCAATTTAATACATAACTAATTTTCTGCAACTCTCTTTTCCTCTCAATTATCAGTCCATCTCATCTGAAGGCTCACCTTGATGCTGGACTTAAGTTTCAGGAGTATCAGAACCTTCTGTAACCTTGCCCAAGTTGTTATTCTTCATATCTGAGACTGCAATGAGTGCCAAAAGCTTACTGGACTGTAGTAGATATCACTGCTGAGCTAGATTTTGGTCAACAACAAAAGTCCACACACATACATTTCCCAGTGGGGATTATTAGATAACAAGGGAAGACATGTCAACAGGTCTTTCACTCAGCACAGAGATTATGACTAACTGCAACTTTCTTTTAAAGATACATATCAGTATTATCACAATATATAAGAGGAGCATAGACAGAAATATTCAATAACCAACACTGGAATAAAAAAAACTATCCCCACCGAGCAAGACTTCATTAGTGTCATAAAATCTGAATCAGAATGTAGGTCCTCTTTAGCAAATGGTCTAATACGTGCATGAAAAAATAACATGCCTCTGGGATATTCTAAAGAGTCTAAATTGTGGCTGAATTTTTTTCATTATCAGTGATATTCTCAAAGAAAAGTAATCATATTTTTTCTTATATAGTTTTTAATTCTATTTTGAGGATTTATAGAAATACTATCCTGCTGCTTATGTGGCCTTGGATTCAGCCATGCTAATGAGTTGTTGAATCCAATCCCCTTTTTACTGTGTGAACAATGCACTCTTGTAGAACTCATCTCATTCACATACCATCACACAGATACAAAAGTTTCAGATAACTGATCAACACATACTTTATATATGTGAAACTAAATGAGCCTTAATTTCTCTGATTTAAAATAATAAATTACTTTGTAAATTCATACATCATTGAGAAATTATAGAAGACCAACAGGACATAGAATCATAGGGCAGGATCTTTAGGCCCGCTCGCTGATGCGTAAAATGATGCAGGATGACAATGGGTGGAACCCATGACATCACTCCGCGTCATTTCAATTTTCAGGTTGGCGGGGACGCAGCTGAATTAGCTGTGCGCCCACCAACCTGTCAACAGACTATTGAGGCCATTGACAAAGTCATTAACCTCATTAATGGACCTGCCCGTCCAACCTTAGGGTTGGTGGGCAGGCAGGGTGCCCTGGCGGGCTTCAGAAAAAGCATGAAACCTCATCCACAGGCGGGATAAGGTTTCATAAGCGTTTTTAAAAATTTAATAAATGTATGATTTAAAGTGACAGTGTCACATGAGGGGACATGTCAGGGAAATTTTGTTTTTGTACCTTTACCATTTTTAAATTTGGCGCCAATCTCCCTGAGGCAGCACTTAGCCTCAGGAAGATGAGTGTGCTCTTTCCTGCGCATGCGCGAAAGAGTGTACTCCCGACTGAGGGAATCCCCCCGCCCGCACAAGGAGCGCATAGCGGGCCTTAATTGGCCTGCCCATGCAAAAGGCCCCCGATTGAGGGTGCCGATCAGAGGCATGCCTGCCCACGCCCGCTCCTGCACTTCCCCCCCGATGGGGGGAAAATTCTTCCGATAGAATTGTAAGAGCACATAAGGAAACCATTCAATCCATCGTGTCCAGGCCAGCTCTCTGGAAGAGAACTCTCCAAGCCCCACTCTTCCACCTTTTCCCTATAGCCCTGCAATGTCTTTTTCCCTCTTCAGATAATTGTTCAAATCTCTTTTGAAAGCCAGGCAATACATTCAGATCCTCTAACCACTTGCTGCATTCAAAAATACCTTTTCCTCATGTCGCTTTTGCTTCTTTTGTCAATCACCTTAATTGGTCTCCTCTGGTTCTCATTCGTTCCACCAATGGGAATAGTTTTTCCCTATCTACACTATCCAGGCCTCTCATAATTTTAACACCACTATCAAATCTCCTCTTAATCTTCTCTTCTCCAAGGAGATGCACCACCTGCCCCCCCATGCATCCTCCATAGCCACTCACTCAGTATCCAGTATGGGCAAACTTCGGGAGCCAGTGGAGATGAAAAACAATTAAACTTTTAATTATTTCACATGGGTCTCACTCAAACACGCATTCGTAAAATCCACTCAAAAATGCAAATCCCCTCAAGTAGTCAATCTGTTGTAAAAACAAATAAACATGTATTTCACTAACAATATAAAAGACAAGTAATCCTTTAATAACCTCTTAAAACTGGCAATCACAATGTCTATTTAGCAGCCTGCTGAGATAAGTACTTCTTGACCTTTTGAAACTCAGTCAAGCATTCATATTGGGTTCAGCCCTAATCCTTGGGGAATGTAAACAATGGAGTCCATTGACATTGCAGAAACAGGTGGATAGTGTTTGTTTTTTTTAAGTTACACGAGATGGCTTGTCAATCAATGCACTCCAACATCAGGTGACTGTTTATTTTTACTCCAAGTGAAAGCTACAGGTTGATTATTTCAATTTGAAAGAGTTGGCAATTCAAATTATGACACTTAAACAGACCCTAAATTTCTCTTCACAGGTATTTATGCTTCTTCCATACAAGCATGATTCTCACATTGCAGTGTAAGGCCTTTGGAAGAGAAAATGGCATCTGTTTGAACTCAGCACTAATTGCAAGTGGCCCAGCAGATTAGTGATTTATGCCAATGTGATTCATGCTCCCCTTGCCTCACTGGAAAATAAATTGGGATCTGCTGGAAATGGGAACAGGACTTCTGCCCTATTTAAAGGTCGGCATAGTGATCCCGCTCAGCGAAAATCCAGGCCTTAATATTTTTCCACTTTCCCTCTGCGCCTTCTATATTCAGCCCTGTTCTCACCTGTATTACCTATCTTACATTTGTCATACCTACCCTTTTAAAGCTTCATCTTACTCTGTATTTCTTTCATCATCCAGGGAGCCCTGGATTTGATTGTGGTACTTTGTCCCCTCCTGGGAATGTACCTTGACTGTATCCAAGCTACCTCCTCTAAAGGAAGCTCATTGTTCAGTTACAGTTTTGCCTGCCAATCTTTGACTCCAATTGACCTGGGCCAGTTCAACTCTCAACCACTGAATTTGGCGCTCCCCAATTACTTTTTTTTAACCCTGGATTGCTCCTTTTCTTTTTCCATAGCTATCGTAAACCTTACGATGATCACTGGCTCTGAAAAGTTCCCCTACTGATACTTGATTCACTTCACCCGCCTCATTCACCAGAACCAGATCCATGAATGCCTCCTTCATTTCTAGACTGGGAACATGGGGCAGAATATTGAGCTCGGCGGGCAGGCTCGAGTCCCGCGATATTTCGTTCGGCGGGCAAGCAAGTCCGGATTTAGCAGCGCACCAGCCGACAATTAAAAGGCCTATTAAGGCCATTGAGAAGGTAATTAAAATCAAATTTATGCGGCAAAAACGCCAAGCGGTCTTCATACATTTGAGGAAACCTCACCCACGGGCGGAATAAGGTTTCCTAAAGCAAATAAAAATAAAATAAAAATTCCACACTTGAATTAAAAACATGTCCCTGCTCATGTGATAGAGTCACATGAGGGGACATGTTTTATGACATTTTTACTTTCTTCATTAGTTTTTTAAACAGCGCTTCATCTCCTTGAGGCAGCTCCAAGCCTCAGGGAGATTGCAGCGCTCTTTCCAGTGCATGCGTGAAGTCGCGCTTGGCTGGCTCGCCCTCCTCCACCTGCCCGCACAGGCAGTGCTGAGCGCTGCCGCTTGCATTCCACACTGGGCGAGCCTGAATTTGCCTGCCCTCGTAAAATTGCAGTGCGGTGCCGATCACTGGCAGCAGTTGGCTTCCCGACCACCCCGGCCGAGCACCAAGAGCAAAATTCTGCCCATGGCCAGGATTTTATGGCCCCTCTTGCCCGGCTGAATATTACGCTCCTGCCGACCTGAATGGAGATTTAAAAGGCTCGCTGCATTCGCTGGGGGGGAGTCACGCTATGGAGGGGCTGTAAAATCCTGGCCTATAATTCTTGCATCTATCTAATTTCCTTGCAAATTTGTTCCTCTATGTCTTCCCTGCTTGTTGGTGACTTATAGAATACATCCACCAATGTAAGGGTACCTCTATTGTTTATTAGCTCTAACCAAATATATTCTGTCTTGATCCCTCTAGGAGATCCTCTTTCCAATGCTGTAATGTTCTCCTTGAAATTATTGCTACCCCTCCTCCTTTCTTTCCTTCCCTATCTTTCCAGAGCACCATGGGCTGAATCTGCAGCTCGGTGAGTGGGGGCAGGGCCCACTCGCTGAGGCGCAAAATGACACGTGGTGATGTCGGGCGTGCATCCCAACATCACGGCGCGTCATTCAGACTTTCAGTTTGGCAGGCACGCACCTGAGTCAGCCTGCTGAGCTGTCAAAGGCCTATTAAGGCCATTTAACTCTCAATTAAAATGATTAATGGAGCTGCCTGTCCAACCTTAAGGTTGGTGGGCAGGTGAAGAGCACAGGCGGCCTTCGTATTTTTCATGGAACCTCATCCATGGGCGGGATGAGGTTTCATGAATGATTTTAAATTTTGACAAAAATTTTATTGAAATGAATGCACATGTCCCAGCTCATGTGAGAGTTTCACATGAGGGGACATGGCATAAAAATTTTATCACCGCTTTATTAAACTTTTTGGACTTAAAACTAATCTCCCCGAGGCACCTTTGTGCCTCAGGGAGATTCCTGCATATGTGCGAAGGAGCACAGTCCCGACTCAGGCAGTACCCCCCACCCACACAGGGAGTGCTCAACGATTCCGGTTGCGTGTCACACTGGGTGGGCCTTAATTGGCCCGCCCACGTAAAATGGCAACGCGGACCCGATCGGGGGTGCCAATCAGGTTTGCGCCCACTGGCGGCCGCTCCCGCTCCCTCTCCACCCGCCCGACAGGCAGAAAATTCTGCCCCATGTACCCTGGAATGTTTAGAACCCAGTTCTGTCCTTTTTTTGAGCCTGGCCTCCATTATCGCCAAAACATGATAGGGAGAATTCTACCAGCCCCCGGGAGGCTGGATCATGGCAGTGAAACAGCGGGGTGGGGAAGGGGGCAGTAAAATTAAGGGGTGCTAGGTTGGATTGGGTCCTTGTTGGGATTTTACTGACAGTGGGATTGGCTTTTGACAGGGTTCCTGCCACAATTTATTTCAAAGAGGCGGGTACAGGCAGTGAACACAGACCCACGTGGCCCCAACGCTTAGGTCTGAGGGGTTCCTGCTCCACTGATATCTTTTTAAAGGGTGGAATTTTGCCCTCGTCTGATGGGCGCTGCTGGTGGGCCCGGGAGCGGCTGCAAAAGTGACTGCCACCCACGGTCAGGGCCCAACCGCGATTTCACGCTGTCACATCAGCAGGGACATGTTAGAAATTAGCTTTAAAAATGTTTAATTATTTTTAATGACTGATCGAAACCTCATCCTGCCTGTGGATGAAGTTTCACAAAAAATCCAAAGGCCCCTGCCTGCCAACCATAATTAGATGTTTAATGGCCTGAATAGGCCTGTTAATTATCGGTGGGCGCACTGACGACTCCTGCGGGTGCCTGCTGACTGAAATATCGCGCGAATACACGATGACGTCGGGATGCTCGGCCGACATCATTGTGCGTCATTTTACGTTCGTTCGTATCAGGTGCATGCCCGCCCAACGAGCGCAATATTCTGCCCAATATGTTTAGAAAATTTCTTTAGCCTACCTCAGCTAGGCTCCGGAGCTCCTGTATACCTCAATGAAAGCTATGCCACGGGCCGGCAACTCCAGGGGATGGGTGGCTATCCAGCGTAGGCCACAAATCCAGCAGCAGCTTATTCATGAGCTGCCGCCGGTAAAATTGAGATGGAAGTCCTGTCGCCTTCCCGGCCCAGATTCATACCCAACGTCACAGGCCCCTGACTTGAAAAGTAGAATTATTGTGCCCATCTGCACTTGCACTCACCAACTATATTTACCACACTCTGCACATTCAAATGCATGCACATTAAACCTAATTTAGACCTTAATACACTCCCTCTTACCCTGAACGCACCCAATACCTTACTATTCCTTACTCTATTGCCTTACTCTATTGTCTTTCCCAATTTTCTTGATTTTTTTCTTGGTGCACCTTGGTTTTCCTCTCTAATATTATCTCCTGGTTTCCACACCCTTGCCAATTAGTTTAAACTCTTCCCAATAGACGTGGGACTGTTTTATATCAGGTGACTTATAATATTAACCAAAGAAGTTTACAGAATTAAACATCTGCTCCACAGAAGGAGGAAATTCAGCCCATTGTGTCTGCGCCAGCTTTTTGTTAGGTTACCAAGTGGTTGCAGTTGTTTTTTTTTAGATCAGTTCCACTGTATTTTGCATGGCCAATTATCTCTGCCTTTCTGAATGTCAAATTTTCAATGCCACTCTGCGGGGGGAGAAGGCTCTGTTTTACAACATGGTGATATTAAACCATTACTATAACGGCATTAGCTGACTGGAAGACAACATTTTTCTGAGAAATAATGTACACCCTTTTACAATTTGTATATAGTACAGAATGAATGATTGATGGATCTTTTCACATGAACAATTACAAGATGAGGATTTACAGGTTAAAATTGAAGCTTTTAATCTTCTGCATTGTGTGTCTAGATGACAAAGCAATACTTTTTACCAAAATGTGTCCATTATATATACATAACAAAATAGATTTCAACAAATATGAAAGTGGGATGCTGCCAGACATACTGAGTCTTTCCAGCATTTCTTGTTTTTATTTCACATTTTATAGCATCTGCAATATTTTGGTTTTTTGAAAGTGGGATTCTTTGGACTTTTCTTCACCCCTTTTTTCCACCCAGGTCCTTATACTTTCCTCCCAGCTTCCAAGTGAGTCACAAGAACCATTCTGCACTTCCTCAGTCTATCCTTCCCATATTTCGTCCTTCACTGTAACTTCCAGTACTGTTGCTAGCCAAATGTTTACCCAATTACTTTTTGAATGTTTAATTGAGATAGCACCACTTATACTGGGCATTAATTCCACTTAGTAGGTAAGGGCTACAAGTGAATGTAGGTGAACTAAGCGAGCTGCGGCAATATATTTTCTGTTTCCTGGTCAGATGTAATTATTGCATCATGTGTATTAGTGTACCAGAATCAGAGGGCTGAAATTTTCCAGCCCCACAGTGAAGGCCTTGAAGGCGGAGGGGGTGGGAAAATCGCGGTAAGCACGTTGGACTGGTTCCTTGATGCATTCCTGCTGCCAGGGAAGTTTTGCTGAGCATCAGATCAGCTGCCCGATGAATGCATGGGGGCCGCCAATTTGCATGTTTAAGGCCCCAAAGGGAACGTTTAGAGGGTTTGCCAGAGTTTTTCTGGTGGCGGAGCTGCCTCCTGCCACTTGCAGAGGCCGCCAGCTCCATAGAAGCGGCCTCCCTGCAGCAGGTCACGTGCCATTAGAGCCAGAGGCTCCAACCCCTGAAGAGAAAACGCCGGCAGCACCTGGGACCCAAATGCTGCCGCCGGAGGGGTTTCCGCTTCATGGGTTTGCCTGCTTGGCCCCTCTGAATTCTTAGTTTAAAATTATACTCCTAAGGGCACCTCCATTTAGAGGTCCTTAATAGGACAGTGAGCACAGAGGTGGCCAATTAGGAGGCACCTTCTGGAGAAATAGCTCCCTGGGCCTGGCTTGGGGCGGGAATTGGGAAGTGCTTGGAAACCCCTATTTGTTTCCAATGTCAGGGCCCCAAAACCCTGGGAAAATCCTGCCCAGAGGCTTGGGGGAGGAATGTACCATTTGCTGAATTTATTAAGTTTTCAAACATAAAATGAAAAGATTAACAGTATTTGGAGGAAGAATTAAACAAACCACACAGTAAAACAGCAAAATATATCCCCTCATTGTGGCTAAACAGATTCACAAATTGTCTGCTTCATAGTGAAGGCTCCATTCTTAAAATTTGCATTTAGTACTTGTCACAGTGCTGCTTTGGTGATTTGCTGTTAACTTTATTTATTGGGAATGAACTGAACCAATTAAACGTCCATATTAAATTTTGAATTACTTTTTTTTCAAAATGATAGTCAGATTTATATTTGAAATGCTAAAATTGATATTAAACAAAATAGTTTTCAAAGGTAGCATTTCACACACAAGGTACAAAACACCAGAATGGTTGGCTAAACTCAAGTTACTGTGTCTTAAAATTTCCAAAAAGGTTTTGTGTTCACTAAGATGAGAGTCATTAATGTAGGAAACAGAACAACTGTTTCTTTGTTTGAGGTATTTATTGCTTCAAATAAGTGAAAAATAAAGTGGAACTTAACAAGTTAACATTACTTTGTTCACTTAATAGCAGATCCAGCAAGTAGACTGGATAATGGAATTTAGACAAGTTCCTTTACAAGTTTTACTGATTTTTTAAAAGAAAACTTCAAAGGTTGTGGGCATCAATGGCTACGCCAGGATTTGTTGCTCATCCCTAATTGCCCTGAGAAGGTGCTGGTGAGCTGCCTTCTTGAACCACTGCAGTTCATGTGGGGTGGGTACACCCACAGTGCTGTTAGGGAGGGAGTTCCAGGCAATGTGACACTTGAGCCAATCATTGACAGAGACTCCCAGGTATGAAAGAAATGTGCAGCTGCAAGAAAAAGAGCAGAGAATTCTCCTGATTTGTTATCTGTTCCCTCTGTAGAATCAAATTGGTTCACACTTTTTTCTGCCCACATACAAAGGCATGAAGATTTTTTTTAAATGAAAGACTTCAGGAATCACAAGCACTGACGATGTTAATTGCACCACCCACCCCGCCACAACCACCACCAAAAGTAATTCATAAAAAAATCAAAACCTGATGGAAGATAGTTTCTTTTTCTCCTTCCACTTTGTTACTTGAATTCAGATATCAGTGACATCACATTCCTAGTGTTTGCTAATCAGAAGATGCTGAGGTTCATTAAAACCAAGGGACAGGAAAGATGTATAACAACAATATAACACATATTAAAGCTTTTACAAATGTACTACACAAATAAATTAAATACTGACTATTTTACGAACATTTTCGCTGATCAATAAAGCACAAAGGAATTTTTCAAGACAAGTTGCACAGTTCCCACTTTGTTTGTAGTCCAGACAGTAAACGTGGTTATTTGTACTGCAGGCACATGGGGCAGAATTTTCTGCCTGTTGAGTGGGCTGTGAGGGAGCGGGTGCGGACCCGTTCGTCGCCCGTGATCAGGTCCACACCGCCATTTTATGCGGACGGGCCAATTAAGGCCCGCCCAGCATGAAACGTGGCTCCAGAGGGCAGCGGGAGTTGGCGGGCAGTGGCAGGACTGCGGTGACTGCCGGATCCAATGGCGGCCCAGCGGCCTGTTTAAAGGTCCTCCTGCAGCCTTGCAAAGCCTGTCAATCATGGCCAGCAGAAGGGCTTCCCTGAGTGCTGCTGGTGAGCAGGTCAGGCAGGAGGGTAGGGCAGGGGGCCACTGTGCCCCTCCTTTCTCAGGCGATTGCCTTGCTGCCCCCCTCAAGGAGGTGGCAGCACAGCGGGAGGTCCTCATACCGAGGGACGGGAGGAGGAAGCCCCCCCACATGACTAAACGTGCCTGGGAGGAGGTGGCAGAGGTAATGAGCTCCCGCGAAGTAGTGCGGTGCGCCTGGGTCCAGTGCCGCAAGCGTTTTAATGACATTTTGCGCTCTGGAGGGGTGAGTACCATGTTGACATTGGTCTCTTAAGCCAGCAGGTAGGCTTTCCCCCCTGGCCGACCCCCCCCACAACTCTGAGTGTAGTGACTGCACTGAATCATTCGCAGCATGAGTCCTTCACTGGGTGGGCCAGCAGATATTGCCCAGGCCGAGGTACTGAAGAGATGGGTTCTGCCCCCGCAGCACGTGGTACACTGAGACCCACATGACTGTTTTGGGGGTAACCTGGAGGATCTGCACTGAGGTGCAGTGCTGGAACTGCAAAACATATCAAAGTGAGGGTGATGACATGCTGGGAGGGGAGCTTCCAGGTGGCATTGGCACCGATCGATCTGCTTCTCTTTGTGCTCCAGGTGCTTGCGCCTCCTTGCTATGGAAGGTTGGACCATGTGGTGCCCAATGTGATGTAGGCTGCATTTGGCCAAGGGTAGGGGGGGGGGGGGTGCGGGGCGGACAGGCCTGGCATCTCTGTGTGAGTGTTCGGCAGCTGCGGGGTGAGGAGGCTCTGGAGCCCTGCAATGTTCCAGGCTGCTTGGGGTGAGCTGGCAGCGAAGAGATTCCAGGTACAAGTTGCACTAATCAATGCTCTTCTCTCCTTTTCAGGAGAAGAACGCTCATAATGCCGCCGAGCTGGTGAGGACTGGCGGAGGGCTGGCGCAGTTGGCCATCATTTCCAGGTTCGAGGACGAGGCCCTCGATCTGGAGAGGCGCCATGTGCCCAGGTCCACCGGTATCAGTGCCACGGGCAGGTATGTTTGCCCAGTACTGAAGTCACCATTAGTGTCCCAGCAGCCATGGCAGTGCTGAAGGTTCAGTGTTTGAAGTTTGCAACATGGTTTGATCATTGCTTATGGAAGGGTGAGCGCATAATAATCCGGGGCACAGGGATGCGCATTGACATTGTCTCCACGTTAACTAATCAAATGTCCTTGTTCTTCCTTTCAGCATCAGCGGAGCAGGGCCAGGAGGAGGAGGCACGGGCCCCCTCTCACACCTGAGAGAATTGAAGTCTCTGACCCACCAGCGTCACACTATCTCTGCCAGGCAGGCACCAGGGCAGATACCAGCACCTTGGTGGGAATTAGATCATTGGCTAGTGTGCTGGGGCACAGCGGTGAGGGCACTTCATAGTCGCTGGAGGAGCTGGCAGAGACAGAGAGTCCCCATGGCGCCAGCAGTCGGAGGGCTGCAGGGGACCAGGCACATGCTCAGTCGGTGGCTGATGATGTTCCTCTGGAGTCGTCCGTGAGGTAGCAAACACTGGACATCCAACAGGCTGTGCGGGAGGATCTGGGGGAGATACATGAGGCTATGCTTGGCTTGGTGCCTGTGCTGGAGGAGTCTATGCAGACCATCGCCAATGCAATGAGCCTCATGGCCGAGCGCCATGTTTCCTCCATGGAGACAGAGGCAGCTCTCATGGAGAGGCTCCTCCAGGAGACCCATCAGCGCTTCCTGCGGATGCGCATGGACCTGCAAGCCCTCACATTGGCATTGACCTCAGCTGGCCAGTGCCAGTGTGGGAGATGGTCTGGGCACCAAGTTTCCCAACTCGGTGCCCATCAATCTACAGTGAGCAGGGAGGTCCGAAGCGACCTCATCTTGGAGCAGCAACTGCCTGTCATCTCTGTGGTCTCCTCTCAGGGCACTCCGGATGAAGGTGGCAGCTCTTCTGGCCCTCTGCCAGTGACTGTGGCATCCGATGAGGCTGCGATGACTGGGGAGATGCCAGCTGTGGACCTGGCAGCTCCCTCCCACGTGGGGCCAGCACAGGATCTACAGGCCAGAGGACGTCCTCCAAGGTCATCGAGGCCAACAGGACAGCACAGTGAGCAGGCTGTCTCAGATGCCACTCCCAGCGAGGGGACAGCACTAAGACAGAGCACCCAAAAGCGTAAACCACGGGTTTATCACTGGTGCTTTTATGTTGCCCCGCAATGAGGCCATCATTAGTTGGTGTGGTGTTTAACACCTTTGTCATTTTGTTTCCTTAAGATCTTTTTGTTATATCATTAAATTTAGACATGTGACCATGGCTCTTTTCCTCTGCAGGTGGATGGTTACCCATGATGTTATGAGTGGGCTATGTCACATTGACCTTTATAGACAAGGCCCTCAGTTAATGTTCCTATCCTGGCAGATTTAGCACTCAGGAATCGATTATGGAGCCTGCAGCACAGGCTTTTGTTGGAGGTCCAACTGTGGTGTTCTAGCTGAAGGTTCATTGGATTAAAGCCACTTGGTTGTCCTTACCTTCCTGGAGTGTGGCCGGGTCAGCGTCTACCACCTCAGCATTTCCCAGTGCATGCTCATCCTCAGACTCACTGCTGGACTTATCGTGTGCAGCCGCAGCAGCTGTGTCTACATTTTCTTTGTCCACTGTCACCCCTTTCTAGCGCAAGATTGTGGAGAGCACAGCATGCAACCACTATCAGCAACACACAATCTGGGGGATACTGGACTGTGCCCCCTGAGTGGTCAGTCATCGGAAGCGCATCTTGAGAAGGCCGATGGTTCTCTCCACCACAGCACCTTTGGAGGCGTGGCTCCTATTGTACCGCTGCTTAGCTTCTGTTCTTGGAGGGCGGAGAGGCATCATGAGCCACCTTCTGAGGGGATAGCCCTTGTCACTCAGCAGCCATCAATCCAGCTGGGCTGGAGCACTGAAGAGCCCTGGCACCTGGGAGTGTCTGAGGATGTAAGCGTTGTGGGAGATGCCTGGGTATCTGGCACAGACTTGTAGAATTTGCATCCTTTGATCACACACTATCTGCACGTTCATGGAGTGGAAGCCCTTCCTGTTGACAAAGGCACCGGGCTCACCTGCTGGCGCCTTGATGGCCACATGTGTACAGTCTATAGCACCCTGGACGCGGGGGAAGCCAGCAATGGCCGTGAAGCCTCTGGCTCGCTGTGTCTGGCTTGCCTGGTCCCAACGGTAGTGGATGAACATCAATGCAGGCCTGAATAGAGCGTCTGTCACCTGCTTGACACAAGTGTGGACAGCTGATTGGGAGACACCGCAAAGATCACCCACCGATCCCTGGAAAGAGCCAGAGGCATAGAAGCTGAGGGCAGCTGTGACCCTTAGGCCTCCCCAGTTGGCGGAGATCTCAGGGCCTATCATCTGACAGATAGAGTTGACTGTCTCCCTTGAGAGACGGAGCCTCCTTTGGCACTGCACGTCAGACATATTGAGGTAGCTGCTTTGTCGCCTGTATACCCTGGCAGCAGGATATTGGCATCTTCTGCGGCCCCTTCTGCCTTGGACTTCCTGTTGGCCCTGCGCCCCTTGTGCCTGTGCCTCTTCTCCCAAAGTTTGCTCCCCTGGAGGCTGAATGTGCACACCTGCCTCCTCCCCCTTCTAGCCCTCCCTTCCTCCTCAGAGGAGGTGCGTCACATGGGGAGCACAACTCCCATGCTCAGGTTAAGGGAAGGCTTCCTGAAACCTGCAGGCCCCTAAAAGGATCTTCACTGTAGAGTGCTGACCTGAAGGTTGTGAGTCCTGTCCAAGCAGCTAGTATGAGTTTTGAAGTATTTCTGCTCCCACAGGCAAATATCAGTA
This sequence comes from Cetorhinus maximus, assembly GCF_964194155.1. Classification (NCBI taxonomy): domain Eukaryota; kingdom Metazoa; phylum Chordata; class Chondrichthyes; order Lamniformes; family Cetorhinidae; genus Cetorhinus; species Cetorhinus maximus. Next base: position 70,320,489 of record NC_135885.1, read on the forward strand.
ACTTTTAGAAATAAATATCTGACTGAGCACATTCACGACCCCACTCACCCCTCTTATCCTGCCCGTGGATGATGTTTATACAAATGTGTGCTACCTGCTTGCCTGTTGCGCCCGTGAGACGTCCTGAAGATCGCATGGGCCCCCAAAAAATTGCTGTCAATTGGTGCCTTAAGGGCCTTAAGTGGCCCGTTAATTAATGGCAGGTGAGCATCGGAGACCATCGTGCATCCGCCCACCGAAATATCACGATGGTGCGCAGTGATGTCGGGATGCTCGCCCAATGTCACCGCGCATCTTTTAATGCGTCGGTGTGCAGGGGCCGCCCCCGCATGCCAACTGGAATATTCTGCCCACGATGTGCATGTTTAACAATCCCATCTAGGTTGACACTTGGATAAGATGTTTATTTCCTTTCCTGGGTCGACAGATGGTTTCACAAAGCCTCAAACCTTTCCTCAGAATCAATCAAGTGCTGGCTCCTTTCTGTCAATGTGTATGAAAAGACTGAAATTAGTTTACAATATACAATTAATAATGAGAAGCGGAGAAGATATATAACAACAGCCTTGGATTGCTGAGAGTTAGCTATACCACAAGACCTCCATGCTATCATAGCATTTAATTCCAATACGTAAGAATTATCATCTGGCCTAGCCTGAGTGGCCAACCAGTTCAACTGACCAATAAGGCTTCAAAATTACTCTGCCTCTTCTTTAGATATAACGTCATCTTTCTGTGATTACCTAATATGATTAACCAGGATGTCAGTGGCACTTTCTTAACAGGATTTGAAGATATACCAGATCAACTTTGCTTAATATGTAAATCAATGTATTTAAAAGCTCCAAAAGGAGCGGGTGGGGGGGAACCAGTGCTCAATGTCTAATGAGTCCAATGGCGGCCGATTCAAATGTGGCCGCGGCAGCCATTCGAAGGCTGCCAGTGAAGGACGTGGACTTCGTGATGGAGAGTGTAGCGGATGGACACGGCAGGTGGGAGGGCAGGTCATTTGGGCAGTCGGCCCTGCGTTTCTCTGATTGTCTCACTGCCCCCCTGGAGGAGGTGGCTGCATGGAGAGAGATCTCTGTCCCCCTGGGAGGAGGAGGTGGCATCCAGCAGCCATAATGTGGTGAGGTGTACGTGGGCGCAGTGCTGGAAGTGCTTCAATGATCTCCTGCGATCGTGAAGGGTGAATACCATGTTGGCATGGGTCACTTAGCACGGCAGTTAAGGGCTGCCCAACCCACCCTTGGACCTCAGAGTTCTTAGAGTGTGAGTGGAAAATGTCAATGAGGCAGCGTCTGAGCAAGGGGGTGAGCCCTGGCTGCTTGGACTGAGTGTCTTACAGCTCCAGGTCACGAATCGGCTGAGCCCTGTGAGGTATTCCTCAGGTGGGGTTGGCCAGGCTGCAATGACGCTGCAGGTACGGGGTGGACTAATCAATGCTCCTCTGTCCTTTCAGGAGAAGACATCCCACAATGCAGAAAGGTTGCGGACTGGCGGAGGATCGCCCACCTTCTAATCTTGAGCAGATATGAGCAAGAGGCACTGGAGCTGGAGAGGCTCCATTCACCTAGGTCAACAGGACACAGTGAGGTTGGGGCACCAGAGGAAGGTAAGAGTGTAGTGACGTGAGAATGTCTGTCATAGCAACCATTCCACTGATGTCTCTATATTGATGTGAGCCTCAAACATGGAATCCCCATTGATAATGGAAAGACGAGGGCACCCTGATCTGAGTGCCAGGCAGGCACAGTAACAATGTACTGACTTCAACTAATGACATGTCCTTGTTCTTCCTTTCAGGCTCACCAGCAACCCGTTAGAGTCAGGATCCTGAAGGGCCACCGCTCACCCCAGAGGACTGCAATGATCAAAACCCACCTGTGTCACACCCTCTCAGCCAGGCAATATGTACCAGTGTAGATACCAGCACCTTGGTGGGCATTACATCGGTGGCTAGTCTCTCAGTGCACATTGGTGAGGTCACTTCACACTCGCTTGACATGCAGGCGGAGACAGAGAGTGCCCAGGGCGCCAGCAGTCGGGGGATGGCTGAGAATCAGGAACATGCTCAGTTGGTGGCTGATAATGGGCCTCTAGAGTCATCCCCCAGGCAGCAGATGCTGGAAGTCCAGCAGGGTGTGCGGGAGGATCTGGTGGAGATACATGAGGGAATGTGTGTCATGGTCTCCATTGTGGAGGAGTTCTTGTGGAACGTGAGCAATGCAATGACCCCCATGGCCGAGTGCACTGCCTCCTCCATGGAGAGAGTGGCGACTCTCATGGAGAGGCTGCTCCAGGAGCTGAATCAGGGCTTCCTGGGGATGCGCTCGGACCTGCAAGCCCTCACACCGGCAATGACCTCAGGCGGTCACTGTCAGTGTGGGAGATGGATTGGGCACCCAGTGTTCCAGCTAGGTGCCCATCCATCAATGGTGAACAGGGATGTCCAAAGCAGCCTCACGTTGGTGCACGATCTGCCTGTCATCTCTGCGAGCTCTTCTCTGGGTGCTCCAGATGATGGCAGCAGCTCCTCCGCCCCTCTGCCAGTGACCGTGGCATCTGATGAGGCTGCGGCGACTGGGGAAATACCAGCCGTGCCACTAGCCACTCCCTCCCAGGCGGGGCCAGCACAGGCTCCATGGGCCACAGGATGCCCGCCAAGGTCAAGGCCAACAGGACAGCAGAGTGAGCAGGCTGTCTCCAATGCCGGTGCCAGTGAGGGGGAGCACCTAGATTTAGCACCCGCAAGCACAAATGTAAAGCACCTTAATCACAATATGGCTTGATCATGGGTGATATTTGTTTCCCCCACTTTTACGTTAAATGTTCATTGGTGTGACGGATAACACCTCTCAATTTCATTTGTTTTATATATGCCAGGCACCATATCATTAAATGTGTTTTTGTACAACAAGCCGCTGGGTGCTTCATTTGTTCTGCAGCTGCAGGGTAACCCATTATGTATGAGTGACTTGTTTCTCATTGAACTTTGAACTTTATTGAAATGGCATATAGTACATGTTGTTCATCCAGCAAATGTTCCTGTCAGGTATCGAGTACGGAACCTGCAGCCCTGGCATGTGCTGGTGTTTCTTATTTGGTAGGCAAGCTGAAGGAGCTTTGGATTTTTAAAAAATTCATTCATGGGATATGGGCATTGCTGGCTAGGCCAGCATTTATTGCCCATCCCTAATTGTCCTTTTTCATAGAGCATTTAAGAGTCAACCATATTGCTGTGATTCTGGAGTCACATGTAGGCCAGACCAGATAAGGATGGCAGATTTCCTTCCCTAAAGGACATTAGTGAACCAGATGGGTTTTTACAACAATTGTTTCATGGTCATCATTAGACTTTTAATTCCAGATTTTTATTGAATTCAAATTCCACCATCTGCCATGGCAGGATTTGAACCCAGGTCCCCAGAGCATTACCCTGGGTTTCTGGATTACTAGACCAGTGACAATACCACAATGCCATTACCTCTCCACTCCTCAAAGCATCCCGGGTGTCCGAGCCTGCCTGGAGGTTGCCCAGATCAGCATCTATCCCCTCAGTGTTTTCCTGACCGTGCTCGTCCTCGGACTCATGATTGGACACATCGTCTGTTGTCAGAGTAGCTGTGTCAGCATCTTCTTCCTCCACTGCATCCCCCCTTTCCAGTGCCAGAGTGTGGAGAGAACAGCACGCAACCACTATCAGTGACACACAATCTGGGGGATATTACAGTGCGCCCCTGAAAGGTCCAGGCATCAGAAGCACATCTTGAGAAGACCGATGGCTCTCTCTGCCACAGCCCTTGTGGTGCCGTGTCTCCTATTGTACCGCTGCTCGGCCTTTGTTCTTGGATGCCGGAGAGGCGTCATGAGCCACCTTCTGAGGGGTTAGCCCTTGTCACTCAGCAGCCATCCATCCAGCCGGTTTGGGGCACTGAAGAGACTCAGCACCTGGGAGTGTCTCAGGATGTAAGCGTCATGGGAGCTGCCTGGGTACCTTGCACAGACCTGCAGAATCTGCATCCTGTGATCACACACTATGTGCACGTTCAAGGAGTGGAAGCCCTTCCTGTTAACAAAGGCACTGGGCTCACCTGCTCGTGCCTTAATGGCCACATGTGTACAGTCGATTGTACCCTGGATGCGGGGGAAGCCAGCAATCACTGCAAAGCCTCTGGCTCGCTGTGTCTGGCTAGCCTCGTCCCAGCGGTAGTGGATGAAAGTCAATGCACGCCTGAACAGAGCATCTGTCACCTGCTTGACACAACTGTGGACAGCTGATTGGGAGACTCCACAAGATCACCCACTAACCCCTGGAAAGAGCCAGAGGCATAGAAGTTGAGGGCAGCTGTGACCATCAGCGCCACTGGCATGGTGGTACACCCACACATTCGGAGCTGATCTCAGACTCGATCCTCTGACAGATGGAGGTCACTGTCTCCCTTGAGAGACGGAGCCTCCTTCGGCACTGCACCTCAGGCATATTGAGGTAGCTGCTTCGCCACCTGTAAACCCTGGCAACAGGATAGTGGCGTCTTCTGTGGCCGCTTCTGCCTTGGGCTTCCTGTTGGCCCTGCGCCGCTTGTGCCTGTACCTCTCTCTCCACCTAGCGAAATATCGCGAGGGTGCGCATTAGCAGCAGCACGCTCAGCTGATGTCAACGCACTTTATTTCTTGCCCCGACGTGACGGGCACACACCTGCACGCCAACCTAAAAATTCCGCCCATGGCTTTTACATCACCTGATCTACATTCTCATGAATATGTAGCCAATATAGCGAAAATGATTTTCAAGATTACTTTTCCAGCTGTGGCAGAGTCCACTCTCAAACGTGTATCATCCAGCTGCCCTTTAAAACTCTTAACAACTAGCCTTGCTTTTGCCTTTTAGGTCCCATTTGCAAGGACTTCTTCAGTACAAATCCGCCTATGTGGCAAAACTGAGTACCTCCTATCTGTTTTTTCAGAATAAGCTTTAAACACTCTCCAACTATCTAACTCACTTTGTTTTGCTTCTCTTATTAGTTTATCCTGAAGTTTATTGGCAGCACCAAAACTTAATGGTCAAGAGGACTTCAGTGTCTAATTCTGTTCTGAGGCAGGTCTGTGGCTATTATTTCATTATCTAATCTATTCAAGCCACAGCCACTATTTTCATTTTTATGTTTGTCAGACCTTCTCCTGCAAGATCTTCCTTTTGCACCATTACAGGTTCTTTCCCCAGTCTGAGATAGTTTCTAATGCAAGGTTCACTTCTGAACTCACTATCACCATTTGACTGAGTTTTCTTACTTTCGACTCTTTCACTCCATTTTGCCAGTCTTGGCCATCATCTTGTGCATCAACCTCAATATCTAAGTTTGTCAGTAGCTTTTCCTGCAGATCCCACCATTGTCACCTCCCTCCATTCATTAGACTCACATTACCACGATCCAGTCCATAATCCACCATATTGTTCCTCAAAGCCTTCATCACCAAGCACATTAACGTTTGAGATAAAAGGTGCCTCTTTAATTTCTATCAACTGCTCAGAGTCTGAGATTTGATAATTAATTCTGATTAATCACACAGCATGAACCGTAACAGTTTGATTGCCATATTTGATAAGTGCGCTCTTACCATTACAACCTATTAGCTTACCAGGGTCTTTCCATTCCCTATGACCTTCTCTTTTTTGGCATACAAAATCTCTTAAAATTAGTTCTGTCTGAGGTGGTCTTATTCTAAATCTCAGTGTTCTATAAATTTTCGCTAAGACTTCAGCCTTGATGAAACCTGATTTTCCTGCATTCAAACATGGAGAAGAAATTGAACTAATTGTATTATGACCTGGAGCAGGAGGACAATCACACAGCACATAAGACAAATTTAGATTTTGCCCATACAGTAACTGATAAAGGCTATATCTTCCAACCACCTCAACAGAACTCTTAGCATGTCAGAGCAATTGTCAATTTACAGACTGGTTGATCAGCTAAAATTTTATTCACTATTTCCTTGATTACGCATGATTCCTTCCACAAAAACCATTGCTGAAAGGGCTTTCAACTGTTATATTCATGGCTATGTTATCCATGTTTTCACACATATCTCTGAATTCATCATTCCCAGCAAATTCCCCTTTATTATCAGTCAGAAGCTTTGCTGATGTCCCAAGTCCAGTTCCAATCCATTTTTCTCTATATGTTTTTAATAATAGAAATACTAAATCTAGTTAGCAGATCAATAAAATGTAGGTTGAAAATATTTCTATTTTTGTCTCATATCTTTATCTCCATGCAAAAGTTAAAGTCATATGCCAATGGAAGTCTTATAATAGGATGTGACATTGTCTTTCAATACCTTTTATAGATTTCACAATGTTCACTAATCTATTCTCTTAGCCTTATATATTCATCAACCACACCTGCATCCTTTAGTAGGATTTTTAACCAGTGTCAAATAGGGTGAGCAAATTGTCTGTGTAACTTAAAGACAATTTGTTTCTTTTCTCTCTTATCCTTATCACCTAATGTCATTTATACTTGTCAAACTTTCTGACAAAAAACATTAGGTTTTGTTCGGAAGATATAATAATGTCCTGACTGGGTAAACTGCAGATTGATTGTTTTTCCAAAAATAATTGCTTTATCATGTTATTATGTTCCATATCAAGTTACATTTGTGCCCTTTTCATAGAATGTTTACTCAACAGCATGAGCATCTAAACAGAAACTACATCAGTATTTATAAAATGGCTTACTCCAGCAATATTTCATGGAACTACACCTTTCCTTAGTGACCTCAATGTGTTGCCATTGCCAAACATAAAACAAGTATTAGTTTTTTAATTCCTTCACCTTGTGTCCATTCCCACTACTTAGTGAATCGGGATAATATTTTAACCAATTTATACCACATGCTGTTGAAGCAAAAGCACAATTAAAGGAGCTTGCAAACAACACATTCATCACAGGACTAAAACTCCTGTGATGAGTATAATTTATTTGGATTCATCATTATTTTCATCCTCTTCCTCAGAATTCTCTTCATCATATGTCATTTCAAGGACCCTGCCTCTTTGCTTTGGGAATTTAATTGCATAATGATACTCTGATTCACATCTGAAGTACTGAGCTGTTCTTTAGGCATTCCTGGGATTCATTTACCTGCTATTAAGAATGATGGGCAGCTCCCCAAGGCTGTAGGTCCAATAAGTGGGAGAGGTGGGCACTCCGAGGAAAATCAGAAATCACTGGCCAACAAAGAAGGGCTGCGCTGTAGACTCCCAAAGCCGATAGTGACTGCAAGGTGGAGGGAAATCCCTTCCACAGGATCGAACATGGTTATGATTGCGACCTATCATCCACACAGTGCCATCATTATGTCATGGGTCCTCCTGCTCCAATGCCTCCCCCCAACTCCCTATCTGACTCATGAAGGTCACCTCTAATGAGCTAGCAGCCTCCGCTCATAGCAGGGAAAGCTCCACTTGTGGAAAGTTCCAACCATGGGATAATATCACTCCTAATTGGGACGTTAGTCACACTAATTGTCTGCCTGCTTCTATGGATCATGCAGCTGTTACCAGCCCAACCTGTAAAACTTCCCCCCATGGCTCCTTCCTATTTTACCAGGCCCCTGCCCCCTATCCCATCTCCACGTGCCTGGAAAATCCAGCCCTCACATTCCAAATATATAGATCCAAACAAACCAACACAACTGAGCCTGCTCCTATAGGAGTACAACTGAATCCCCAGTTAACACCCACTGCCTGAACACAATTAAATACTCAATTACTGTACAATTAACAACCTGAACTAGTCAGACCTCGAAAAAAAAATAATATGGCATTACAATCCAAGACAACATGGTCACAGGCAGAGAGGTTTGATTAAAATCTTTTAAAAAATTTTTGCTGCAGACATATAATAAATGCTGCAGAATTCTGAATGATTTTTCATGTTTTGCTATTCCTCAGAACAGGAGTGTTTCAGGAATATTTTTGTTCTTGTGATGTAACATTTCTTAAATAATACAACATAGTTTCATACTCAGATATGCTGGAAGCTTTTGCAATGTATAGAATATTAAAGTCAAATTGCTCAGAATCAACTTCTTCCAATGCATAATGTGAACAACAAAATTGCAAAGACAATTACAGTTGAACTATGAGCTTAGTGTCATAATAATATATGGGCTTAAATCAAAATGTCTTTAGACTGAAGAGAAGCTAATGTACTACACTAACATTGTGTGCATCTATTATAGCAAATCTGCACTTTTTATGGAAGTCTGTTAGACTGCTCCCGTTTCCTGGATTATTGAGCTCCCCAATGATTCATCCAATGTTTTATTGTTGCAGTACATTGGTTGAACCCCTGTATCTCATTGTTGGGACATGCTTGGTTTTTATTTCCTTCTATAATTATGGTGATTTTTTCCAATTACATGCGTGCTTTTAGACAATTTTTTAAAAGTTTAACATTCTCCACAATACAGATTTAAAAAAGAAAACTGGGTTGAAGTATGCATTTCACAGCACATAGGATAAAACTGAATGAGAAAGCTACAGAAATAATCTATTTAATAGTGACTTGATAGTGCAAAATTATTCTAATGCACAGACATAGAAAACTAACAAATACAATTATCTCATCAACTCTTCAGTAAAGTTGGATTAAACAGATTAAAACTGTAGAAAAATACAGTCTTTGAAACATAATGTTCAAATAAGAGGCTCTGCAAACCTTTTCCTTTTTCCTTACAAAAGTCAACATAAGCTTATTGAAGTCAAATATGGCTCAAAAAATTGAGGAAGGATTCATGCATAGTTCCTGGTATGTAATACTATTGTCAGGCAAATGAAACTGCCTGGACCATTCAGACACTGACTCATTTAAGTTGATTGGGATGGATTTAATAAAGCCCGTCATGGCGGGAAACATGGCGGCCAGGCACACTTAATCATTGGAGAGGCCCCTGCTAATTAATGAGCCAATTGACACCCATTGTTCCTGAACCCATTACAATTTAGTGGTGTGGCTCAGGGATTAAATGGGGCCTGCACAGCTTTCCGCTGCCTCCCAAATGCCAACCAGCAAACCCATGAGAAGCTACCAATCTCTATTTGGGCAGCAGCTCTCGGCAGGCAGGGCCAGTTCCGCTGGGGTCTCCAATTGCCTGGAAGGCCTGACAGTAGCCACTTAAGTGTCTGAAGACCACTTGATTCTGTCAGACCTCCTGTATGGAACTGAGGGGGGTTCCTTGCCAGTTCTCCAACCAGTGGGCAAGACCACACCCCCACCCTCGTCGGTCCAACAGAATACCAACCTAAATGTAAATTCATTCAAATACCAGTCTGTAACAGCCATTGTAGATTAAAAATTAATTTGCAGTTTTCTTCATCTGAACAGTGTTCCATTGATGATTGGATATGATAATGTGAAGTCTGGATATTTCCATTTACTTTTCATGACTGTCAAATAAAGAGCCATTTTTGCCTGGATCAATGAAAACATGAAAAATATGAATAAATACTGCATGATATTGGCCAAATTTTATAAAGGATCCTGAATGAAGATCTGCACTTGATTTAAAATAAATAAATATTTAATGGTGTGCAGCCATAATTCATGAATAACTCATGAACCTGCTTTTTTTTTAATGAATCTTTTTCCAACCCCAGTGAAAACTGGAAATAAGACTATGCGTATGTCACAGTCCTCAGGTGAAAAAGCCTAATACCCCACACACACCCTCACCCCCCCTACACTCATTGTGGCAAACATGGTGATATGTTAAGGAGAGAATTGCACTCTATTATTTTTGAATATGTTTTATTATAATGCAACAGCTGCAACATTAAATCTTCCTTCTGAATGATGCTTGAGAAAAATAATTTCATTGTTAGCGTGAGACCTTTTAATCCAGTTGTGAAAATTATCCACGTTTACAACATGAGAAAAAAATTAGAGAATGTGTGGCAGTGGAAGGGGATAATTGTTCATGGTTGCTACGCTGAGTTGTAACCCAACTTGTTTAAATATATTTTTGGGGCCATAATATGATTATTGTAACAAATAGACAAAAAGGACAATGATAAAGGTGCAAGTATAGCAAGGGTTTAATGGATAATGGGTAAGGGTAAATGTTGCATCGCATTAGGAGGCTCATGTGAAAGTGGATTTTGCCTCAATAAATACAGGAAGGATTCATGAATAGTTCATGTTATGTGATACCATTGTCAGGAATTGAAGCTGCCGGGACCATTCAGACACTGTCTCATTTAAGTTTATAGGGCTGGGTTTAATACAGCCCACTGCGGTGGGAAACATGGCAGCCGGATACCACTTAATCACGGGCGGGGCCCCAAGTTAGCCTCCTGGCGGCAGGAAGTCCGTTAGGGTCATTACTGAACCAATCGACACCCATTATCACTGAACCCACTTCAGGTGGCTCAGGAAATAAATGGGAGCAGCACAGCTTTCCCATGCCTCCCAAACACCACCCGGAAAACCCTGTTGTCATACACTGTGTGCCTGATCGAGGGACCCAGCATTAGGAAGGGGAGGCACTATGCAAGAAGTTAGTAAAACTGATGCTCGATCCTCTATTGCCAAAACAACAGATCATCTCAAACAAAAACAGAATTACCTGGAAAAACTCAGCAGGTCTGGCAGCATCGGCGGAGAAGAAAAGAGTTGACGTTTCGAGTCCTCATGACCCTTCAGCCGAACTGAGTAAAGTTAGGAGAGGGGTGAAATATAAGCTGGTTTAAGGTGGGGGGTGGGGTGATGCTGCCAGACCTGCTGAGTTTTTCCAGGTAATTCTGTTTTTGTTTTGGATTCCAGCATCCGCAGTAGTTTTTTGTTTTAGATCACCTCAAATACCAATCATCTGTCTCAAGAACATGCACCTAGCTAGAGAAGCTAAATGAAATGAGCTTGGGTGTGTTGTGCTATTGAAGAGCACTGCATTTTTGTGCAAAGGAATCACAATCGATTGAATTGTGAGTCAATTAACTGCTTTATATACAGCATCATAAAGATCAGAAACACCAATGAAAATGGAAATAATTGCCTTTGATCATTGCCTAATTACTCAGTTAGTCACACAACAATTATTTAACACAATTGTGAAGCATGGACCCTTGTGATTTTAAAGCTCATGCGGGCTACTGTTTAACAAAGCCATCACTACTATAACAGCAAAATGTTTAAAAGTATTAGCCTGCAATAGAACTGAAAGGGAGCTTCAAGCACTTAACATCCCTGGGCACTCCGCCTTAAGCTTTGCTGAAGCTTTATTAGGGTAGATCGCTTGATGATGCTAAGACCCAAGAGACAGTCTGCATAAAATGCAACATATATTTGGCAGCAAAGTGAAAATTTGTTCAGAATAAAGTAGCAGCTGTAATTTGTATATTAACATTTCATTACCTGTTGAGGTATCCTCATTTACATTAAACGCTACCAAATGTGATTAATGTACATTATGGGGAATGTTCTGTGGCTCTAGATGTACAGACCAAGCACAGAACTGCAAGCACAGAATTTTTAAAAAGTGTCCAGTACCATTTGTAACTCCTCAGATAACGAATCAATACTTGTCTGCATGCAGCAAGACCTGGACAACTTTGAAGCTAAGGCTGATAAGCAACAAGTCATTTTTACAACACACAAGTGCCAGGCAAAGACCATCTACAACAGAAGAGAATCTAATCATCTCCTCTTGACATTCAACAGCAATATCATCACTGATTCCCCCACCATCAACACCCTGGAGAATCACCAGAAATTTAACTGGACCAACCACATAAATACTGTGACTACAGGAGCAGATCAGGGATTGGGAATTCTGCAACAAGTATCTCACTCCCTGACTCCACAGGCCCCTTCAACATCAACAAGGCACAAGGTAGGAATGTGATGGAACACTGGATGTGTGCAGATCCAATAACACTCAGGAAGCTTGACACCATCCAAGACAAAGCCACTTGATCAACACCCCATCCACCTTAAACATTCACTCCCTCCAACACCAAAACATGATGCAGTGTGTACTACCTACAAGATGCACTGCAGCAACTTGCCAAAGCTCCTTTGGCAATACCTTCCAAACCTGTGACCTCCATCATCCAGAAGAACAAGTGCAGCAAGCATAAGGGAGCATACCCACCTGCAGCTTCCTCTTCAAGCATGCATCCTGACTTTGAATTTTATTGCCATTCCTTTACTGGATCAACATCTTGGAACTCCTTCCCTCACAGCACCTTGGGTGTACCTACACCAGTGGTTCAAGAAGGCAGCTCACCACCACGGTCTCAAGGGCAATTAGGGATGGGCGGTAAATGCTGGCCTTGCCAGCAATGTCTACATCCTATGAATTAATTTTTAAAATGAAGAAACTATATGGCTGCTTTCAAAACTGTGAAGGATGTTGGGATAGTTGTCAGTTTAAAAATTGACACCTGAGTTAAGGGAAACTTGAAAAATGCGAGATAGACTCTTTTTGCAGTACTCTTCATCTTATCTGGTAAAGCTGGAAACTTAATAATTGAATATCGACCATGGAGCTTTTTGCCTGCCCAGTGATTCATTAGTCAGGCATTAATACACTGTCACTCCCTTTATACTGGGAGAATTTGTCCAAAAACCTCAGTCTATGTTCACAGGCATACTCCTAAAGCCAAGTGAACTGATAACAAACAGTGACTACTACATCCCATGAAAGAATTTTTTTAAAATCCTGGATTATCCCAACGGGCAGAATATTACCCTCAGCATGCGGGCGTGCGCCCAACACACCCGAGCTCAAAATGACGAGGAATGACATTGGGCGTGCATCCCGATGCCATCGCGCAGTCTCACGATATTTCGCTTGGCAGACGTGCACCGGAGTCGGTTGCGCGCCAGTTGATAATTAAAAGGCCTATTAAGGCCATTAACAATCTAATGAAATTCAAATTTACGCTACCCTTCAACCTTAAGGTTGGCGGGCAGGCAAAAAGGCCAAGCAGCCTTTACATTTTTTAGGAAACTTCATCCAAGAGCAGGATGAAGTTTCCTAAAGCAAATAAACATTAAATAAAAACTTTATTTTTGAATTAAAAACATGCCCCAGCTCATGTGACAGAGTCATATGAGGAGACATGTTTTATTACATTTTTATTCTCTTCATTTTTTTTTACACAGCGCTTCAATCTCCCTGAGGGGGATTGAGGTGCTCTTTCTCACGCATGTGCGAACTGCACGCTAGGCCCCATCTCCCTCCTCCCCTGCCTGCATAGGCAGAGCTCAGCGCTGCCACTCGCGATCCATGCTGGGTGGGCCTTAATTGGCCTGTCCACATAAAATCGCAGTGTGGAGCCGATCGCGGGTGGCGGTCGGATTCCTGACTGCCGCCACCCGCCTCCGCCGAGCACCTCCACCAAGGGCAAAATCCTGCCCTATGTGGTGGTTTTTGTAAGGACAATATATTTCCAAGTCACGAAGGTGAGTGGCTCGAAGGGGAACTTGCAGGTGGTGGTGTTCCCATGTATCTGCTGGCCTTGTCATTTGAGATGGTAACAGTCGTGGGTTTGGAAGGTGCAGCCTAAGGTGCCTTGGTGAGTTTTTGCTGTGCATCTTTATGCTGTCACTATTGTGGAGAGAGTGAATGTGGAAGGGGTGCTAATCCTGGAAGGTATCAAGCTTCTTTACTGTTGTTGGAGCTGCACTCATCCAGACAAGTGGAGAGCATGCCATCACACCCCTGACTTGTGCCTTGTAGATGGTGGATAGGCTTTGGGGAGTCAGAGGTGAGTTATTCACCACAGGGTTCATCGCTTATGGCCTGCTCTTGTAGCCACAGTATTTATATGGCTAGGCCAGTTCAGTTTCTGGTCAATGGTAACCCCCAGGACGTTGATAGTGGGGGATTCAGTGATGGTGATGCCATTGAATGTCAAGGAGTAATGGTTAGATTCTGTCTTGTTGGAGATGGTCATTGCCTCGCACTTGTGTGGCGCAAATGTTCCTTGCCACTTGTCAGCCCAGGCCTGGATATTGCCCAGGTCTTGGTGCATTTGGACATGGACTGCTTCAGTATCTGAGGGGTCATGAATGGTGCTGAACATTGAACAATCATCAGTGAACATCCCCACTTCTGACGTTATGATGGAGGGAAGGTCATTGTTGAAGCAGCTGAAGGTGGTTGAGCCTAGGACGCTACCCTGAGGAACTCCTGCAGTGATGTCCTGGAACTGAGAGAATTGACCTCCAACAATCACAACCATCTTCCTTTGTGCTAGGCATGACTCCAACCAGTGCAGAGTTTTCTCCCTGATCCCTATTGACTCCAGTTTTGCACAGGCTCCTTGATGCCACTCTTGGTCAAATGTTGCCTTGATGTCAAGGGCAGTCACTCTCACATCGCCTCTGGAGTTCAGCTCTTTTGTCCATATTTGAACCAAGACTGTAAAGAGGTCAGAAGCTGGGTGACCCTGCCAGAACCCAAACTGGGTGTCAGTGAGCAGGTTATTGATAATCAAGTGCTGCTTGAAAGCATAGTCTCACATTTATGCGGGAAGTAACATGAATATTTGTAACTACATGAGGGGTAGCTTTGTTGTATCAACTATTTAAAGTGAAAATTACCTTTTGATTTGAAATGTCCATCTCCTGTTAATTAATGATTGAATTATTTGATTTTAGTTGGTATGTTACAGTAAAAGTTTGAAGAATTGAAATCTTGTCCGTTGGTTTTCTTTCTTTTGACTTAATGGGGATTCCTTACTTTCAAAAGTTATTGTTCTTTATAGGAATCATAACAGTTCACTATGACTTGAGGCAGAAGTTCATGAATTCAAGAGCTAAGTCAAGGACTTGAGTGCCAGGCTGATAATTCACTGCTGTACTGAGGGAATGCTGTCATAATGTAAGTACCACTTTTCTGATGGGAGATTAAACCTGTTCAGTTGCCACTACTTGAACAACAAAAAAGTTTCCCTGTTGTCCTAGCTAAGAGTAATCCCTTAACCAACACCAGCAAAGCAGATTTATTGGTTATTTAATTCTTTCTGCATTTGACCTCACTTTGTGCAAATCAATGAATTGGCTATGAAATACTTCTAGATCTTTTGAAGATGAAAAAGACACTATGTTATTGATAATTACTTCTCTTTTACACAATTGGACAATGCTTCCCACATCTACATCGGTAAAAGTCAACTAACCAGTCTAATTGACATTGAGAAATATCCTGGTGTTTGCTTGTACGCTTTTGTTTACTTATACATAAATCACCTTCGGGACATCCTATCTCTTCTTCAGCGTGGGCATAGTCTGTGATGATAGTTCTATAGCTTGTGTAGAGCTATTAGGCTTGATGGGAATCTAATCCCTTCTTGTTCCATACATTCTATGTTATCATTTAGGATTAAAACTTCAAGGAGGAAGACTGTTACATGAAAATTAAGATAGGAGAATATTTTCAATACTTGAAAGGGATATTGGGAACAGGAACCCACCAAGACTTGTATGGTCAGTGAATAGAACCCAACAAAGTTTTCAACAACTTCAGTTGCTCAATTATTTGAATCTTAGATACAAATGGTTCCAAAGTGTGTAACATCATGAGTGATTGAATATTACTATTATTCTTCTCCAAAGAATCTCCTTGCAATTTGCCTTCAATGACCTTCAGTCGTTACATTTCACACAGCAAATCCATAAACGGAATATGAATTTTCTGAAACTGTAGTCGGTATAACTGAACATATATATTTATAAATGAAGATGCTTAGGTGTATCATTGTTTCAGTTTCTTCAAAATAAATTATTGACATGTATCGAAGCATCCCAAAGTTTCTTTCATATAAATAATGGCCAAAAAAACTACAGAAGTATTTAGATAAAAACAAAATACTGTGGATGCTGGAAATCTGAAACAAAAACAAAAGTTGCTGGAAAAACTCAGCAGGCCTGACAGCATCTGTGGAGAGAAAGATGGAGTTAACGTTTTGAGTCCATATGACTCTTCTTCAGTTCTAAATTGTGTTCTGCTAATGCTGCACTGCAGAAACACCAGAAATGACAAGGTGTTCTTGTCATTCTGTAAATAACCCCATTAATAACTGCATGCATCCTAATCAAATAGAGTTCAGTTTGAAAAAAAACTTTCCTATTTCTCCAGGAGCTGTTACTTACTATCACTGAAATGAATGGGATGGAGATACTGAACACAAAGGTTTATAAACCCCTCAAACTTCAAACTTTCATTTATTCAGCATTGGAATTCATTGAATTTCTATGTTGTACATTTATTGTAAATATAAACTTTTCCCAGATGACTAATATATACAATTATTGTGTTGCTCTCAACATATGAAAATGTCATGAAACAACAATTATTTGTCCAATGAGCAAGATTTATTGATTTTAAAGATCAATATTCATTTCAGTCCTAAGGTCTCTTAAGGCTACACATACTCACTTTTCTTTCCACTACCATAGAAATATTTGAAAAACTGCAGTTGCATCAACTATTTAGGAAAAAATGTATTGACCTAATTTAACATCTGCACAAAGTTCATGGCCTGTAGAAGTGTTATTTCATAACATCTGGAATAACCTTAAGGCCATATATCCACCAGGAAAAATCCTGGAAACATGTTACCCAAAATCCTTAAGCTATGTTCCTGATAAATTCTGTTCTCCATTCTATTTATTTTTTTAAAAAGAAAAGAATACCTTGAAGTAAAAATGTTTCTTTGGACGATTTGAAAGTTCTGTATTATGAAGAAAAGTATCCTTTTTGATGCACTAACATTGTCATGAGAAATCTTTTATTTCTGATGTATCTTTCTTCAGAATTGAATGGATTGTCTATTGTATAATTTTGCATTAAACCAATTGTTTTCTATTGTAAACCTTTTAGATCTCAGAATATATAGAAAGATATAGAAATATGCTTGAAAAATCTGTGCAACTCATCATTTGTTGTTACATTTTAGTACTATGTTCTCCTTTATAAAAGTGCAGAATTAATCTAGTAAAATGAAAGCGTACATTTCCTTTATGTTTGCAGGTTGAGCAAATACTCATAAAGCAGACCTTTATAATTTTGTCACGGTATTTTGGTTAGGAGTGCATTTTGAAGTAATATTTTCTGTATTTCCTTTTGCAGAGAGCCATGTATGCATTGTGTTAGAGGCTGTAACATGTCAGAAAACATTATAATTAGGATCTGTTCAAAGTGTGGAAATTTCCTGGAAACTTGCACTATTTGAAAGGCAGATCTATGTTGATGGATCTGTTTTTCAGCACCAAAGTCCCCAAGGAAATACATGTGAGTTATGCCTCTATTCACACTCTGTCATATTTTTCCAGAAGCTTTTGCATCAGTCCACCAAATCCTTCACTGAAAACTTCATTATCACAACTCTGCAATATCCCCACTCTCTCGCTTCCCCCCCTACACACTCCAACCCACTGACCACTCCCCATTTGTGGTAATGATTATCACAAATTTCCTGCATTTAGACCAGCTTTTGAGTCACAGGCATCTAAACAGAAAAGTAATGGCATATCTGAGACCTAGATCACCTGGTATCAACGTAATTCATGCTACTCTCAGAATTCTGAGCCTGGGAGGAATATTACAGCATAGAGGCGTCACCTCCATACACTGCATCCATCTGATTTCTTTGATTTTTTTTCAACTTCTCTGTTACTGATAACTTCCATTTTGCGAGTTCTGCCATTCAGAGTTCTGTGAGTGTCTGAAGGTGTTAAATATTTTCAGAACCCACATCCCTCTCATCATGCTCAGAAGATCAAAGGGTTGCAACATCTTTTCCACTGCATCGTGGATTGGAAAGATAAGAAGGAGAGGTAAGAGGCAGGCTATACAGGCACCAAGACTGCTGAACTCTCTACTATCCTCACAGAGAATGTACAGGAACACATTGAGATCCCTGATTGAGTTCCTAACTGGCTGTGTCCTTGATGAAGTAACAGAGAGGGAGAATTAGTGCATTAGACATATATATGAACTTTCAAAAGGCACTTGAGAAAAAAATACTAGCACTTGAGAATAAAGGAATGGTGGTAACTTAGATATAAAATTGGCAAATGGATAGATTGCAGAGAGTAGTGGTGATAGGTTTTTCTGATCGGGGAGATATAATGGAATCCCAAAGAGTCTGTATTAGGATCATTTTGTTTCTTGTTGCATATAAATGAGCTGGACTTGGGCGATGATACAAAACTTGGGAAAGTAGTAAATAGTAAATGGGATAGTAGCAGACTTCAGGGGGAAATAGACACACTAGTGAAAAGGGTAAACACACGTCAGATGCAAATTAATGCAGGTAAGTGTCGTGATTCATTTTGGGAGGAACAACAAGCAGGGACATTATAATCTAAATGATTCAATTTTGAGGATGTGCAATAGCAGAGAGACCTATGGATTCATGTTCACAAATTTTTGAAGGTGGCAGGGCAGGTTGATAAGGCAGTTAAAAAAACTATGTTATAATTAGCTTTGTACACAGAGGCATTGACTACAAAAACAAAGGAGTCATGCTAAACCTTGACAGATCACTGGTTAACCCTTAGCTGGAGTATTGAGTACAGTTCTGGACTCTCTAGGAAGAATGCCAATACCCTGGAGAGGGCAGAGAGGAGGTTTACTAGAATGATGCCAGGGATGAGGGTTCAGTTATGTGTTGAAATTAGGGGCAGAATTTTTTGCATGGTGTGCGGGCGCACGCCCGACCGCTTGAGCACGATGATGTTGGGCAAGCGTCCTGACGTCATTGCGCACTTGCGCAATATTTCAGTCGGTGCACACACGCAAGATTTCGAAGTGCACCCACCAACAAGTAAGAAGCCTATTAAGGCCATTACGGTAGTAATTAACTGAGATTTTTCATTGCCCGTCCAACGTTACAGTTGGCGGGCAGGCGAATCAACCTTTGCATTTTTCAGGAAACCTCATCCATGGGCGGGATGAGGTTTCTGATATAATTTAAAAAAACAAAAATGTTTGGACAGAATTTTCATCATCCATATGACCCGTTGACTGATTCTGATGCGTGGGCATTTTTTCCTGGATTTTACAATCTTTATATTTTGCATTTAAATTCTTCAGCTCCCTGAGGCAGCTCTCTGCCTTCAGGGAGCTTTCATACCAGTCTAGAAAACAATTGTTTTTAAGGTGCTCCCCTGTGCCTGCACTGACTTCAGCATTCACCCTCCTCCCGCCCCAACCCCAGCAGCACTGAGGCTTTTAGTGCGCCTTTCACATTAATTGACCAGCTGGCATGAAATTGCAGTTGGGGGGAGCGATCGTGGTCAAGGGTCCATTCCCCAGCCGCTCCCGGGCCCGCCGATAGTGGGTGCCTGCCGAACTAAAAATCCCCCCCTCAAGAAACTGGGATTGTTCTCCTTCGGGAAGAGAAAGGTGACACTTGGAGATATTCAGAATTATAAGGGATTGTGATTGAGGGATTTGATTTGAAGGAGAAATTATTTCCTCTAGCGAGTAGTTATGTAATCCAAAGTTCGTGGATTTAAAATAATTGGCAAAAGAACTACAGGAGAAATTAGGAGAAATTTCTTCACATAGTGGGTTGCTAAATCTGGAATGCACAACCTTTCTGGTGGTGAAATCAGGTTCCGTAGCAACTTTCAGTGGCAAATGGACACATACTTGACATAATTGGCATGAATATGCAAAGAAAGCTGGTGAATGGGACTAAGTGGTGAACAGTTGTTTTTCAGACTGGTATGAAGTATACATTGCTGTCCCTCAGGACTCTATCTTAGGACCACTGCTCTTTTTGAGATGCTCTTTGATCTGTTTTTTCAATGCCTGTAAGTTTACTTGGACAAGATTAAGAGATATGAATTGAGGTAAAACTTCTGTTATCAATGCTACAAATGACTGTCTGATTAACATTTTTATAAGGTTGTAAGAGCAGCAGTTGTTTTCAAAGAAGACTTTTTAATGGGTGCTTTTCTTCATGAGCATTTCAAAAATTTCCCAGCATTAATATATGGCTCATTGGTTCTGTACATAATGCACAATGGATGAGTGGGCATGGAGGATGCAGTAGGCATGAAAGGAGCATGAAGGGAGCATGGGGGATTTGAGACGGCATGGGTGACACCTTTTAAACTTACCTGTCAAAAGGTTCCTGAAACCAGACTATGGTTCATGACTCCTCTGAGGTGCAGTGAACCATGTCTCTTCCCAAACAGGCTCAATTCCATGAAATTAACGTGGGGTCTAAAATGCCCACTCCTACATTGGAGTAAGCTAGGGCTGGATTGCTGAGTGTGGGCTCCCTACCTGAACCCTTATCCCGCCACAAAAATCCTACATGCCAGGGATCGGGGTGGGAATCCTGGAATTGGGTCTCACACGCCATTTTAAAATTCCCCTACCTCCTTTCCTAAATGACAGATGCATGAAAATCCAGTGATTGGCCAAAGAAGCAGTTGCCGTATGAGGATTTTTAAAAACTCAGTGAGACATTGTGATCTGGAATACACTGTATAAAGGGCTATTGGAAGCAGATTGAATAGTAACATTTAAAAGAGATATAAATATTTGAAGGGACAAAATTTATAGGGCTACGGGAGAAAGAACAAGGGAGTGGGATGAAATTGATATATTGAATAACCTCCTCCTGTGGTGCATCATTCTTTGGTTACAACAGTGACTATGCTTCAAAAAGTACTTTATTGGCTGTAAAGTGCTTTGGAACATCTTAAAGTCATGAAAGGCACTATAAAAATGCAAGTCTTTCTTTCTTTTCTGCATTTGTCTATTGATTTTGATGAAGATGACATTTTGACCTCGACACATATTTTCTTTTCCCTTTGTTGTTTTGGAATATGTTAGGTCTGTATTCCAACAAGGAGAAACTGTAGGCGTATCGGGGTATTTACTTAAAAGCTAGTTTATTTATACTATTTACAATATGTACACAGTGGGTTATAGAGAAGGAATATCTGCTCTCAGAGCTGCCCATCTGCTGCCTAGAGTACCTAGCACGTGATGCCTGATGTTAGCGCTACATCATCATGTACCTCTTAGATTAGCATATCCAATTCCATTAACCCTTTATTCTACATTTGTCACTAATACTGGAGGGAAAAAAACACTGCAAGAATAAAACAGCAGCTGAAGTTTTAGGCTTCAATGGGGGCAAGCACGAAGGGATCAGGTGCAGAACTTCACACTGTCAACTTTTGTGACCTAGTGTTAACTTCTGTTAAAAACTCATCATCGGAAATATCTAATGGACTCCATTGTATAAGTTTAAATTTATTGTGTAAAATTAATCCAACATCCAAAGGCCCATTTGCCAATTTGTAATTGAAGTCATGCCAGAGTCCTTTTCCCACAACCATTATCCATTTATTTATGTGGTTAGCGCTTAGTTTTATACTAACTGTCTCCATTCTTACAGTAGCTGTGAATCTTACATTTTTCCCTTTCTTCCAAAGACAGCAATGTCATCAGGAATGTCATCTCAATCCGTGACCAAATGTAATATAAGACACTTGACATCAATGGATTTCTGTCATTGTTGTAGACAAGAGAGCTTTAAATTCATATCTTTTCAGTTTTTATTCCATATCAGCACTCAACATAAAAGCATAGTTATTATATTGCTTTTAATGCACCTACTGAATGTTGCTTTGGTTATTTAGGATTTATATGCCATTAAACACAATTGTATAAATCAAATCAAATGCCAAGCACTAAATATGCAAGTTAAGCCTTGCAGACGACCCATAAATGCTATAAACTTCTGAACTTTGAGCTATCAAATTACAGTATGTTCAATATAAAAAGCTCTCGTAGTTTCAAATGTAATCAGTTATTAACAATTCTTATCTAATATGTTCTGTCAACATAAAAGGGCATGGACAATTTTTCAAGAAGACTGGAAAAAAAATCAAATCTGATTACCTATATTTTGAAGTGATAAGTTGTATAAGGTACAATAATTGGTGCTTTTAATCAAATCTGATGAAACTGAAATTGGCCTTGACTGCTTTGGCTGCTCCAGGACCTTGGAAATGTGCTGATATTCATCAACATCTCAACCAAAACACTCATACCTAATAGGACATAATTATGTTTCATGTTGGTACTGTACATCAGTGATTTGCAGGAGAAAAAAAATAGAACAAAAACAGAATTACCTGGAAAAACTCAGCAGGTCTGGCAGCATCGGCAGAGAAGGAAAGAGTTGACATTTCGAGTCCTCATGACCATTCAACAGAACTGAGTAATATTGGGAGAGGGGTGAAATATAAGCTGGTTTAAGGTGGGGGGATGGGGGGGAGAGAAGTTGGGTGGTGGGGGGGTGGTTGTAGGGACAAGCAAGTAGTGATAGGAGCAGATAATCAAAAGATGTCACAAAGGAACAAAGAGGTGTTGAAGGTGGTGATACTATCTAAACGAATGTGCTAATTAAGAATGGATGGCAGGACACTCAAGGTACAGCTCTAGTGGGGGTGGGGTGGAAAGACTGACAGGGCATTAAAGGTATAGATTTAAAAATAATGGAAATAGGTGGGAAAAGAAAAATCTATATAAATTATTGGAAAAAACAAAAGGGAGGGGGAAGAAACGGAAAGGGGGTGGGGATGGAGGACGGAGTTCAAGATCTAAAGTTGTTGAATTCAATATTCAGTCTGGAAGGCTGTAAGGTGCCTAGTCGGAAGATGAGGTGCTGTTCCTCCAGTTTGCGTTGGGCTTCACTGGAACAATGCAGCAAGCCAAGGACAGACATGTGGGCAAGAGAGCAGGGTGGAGTGTTAAAATGGCAAGCGACAGGGAGGTTTGGGTCTTTCTTGCGGACAGACCGCAGGTGTTCTGCAAAGCGGTCGCCCAGTTTACATTTGGTCTCTCCAATGTAGAGGGAGCATTGGGAGCAACGAATGCAGTCGACTAAGTTAGGGGAAATGCAAGTGAAATGGGCCCTTGGGCGGTGAGGAAAGAGGAAGTGAAGGGGCAGGTGTTGCATCTTTTGCGTGGGCATGGGGAGATGCCATAGGTGGGGGTTGAGGAGTAGGGGTTGATGGAGGAGTGGACCAGGGTGACCCGGAGGGAACGATCCCTACGGAATAGCGCCGGGGGGGTGAAGGGAAGATGTGTTTGGTGGTGGCATCATGCTGGAGTTGGCGGAAATGGCGGAGGATGATCCTTTGAATGCGGAGGCTGGTGGGGTGATACGTGAGGACAAGGGGGACCCTATCATGTTTCTGGGAGGGAGGAGAAGGCGTGAGGGCGGATGCACGGGAGATGGGCCGGACATGGTTGAGGGCCCTGTCAACAACCGTGGGTGGAAATCCTCGGTTAAGGAAGAAGGAGGACATGTCAGAGGAACTATTTTTGAAGGTAGCACCATCAGAACAGATGCGACGGAGGCGAAGGAACTGAGAGAATGGGATGGAGTCCTTACAGGAAGCGGGATGTGAGGAGCTGTAGTCGAGGTAGCTGTGGGAGTCGGTAGGCTTGTAATGGATATTGGTGGACAGTCTATCACCAGAAATTGGGACAGAAAGGTCAAGGAAGGGAAGGGAAGTGTCAGAGATGGACCATGTGAAAATGATGGAGGAGTGGAGATTGGAAGCAAAATTAATAAATTTTTCCAGGTCCTGACGAGAGCATGAAGCAGCACCGAAGTAATCATCGATGTACCGGAGAAAGAGTTGTGGGAGGGGGCCGGAGTAGGACTGGAACAAGGAATGTTCCACATACCCCATAAAGAGACAGGCATAGCTGGGGCCCAAAATAGATCCAGGCATATAAATTCTGGATTTGATTTATGTGTCCAGCATGAACTATTTAAAACTTAGAACTACAAAATTATTTTGAAAAAGACATTGCACCTTGTTGGCAGAGTTACACGATTACTGAAACTTCCAGATATATAACACAATAGACAGTGCACATCTTGAGGCACTGAGAAGCAAATACATGTGCACTGGTGTGTGTATAAGCAGAAAAAAATGTATTTTTAAGAGCATGAAATTATGCCATTAGATCCATAGACACAAATATTTGACTTTGCAGATTTAAATTTCAATCTTATATCTGGGTTAAATAAAAAAGGTTCAGATATTTAGCATTTGAGAAAGAAAATTGCAATGGTTTTCTGTTGCCTGGCTTAAGTAAAAATCGATTCTGCAAGCAATGGTATATGGTACCAGGTCTAATTAGACAACATCTGGAAGGATACAATGCAACTGCAACCAAAGTACACCTAAATCTCATTATTATTGAACTACTGAAGCCATGCATGTTAACTTCACATCGAGATTACACTTGGATCAGGATTTCTATGAATTGAGGATTAAGATATCCAATTTACAAAACAATTGTACCACAACACATTTAATTATTCATTTATTAATTCAACCTAAGTAATCTGATTTCTATATATTGTCATGGAGATGTGCTTTGTACCAAGTAATGATTTTTAATCCATTGGCTGGAAATCTAAATTGAACTTTTAAAAACAGACTTTTTTTGAAACAGAAACTAAAGTGATTTGAACTCACAGCTCAAGATGGTTAACCTCAATTTGCATTACTATATATTCCACATTCCAATTCATTGGAGTGGAGTCAGTCTGTAAAAATCATCAAAGACAATGCCTTCTGGGGAATGTGAAGGATTCACATCTCCTGTCTCATTTGCAAGGCATTTTTGGCAATCACTTGAGGTATTCAACTGTTGGAGCTAGACCATTAAGGCTAATCACTTAGACAAAGGAACTCTGGCTAAATTACCTTCCAGACATGAGCTAATCAGTCACCTTTGGAATACATAGACAATAGATTTTTTGAACCCCGCTGGCATTTAGAGAAGGAAGGTCACATGACAAGTTAACCCTTTGTCTGCTTTAAACACATTTTCTCAGCAAAACCTAAGACAAGCAGTTAGGGAGAAAACATAGATGGGGCCCCTCCTGTCTCCTTTTTTTCTCCAAACTACCTGGTAAGCTTTGAGCTCCATTAGCTGACTGTAATCATCCAGGGACACCTTGCTGCAGACAGATTTCTTAAAAGAGTCCAACCCAGCCCTACCATCTCACGAAGAAAAAACAACTCAGTTGTCTACATCTTTAAATCAGAGGCATCGAGATCAATGAATTCAGCCTGAAGCCAGACAGGTCACCAAACTACAGACTACATGCTCTTTTACCTTTTTTTTATTGATTCTACTTTGGTCAACCTATCCTTCCCTACTCTGTAATCTGTATTTGTGTGTGCGTGTGAACTTTGAGAGTGTGTGTGTGCGAACATCAGTGCGTATTTTAGTTAGAATGGTTTAAGTATAATAAAGGTAATCTCTTTCTTCGTTAAAGTCAAGAAAACCTGTCCTATTGGTTCTTTTTTGACCACAGCATGTAAACAATTAAGTACTCAGGGAATTGGCAAGTATATCTTGTTGTGAGCAAACAAGGAGAAGGCAAAGAGAAGAATCATTTGACCCTCCCCATCTGGTCATAACAATATACACTATTATTTCTGGGTAAATGCAAAGAATTGGGAAACTTTGTTTGGTTCAGGGCTTCTATACAATATACATATATACATGTATAAATGCAAATGCAATGTATAAATTCTTGATTTTTACTTTTATTTCAATGCAAAATTATTGGATGAATAAGATTAAGAAATTGATATGTATTGGTGCTAGTGCTGATCGTGATGTTGCTGGAAGTTAATGTCACAGTTCAGGAGTGCCAGTAAATATTTTGTAAAAGAGCTAGTAAAATAAACAAAAGAGTTTTGAATAAATTAATACTGAATTAAGTTTTAAGGCAACTGATGTATTACTCACTTTTGGTTCTTTGCATTAAGTTATTATGTGAATTGTGTTTCAGTATCCACTTAAAAAATACATTACCTTTTGCATCACAGCACATCCTGTTTGATTGCAGTTATAGAGATGAGTTGTGAATCACTTATTTCTTAATTGATACTCGTTAATGCTATATGGGTAATGTATACCATTGATAAGATTCAGTTCTAAATGCAGTAGCTTCTTTCAAAGATGGTAAATGAGCAGTCACTGTCTAATGTTAAACCACTAGCCAACTAAAAACCGTGCAAATGAATTAGCTGGTGTGAAAATGATGAATAATATATTAACATCTGACATATTCCCAAACCTAAAAAGGAATACAAATCAGAATGAAATGCTTTATAATGGAGACATTGTCCTTATTCCCAAAAAATCTTTCAATTTTACCAGTTCTATTGTTTCTTTCTCTCTCCTTTATTGTTGCTAAGGTCTTCCTGGCAGTCAGGCACGTGATTAAAATGTTGTAGTGCACAAATTGTTATTGCACAAATATTTCCTTTCCCTTTCAGGATAAAATATATAACTGAGATCAGTGCCTTACTCAGTTATCATGAATGAAATGATTGCCTCAGGAAAAGACATGAATAACTTATGAGGTAAAATAAAGGAATGTGAAGTGTTAAGTATGAGCTTGTTCTCAATACTATCAATGCCATAAGGTAAAAAGCATCTAAATTGGAACACAGTCATAGTACAAATGTATTTACCTGATTCTGTATCTATTTCTGATGCTGCACATCAATGATTCTCCCACCCTCTCCCCCATGTGATGAACATGCTGCTCTTTGCAGTCGTCCCTGGGTAGTGTCAGAATTCAGCTCTGTTACAGACAAAAATCTACAATTAGATTTGAACAAAACATACCCTGTCAAGAACTAATCTGTATTGTGTTCCCACTGCAGCTATTTTTCCCCATCCAAGCAGTATAGTGTGGAAGTTGTGCGACATTGTACAATGGGAATATGTAAATTGGAAAAGGTATATGATTCTGTGAAAAATGTAATAACTTTTTTTGTAAAATGCTCAACATGGATTCAAAAATAAGGAATGGTCATTCTAAGAGTTCAACGTGTCATTGAACTGCTGGGGTTTTCAGCGATAAATTCAATTATAAGAACTGTCTATTCTAACACATTTGACACAAACACATAGGGCAGAATTTTCTGCCTGTCGGGCGGGCGGGCCTTACCTAATCTCTGGCGGGCGGGGAGCCGACACCCGCCAGCGATCGGGGCCGCACCGCCATTTTATGTGGGCGGGCCAATTAAGGCCTGTCCAGCATGACGTCCGCCGGGAAGTGCTATGTGCTCCCTGTGTGGGCGGGAGGGGGGGGGCGGGGGGAGTCCCTAAAAGTCACTTCCACTTTGAAAAATATTAAAAATGGAAAAAAAAAATTCCCTAACATGTCCCCTTCATGTGACATGTTCATAATTTACAGAAAAACTTTATTAAAATTTAAAAAACCCTGCATGAAACCTCATCCCGCCGGTGGATGAGGTTTCATGTTTTTTCTATTTGCCGCCGGGGCTCCTGGCCTGCCCACTAACCTTAAGGTTGGACGGGCAGGTCCTTTAATTGTTTAAATGATCCTGTCGATGGCCTCACTTGGCCATTGACAGGTCGGCGGGCCCGCAGCTGATCTTGCTATGTCCCCGCCCTCCTGAAAATTTAAATAGGACGGGATGACGTCGGGGGTTCCGCCTGATGTCATCCTGCGTCATTTTACGTGTCGGCGAGTGGGCCCCGCCCCCTGCTCGCCAATGGCAAAATTCTGCCCATAGGGTGGAATTTAATGGTAACAGTGGCGGCCCTGTCCACCAGTTGGAGAGCCGATCCTCAGCATCTTCACGTTGGCTGTCCCGCCTCCAAGAGCTGCCGGCCAATCAGAGAGAATGTGGCCACTGCAGTGGGCCTAGCTGAAGATCCTTGGAGGAGCCTATGAGGAAAGGTATGTGAGGCGGGATCACTGGTGTGAGTCAAGGAGGCCTTGGCAAGGGTGGGGAGGGTAGGGGTTAGTTTAATGGTTAGGCCGGTGTCTTGCCGCCAGCTGGTCTTTCCATTGGGCACTGTATGCCAGTAGGAGGGACATTCCCACCTGGCCACAGGCATAACAGTCAATGTTTATCTGGTGGGTTACCCCACCTGCCGCTGGTAGAATACCAGCAGCATGGAATTAGGTCCTTAAGTGGCCCTTGTGCCCACTTAAGGGCCTCCATTGGTCTCTAGGCAGGAAGGTTGCCCTTGAGCCTTCCTGCCCCGGATGTAATCAGGGGGAGTCAGGTATAAAACATTTCCAACCAACATATTCCTGCCTGATTATACAAGCCACCCTGCCCCCCTCCTCCCAACCAGCCTCTGTGGTGGTGGGGGGAGCATTTAAGCTCACCCATACTGTACATTAACCTTGGCCACAAAGCAGAGTGTTTGATACCTCATCTGTGGTCTTGATACTGACATGACAGACTGTGAAAAGATCGCATTGAATTATGTTGCTGCTCAAACTGTTTCAGAGTCACACATTTGTAAATGCAAATGTACAACCAAAATACATGTTAATATTGATGTCTGCGAGCATACTGTGGTATGTGGATTCTTTGGTGTCTTGGCATCAGTATACATTGCGGGACATTTTCCTACCAATACTGCAGTGACTGTTATTGTAGCTGGTGTGTTTTTGCATCCTATTCAAAATTTCAACTCAATAAAAATTTGACAAGGTTATACTCTACGCTTTCAATTAATGCAATACACAAATCACATTTGCACAGTACAAGGTGTCTGTGGAAGGGCATTAACTTTTGAATCTGGTTAAGTTGATAATAAAGTCTAATTAATAGAGCAATACTAGCTTCTTGTGTCACACAAATTAAGAATTCATCCTGAAAAGAGTCCTAGCCCTGTTCCTAGTGGGTGCTAACCTACAATTCCTAACTGACCTAATCTTACTGACAAATTATTACAGGTGCGAATGACAAAATAGCATTCTGGTACACAAAGTATATTTTTCTCGGTTGGGGTTAAAGAATATTCTGAGGTACAGCAAAGGAAGCTCAACTTTACATCTAGCCTGTGCAAGCTGATCTGAAAACACTTCATTATGAGTGTTCAGAATGCAAAAGTGTTTTCTTTCCCAGCATAAGTTACCTTCAAAGCCTTGAGTTATTCACTCATTAGCTCCCCTTCTTTCTCCAGGACAATGTGGATCACAAGGCCAAGGAGCAAGCAGGAATTGGCAGAAGACCTGTTCACAACCAAAAGAGCAGGGCACACTTTTTATTCCTTAACTCAATACATAGAGACTTTAGAAAGAATCCTTACTGCTATAAGCTGAACTCATCTTATTATTATCTCAGTATAAACTGGACCTTCATGCTCAACTCTATGGGAGAATGAGGGAGAATGGAGGGGGCATGGGAATATGAGAGTGCATGGAAGGGAAAGGGGGGGTTCAGGGTTCATGGGGGCTATGAGGGGGCATGGAAGGAGCATGGGGATATGAAGGGGACAGATGGGGAATGAGAGGTATGAGGCAACATGGAGGGAACATGGGGACTACAAGTACAAATAGCTGTGTGGAAATATGATGTAGTGGGAATCACAAATGTGTGGCTCCAGGCTGGTGAGACTGGGTGCTTAATATTCAGGGGTACAAAGTGTTCAGAAAAAAATGAAGGGAAAAAGGGAGGTGGGGTAATAGCACTGATTAAGGAAGATATTTCAGTGTTGAGAAAAGAGGAAGCCCTTGAGAATATTTGATTACGAGTTAAGAAGCGAAAAAGGGGGTGGTCACGCTACATGGGGTATCCTAGCTGCCTCCAGATAGTGAGAGAGATATAGAGGACCAAATCTGCAGGGAAATCACAGAGATGTGGGGGACCACTTGGGAAAAGTAACCATCATATGAAAGGTTTTGATTAATAATGAAAAAGAGCAGGGGCCAATCTAAAGTAAAACTTGTAAATTGTACGAGGGCTAACTTCAATGGGAGGAGAGGGAAACTAGATAGGGTAAATGAAAAATATAACTGACAGGAAAAACTGTAATGGAACAACAGGTGATCTTTAAGGAAGAGGTGTTTCAAATTTAGACTAGGCGCATTCCAACAAGGGCAAAAGGTAAGGAAACCAAAGCCAAGGCTCTTTGGATGATGAGTGAGATAGAGAATATGATGAAACAAAAAGAGAGAGCTTGATGGATGTCTGGTGAATTCTTCAAGTGAGAACCAGGTCAAATATAGTAAGTTGAGAGGGAAGGGGAAAGGAAATTAAGACTGGCAAAGATAGAATGTAAAACTGGAATGTCAGTTAATAAAAAAGGAACACAAAAATCTTCTGCCAGCATGTAAATAGTAAGCAGGTAGGCAGGGTGGGTCCTAATTGGGAGAAAAAAAGGGATATATGCTTAAAGGCACAGAGAAAGCTAGAGTACTTAATGAGTACTTTGTATTGGCGTTTATTAAGGAAGAGGATGCTGATAAAATATCAGTAGAAACGGAAATGATACAGGTAATGGATGTGGTGAAAGATAGCAAAAGCAGGGTGTACTGGAAAGGCTGGCTATACTTCATATGGATAAGTCAACTTGTACAAAAGGTTTGCATCCCAGGCTGCTAAAGAAGAGGGAGGGGAGATAGTGGAAGGGTTTGTAATAATCTCCCAATCTTCCCTAGATATGGGAAGGTGCCAGAGGATTGAAGAGTGACAAATGTCATACCCCTATTCAAAAAAGGGTGGAAAAGCATTCCTAGTAACTACACGGTAGTCAGTATAATGTCAGTGGTGGATAAGGTTTTCGAAACTATGGGCTGCCCCAACCCATTGGGCATGTTTTTGACAGGGTGGCATGCAAAATATAATGGGTGGCAAGCCCCACCAGCTTCCTGCCCACCCCCAAGCTGTCCCCCACAATACAGAAGGTGCACGGGCACCAAAATTGGCAGCCCGTCCGCCATTTTAAAAGAAATAATTAAGGATCAATTGAGCTTGTTAACAAGCCAATTCACCTAGATAATACGCTACCTATGCCATAAAATGGTTGACGTGGGCGTGCTGGCAGCATTGGGCAGGCTGTTTTGAAAAAAAGAATTGTAAAAGCGGGAAGGGGGCCCAGCATTTGGCACAGCAACCTTTCCACATCGAGGGCACCCTTCCAAGATGTCATCCTAGCCCTTTTTTCCTCCCCGCATGGCCTCTGAAATGTACCCTCCCAATCACCACTTGCCCCCCCCTCCCCCATCCTCCTAGGCTGATCCATCCAAGACCCCCGACTTACCTGGGTCCAGATGCTATAGCTGCCTTCTTCGTGGGCCTGCTTACAGTTCTAGCAGCACCCACTATATGGTTGTAGTGCTGCTGGGACTGATAGAGCTGCTGGCTAATCAGATTGGCCAGCAGCTCTTGAAGACAAGACTTCCTCCCACTGAGGGGTACAAGTCCCACTCTCGGCCTGTTGAGCGCACCGGCAGCGTGTTATGGCTATAGGTGGCCTTCTTTTAGGTGCGTTGGCTGCCGGCCAACTCTTGCAACAGGGGGGAAATCCAGTCCAATAATCAGGGAAGAAAATCAACAGGCACTTGGAGAGGCTTGAATTCATTAGGAATAGTCAGCATATAGTTGTAGAAGACACATTGTGCTTGGTTAATCTAATTGCATATTTTGATGCAGTTTGATAAAGCAGATGCAATGGATGTTGTCTACATGATTTCAAGGAAGGGTTAGACAAAATACCACATAAAAGGCTGGTTAACAAAATTGAAGCCCATGAAATAGGAGGGTCAATGTCAGCTTGGAAAAGAAATGGGCTTAAGGACAGGAAACAAGTCTTGGTAAATTCTTGTTATTTAGATTGAAAGATCATAGACAATGGTGTTCCCCAAGAGTTGATGTTAGGACTACTGCTTTTTCTAATATATATATAAATGACTTGGATATTGGAATACAGAGTAAGATTTCAAAATATGCTGATGATACCAAACTTGGAGTTGTGGCAAGCAGTAAGGATGACACTAATCAACTAACAGGGCATAGATATGCTAGCAGAATGGGTAGACAAGTGGCAGATGAAATTTAATATAGATGTGAAATAAAAATGCATTTTAACAGAGTGGATAGGGAGACACAATACGGACCTAATGGCACAGTTCTAAGGAGTGTGCAGGGTCAGAGGGAACTGCAGATGCATGCATACAGATCCTTGAAGGTAGCAGGACATACTGAAATAGTAGTTAGCAAAACATATAAGATCTGAGACTTCATTAATAGAGGTCTTGAGTACAAAATCAGGGAAGCTATGCTAAACGTTTATAAAGCTCTGCTTAGCCACAACTGGAGTATTGCATCCAGTTTTGGTCATCACACTTTAGGAAGGATGTGAACATCCTTGAGAAGGTTCAGGGGAGATTTATCAGAATGGTTCAAGGGATGGGGATTTTTAGCTGCACGGTTAGGTTGAAGAAACTGGGGTTATTTTCCTTGAAACAAGGAAGATTGAGGGAAGATTTAATTGAGGTGCACAAGATTAGGACAATTTTAGATAATTTAGATAAAGAAAAGCTGTTCCCATTAGCTGATGGTACAAAGACTAGGGACACAGATTTAAGGTTTTGAACAAGAGATGGAGTGGGGATGTGTGGAAGAAGTCTTTTATGCTGTGAGTTGTAATGGCCTGGAACTCGGTG
The DNA here is from genome assembly GCF_964194155.1 of Cetorhinus maximus. Lineage (NCBI taxonomy): Eukaryota > Metazoa > Chordata > Chondrichthyes > Lamniformes > Cetorhinidae > Cetorhinus > Cetorhinus maximus. The sequence continues at coordinate 70,353,031 of NC_135885.1, forward strand.
CCTACAAGGGTGGTGGAAGTGGAAATGATTAATGACTTTAGAAGGACATTGAATGGGGACTTGAGGGAAATAAACTTGCAAGGCTAGAGGGATAGAGTGGGTGAATGAAACTGACTGGGTTGTCCTACAGAGGACTGGCATGGACTTGATGAGCTGAATGACCTCCATCCGTGCCATAATGAATTTATGACTCTGTGACATAGTAGAACAGAATTGGCGAAACAGAGAGCAAGAAATTGGATTGTGACATTTTTTAGATTTCCGTGACCTGTCCGTGGCCTTTGCTATTGAGGTAACACCATGTAAATTTTGTTTTGCCTCCTCATCTAAATGATTGTACCATTGATCCAAGCAGGGCCCACATTGCTAACCATCTAGTGTTTAGCAGGGGATCAATCAGCATTTGCAGAGCTTACATCATGCAGATAGCCTGCTCCTCTTAAAGGGAGTCTGTCACTCTTAAGCTACATTTAATCACATGAGGCTGTTACTCAATGCAGTGGCTGCAATTCTAAACAAGGGAAATGGAACACCAAGGCAGAGAGATGCCTCTCTGGTTCATGGATCTGGCACTGGAGGCCTTAGGGTAGAGGTAGGCTGGAGCAGGGAGGCCATGTTCCTTTGGGGGAGGTGAGGTGGCAGGATTTAGTCAAAAAGCACCTCAAAAAGAAATGAAGGTGGCCAGAGAGGTCAATTCCAAGGACCTGGAAACAGTGCCACAAGATGTTTACTGATCTTACACAGGTGGTAAAGGTCAGTAAATGCATCTTCACATGGGGGAGAACCTTTGGCTCACCGAGCGGGGGCAGGGCCTGCTCGCTGAGGCATAAAATGACTCGGGTGACATCGGGTGTGCGTCCTGACGTCACCGAGTGTCATTTAGATTTTCAGTTCAGTGGGCACTTGGCCGAGTCGGCTGCGCGCCCACCGAACTGTCACAGGCCTATTAAGGCCATTTAACTAAATTCAAATAATTAACTGAGTTGCCCGTCCAACCTTAAGGTTGGCGGGCAGGCGAAGAGCCCAGGCGGCCTTCGCATTTTTCATGGAATCTCATCCACGGGTGGGATGAGGTTTCATGAATGATTTTAAATTTTCTCAAAACTTTTTACTGAAATTAATGCACATGTCCCAGCTTATGTGACAGTTTCACATGAGGGGACATGTCAAAAAAAGTGTTTCAACACTTTATTGAACTGTTAAAACTTAAAACTAATCTCCCTGAGGCACAGTGGTGCCTCAGGGAGATTTCTCTACGCGAAAGAGTGCACTCCCGACTCAGGGAACGCACCCCCACCCCTAACCCCGCACAGGGAGCGTACAGCGCTTCTGGGTGCCGTCAAGCTGGGCGGGCCTTAAAATGGGCGACCACATAGAATGGCGGCGTCAATCAGGTCTGTGCCCGGATGCGCCCGCCCCTGCACAACCCCCCCGATGGGGGGAAAGTTCTACCCATGAGATCTACTACCCACTGCACCACTAACCTCCTGCACTCCTTAGTGCATCACAACTCCAGCTCTCATTATCAGTGGTCACTGGCACTCAGAATTTATGCCTAATATTGATATGCAGTGCGAACGTCTTATGTATTTCAATGATGCCAGCCTCACAACAAGTTCTTGCTACTTCCACATCCCTCCAGTTACTCAACTGTGGCAGGCACATCACCTAAACACAGTGCAATTGTTACAAGCATGGGATTTACAGGTTGGTTCTGTTTTGGATTAGCTCTTTTAACTTAAGGTAAAATGGAGTAATGAAGAGCGACATGTGATCTGTTACCAGTTCTCCCTGACGACTGGCCTGTGTGGCCTGGATACCATGGGGACGCAGGCCCCGGTTAGTTGATATTGAAATGTACGTGCCAGTTTTAATACCTGGACACAAAGGGAGAGTCAGATTTTTTTGCTATTGCAGACTTACTGTCTCAGAGACTTTGAAAAGAGAGAAAGAGAGAGAGGGAGAGAGAAAGACAGAAGGAGACAGGGAAGCAACAGTTGATGTGAGCAGCTGGGAAAAGCTATTCTCTGCTAGTACCATGCAGAATGTTAGTGAAAGCTGGTCCTCTGGGTTGGGGGAAGGAGCCTGCAGAGATTTAAAGTCACTAGAAGATTTGTCCTGGTGAGGCTAGGGGAAGGTATCACCGGAGTGAGCCTTGTTGCTTGAAGACAGTTCAGAAATCCTTGGAAGACTGAAGGAAAGGACCTTTGATGGTCACTGGACATTACAACTTGGTAAAACAGGGAGGAGTGAACCCACTGGAAGCTGGGAGTGATGTTGGTCTGTTTCCTGAAAAGGCTGCAATTCTGTGGAAGGCATGCTGTAATACATAAATATGATGTCGGGTTACCAGTCATGTTAAGAAATGGACAAGGATTTATTTTCTGTCATTTAAAGTATTAGCTGCTTATTAAGTAATGTTTAGTCGAAGTTGATTTTAGTTTGTTTGCCACAATAAAAACCTTAAGACTTGAAATCTTGTCATGTGATTCCTTTGGGTTGGTCGCTGGGAATCCAAATGTTTTTTTCAAATTTATCAGTTTCTACAGGGATCGCAACAACAGAATCACTGACATCCTCTCTCTCTTGTGCGACGAGATTGTTGATAACAGTAGGAAGCAGAGCAGAACCGAGAGAGACAAGAACGTCTGCACCTCCTAAGCCCTACAGAAGATATGGTTTCCTGAAATGTGAAGCCAGTTGCAATGCAGCACATGGCACTTAGGGTCACCGAGAATGTTGAAGATGATGATACTTACTGCTTTATGCTCCTTCTCAATTCCCAGCTTGCTCATCCTGTTATCTGGAACAGTGAGAAAGCTGCAGACAGTGTGACCATGGATCTTTTGTCTTCCACCACACCCTCCCTTCCCTCATCCCAACATCCCCCTTTCTGATTTCCTGCTTTTAGATGCCTGAAACTGCTGCCTGACCAGTCTTAGAGCCCAAGCCAGAGGAGAGAGAGCAACAGCACAGTACTGATGAAGAGGCACTCTGACTTGATCTGACACTTGCAACCACCAGCTCTGATACTAGCATTGTATGCACCTTAGAGGCAAGCATGGAATTGGAATCTATATATGGCGAGTCACCGGGCACAAATGTGTTGTATCCAGGTCAGAGGGAAGAGATTGCTTGTTCCTGCTCATTTGAGGGTGATGTCACAGATGGCCTCTGCTAGAGGAGACTCAGATAGGAACCTTTATGGGGCAGCATAAAGGGGAGTGCTGAGGAAGATGCATAGCAAGATGCTGGGTTCCTTGTCAGGCCTGCCAGACAGCCACCTGTCATTGTAAAGAATTATGGAGGAATTTGGTCCAAACTTGGCAGAGGGCATCTTGCAGAGTTTCCCCACTTCACAGCCTCTGCTCCATCTCCTTGCCATGCTGCTGACACAGAGGCACTGTAGCTACAGCTCCCATACCTGTTGGACAAATCTCTGCCCTCCCTGTGAAGATGCAGCTAATTCCAGGAACTCACCACAACACCTCCGGATAATCTCTACAGTACTTCTAGAGCCTTTGCAATAGCAGAAGTCATTATAACCTATCTGATTTCCAAGTTGGGTGTCAGGCCCTTTAAATAATGTTAGCACTGGGCCCCTCCTGCAGCTGAATGCATGCCCTTTGATGAGTGACAAGCAAATATGTTGATTGGACCTGCATGGTTCAAAGTTCGTAAATAGGACATCAAATTAGCCACTACGATTGAGTGCTGTCATTGCAACACCAGTTTGCTGACTTCCGGTAAACGCAGGAGATGTTCGCATCAGCTTCCTTTCCAGCATGGGTTGTTTTGTGGGCTGCTCCAGAAACAAGGCCTTAGAGAGGATGCAGAGAAGATTGTTGAGAATGGTGCCAGAGATGGAAGACTTCAGTTACATGAATAGGCCAGAGAAACTGGAGTTGTCTTCTTTAGACTAGAGAAGATTTGAGGAAGATTTGATGGAGATGTTCACTGTCATGAACTGTTTTGATACAGTAAATAGGGAAAAATTGTTTCCATTGGCAGAAGGGCCAGTAACTAGAGGTCATAGATTCAAGGTAATTAGCAAAAGTGGCAACAAAAGGAAACATTGGCCAGAATTATCGGCTTGGGAAGCGGGGGTGGGGCCTGTTTGCCGAGGTGTAAAATGTCATGGGGTAACATCGGGTGTGCATCCCGATGTCAACACGCGTCACTTAGATTTTCAGCTCGGCGGGCGCGCAGGCAAACTGTCAAAGGCCTATTAAGGCCATTTAAAAACTAATTAAATAAACAGAACTGCCCGTCCAACCTTAAGGTTGGCGGGCAGGCAAAGAGCCCAGGTGGCCTTTGCATGCCTCAGGGAGATTTCTGCACTCTTTTGCACACGTGCGCGAAAGAGCTCCGGCCCCGACTCAGGGAACACCCCCCCACCCCCTCCCCTGGCCGCACAGGAAGTGCTCAGTGCTTCCAGGCATTCATCACGTTGGGTGGGCCTTAATTGGCCTGCCCATGTAAAATGGCGACGCGGACCCAATTGGGGGCACCGATCAGGTCCCCGCCCGCCGGCCCCCGCATAACCCCCCGATGGGGGGGAAATTCTCCCCATTGTTTTACACAGCAAGTTGCCATGATTTGGAATGCACTGCCTGAAGGGATGTTGGAAGCAGATTCAACATTAACTTTCAAAAGGGAATTGGATATCCACTTGAAGTGGAGAAATATGTCAGGCTACGGGGAAAGAGCAGAGAAGTGGGACCAATTGGATAGCTCTTTCAAAGAGCAGGCGTAGATATGATGGGTTGGACAGCCTCCTTCTTTAGTGCACAATAATATGATTCTACACGTAACAAAATTTCCCCTAATGCCTACCCTCACTCAGTGATAATTTAAAAGCAATGGTCCGTGAATGGTCCCAAGTCAGAGCAAACACTCTTTACCCATTCAAACCATCAAAACTCTTCATCGTTTAAATCTGTATTAAATTTGCTCTTACACTTCTTTATTCTAGTGGAAATCATTTCAAGTCCACATAACCATACTTTGCATTTCTAGTATAATTTTGATGAATCTACACTCTCCATTTTTGTCCTTCCTATAATGGAACTCCAAAATTGCACACAGTACTGTAACTGTGGCCCAACCATTGCTTTCACAAATTTATCATAAACTTTTTACTCTCCATCCCTAGAGATAAAATCTAAAATGCTATTTCTTTTGCAGTTTTTTCGATTCTTTTTTATTCATTCATGGGTTGTGGGCATTGCTGGCCAGGCAACCATTTATTGCCCATTCCTAATTTCCCTTGAGAAGGTGGTGGTGTGCTGCCTTCTTGAACTGCTGCAGTTTATATCTGCACTTAGACTATTATATTTGAAACCCTATAACTTTGGCTATCCATGCCTTTCAACATCTTTCTTTCAGAATATACTCCCACTTCTTGATTTTACTTCCAAAATTTATTAACTCAATTGTTTTCATATTAAACTGTACCTGACATCGCTTATCCATTTCATGAACTTGTTTATAACTTTGCAAAATCTCCTACCATCTTCCTTGCTGTTCATTAAGCCCTCTCATTTAAATATTCGAAAAATCTTGATGCTGTGTTCCCTAAGTCCAAATCAGGCTGCAAAACATAAATTAGAGCAAACACTGCCTCCTGGAATGCACCACTTCCAACTCATCTCCAATTTGAGCACCAACACTAACATGCTTCCTGTCGACTAATGTTTCAGCCACGCTGCTATATTTCCTGTCATATCATATATGTGAATTTTTATAACAAACACACCTTTGGCCAGTGGATATTTGTGAAGGGTGGGAAAACAACAAGGGAAGTTTGGAGTAGTTGACCCTATGCATGACAAAGCCATGTACAAGATATTTGCTGTAGATAGACTGAAGTAAAGGCAGAGGTCAAAAATGTCGTAGAGTTGGAAATAAACAGTCATTGTGATGAAGAGAAGAAGAGGTCCATAATCTAGCTCAGGATAGAACAAGTTGATTCAGGCAGAGGAAGAAGCTATAGAGGGGGATGAGATCAATAGCAAATGAATGTTTCAGAAACGGTGCAGAAATGCAGATAAGACTGGATTGAAGCAGGTATTTTGTTTAACACAGCAAGCTCATTTATTAAAAATGTCTTCGAATACATCTCATTACAACAGAGAAGATTCAATTATGAACTCTGCTCAAGCTACTTAGTATTCAGAAAGGAAGAATGAACCACATGCAAGCTTTCAATTCAACAAAGTTCTCTGAAGCCTTACCCAACAGTCAAAGGCAATCAAATAACACACCAGTACATCAATTCAATCTCACATAATGAAACAGATATTAACCTCAGTGTCCTGTACAATACTGGATCATCTGCATTCATCCTTACAGCCTTGAAAGAAACATTTACCCTGTTTTTTTTTAATATTAACCTTAATCTCAGCTGAACTGATGAAACACACCTTTACCTTTTTTTACCTTTTACCTTTGGTAAATTATAAAATTTATTGTTATGAGTGATTCAGATTTGGCATGCAGATTCGTGGGCCAAAAACTTGTACATGAAAAAATATTAGAACCATATGTGGCAGTTACCAGGGAGTGTTAGGCCCAATAAATAAAGGGTAGCATTCTGGTGACAGTGAGTTATTATAGTTCCCTCAAAAGCAGGATAGACTCATAACTCAGAGAATTGTGGCTGTGAATCTGCCTTTTACACACCTGAGAGCACACCTGGAATTCGCTGACATGGTGAAATATCCTACATATTTGAAGGTACTTGCTCTTCTAGAAATGAATAATAGGAAAGAAGAGCTGCTGTTCATCCTTGCACATCGCTCCATAGGTAGTATTTAATGGAGGCGACGGGGGTCTCGACCACTGGCTGGAGAGCCAGCAGGAGCCACATATCACCGCTTTTAGGGAACGCCCGTTGAATTAAGAGCCACTCAGGCAATTAACTGGACATGGGATAAAAGAACCTGGGGGCGGAATCCCTGCCTGCCAAGAGGTGTCAACCAATCAAAGGCCAACAACTCTACCGAACTGCAGCGCCACCAGGGAGGATTGTCATTGGATCCCAGAAGCGAGATGGCAGTTGCCAATGAAGGGGTTCAGTAGCAAGGGCCCCATACCCTATGCCAGGCCCCTCGATCAGGCACTGAGTGCCTTTGAACAAGAAACCCCGCCCCCCCTTCAATCTCCAGGAGCTCACAACCAACCCCACATGGAATGAGGCCCTTAAGTGAGCATCAATTGCCCACTTAAGGGCCTCAATTGGCGGGGTGGGGACATCCTCCACGGGCCTTCCCATCACGGACTTAATCAGGGCGAAGGCGGGAAAATAGGGGGAGCGATCCCCCATTCACCACTCTCCAACCTGATTAAATGACCACCACACCACTACTCCCCCCGCCACCAAACTCACCACAGGGGAGGACATTAAATTGTGCCCCATCGATGCAAACTATGTGAATTTAAACGCGTATACATAACTCCAACTGATCCTGCAGACATTTAAATTGCTTTCAAATTAAACACTTCATTAGAAAAATATCGGTCCCCATATTTATATAATCTCAAAACACATCCACAGTTCAACTTTACGACCAGACTGAAAATTAATAGACTTGGCATCAATCAAAAACAACCTCATCAAGCCTTGTAAATGTTGTATGATCTTTGTGATGAAAACAGCCTGAAATTAACAAGGGGATGACAGACACATTTTATAAAAAATACTGAACGCATGGCTAATAATTGGAGAACTTACACAACAGCGCATCAGTACTTGTTTGCTTTGTTTCAGATGCTTTGAGTCTGATGGCAACAAACTACTTAATGATTCTGTGAAGCAATGATTACTACAGGGAATCTAGGTCCAGTGGAACTGATTAAACCACAGCATAAAAACAGGAACAGGCAGCATTCAAAGGTATATAAAGCAAAGGAAATAAAACACCGATGGCATCAATCATTTTCAAATCTTTACTGCAGCATTTTTTTTATTCCTTTTTATGTTCTCTCTTAAATCAGTATTATGGCAAAGGTAAAATATGGAAGTACAAATATATTTTTATTTCCCTAGCTACATACTTACAAAATGCAATGCACAGAAGAGCATGGAATGATACCTGCTCTTCCAGTTAAAAGAAACCTGCAAGAAATGTTAGTATCTCTTCTACAGTGAGTGTTTCAAAGTCAGATATGTTTAAACAAGTACACCTTTGTGCTGATAGTTTTGGATAAATTATCAATTTTTCGTGTTGCGATCTGGCGAAAACTAAAACCATACAAATTAATAAATCTAGCTAATGACAGTGAGTAGGTGTAAGGTAGACAATATCTAACATCTGTAGTGAAGTCACAAAATGATTAAAAAGAGATTTAAATTGAGCATCAGAAGAAGACATATTTACCTTATGGCAAAATCTTGTTTCTACAATAATGGGTGATAAATAAAGTATTCTGGACCTTTATTTTCCACTGAATCAGGTAAGAGTGTAGATGATGCAATGCAGATTGCTAGACCAGAGACAAAAAGAGCACTGCTGTACATTCTAATTGAAACTCAAATTCCTTGCCTTTCTTTGTTTATCTATTTGCCTTTTCTCTCTGCACATCTCTCACACAATTATCTTTATATTTCAATTATCAAGTCTTTTTCTCACTTTGTCTCTCACTTTTTTTCTGAAAGTATTATTTTTTCCTTTGTCTTATGTTTCTTTTTATGGCTCTTAATAGTTATTCCAATTTCTCTATGCATCTCTCACAAGCATGCTTTTCCTGGTGGTGCTCAGTTTCATCATTTTCCAAAATATACAAGAAAATGAGTCATGTACCAAATTGGCATAGAAGAGCAACATGCATCGATTAAAAAAAAAAGACTCGCAATAGGTTTCAGTGTTGCAGGATGTTAATATAAAAAGTCAAAATGAGTTACTTATAGGGTGAGTAGATTGTGAATGTGCTTCTGTTTCAAGCAGGATTTTAGTTTTGAGTTTTAGGTTTTGGAACAAGAGAAAACATCTCTCAAACAGAGTTCAGTTGAAATTGTCTCTGTTGGCTAAAAGAGGGTAAAACTCTTGTTAACTGAAGGACTCCTAAAAGTGAGTTGAAATTCTGGTATGGTCAAGCTGAGAGACAGAGAGAGAGAGGCTTATGTCCCAGAAAAGCCCAGGTAAATTACCCCTTGTTTATTTTCTTAAGGATCAGGAGTTTTCCTTCTGGACCCACAATCTTGTTTGTCCTCTGGTCTAGGCTTCCCCCTTCCCCGTCCTTTGGTCATGATCATAGTGGACTCGTCTTCCCATATAAGCAAATGAACATGCCATTTGAGGCAAGATTTCTTAACGCATATTAGGAATTCCATTCTCTTTTCAGTTTACTCTCATCCTGCCTCAAAGCAATGAACGCTAATTGAAATTTCAGAGAATAATAACTGTATTATTTCAACTCATCTGCCTGATCAGTCCACAGGATTCCTTTTTCTTTTCCTTCCCACAATTAGAGGCTCAAGTATAGCACCATTAATGTAACAATCCCTTTCTCATTATTGATCTCTGTCCGAACTTTTCCTTTTGTCAAGCTTAGTTACCATTATACAGCATGTACACTGTGTCACCAATTGCCGTTTTGTCTGCTTTCTTACCTATTCTGTCCCTCCTAAAAGCATTATAACATTATAATATTCATTTTTCACTCCCAAAATGTTTGCAGTCAACTCTGAGCCAGAATTTTATTGACATATGGAGGGCCCCACTGCGGGGACCAACTGTGAGTCCCGAGCCTGTGTGGGTGAATGGTAAGGAGGTTTTATGGGGTGTCCACTTAACAGGCTGCTACTGGAACTGCTCCCCAATTAAGGATGGCATCCTGCTTCTGAGCTGCCATCTCACTCAGATGGCCAGCAGTGCTGCAGCCTTAGCAGCGGCACTGTTGAGGCTGTAGTGAGAAGGAGAGGGGGCCTCCATGTTTGTGCGCCCTTGAAAGGCCGGTGAGAAATGTTTTGAATGTGCAGGGTCCATGTAGCAAGTCCCAATGATTGGAGGGATGAACCCTTCAAGTGTTGGATTCCAAGCGTGGGGGGTGACCACCTACCCATGAGAGGATGTCTCTGTGGGACATGGAGCCTCTGGGAAGGAATATTCCTTCTCCTTGAAAGCAGCTGGGAGGCTGTATGGATGTACCTGAGGGTCACCTAACACAGCAGAGGGCCATTATGACACAGGTAAAATACTGCAGGAGACATAAAAGTTAGTAAATTGGCCAATTATTTGGATTAATTGGTTGCTCACCTCCAGTTGATGAGCAGTCGAGCTGCTGTTGTACCTGCCTTTTGAATTATCCTGTAGCAATGGGAGCTTGTCAGGCCTCCCGCTGCCTTCTAATGACGTTTTACAAATTCTCCCACCCTCTAGCCCATCTCCAGAGGGCTGGTAAAATCCCAGCCATAGCTTCTGTTGGTACTAGGAACATAGGAACAGAAGTAGACCATTTATCCCCTCAAACATATTTGAACATTCAATGAGATCATGCAGGTAGCAGGTTTGGAAGGAGCTGTCAAAGGAGGCTTGGTGAGTTGCTGCACTGCACCTTGTAGATGGAACACATTGCTGCCATGGTGTGCCGATGGTGGAGGGATTGAATGTTAAAGGTGGTGGAATGGATGCCAATCAATTGGGCTGCTTTGTCCTGGATGGTGTTGAGCTTCTTAAGTGTTGTTGGAGCTGCACTCATTCAGGCAAATGGGGATTATTGCATCACACTGCAATGGTAGTGCCGGTGAACATCATGTGCATGAAAGAACGCACTCATCACCCTGAGGCTAAGTGCTGCCTCAGGGAGATTGCCTCGACTTTTAAAAATATTAAAAATAGAGAAAAGAAAAATCCCTTATATGTCCCCTCATATGACAATGCCAAATGAGTTGGGACATGTTCATAATTTACATCACAACTTTATTACAATTTTTAAAACCCTACATGAAACCTCATCCCGCCGCTGGATGAGGTTTCATGTTTTATCTATTTGCCGCCGGGGCTCCTGGCCTGTCCACCAACCTTAAGGTTGGACGGGCAGGTCCTTTAATTACTTAATTGATCCTGTCAATGGCCTCAAGTGGCCACTGACAGGTCGGCGGGCCCGCAGCTGATTTTGCTGTGCCCCGGCCTTCTTGGAAATTTAAATGGACCGGGATGGCATTGGGGTTTTGCCCGAAATCATCCCGCGTCATTTTATGCGTCGGTGAACGGGCCCCAACCCTGGCTTGCCAACGGCAAAATTCTGCCCCATGCGTCTTGTACAAAGAACACTTATTTGAAGCAGGCACACTAACCTGTCTCTCTGCTCTAATGTTTTACTCAATTTTTATTTTATTTCTCTCTTTTAATTAATTTATATCTTTTATTTTCCCTTTGCCTGTAGAATCTAAAGCACAATTTCTGACTGTTCTTTTCTCTCTTCTCTTTTCTTTGTTTTGGAGCTACTATTAATACTATCTTTTTCTGTCTGAACCTTCCCCTATTTATTAGATTATAGTCCTTCTGAACGCTCTAGTTATTCTCTCCCTCTAGGACCCTGGTCCCAGGTAGATACAATCCCAAAGATATAATTCCTTTCTGTCTGAGTTCCTGTGTCAGTGGCCTATGAAATGGATCCCCTATTTTACACATCACTCCTTTAGCCACATGTTCACCTTCCTAATCTGCATATTCCAATGCCAATTTGCATGTGGCTTTGGTTGTAAACTAGAGATAATAAACATGCCGATCCTGTGATTTTGCTCCTAGTTCCTGGCACTCACCAAGCTGCATGTCTTGCCCACTCTTCCATTGTGTTGTTGGTTCCAACTTGGATCACAATGTTTGAATTCTCTCCCCCCACTTTCTCTCTAATATCCTTTCAAATCATTTTGAGATTCCGTCAACCTGGCACCAGGTGCCCTTGTGCCCAAAAGTTCCAGCTTAACTTTTGGAACCTCCTTGACAGCTGGCAAGCAAACGTTATTTGCGAAAACTCCCAATATTGATTAATTCAGCCTGGGGCACTATCAGTTTCGTGGGCATCACCGACATCTGGAATTATATTTTGAAAACGAGCACAAAAGGCTGCAGAAACCCCTGAGTGGCATTGAACACAATTTGCATTTAAATTCCTGTGATCTTTTGTGCTTGTTACACTGATATTGGGGGAATTACGCTAAATAAAACAGGGTAACTGAGCAGAAACTCCAGGGCCAAAATTTCACACTCCCGCGCCGGTGGGTTTTTTTGGGGGGAGGGGGAGCATGTGAAATTGAAGGGGTGGATTTTCTCCGGGTTCCCACCTGCCCTGACCACGCGGCAATTTTATGCTGGGCGGTCAAGGCTTCGGATGGGGAGCCTGCTCTTGCCCCAGGTGAGGCCCTTATGTGGCCAATTAAGGTGCCGTTTCCCACCTAGACTTAATTTTTAGGCTGCGAAGAGAATTTACCCAGCGTGGGGGATGTCTGAAAAAGAATGGGCTTAGATCTCGGGCGGGAAGTGGTAGGGGGACGGGGAGGGGGGTTGGGAGGGGGTGCCTCCATTCGAAGCCCCCTTCTGACTGCGTGCACTCCCCCACCCCCTTAAGGTCCAGTGGCCACTGGATTTCCCTCCCCTCCGGCCTTTCCCCTGACAAACCAATCACCCCCTTTGTGCACCCCCCAGGCCTTCCCTACCCTCCCCGCCCTGGAACCCCTTAAACTAAATTTGTCCTCCGGTTCCGGGACTTAGGCTCAGGTATGTTGATGCACTTCCTCTTCATTCTACTACAGCTTTTGTCGCGCAGGGACTGGAGATCTACCAGCCAATCAGATTGCCGGCAGCTCTCTAAGGTGGGACTTCCTCCCGAGTGAGGGGCTGAAGTCCTGCCTGCAGCCACTAAACGCTCATTCAAGCGTGAAATGTCTGCGGGGCACTTGGAGTTGGCAGGGAACTCTTCAGAAGGCGAGAAGGGAGACTCCACCATCTGAAAATTTCAGGCCCAGGGCTCAATTCTTAGTATCTGGGTGACGGTAGCAATAAGATTGGCTGCTCCAATTGCAAATTAATATAAGGAATGAGCATTGCATGACACTTGGGCCAGCTCCACGATTATCAAGAAGATTCATAAAATATTCCTGTAGACTTATATTTCCAGGTTGTTTGAGAACATCAACCTATATTTCGTTTAAATTTAAGAGGAGCCTTTAAAAAGATAAAGGATTTTGATGTGGTGGATGCAAAGAAACTATTTCTTGTGATGGGGAAATACATAACACTGGGCCATAATTTTAAAATTAGGTTAGGTGTTTGGTGAATGAACGGGGTTAGAATATAAGAACATAAGAAATAAGAGCTGGAGTAGACTGGCCTTTTGAGCCTGCTCAAACCTTCAACAAGTTCATGGCTGATTTTCTACCTCAACTCCACCTTCCTGTGCAATTGCCATATCTCAGTTCTCTTAATATGCAAAAATCTACTGATGTCAGTCTTGAACATACTCAACGATTGAGCATCCACAGCTCCCTCGGTGGAGCATTCCAAAGATTCACACTTTGAGTGAAGACATTTCTCCTCATTGCAATCCCAAATGGCCACCCCTTATTTTGAGACTGTGACCTTGTGTTGTAGATTCTCCAGCCAGGGGAAATATTTTCTCAGCACCTATACTGTCAAGCCCCTTAAGAATGTTAGACGTTCACATTGAGGTACAATCAGTCATGATATAAATGAATATGGGGAATAGGGGACAGGCTCAAAGTTCTGATTGGTCCACTCCTGTTTCTAACTGCGGTCACATCTTGGAATACAAGGTTAACTGAATTGTATCTAAGGATTTAACAGTCTGGAAATTATTTCACAGGGTCTTACTTCATGCCTCTTTTCACTTCACGGGCAGGGTTTTTAGCTCGGCTAGCGCGCACGATCAGCGGGCCCAGGAGCAGCTGAAGAACAGACTGCCGATTGAGATCGGCCCCTGACTGCGATTTCATGCTGGTTGGCCAATTAACGGCCAGCCATTGTGAAAGGCACACTGAAATGTTCAGCGCTGCCTGTTTGGGGGGGGGGGGGAGGACGGGCGCTGACATAAGTGCGGGTGCAGGGGATGCAGAATCAAAGCTCCCTGAAGGCAGAGAGCTGCCTCAAGGAGCTGAAGAATTTAAAAGCAATCAATAAACGTTTTAAAATTCAGAAAAAAATGTCCACGCATCAGAATCAGTCACCTCAAAATATAAATGATGAAAAGTCTGTCCATACATTTAAAAAAAATTAATAACAGAAACCTCATCCCGCCCTTGGGTGAGGTTTCATCAAAAAGGCAAAGTCTGCCTGGCAGATTCGCCCGTCCACCAACCCCAAGGTTGGACGGACCCCGAAAAATCTGTGTCAGTTGGAACTTTAATGGGCTTAATTGCTCCCTGCATTGTTGACTGGTGCGCTTCCGTCTTTTGTGCATGCCCACTGACCGAAATATCGTGCGAGCGCGGGGTGACGTCAGAATGCTCGCGAGACATCATCACGTGCTAATTTATGCTCGAGCGGGTCGGGCACATGCCCACACGCTGAGCTAAAAATCTTGCCCCATACCTCTGTAGGCATTAATTACTCAGCAATCATAATCCATTCTAGAAGAAGTAAAATTGAGGACTATGCCCTGAAAGACTGAGTCAGGCATAATTAAATGGTGACAGTTGGTCATATTATTGAGAAATCTATAAAGCTATGCATCCTCATAAGAATAAATTATGTATTGTTCCTACTCCAAGAGTTGATTCATGAATCTTTCATTGGCAATATCCATTACCTTATTGCATCGTTTTTGTAGGTAAATTCCATCCAAGATTTAACAGACTCTGGATCTAAATACATATTGGGCTGAATGTTAAAACCCTGCACTCTCACCCTCCACCCAAGCAGGTTGGCAACTGTGCAGGTGTAAAATTGGGCACCGCAGCAGCAGCACTCTGCCCGTCGTCTACCTCCCACTGCCTGCCCCCATGGGTAAATTACTCATGGCATGGGAGGTGCTGGGCGGCCCCATCACCAATGGGCTAATTGAGGCCCTGAAATGGCTATTGCCTCCTCCCACTGGCATTGGGATTTTTCCCAAGGTGGGGAAACCCACTCTAGGGGAGGGATTTTATGGAGCCTGAAAGAATGGGAAATGTGGCATGCAGAGTATCTGAGTTAGATGGGAGGTGAAATTTCAGTTTCCTGACAGTGGGTTGAGATGCACAGATTAAGTCAGTGGCGTGTTGGTGGAGCATCCGGATTCATGCCACCCTGTGCAATACATTTGCATGTCATAAATACTCATTAGCATAAAACCTTTTCAAATTACATCTTACTTTCAAGATAAAGTCGGTTACACACGAGAATCTTGTGGGACCCGGTGCACTTTTTTTAAAGGCAGCTTGAAACAGTCGAATTTGTGCAGCTGTGTCTGATGTTAACAGTCTTTCTTGTTGAATATGTGACACAAGGGAGGGGAACAGGAGAATGGCAGGTTGCATGGGGGCTCAGAACTGGCAAGTGTGAGTCCGCAGTGAGTTGAGGGGTGGTGTGTAGTTGTGTCATGGGCATACAGGAGTGGAAGAGAGAAGGATCTGGGGTATGGTTGGATCGGTCAATCAAGATAAGAAAATGAGGGGCTTAAATGTCGGTTTCAGTACTGTCCACATGTGGGCCCATCTCATGGTGTTGGCTGGCAGAGCCCTTACAGGGCTTTGAGTTCACCTACAACATTTCAGTTAACTCTGTTGAGAGTGATCTCAGACAATGTCCTTTGCAATGCATAGAAGGGAGGGCCAGCTGAGCCTGCAAGCTCAGTTATGTCCCACAGAGTGGGAAGGACAACTCTGGACACTAACATGAGCATTCAATAAAGAGTGAACGCAAATATTTATAATTGTTCCATCCACAAAACAGAAATGCTCCTAACTTCCCAGTATTCATCAATGTGTGGCAACCATGAGGGATGCCAGTACATTTAGCTCCCTGGCTAACCTAGTCTCGGCAAATAATGCACACATGAATAGAGTGAAACCAATATAATGCGAAATATTTACAAGTGAAACTTAAATTTGCAAAGGACCCGTGCCACCTTTATGCTCTCAGCAATCTTATGTTAATGGAAATGGAGTTGGCAGGGAAGTTATGGCTGTGATACCGAGCCTTCCTGTTTGTCCAGGGGTCTCTTTTATAGCCCGTCCATAGCTGTAGCATTGTCAGCTAATGGCAGGTGTCACCACTGAAAAGCTTCCCCTGGTACTTTAAATTTTAATTCTAATTGCATGGAAACCAGTAAAAAGCAAGAGAGTGGAAGTGGTGCCCACTTCCTGTTCTGCCGTCGGGAACATAGATACAATTCTGGCCCACATGTCCAAACCGCCCAGTAAAAATCGGCAGCCAGTGGCCGGGCCAAGATGAGTCCTTCCTGTTTGGGCACCCCAAGGCCATCAGAGGTCCCCCACAAAGTTTCCCACCACCCTGCATTCCCCTCCCCATCTGCCCTGTTCGTCCCAGCCACCATGTCCCTTGCCATGCCCTGCCAGTCTGGCTCTGGTGATACCCCAGGCTCAGCTTGTTCAGGCTTCCCGGTTCCTCTTCTTCAAGGCAGTTACTGTAGTCCCAGCAGTGGACACTACTCCTGGTGGTGCTATTGGAACAAGACAGCTGCTGGCTGGGACTCCACATTGGAGGTGGGACTTCCTCTCAGATGGGGGCGGAGTTCCTGTCTCAAGCCAATTAAAGACTTGACAGCTGTTAAATGATCACCAGAGAAGCCAGTCAAGTGCAGGCCATCTGGCCCCTAACTTTTACGACCTCCCTCTCATCCCATGGGATACAGATCTAGCAAGTTGCCATTAGAATGAGAGGTGGCTGGACCTATATATTTTCCCTATGCTGCATGCCAGTTGCCTGCCTAGCCTTAATTACAATCCACCATTAAAAGTCAGGCCACTCATATGGTAAGAAAGAAAGTGCACATCCCATCTTCCATTAATTTCCATTTCAATTAATGCTGCGTTTAAAGTTAGAGGACAGTGTATTGACAGAAATGGGATTTCGCAGATTATTGGTTGGCAAATTAATTTAAGTTTTTGATGGCAGCAATTTTGCTCATTGTACAACAATTTGTATTAATTTAGTTCAGAAGGACATGGGGATATACTGGGAAAGTATGTCAGGAAACACAAATCCGGAACTCATTTACTTTCACCACAGTTTGAGGACACCAGCAAGGTGGGGAGTCAGATTGATTATCTGGAACTTTTAATCTCAATAAACAGAATGAGACTCCTTTCTGGTAAACTGTGCTTGCACGAGGGCATCAATACACGGCTGAAACGAATTCAAACCAAAATAATTGAATTCCGTCCCATATCACCTCAATAAGATCTCAAAAGAAATGAAGATCTAACTGAGATATTCTAACGAGGGGAAGATCACCTTCTATGTAAGTTGTAGAATAAGCATTGTTATTATGTTTGATGTGTTATTATGTAATGTTCAAGGCTCTGGAAAATAAAGAGGCAGGAAGAGAGACAAAAGCCAGTCACAGACTTGAAACATTAACTCTGTTTCTCTCTCCACAGATGCTGCCAGACAGCCTGAATTTTTTTCAGCATTTTCTGTTTTTATTTCAGATTTCCAGCTTCCGCAATATTTTGCTTTTAATGCTCTATAGACTGTTGTTGTACGACTGAGTTGTTTCCTCGCAATAGTCAAAAGTTGCCTGATGTTAAACAACTGCAAGGTTGATTCACGACCTTGTTTATCAGTACTGTCAATGTTTGATTTTCCTGGCTTTGGTTGCGGATCAATATAGGCTGCTGAGCACTTATTGTGCGATAAACTTTCTTCAATAAAAATCTAAATTTGAAAAAAATGAAGGTTGTAATTCAATCATATGGTTCAAATCGCATTGAGACCTATGGTTTATGATGTCTTACAGCTAAAATAAATTATACCTTTTGTCTGATTCACAGGTTAAAATAGTTACACTCAGCTATTATATTCACTTTAGGTTTCTAAGAATTGTGAATAGCGAGAATTAACTGGCTTCAGTTTTCAGTAACAAGATGGAATGACTGACAATAGTCAGTTAAAAAAATATGAAATAATTCTTATTATACATAAGAAATTGGAGAAGTAGCAGATCATTTGGCCTTTCGAGCCTGGTCTGCCATTCAATAAGATCACTGCTGAAGTGCTTCATAATCTCCTTATCCCTTAATTATTTTAGTAACCAATTAATGGCCACTTAAGGGCCTTATCCCACCCTTGCTGCTATTTTACCCAAGGCAGGGTGGGGCCCACGCCAAACAGGTAGCCCTGCAGCTTTAACTGTGTGGGTTGGTGTCAGGGAAGAGGGGGCTCTCCTTTACAAATCCCCTGTGCACATCGGAGGCAACCCTCTGCCCCAAGGTCACACTTCCCCTTTTACCCTTGCCCCCACCAACCTCCAAGCCCAGTTCCTGACACCCCCCCTCATCTCCCTCAGCCCCCTCTCCAGCACCTGCCAGACTTACCCTGGCAAAATCCACCCCCCAATTATCTTGATGTCTGGCTCTTGTGACAATCTTCTTTGGGGACTGCTTGTAATCCCGGCAGTGGTTACCACTCCCACCTCGCGCTGCTGGAACTACATAGCTGCTGGCTACCCAATTGGCTAGTAACTGTCTGAGGCGGGACTTCCTGAGTGGCAGAAATCCCACCTCTGGCCTATTAATGACCAATTGGCCATTAAATGACAGCGGGGAAGCTGTTCTTCCGGTGGGTGGACTCGCCACTGCCTGGGGGAGTGGTTGCCATGGTGGCCTGTGAAATCCAACCCATTATTTTTTGTGACTGCTGATCTAAAATCTTAAAAATAAAAGGATAGTCAAAATGAGGTATTCATGAAATGGCACAAAATCACCATTGCTTGAGCAGAGCTGATTAAGTGCCTGATAAGTGAGCATTTGGACACTTGGGCCATAAGGCTGCTGGCCTTCTGTTCTCCTGCCTACTCCATTCCATAAGACAACAGTGAGCCCATTCATGTCTGCTGTCCGCCTTTGAAAATTGCCCACCAGAGCCAGTTCCCATCTCCAGGCAGTGCCCAGCACCACAAATTGGATGTCAAATTTGCCTCTGGCCCAATTAGGGCCTTTGCATATCAAATCATGTCACATCAGTGGGGTTGGAATCCGGACATGATCCAGGCATTAGGTTCCTGACTCCAGATTGAAAGTCCAGCCCCATGCAATCTGAAACACAGTCGTGTTTTAAAAGTAGGAACATTTTACCTCAATAAAGCTTCACAAATTTGTCCTTTTAACTTTTTAAAATTATTTGAGGAACAGCTGGAAGCTGACTCAAAATACTATTATAGTATGGCTGCCTAAATAGCACTGATGCATCCTTGAAAATGATGGATGTTGGAAATGCTTGGGTTTCACAACCCAACATCAGGTCAAAGTTCACAGCTTTGGACATAAAAGTCAAGTCCAAGCCTAGGACTTTGAAAGAGGCTGAAACCTTCAAATAGAAATATTTATGAAGACATTGAGAAACAAAGAACTATAATTCATTGGATAAATTTAATCATGTTATTGCTACAAACCCAGCTGACATTAAGGTTGGACAAGTCAGATCCCTGAGTGAAACCTGGCCTGATAGATCCTTCCTTTGTTTCTTTTTTCAATACCGTGGAGGAAAGTTAGTGAATAAGTTCACAGGAGTCTGCTGATGAACTGATAAAACAAAGAATAAAATACTTATTAAAACAAGAAAGGTGAGCTATAGTATGCCAGTCAAAAACGTTTGGAAAGATCTCAATACAAACACAAGATGATGATTCAATTCCCAATATCCTTTTACCCCAGAAATACCTCAACTGACGCATACAAATTCAGACAGATAAACAAATTACAATGGGCCTGAATTTCCGCAGGTTGCCACTCTGCTTCTACTCCTTACCTTGAAACTTTTTTGATCCAGCCTCGCCTGACTCAGATCGGGCAAGAACTGTGCGGGGCAGCGCACTCCTGAAGATTTGAGTCCAGCGCTGCTGAACAGGAGGGAAGGAGGCCACGCTCCCTTTTTGACAGCTCCAGTTGCCATAAATCAGGTGAGTTTAAATGTCCATCCATTTTCAAGCCAGGGAGAAGATAGTTTTGTCAGGTAGGCGGTTAGAATTTGGGGGAGGGGGGGGTGTCGGCGAGTCAGGGGGGGTGGCGGTGGTCAACCATGCGAGGTGGGGTTTGTCGATGTTGCCATTTAGTGGAGGCGGTGGGGGGCAGTTCAGGCTAGGCCTAGGGTGGGGGGTAAGTAGCCAGGGTTTGGGGGACATCCAGTCCCATGGAGGTGGTTGGAGGGGTGGGATTGGCAGAGTCGCATTAGAGGGAAGGAGTAGTTGGGAGGTGGCGGTGTCCCTTGGGGTTTGGAAATGTGGGGGGAGTCCTGAGGGGGGTCAGTGTGGGTCTGTAGAATAGTTACCCAGAAGCTATAAGTGGTTTTAATTCTTCTAACCTTTTCTGGGTAACTATTGTTGTAACACAGTCAGAACCATCTGAAGTTTGCGACTTAAATTGCAATTTTCGGATGGCTCCCAGCGCAGAGCAATTGACTAGGGGAAGTTTGCACTTCCCAGGCAATTGCTGTGCAATCCATATCGGAGTGGTGACGGGGAGTGGGGTGAATTCCCCAGCACATCTTTGGGGTACCCCCAGTTACTCTGCCCTGGAGGATGGAAGTTAGAGCCCAATAACTATCTTACACTGTAACATTCAAAGTAAGTATGAGGTCAATGTGAGTTAAAAGGTGAACTGTGGTCAGCCACACCACACTTCAAAATAAATGACAGTTGCGACCAAAGGAGATTCCATGGGTGTCTCAACAACCCACCCAGACTTCTGTCACATTGTGAGCCAACCAGTCTCATGGAAACTTTGTTTTCCTCACAAGGGTTTCCAATCTCCACATTTGAAGACTTCCCCATTGGAATTAGAACCATAGAAAAGTTATGGCACAGAAAGAGGTCATTCAGCCCATGTCTGGAGAAGAAAAAATAAAAAAAACTAGCCATCCAATCTAATCCCATTTTCCAGCACCTAGTCCGTAGCCTTGCAGGTTACAGCACTTCAGGTGCAGATCCAGGTGCCTTTTAATGAGTTGAGGGTTTATGCCTCCACCACCAGACCAGGCAGAGAATTTCAGACACCCACCACCCTCTGGGTAAAGAAGTTTTTCCACATGTCCCTTCTAATCCTTCTACCAATCATCTTAAATCTATGTCCCCTGGTAATTGACTTGCTAAGGGAAACAGATCTTCCCTATCTATTCTACTTAGGTCCCTCATAACCTTGTACACCTCAGTTAGGTCACTCTTCAGCCTCCTCTGTTCCAAGGAAAACAACCCTAATCTATCAAAACTTTCCTCATAGCTAAAATTTTCAAGCCCTGGCAACATTCTTATAAATTTCCTCTGTACTTTCTTCAGAGCAATTATGTTCCTCCTGTAATATGGCGAAACAGAAGCGTAGACAAAATTCCAGTTGTGGCCTAACCAGCGTTTTATACAGTTTCAGCATTACATCCCTGCTTTTGTATTCTATATCCCATCCAATAAAGGAAAGCATTCCATATGCTTTCTTTACCATCTTATCCACTTGTCCTGTCACCTTCAGGGGCCTGTGGACAAGCACTCCAAGGTCTGTCACTTCCTCAACCCATCTCAATATCTTCCTGTTTATTGTGTATTTTCTTGCTTTGTTTGCCCTCCCCAAATGCATTACCTCGCACTTCTGTGGATTGAATTCCATTTGCTACTTTTCAGCCCACTCAACCAAAACATTGATATCACTCTGGAGTTGACAGCTATACCCTTCACTATCAACTACATGCCCAATTTTTGTGTATCTGCAAATTTCCCAATCATGCCTCCAACATTTAAGCCCATATCATTAATATTTACCACAAATAGCAATGGACCCAACACTGAGCTCTGAGAACATCACTGGAAGTTGCTTTCCATTCACAAAAAACATCCATTGACCATTACCCTTTGTTTCCTGTTGCTAAGCCAATTTTGGATCCAATTTACCACATTCTTCTGTCTCCCATGGGTTTTTACTTTTCTGACCAGTCGGCCATGTGGGATCTTGTCAAATGCCTTACTAAAATCCATGTAGACAGCATCCACTGCACTACTCTCATCAATTCTTCTTGTTACTAATTTAATCAAATGTTTTGAGGAAGTAAGACATGGCTTTCCCCTAACAAAACCATGTTGATTATCCCAGATTAATCTATTAATTTCTAAGTGATAGTTTATCCTCTGTCTCAGAATTGATTCTAATAATTTATTCTCAAATTGAAAAAGGTCTAGCTATCATATTTGGAGTAAAGAAGCTCCATCAAGATTTGCATAGTTGAAACTTCACCATAGTGTCAAATCACAAACCACTGTTGGGGTTGTTTAGTGAAGATAAGGCAATTCCACTGATAGCCTCTGCTAGAATTCAACGATGGGCTCTAAAAAGTCATGCAGATTCAAAACATTACTTCTGTTTCTCTCTCCACAGATGCTGTCAGACCTGCTGAGTTTTTCCAGCATTTCCTGTTTTCATTACCATGGGCTGTAATTTTGTCGTCATACGAGTACACTTTTATACACCGTCCTGGTGTGCATATAGCAAATGCAGATGCCCTTAGGCATTTCCCTTTGCAAGATGGCATTACACATGTTCCAGTACCTCAAGAGGTAGTACTTGTGTTGAATTTCCTGGACCTCTCACCAGTCTGTGCAAGACAGACAAAGAATTGGACAAATGGGATCCAATTTTTGCAAGAGTCCATGAACAGTCATTGCAATGATGGTCAAATGCACAAGTCTCTGAAGAATTAAAACCATTCTATGCCCATAAATCTGAGCTTGAGATGTCAAGATGGTATCTTGTTATGGGGAGCAAGAGTCGTCATCCCTTTGCAAAGAAAAGAACCACTACTGACAGAATAGTGCACATCCTGGTATTTCAAAAATTAAGATGCTCACACAACTTTATATCTGGTGGACAGGTATAGACAGTGATAAAGAAAAAATGGTTAAGCATTGTCTCCAACAACAGAAGTTGCCCGTTTCAGCTCCGCTGCATCTGTGGGAGCGGCCTGGTCGATCCTGGGTTGGACTATATATAGACTATGTAGGTCCATTTCTGGGTACCATGTTTCTTGTGGTCGACGCACATTCAAAGTGGATGAATGTGTATGAAATAAGATCACCTACATCGCATGCAACCATTGAAAAACTGCACCAAAGTTTCAATGTACATGGTCTACCTGAAGTTACTGTGTCAGAACATGGCACTGCTTTCATTAGTACTGAATTCCAAAGACTCGTAAACCTAAATGGGACTAAACACGTCAGAACAGCACCATATCATCCCTTGTCCAATGGGTTAGCAGAAAGAGCAGTACAAACCTTTAAAACAGTCACAAAGAAACTATCAGAGGGAACGTTGGAAATACGAATTTCAAGATTTCAGTTCAGCTATCGCACAACTCCTCATGCGACCACTGGGTCAACACCTTCTGAATTGCTAATGAAGTGCTGACTTCGTACAAGATTGAGTCTAGTATTCCCTAATTTAGAGAAGGTGGAGAGAAACCAGAGAGAAAGTGAATCATGATGTTCACAATAAAAGTCGAGAGTTTACTGTTGGAGAGACAGTTTTTGTACAAAATTTTTCAACTAGACCGAGATGCGTTCCTGGTACAATTGTATCTGAAACAGGACCTTTGTTATATCAAGCGGAAGTGGAGAACAGGATTCTTAGGAAACACGTGGATCAACCCAGAAGTAGAGAGACACTCCAACAGTCAGTTAATCCACCTGAAATCAAAATCAAACCTTCGATCCCTGAGATGCCAGATCAACAAAGAATAGACACACCCATGTCTCTGTTGAAGTAAATAATTCTGAACTGCCAGTGTCTAAGGATGTCCCTGATGCTGCAGTTCCTGGTCAAGTTGGTCTAATGGAAGAACCTCCAGTTAAAGAGTCACTCTACCCGAATTCAAAAACCTCCTCAAAGACTAAATTTATAATTGCATAAACTGTACATAATTGTATATGATATGGGTTGAGATGTTTTGTAAATAAGAGGGTAAAACAAAATTCAAGGGGGAGGAATGTACTGATTGTAAGTTAAACCTTTTCTTACTGTTATGGGGATCATGTGAATATACCGACGATTCAGGCCTAAGCGCGGGAAATATTAGGGGTGGAGTTTTTCTAGCCTTGGTCTTGGAACAAGCATATTGCTTCATCAGAATCTCTGTAAATAAAGTTTACTGTTTCTTACAAGGAACCTGCGCTGCATTCAAAGTTTATTACACAAATGTCTCAAATTTAATACATAAAATTGCAACACACAATCGAGTTATTTATGGGGTCTTTATTAACAAAGAGGAATACAGATGGAACACTTAGATTTTCCCATAAATTTGATACAAATGACTAGAAATTTGTTCACTTAGCGCCACCTTGAGCGGTGTAACAGAGGCCGACCAGCACCTCTGGGGCTGAGTTGACATTGTAGCAGAAGGGCACAAAGAAGTGTACCCCCTGCATTCGCCAGAAGGCATTGAAACTGTGCTACCCTGATGTCACATGATCAAAAGGCTGATGTAACACCAAATTTGAACTACCCAGGTCCTTTATACATATGCATTCATCACTCTTCAAAGATCCAACGTAACAAATATTATTTAAAGGGCCCGCACCCAAATTGCAGGGAACACCATTTTTTTGAACTTTTTCTATTGCAAAGTATCTGGAATTACTCTGGAGTGTTTGTGGAAGTAATGTCAGGGAGTGTTGCTGCATCGTCATGGGCAGTGTGGTGCGGGTGGAGTTGCAGAGGAATTGGTGACCTATCCATATAAAGGCTGGAACAGGTTTGGAGTTAGCACAGGCAGTGCCTCTGGGCCTGCAGGGAGATGGAGCAGAGGCTGTGGAGAAGGTAAACTCTGTGCTGCCCCTGTGCCAAGTTGGAGTCAGACTCCTGCATGCTCTTTGACAGTGACAGGAGGCTGCCTGGCATAGGACTACATTGGATTACATAGGATATTGGGCATAAAAAAATACAATATTTGGCCCAACTAGTCAATGCCAATGTTTACGCTCCACTCAAACCTCCTCCCATCTTTCCTCATCTAAATCTACCATCATAACCATATTCTCTTTGCCCTCAAATGCTTGTCCAGGTTCCCTTTAAATGCATCTATACATTTGCTTTACTATTCCCTGTGGTAGCAAGTTCCATAAGTTTTGCCATTGTATATTATTGTCTGGCACTTACAGCAAATATACAAACATTAAATTTATCCATTCCACAATGACTGAATAAAATTGAACATAGTTTAAACCCCTGTCACTTATACACAAGGCAAATGTATTCAAAAATACAAGTCACCAAGTTAAAAGCTTAATAACCTTGACTCCCTACCTACAGCAGCAGTCTGCTAAAGCCAACAAATTGTAGAATGGCTCAAAAAGCCACATTTGAGTGGGATAGAAAGATTTTTAAAAATAAATTGATGAGCACAACAATACGAAGGCACTTATCTCTGCAAGTTCTAGCATGTACCCTTTACTCCTGTATGCTCTCTGACCCTCCTCTTATTCCAAACATGACCAGCATTTTGCCACCATATGGTGGGACCTTGGCAATCTCTTCCTCCATTGTCTTCTTTCTGCCATCTTGAAATGGCTCCTCAAAACCTACCGCTGACTATAATGTTGGTTACCTCCCTAACTTCAGTCTTGCTTCTTGACTCCTTCATAGCAGTCATATTTATAACATATTATGTGGTTTCAATCATGATCAACTACTGTAGATAAATCTCAGCTCTCCCTGCTGATACCACTTAATTTCCCAGAAGTGAACAATTTAGTGAAACTAATCAAGATAATCTCTTCCATCTATTCTCTTTCTGAAGAGAAAAGATAAAATTGATATTGCTCACAGGTGATGTTAATGTCCTTCGTGTTTTCATGAATTGTGGGCACTATCACGGGCACACAATAGAATCAAATGCAAACTGTTATTTCTGAGTTGAATAAGTTAACGGTTATCACGTATGGCATTCAATTTTATCCACTATAAACAACCACCCAGAAAGCCTTACTTATATATGATGTGGGATTGTGTACCTGCATTTATGTAGGGCAACATTTTCCCCCCGTTGGGGGGGGATGTGCAGGAGCGGACGTGGGTGGGTTCCCAATCGGTGCCCCCAGTTGGGGGCATGCCGGCATTTACGTGGGTGGGCCAATTAAGGCCCGCCCAGCATGAAGTCCACCAGGATGCGCTATGCGCTCTCTGTGCGGGCTGGGGGGGGTGGCATTCCCTGAGCCGGGAGTGCGCTCTTATGCGCATGCACATGAAAGAGCGCACAGGTCTCCCTGAGGCAAAGTGCTGCCTCAGGGAGATCGGCTCAGGTTTGAAACTTCAAATAAACATGAGAAAAAAATTTTGTTGCCATGTCCCCTCATGTGACATTGTTACATGAGTTGGGACATGTCCATAACTTTTATTTTGAAATATTCCGAGATTTTTAAATCACTCATGAAACCTCATCCTGCCCGTGGATGAGGTTTCATGCTTTGTCAGAAGCCTGCCAGGGCTCCCGGCCTGCCCGCCCACCTTAAGGTTGGACGGGCAGGTCCATTAATGATTTCAATTACTTTATTAATGGCCTTAATAGGCCATTGACAGGTTGGCAGGCACACAGCCGAGTTGGCTGCACGCCCGCCGACCTGAAAAAGTAAATGACGCGGGGTGACATCGGGGCGCACACCCAACGTCACCCCGCATCATTTTATGCGTCAGTAAGCGGGCCCCGCCCCCGCTCGCCGAACAGAAGATTCTGCCCATAGTGCCTTTCACGATCTCAGGACATCCAAAGTGCTTTACAGTCATTGAAGTACTTTTGAAGTGTTGTAAAATTGAAACCTTGGCAGACAACCAAACAACATATAAATGACCAGTTCATCTGTTTTGGGGATTGTAGAGAGATATATGTTGGCCAGGACACGAGGAGAATTCCTTGCTCTTCCTGGAGTATTTCTATTGGATCTTTTATGTTCACACAAGGACAATGTGGGGCATTGGTTTAACATCTCAACACATCTAGCAGGGCAGTACTCCCCATGTGTGTTATCCTACGTTATGTACTCAAGTCTCAGGAGAGAAATTTGAATCCACAACTGTCTGACTTGGAGACAAATATATGCAATGCAACACAAACCATTTTCAGTTATGAAAGGAATAGTAATTGACTTCCATTGTATCCAAATCTCCCACCCCATGCACTTCAATACCTTTTTGTTATCCTTTCAAGGAATGTGGGCATCGCTGGCTAGGCCAGTGTTCTTGTAGATTGCAACTCTGCTGTTTAGTATTAAGAAATATACTTACATTGCACTAACAAATAGTCTGAGAGGGAAGATCACCAAAAGAGATAAGATTCATGTTTTTCAGAAAGCGTGACACAGTAGTCTTCTTATCTGCAAATTACTCTTAATCTGTTTTGGGGCTATTTAAGGAGATGGTGGGTGATGTCACAGAAGCACGACCACTATTAGATACAGTTTGACTTGTTCCAAAATGATCAATAGGATAAGAAAAATTGCTGAAAAAAGACAACCATATTTGTAAATTGTTAACATTCAGCAATAAAATTGAGAGCTGGTATAATACAAGTTCACTCTTGACAATAAGCTTATAAACATGTTCAAAAGAAACTTTTCCTTCTGAACATCTAAAATGGATTGCAGGAAATTCTGGAAAAACTCAGCTGGTCTGGCAGCATCTGTGGAGAAACAGAGTTAACATTTAAAGTCCATATGACATCTTCAGAGCTTACAGAGAAATAGAAATGTGATGAAATGTATACTGTTTAATCGGGAGTTGGGGTGGAGGGGGGGGGCTGGGAGGTGGAGCTGGATAGAAGACCAGCAAGCAATAGGGGGGGCAAAGGAGAGATTGACAAAGATGTCATGAACAAAAGGACAAAGGGAGTGTTAATGGTAGTGGTAAGAGCTAAAAAAAGGTGCTGATAGCGTCATTAAGGTAAGAAAGCAGAATGTGATAATAGCAGGACAAGGGGAAGCACTCTGAAAAGAACAACATGAACAAGTAACAGATGGCCCTTGTGAGAGTGGGGTGGGGGAGAAAAAAGGGATCGAAAATGGGATAAAAAGGGGGGGATAAAATAATGAATAAATGAATGAAAATAAAAATGAATAAAAGTAAGTGGATAAAAAATAAAAATGAATATTGGAAAAAAGAGATAAAAAATTGTAGATAGAGGAGATAGTTCATGGTCTGAAGTTGCTGAACTCAATGTTGAGCCTGGAAGGCTACAAAGTGCCTAGTCGGAAGATGAGGTGCTGTTCCTCCAGTTTGCGTTGGGTTTCACTGGAAAATTGCAGCAGGCCAAGGACAGACATGTGGGCATGAGAGCAGGGTGGAGTGTTGAAATGGTAAGGGACAGAAAGGTCTGGGTCATGCTTGCGGACAGACCGAAGGTGTTCCGCAAAGCGGTCACCCAGTCTGCATTTGGTCTCCCCAGTGTAGAGGAGGCTGCCTTGGGAGCAATGAATGCAGTAGATCAAATTGAAGGAGGTGCAAGTGAAGTGCTGCATCACCTGAAAGGAGTGTTTGGGCCCTTGGGCAGTGAGAAGGGAGGAGGCAAAGGGGCAGACGTTGCACCTTCTGCGATTGCATGGGACGGTGCCGTGGGAAGGGGATGGGGTGTTGAGGGTGATGGAGGAGTGGATCAAGTGTCCCGGAGGGAACGGTCCTTATGGAATGCTGATGGGGTGTGGGGGGAGGGGGAGGGGGGGGGGGGGGTGTGAGGGGAAGATGTGTTTGGTGGTGGCATCGTGCTGGAGTTGGCGGAAATGGAGGGGGATGATCCTTTGAACGTGGAGGCTGGTGGGGTGATAAGTGAGGACAAGGGGGGCCTTATCAAGGTTCTGGGAGGGAGAGGAAGGTGTGAGGGCAGAGATGCGTGGGATGGGTCAGACACAGTTGAAGGCCCTGTCAACCACGATATTCATTTTTAATAAATAATAATAATTTCATAAACATCAATATTATTTTTTATTTTTGATCCACTTATTTTTATTCATTTTTATTTTCATTAATTTATTCATTGTTTTATCCCCTCTCTTTTTACCCCCCTTTTTATCCCATTTTCGATCCCTATTTTTTCTCCTCCACCACCTTCCCCGTCCCCCCCTCACCCAACAAGGGCCATCTGTTACTTGTTCATGTTATTCTTTTCAAAGTGCCTACCCTTGTCCCGCTATTATCACTTTCTTTTGCTTTCTTACCTTAATGCCACTATCAGAACCTTTTTACCCAGGCTACCACTACTATTAACACTCCCTTTTTCTTTTTGTTCATGACATCTTTGTCAATCTCTTCTTTGTTCCCACCTATCACTGGCCTTCTATCCAGCTTCACCTGCTCCACCCTCCGTATAAATTTCATCACATTTCTACTTCTCTGTAATCTGAAGAAGAGTCATACAGACTCGAAACGTCAACTCTGTTTCTCTCTCCACAGATGCTGTCAGACCTGCTGTCAAACAGCATTTCCTGTTTTTGTTTCAGATTTCCAGCATCCGCAGTATTTTGCTTTTATCCAAATGGATTGTCTTTTACCAATCTTCTAAATAGATGAAGTTTCATAAAATGACAGAATGCCATGCTCTCAATATTCCTGGATTGAATCTGATCCAAAGCACATCTCATGCCTGGGTAAAAAGAAATGTCAGGAGCAATAAACTACAGCCAAACTGGAGGCAACAAATGGTGATTTTTTTCAAGAGGATAAGAGTTGAATAAAGTAGCTTTTTGATCATGGGACAGTTAAGGTGTCAAGAGGATTTACTTATTTAAACCAAATTAATATCAAATTAATTTGTCAAATGGCAACGACATGAAGTAATGATCATGTTAAAAAGAAAATTTCCCTGAGATCAAATGCACTGGGGTTTAAATGGTTTGTAGCATTCCCTAATTAAAAGGGATAGCAAGGGCAATTAGAGATGGGCAATAAATGCTGGCTTAGTCAGTGATGCCCACATGCCATGAAATAACTTTTTTTAAATGGTATTGAAGTGCATGGGGTGGGAGGTTTGGATACAATGGAAGTCAATTTCTATACCTTTCATAACTGAAAATGGTTTGTATTGCATTGTATATATTTGTGCCATTTTAAAACTGGAATAGGTTTGCAACTTGAGTTTGTATCTTACTGATAACTTCCACTATTTTTTCTTTTTCTCTAATTGGTACAATACATTTATCAGCAATTGAGATATTTCTGGCTGTATAAATTGTTTGATTTTAGTTGTTTTGATTTCAGCTGCATATGGCACCAAATTTGAAATTCAGGCAAATTTTATCATTAAAAATTTCTTGTGTCTGTCCTTTACATTTTGATTTGCAGTTTATGGTAAGTTTTGTGGTCCTTTGTTGGTTACAAGTGTAAACACTGTTTTTCTCCATTCTAGTTTGTTATTATCTAACCATTTTAGGTAAAACCTTCTTTTCCCTTATCACATAGCACCACATAAATTCTATCAAATCATATTACAGAGAGAAATAAAACTCCACACCCAGCTCTGCGAGCTCCTCAGTCAGACTGAGGGGAAAATGTACATAACAGTGTGGCATTAAGTATTATGAAGCTTGAGAGAAATAGGTCACATTCTCCCAAGAATAAAATGATAGAAAGATTTTCTTCAGAAATGTGTAATGCTATCTACAACATACTGATGTAGAGAATCCTGCACCTCAAGATAATGTTGGACTCAAATTAAGAAGCCCACATCCTCTTATGACCCCAGCGTGTTCCTTTCCATGCTTAACTTTCCTTTATTGTCTGCAAATGATGCTGTTTTCTTAAAACCCAGCCCCACTATCTTCATTTCCCAAACCTGAGTATTGAATCTATTCTCAGCACTAGTCTTAATCTTTGACTTGAAATAGTCAAACGCAACACCCCACATCTGGCCTAGTCAAAAACATAGCCATGTAAAGCCAGGAAGTATATAATTTCCATAAACATTACCCCTGTAAAAACTACTTAAATGGCTATGAAATCCTTTAGGACATCCAGAGTTCATGATAGACACAAAATAAATGCAAATTCCTCCTCATTGCTTTCTTTGAGGACACTTCATTAGTAACCTGTACTGGTTTATTTTATATAACATCGAAAGTGCAAACTTCAGGCTATCAGAGATAATAAATTATGATAACAGAGACTAATTTGCATATGTACATTAGGTTAATTAGAAAACAGAGTCTTCCATAACTCAAGCATTGTTAATTCCCATCCTTATCAAAATTAAAGGCTACAATTATATTATCATTAGAGAGAACATGTTAATTATGTTAACTATTTCTAATTTAAAATTAGAAAACTAGACATTGCTCAGCAGTCAAGAAGTTCAGTGATCATGAAAATTGAATTGCTGGTTCACAATATCATTAGTCATCAAGTTACTCTTGTTTACATATGTCAAAATATATGCCCTAACATTTAATAAGGGGATTACATATCTGTAAAGTTTGTAAATTGGAAAGTATGAAAGATACATCATGAGGAACCCAGAACATGATTAGTGTCAGGAAAATAACCTGACTCACAAAACTAGCCTGTTTGGTCTCTTGTGCAATTATAATAAAATAGACAGTTTAATAATGAATTGTAATAATATGCATTTGGTGGATTAGCTTTGTCTTCTCTCTGTAATGTGTTTTCACCAAAAAAAGGGGGGTTTTCTGGAGGTGAAATTATCAGACATACTATTGTGGATAGCTGAATAGGAGCATAAAATAACTAACAAAAGAAACCTCTCAAATAAGAGCCTAATGGTTGTTGGGAATAAAGGTGGGGTTGAAACAATTACATTGGGAATCCTGCATCAAAGTAATGAATTACACCCTGGTTCAGCAGAAAATAGTTAATTCTGTTTAAACAACTGCAAGAGAAGTTACAAATGCCATTGCTGTCTAGACAGAAGTGTTGCTCAATATTTCAATCCCTTATCCACTAACAGAATGGTAGATCAAGGGCAGAGTTTTGAGTTCAGCGGGTGGGCGTGGTCGGCGGGCCCAGGAGCGGCCGGGAAACGGGCTGCCGCTTGCGATCGGCCCCCAAACGTGATTTCACACTGGCTGGCCAATTAATGCCCAACCAGCTTGAAACGCGGCTCCTCACTGGTCAGAAAGGGCCAAGCAGGGGCGGGGGCCCGGAGGCCATCAGGTCCAATGACGACCCAGTGGCGGTTTAAAAATGGCCTAGGAAGACCCTGGAAGGCTGCCAGCGAAGAAGACATCTTTGATGTTGTCAATAGGAAATTATGGTTTCCATAGTGGCTGCAAATGCAAGGCAGGAGGACAGGTCGGGTGGGCACTAGGCCCCTTGGTTTTCTGATGAGTGCCTCGAGGTCCTCCTGGAGGAGGTGGCTGCCAGGAGGGATGCCCTTGTCCCCAGGGACGGGAGGAGGAGGCCACCGCACCTTACAAAAAGAGCTTGGGAGGAGGTGGCAGTGCTGATCAGCAGCCATGATGTTGTGCAGCGCACCTGGTCCAGTGCCACAAGAGGTTTAATGAACAGCTGCGCTCAGAAAAGGTGAGTACCGTGTTGGCATGGATCAGTGTGTTGAAGTGTTCATTTCTGGCCATTTCCCCCACCGCCGTGGAGCTCGAGGGTGTTAGAGTCTGCATGTTAACCTCAATGACGCTGGAGCTGGCCAAGGGAGTGAGCCCTGGCTGCCTGGGCTGAGTGCCTTGTGATTTGAGGGCTACAACTCGGATGTGCCCTGAAAGGTGCTCCTCAGGTGGAGTTGGCCAGGCTGCAAGGGCGCTGCAGGTTGTGAGTGGACTAATCAATGCTCCTTTGTCCTTTCAGGAGAAGACAGCCCATAACAACATTGAAAGGTCATGGACCGGCGGAGGTCCTCAAAACCTCCTAATCCTCACGAGGTACGAGAAGGATGCCTTAGAGATGGAGAGCCGGCACACACCTCAGTCAAATGGCCGCGGAGAGGCTAAGGTGTCAGACAAATGTAAGAGTGCAGTGCACAGAGTTGAGAGTTCTGGATGGTGCAAACATTCTTGTGTAGTCTCTTCATTGATGGGAGCCTCAAAACTGGATTCCCCATTGATCATTGAAAGACAATGGCACCTCGATGCAGATCTCCATTTTCCCACCAGGGTGCCTGGCATGCACAGTGACAGTGTGATGACTTAAACCAATGACGTGTCATTGTTCTCCCTTAGATTTGCCACCGAGCACCCAATCACAGGACCCCGAAGAGCCACCCCTGACACCAGAGGCCCACCTGCGTCACACCTGCTATCTGAACCAGGCACCAGCGCAGATATCAGCAGCTCGATGGGCGTTAGATCGGTGGCTAAAATGACACAGCACAATGGTGAGGGCACTTCATACTCACTTCATACTCACTTGAGGTACAGGCAGAGGCAGACAGTGCCCGGGGCACTGGCAGTAAGAGGGCTGCTGGAGACCAGGAAGATGCTGAGTCTCTGGAGTCATCCATTAGGCGGCAGATGCTGGAATGTCCAGCAAGATGTGTGGGAGAATCTGGCGGAGATCCATGAGGGTATGCGTGTCATGGTCTCCATTATGGAAGAGTCCATGGGGAGCATCAGCACTCCGTTGACCCTCATGGCCAAGTGCACTGCCTCCTTTGTTGAAAGAGTGGCGACCCTCATGGAGAGGCAGCACCAGGGACAGAATCAGGGGTTCCTGCGGTTACGCTCAGACCTGCAAACCTTCACACATGCACTGACCTCAGGTGATCAGTGTCTGTGTGGGAGGTTAGTGAGGCACCCTGTATCCCAGCTAGGTGCCCATCTATCACTGGTGAGCAGGGAGGTCCATAGCAACCTCACGTTAGCACACATGCTGCCTGTCATCTCTGCGGGCTTCGTTCAGGGCACTCTGGATGATGACAGCAGCTCCTCTGCCCTTCTGCCAATGACTATGGCATCTGATGAGGCTGTGGTGACCGGGGAGATGCCAGCTGTGGCACTAGCCGCTCCCTCCCAGGTTGGGCCAGCACACAGGCTCCACTGGCCAGAGGACGACCGCCAAGGTCATCAAGGCCGACAGGACAACAGTCAGCAGGCTGTCTCCAATGCTGCCGCCAGTGAGTTGGGGGGTGGTTGGGGGTGGTGAGGTGCGGGGTGTGGGTGGGCGGCACCAAGATGTAGCACTTGCCAACGTAAGTTTAAGGCACCATGAGCACAAGAGGGACTGGTCATGGGTAATCTTCTGTTTACGGATGAATGAAGACCAGGGAAGGTCAAAATGAGATAAATCTTCTTCTGTCATAATGGCCTGAGTACGCCTCACCTTTTTTATTTAAGTTGGTGCAGGGTACGCCAGTATGTAATGCTGGATGTGGGTGGCTCTAAACTTTATTGCACAGGCACTGAGGTCTTTTGGGGTCAAAGGAAAGGGCTATTTCAGACATCCGGGATGGAGGAGACAGCCCTAGCATGAGGTGGTTGTGGTTATTTGGCAGCCTAGCTGAAGAAGCAATGGATCAAGGCATCCCTGGGGTTGTTGCATCCCTGGAGGTTACCAAGGTCTCCCTCCACACCCTCAGTGTTCTCCTCACCGTGCTCCTCTTCAGGCTCAATACTGGATTCATCATCTGTGGCTGTGCCGCTGTGTCAAGATCTTCTTCTTCCAGTGGGTCCCCCCTGCCAGTGCCAGATTATGGAGAGCGCGGAATGCAACCATTGTCAGTGACACCCACTCTTAGGGGTATTGTAGTGCTCCCCCTGAATGGTCCAGGCATCGGAAGCGAATCTTCAGAAGACATATGGTTCTCTCTATCACTGCCCTTGTGGAGGCATGGCTCCTGTTATACCGCTGCTCTGCCTCTTTTCTTGGGTGGTGGAGAGGCATCATAAGCCACCTTTTCAACGGATAGCCCTTGTCACCCAGCAGCCATACATTCAGACGGGTGGGAGCACTGAAGAGCCTTGACATCAGGGAGTGTCTCAGGATGTACGGGTCATGAGAGCTGCCAGGGGACCATGCACGGACTTGCAGAATATACATCCTGTAGTCACACACTATCTGCACGTTCATGGAGTGGAAGCCCTTCCTGTTGACAAAGGCACTCGGCTGACCTGCTGGCGCCTGGATAGCCATGTGTGTGCAGTCGATGGCACCCTGGACACTGGGGAACCCAGCAATCGCTGCAAAGTCTCTGGCTCGCTCAGCCTGGCTGGCCTCAGCATATGGAAATTAATAAAGTCAATACCCGCCTGAACAGAGCTTCTGTCACCAGCTTGATGCAACTGTGGGCAGCTGACTGGGAGACTCCACACAGATCCCCCACTGAGCCCTGGAAAGAGCCAGAGGCATAGAAGTTGAGGGCCACTGTGACCTTCAGAGCCAGTGGCATGGGGTGTCCACCCACACAGTTGGAGCTAATTTCAGGCCCAATCATCTGACAGATGGAGGCCACTGTCTCCCTTGTGAGGCGGAGCCTCCTTCGGCACTGCATAGACATATTGAGGTAGTTACATCGCTGCCTGTAAACCCTGGCAGCGGGATAGTGGCGCCTTTTGAGGCCCCTTCTGCCTTGGACTTCCTGCTGGCCCTGCACCCCTTTATGCTTGTGCCTCTCCTCACACAGATCCCTCCCCTGGAAGCTGCATTGGGACACCTGGCCTCCCCTCCCTTCCGCCCCTCTCTTCCTCCTCAGAGGAGGTGCCTCCAGCGGAGATCAAAATCCCCATTACCAGGGTTATAGAAGGTTGTCTGATACCTGGAAGGGTCCACATGATCTGAATTCTCCGGGGTCCTTGGAGACACCAAGGAGTCCTGAAATGAAGCCTGGAAATGCTAAGAATGAAGCCCCGAACAGAGATGAAGTTGCCAAATACTAATAAGTCACCAGCAGCAAACTACCTACCAAACTCCTCACTATTCACACTGGCAACGCTGCTGACCCTTTTCATCCCACCAACAGATGAGGTTTTGCAAATTGTTGATTGCCCACCTGCCTGTTTTGCCTGTGTGACAAGCGCGAAATCGCATGGGCAATGTAAAATCACTACCAATTGCCCTTTTAGTGACCTGAAGGGGCCTCTTAATTAACAGCGGGCGTGGCTCTGACTCCTGCTTGCACCGGCCAACCAAAATTTCGCGCAAGTGGGCGATGACGTCGGGACGCTCACTCGACGTCAGCACCCGTTATTTTACGCTTGAGTGGGTCGGGACCGTGCTCGCTCAGTGAAAAATTCTGCCTCAAGTTTTTGCTGGATCTACAAATCTGCTACCCTCTGAAATAAAACCAGAAAATGCTGGAAATACTCAGCAGGTCAGGCAGCATCTCTGGAGAGAAACAGGGTTGACATTTCAGGTCGATGATCATCATTTTATTACATTACAGAGCAGGTTCAAGGGGCCAAATGGCCTACTGCTCCTATTTCTTGTGATCTTATGATAAATGTGGATGCCGCTAAGGAAATGCATACAGAAATCAATTTTCGTCCATTCGCTCATATGGAAAAGTCTTTGGTTACAGACATTGATAACAGATTTAGAGTATAAGAAACAGTTGCCACAATAGAAAGAATTTAGAGCAAGCTGGAGGTGTGTGGGCCCAAAAATTTGTGATAACCAGGCTATTCATGATGGATGTCATTTTCCCTGAGGCGGGAAATGTGGGAGATTGTGACTCGACATTCACCTAAAGTGATGTCAGGATTGGTGTTTAAATGTTAGCCGCAAATGGAAATTTTCATGAAATTGGTGTTTCCGGTGAGGCAGGCAGGATCCTGAAGGCTGTGAGACCTGAGACAGGTAATGCAATCCTGAACCTTGGTGGCAAAGCAGCTACCTCAATATGTCTGAGGTGCAGTGCCGAAGGAGGCTCCGTCTCTCAAGGGAGACAGTCAACTATATCTGTCAGATGATTGGGCCTGAGATCTCCAATAACTGTGTGGGTGGACACCTCATGCCAGTGGCTCTGAAGGTCACAGTTGCCCTCAACTTCTATAACTCCGGCTCATTCCAGGGCTCGGTGGGTGATCTTCATGGTGTCTCCCAAGCTGTCCACACTTGTGTCAAGCAGGTCACAGACGCTCTGTTCAGGCGTGTATTGACCTTCATCCGCTACTGTTGGGACCAGCAAGCCAGACACAGCAAGCCAGAGGCTTCACGGCGATTGCTGACTTCCCCTGCGTCCAGGGTGCAATAGACTGTACACATGTGGCCATCAAGGCGCCAGCAGGTGAGCCCAGTGCCTTCGTCAACAGGAAGGGTTTCCACTCAATGAACGTGCAGATAGTGTGTGATCACAGGATGCTGATTCTACAAGTCTGTGCAAGGTACCCAGGCAGCTCCCACAATGCTTACATCCTCAGACACTCCCAGGTGCCAGGGCTCTTCAGTGCTCCAGCCTGGCTGGCTGGATGGTTGCTGGGTGACAAGGGCTATCCCCTCAGAAGGTGGCTCATAATGCCCCTCTGCCATCCAAGAACAGAAGCTGAGCAGCGGTACAATAGGAGCCACGCCTCCACAAGGGCTATGGTGGAGAGAGCCATCGATCTTCTCAAGATGCGCTTCCGATGCCTGGACCGCCTGGGGGCACCCTTCAGTACCCCCCAGATCGTGTCTCGGTGATAGTGGTTGCATGCTGTGCTCTCCATAATCTTACGCTGGAAAGGGGGGACACAGTGGACAATGAAGACGTCGACGCAGTGGCTGTGGCTGCACATGATGAGTCCGAGGATAAGCACACACAGGGAATTGCTGAGGTGGTAGTTGCTGACCTGGGCATACTCCAGAGAAGCAGGGACACCCAGCAGGCTTTAATCCAATGACTCTTCAGCTAGCACAACACAGATGGACCACCAAGACAAGCCTGGGCTGTAGGCTCAATACTCAACACCTAAGTGCAAAATCTGCCTGGTTAGGAACAGTCACTAAGGGCCTAGTTAATAAAGCTGAATGTCCAACCAAGCACTCATTACAGTTTTGGAAACTACACATGCAGAAGAAAAGAGGCACCCTCAGCCATGGTGACATATCTGAATTTATTCTGTCAAGCAAAACAATTTATCCCCAAAAAAAGAGAATAACGTTACCAAAGAAAACAAATCATAAGGACCTCATCTCGGGCCAACACATAAGCACCAATGATAAACCCCTGGTGTGCCTAAGGTGCCTAATGTTTTTGTTTCCTAGTACCAAGTCTTGGTGCTGCCCCATCGCTTGGATTGGCATCTGGGACAGCCTGCTGACCCTGCTGTCCTGTTGGCCTCGATGACCTTGGCAGTCATCCTCTGGCCCGTGGAGCCTGTGCTGGTCCCACCTGGGAGGGAGCTGCCAGTTCCACAGCTGGCATCTCCCCAGTCGTCGCAGCCTCATTGGATGCTACGGTCACTGGGAGAGGGCGGAGGAGCTGCTGCCCTCATCCTGAGCGCCCTGAGAGATGCCCGCAGAGATGCCAGGCAGCTGCACCAATGTGAGGTCGCTTCGGACCTCCCTGCTCACCGTGGTTGGATGGGCACCGAGCTGGGAAATTTCATGCCCAGACCATCTCCCACACTGGCAGTGACCAGCTGAGGTCAATGCTGATGTGAGGGCTTGCTGGTCAGAACGCATCCCCTGACGGGTCTGCTGGAGGAGCCTCTCCACAAGAGCAATCACGCTCTCCATGGAGGACGCGTGGCACTCGGCCATGAGGCTCATTGCTTCGGCGATTGTCCGCGCAGACACCTCCACCACGGAGACCCAGCCAAGCGTAGCCTCATGTGCTATGATGTGCTATGGGAGCCCAGATGCTCCCGCACACTCGGCCGCATTTCCTGCTTTTGCTGCATCACTGATGACTCCAGAGGCACATCATCAGCCACCGACTGAGCATGTGCCTGGTCCCCTGCAGTCCTCCAACTGCTGGTACTATTGGCACTCTGTTTCTGCCAGCTCCTCCAGCGACTGTGAAGTGCCTCACTGCTGTGCCCCAGGACACGAGCCAATGTTCAAATTCCCACCGAGGTGCTGATATCTGCCCTGGTGCCTGCCTGGCAGAGATGGGTGACGCTGGTGAGACTTCAGGCCCCTCAGGTGTGAGAGGGAACCTCTGCTGCTCCTCCTCCTGGCCCTG
This sequence comes from Cetorhinus maximus, assembly GCF_964194155.1. Lineage (NCBI taxonomy): Eukaryota > Metazoa > Chordata > Chondrichthyes > Lamniformes > Cetorhinidae > Cetorhinus > Cetorhinus maximus. Next base: position 70,392,234 of record NC_135885.1, read on the forward strand.
CTCCGCTGATGCTGAAAGGAAGAACAAGAATATTGGACCAGTTAACATGGAGACAATGACAAAGTGCATCCCTGTCCCCCGCTCACCCTTCCATAACTAATGGTCAAGCCATGTTGCAAAATTAAATCAATTAACATTCAGCACTGCTATGGCTGTTGGGAGAACAATGCTGACCTCACTGTTGGACATAAATACCTGGCCGTGGCACCCCAGCCTCACCGACACCAGTGGACCTTGGCACATGGTGCCTTTCCCGATCCAGGACCTCCTGCTTGAACCGGCTAAGAATGGCGATCTGCGCCTGGCCGCTGCCAGTCCTCGCATGCTCTGCCATGTTATGACCATTCTTCTCCTGAAAATGAGAGACAAGCATTGATTTGTGCAAATTGCACATGGACTCTCTTCGCACACGGCCGGCCCCAACCAGAGTGGGACATGTCAGGACTCTAGAGCCTCCTCACCCTGCAGTTGCCAAACACACACAAAGATGCTAGGCCTTTCCCCACCCCCACTGCCCCCAGACTCATGCTGCCTACATCACATTAGGGACCACACGGCATATCCTTCCACTGCAAGGAGGCGCAAGCACGTGGAGCACAGAGCTCAGCAGATGGTTCTTTGCGACTCCACCTTGACGCTCCCCTCCCAGTATGTCATCACCCTGACTTGGACATGACCTGGAGTTCAAACACAGCGCCTAAGTGCAGCTCCTCCAGGTAACCCCCAAAACAGTCATGTGGAACTCAGTGTAACACATGCTGCAGGGGCAAAACACATCTCTCCATCACCCTTTTAGGCTGACCTCAGCATGGGCAGTATCTGCTGGCCCAACCAGCAAAGGATAAATGCCGTCAATGATTCAATGCAGTCACTACACTCAGGCTTGGGGGGAGGTGGGGGCGGGATGGGCAGCAGGTGGGTAAGCCGATCTGCTGGGTTACATGACCAATGCCAACATGGTACTCACCCTGCCAGAGCGCAACAAGTCACTGAAGTGCTTACGAAACTGGATCTAGGTGCGCCGCACCACGTCATGGGAGCTCACCACCTCCTCCCAGGCACGTTTTGTCATGTGGGGGGGCCTCCTCCTCCCATCCTGGGGAACCAGCACCTCCTACCGTGCTGCCACCTCCTCGAGGAGGGCAGCAAGGCAGTCATCTGAGAAACGAGGGGCATGCTTGCCCCCCGCCCTACCCTCCGGCCTGGTCTGTCCCGTTGCCCTACCCTCCAGCCTCGCCTGCTCTGCTGGCCTACCCTCCAGACTGGCCTGCTCAGCAGAAGCCCTCTGGTGAGCCCTTCCACTTGACATTGTGAGCAGCCAGCCTTGCAAAGACTGCCAGTGCATCATATAAACAGGCCACCAGGTCACCATTGGATCCGGCGGACAATTCACTCCCGCCACTGCCCGCCCACTCCCGCTATCCTTGGGAGTCAGGCATTACACTGGTTGGGCCTTAATTGGTCCGCCCGCGTAAAATGGCAGCACCTGCTCCCACTCCGTCCCCCCCCCTGCCAAAGAGAAAATTCAGCCCAAAGTGTTGCTAATGGGTGCCTTGCTACTGGAAGTCCATTTGAGTCTGCTCAGAAAACTGAGTGTAGGGACTTTGTTTAAAAGGATGCTGGAAGATTCACCATGTTGTGGAAGGGAGAAGAGATCCTGTTAAATCCCAGGGGAATTTGGGGATTTAAGAGACTATGGGTTGGAATCCTCGTGTTCCACCAGCAGCAGGAAGCTTGGTGGGCAGGGGAACCTAATCTGGTGTGAGGCCAAAAATCAGTTTCCTGACAGTAAGATGAAATTAAGGAATTATGCTCTCAGGACTTTAAAGGTGGGTTAAAAGTGAGTTGAGTTTCAATGTTGAGAAGCCCTTTTGCATGCATTAGCAAGTCACGCATGCTCATTAAAAGGCCCCCTGGCTGTCGTTAAATTCCCCACCAGTGAGAAATTAGAATGCTTTCACTTTTCCGACTGTGCATAAGTGGTGGGCACCTGGTGAGGTAGGCTTCTTCCATAATTAATGGTGAGCTGTCGCTGCGTTATTCTCTTTGGGGAGTGTCTGTAAATGCCAGCCTATGCTTGAGACCAGGTGGTGACTGTACAAATTGCATGGAGGGTAACCAAGGAAGGGAAGAAGGGTTAGCGAGGAAGGGTGGAGTAATGGCCAGGCAAAATTTGGAAGGGATAGTGAAGGCTGTCAGGTGCCCTTTAAATATGGCACTGGGATCTTCAACCCCTTGAGATAACGGCAGGATGGCAACTTCCTGCCTTCCCCTGCTGCAAGAATTGGCAAGCTCCTCGCAGATGCACATTTAATGAGCTGAACGTTCAAGATTGCGTGTGGTCAGCCATCCTGCACCTCCTCCCCCACAGTGGAAATCACTCCCACTTGCATACCTACCACTGAATTTAGACTCCAGAATGAAAGATTCCGGTCCATATTTCTACTAAGGGGTTGGTGTAAGGTACAAATGTGGCTAAGGGATTTTGGTTGTATTAAGGTGATAATACAGAATACCTTTTCTGTAGGTTCATGTCTTAGTTCCCTACCAAGTAATGTCTAGACAATGTTTATTTTAGTATGTTTTTTATAGTAAAAGTCTTAAATGTGAAATTCTGTTGTGCTCTCCTTTGCTTTGGTCACTGGAAAATTCATACCTCTTTTTAAAAGCTTTAACTCTTTATGGTGATCATAACATTTGAAGCTCCATCTGGTGAGCCTTTGAAAATAAGGAGCAGATGGTTGGACATCTGGTCAGGCAACTTCAAAGATTCTATTGTATTAGCTCAGGAGGGTTTGTTTGTTCAGTTGTGTAATGTAATCTCATTATGAATGCATGTCTGAGTTCCAAACCCCACTGATGGATTTAACTTATAACAAGGGCTGTTTGACACAGCTGCAGAGAATACAACGTGCTTTGTTTGATTGACAGTTTTATGAACTCATAATAGGTTTAAATGTTTCGCAAAGGTTTTTGAATGGCTGTTTGTTTATTTTGAAAGATTAATGAGCACTTTAGAGGAAATATTTTGTAAGGGGAATGTCAATATCTATGTGCTTTTAAGTTTTATGAGCTTCTAAGAGGGGCAATATTTTCAACTGGAGTTTGAATTGATAATTGTTTTTTTTAAGCTCATGAACATTTCAAATGTTTTAAATTGTTATATTGCTCACGAGTTCTACACATAGTAGATACAAGTAAGTGTCACTGAAGATACATGGGGGCATGGAGGGGCATGTGGACATGGAGCTGTCATGGAGGATATGAGGAGGTATGGGGGCAGGGGTGTATCGAGGAGGCATTGGGGGTATGAAGTTGGCATGGGAGGGTGGGTGAGGGGGTGAGGGGCGAGGGCTTGGTGGCTTAGCAACCACAAAGAGAACTGGGCCTATGTCCCAGCAAATGGAGGTGGGCCTCCAAACCTGCTGGCCTCGACATCTGCCCACCTCTGTGAACGTCATGGGTTTGCTTTAGGAGGCATGGCCACAACTCCACCCTTTCCCGAACTCTGGGGGATGAAAATTCTGTGTGAATTGGCTAACCTTTAGAAGTCAGGAATACAATGTTGGGAAATGAACCAATGCACTCTTCTCAACTCGAAGGGGAAAATATAGACCAAGGATAATTTTAAACTGGAGGGAAGTTGGACAAGTGAACATATTTTTGGTGGAATAAACAGAGGAGGTCAGGTACAATTATATAGAGTTAAATTGCTAAAGATTTTATCATTGATCGCTAAACTCAAAAGACACAACCACATAATGCAGAAGCCTCAAGTGAAATTATACATTAGGAAAAATTGCACCTCTTCCCCATCCACAGGATAGGAGATACATGGAGCAAGAATAAATTATTATTTTTATAGAGTTGAACTGACCTCAAATTAACCCAAATGGCTATATATCAGGAAATAGCATTGAGGACTATTAAGACATTAATAGATCCATTTGATTCACATGGAGTTTCGGGAAAGAGGATGCGTATTTCACATTGGTGAATAGACAAGGGATTCCATGATTAAACATGATCAAGGACTTTTTATTTAAGGATAGAGATTTATAAATTTTATAAAACCTACGAGAGCTAAGAAACGTCTAAGTTAATCAAGGAGAGCCAGCACTAATCTATTTAAATTTATCAAATGTGGATTGTTTTGAAAGGATTTTTTTTTTAAGAAGTGACTGTTAGGATAAAGAAAACACCGCCGATGTAGTCTGAATGGACTTAATGGAGGTGTCTGATAGATTTTCTCACAAGAAACATTTTTTAAAAAATGGACATTTGGTATATGAGAAGATGTGACTACGCTGGAAAAAAAAACTCAGTTAACAGACAAGAAAGAAAAAGTTAGGGCAAACAGAGATGGTTTGAAATGGTGTACCCCTGAAAGCCTATCCACCATTTGCAAGGCTTATATCCAAAGTGTGATGGAATATTTATCACTTAACTATATGAGTACATTTTCCACCAAGATGTATGATCTACAGAGACACTACAGCAATTCAGCAATGTTAGTTTGACAGCAACTTCCTCCTCTGCAACCTTGGCCATAGGGTACTATCACCAGTAGTACAGGTCAAGGGTCAAGCAGAAACCCAAATACCAACAACTCAGATAACTAGGAACAGACAAAAAATGCAGCCTTACTACTATCAATGACATCTTCAGAACAAATTGTTAAAAAGATCTGTTGAGCAATGTGAATGCAATTCTGTAAAGAAGAGACTTAGGGGTGAATTTATGTGCATCTATCCATTTCAGAATGCTATAAGAATGCTGGGTGGGACCCGATTCCGGGATTCCCATCCCCATTCTCTTTCTGGCAATTTTTGCTGGCGCAAGATAAGGATGTAGAAAGCGAGCGCACAGGCAGCCCTCACAACTTTGCGGGAGTGAGCTTTTCAATTTTGATGGAATTGGACAGCTTTTGAGGGAGATGTGTTTTCTGGTTTCTCAGGGGAGTCATGAACCATGTGGGCCCCCTGGTCCGGAGTCAGGAACCTTTTGAGAGGTATGTTTAAAAAGTGTTTGGATGGCATTATAATGTGTTTAAAAATATATATTTATGTATGTGTTTAAGGCTTTTATATGGCTTTAAGTATGTTTAAAAGTTAAAAGTTAAGAGACCATTAACTTGACCAGTAAGGTTGTGTAAGATTTCTCCAATGAATAAAGTCCTCTTCTGCTTCTATTGTATGGTTAATCAAATATGAATACATGTTGGGGACCCTGTGGTTTAATTTTCACTTTGATTTAATGTCCTGACATCTGCTGACCCTTTGAAGCACTCACACAGTAACCAGTAGGTACTGTACCAATGAACCATATATTAATACCAGCAAGTCTTTGAAATGCTGATGAAATTTTAAAAAAACTATCAGGTGTTCAACATGCCCTTTAAAAAGAAAATGGCCCTTTACATTCTCATAAAACTGTCAATCAAACACAATGAATCTCTATTGAAGAAACCTATAATCCATTTACTACTCTTAACCTTCTCCAAATAATGGTGGGGCAGGAAAAGTAACAAAGAAATAACAGTTGTGCCCAGAGCAGGTGTGCCACTATTTGAAAGCAAAACTAAGAGAAAACCTGAAACATATGAAGAAAAGGAAACAAAACAGGACAAAATTTAAGTCTGAACTCTGAAGGCTTTAAATTGCCGACTTGAAAGATAAGGTGCTGTTCCTCAACCTTACATTGAACTTCACTGGTGCAGTGCAGCAGGCTAAGGACAGAGAGGCCAGTGTGAGATCTAGGGGAGAATTAAAATGACAGGCCACCAGAATCTCAGGGTTATGCTTGCAGACTGAATGGAGCTGTTCCACAAAGCGTTCGCCCAATCTGTTTCATCTCATCAATGTAGAGGAGGTTACATTGTGAGCACAGTAGATTAAATTGAAAGAAGTAGGGATAAATCATTGCTTTGCCTGGAAGGAGTGTTTGGGGCCTTGGATGGTGAGGAGAGAGGAGGTAAAAGGTCAAGAGTTACATCTGCTGCGGTTGCACGGAAAGGTGTCATGGGAAGGGGTTGGGATGTTGGGGGACTGAGGAGTGGGCCAGGGTATCACAGAGGGAATGATTGCTTTGGAATGCTGGGAGGGGAGGGAAATATGTATTTGATGGCAGCATCATGCTGGTGGTGGCAGAAATGGCAGAAAATGACATGTTGAATATGGAGGCTGGTGTGGTGGAAGGTGAGGACAAGAGGAACCCTATCATGGTTCTGACAGGTAGGGTGAGAGGGGAAGTGTAGGAAGTGTGGTGAATACGATCAAGGGGACCCTGTCAACCATGGTGGGAGAGGAATCCTCAGTTGAGGAAAAAGGAAGCCATTTCCGAAATGCTAGTCTGAAAGGTTGCATTATTAGAACAGATGCAACAGAGATGGAGGAACTGGGAGAATGTAATGGAGCCCTTACATGGTGTAGGTTGTGAGGAGGTATAGTTGAGGTAGCTGTGGGAGTCAGTGGGCTAAAGAGCTTAGTTTAATATATCATCCAAAAATTAGCTCTTCCGACAGTGCACCATTCCCTCAGCACTGTGCAAAATGATCAGGCAAGATTTTGTGCTCAAGTCTCTGGAGTCAGATTTGAATACACAACCTTTGGACTCAGAAATGTGTGTATGACCACTAAGCCAAGACTCATGCATCAGAGAATCTAGCTCAGGCAGAAAAGCAGTTTTTATCATTTGATCTGCAAGATGTCACCTCAGACAACGCAAAACTCCCTCAGTACTGGACTGAAATGTCATTTTAGATGGTATGCCAAATCCTGGAGTAAAACTTAAATCTATAGCCTCATTATTTTGTCATCAGGAATAACATTGCTGGAGTATAATTAAGCCAAATTAACAATTGTGATCAAAGTTAATTACAAATTAGATTTTCAACCAAAAAGATCCCAAACTTAATCAAAGTAAAATGAAGAAACGGATAGATCCTGATTGATCTCAGCTGAGGGATTAGTGAAGCTGTAATAAAATATTTTCAATATAAAAATAATAATTTGAATTGACCTTTTACAGATGTTGCTGGAAAGAACAACTAACTCCTCTTAGCACCAGCTAGTTAGGCAAAAGGATCACAGCAAGTCAATCTTAAAGTATTTGGTATCTGCAATCTTTTTGCAGTATTTTATAATCCCTCTCCAAATCCCCAACAGTAAAAATATACTGAAGTAAAATGAAGTAAATCTGGACTGAAGTTCCTGTTTTCTTCCATAAATGGCTATATTTGGTTAAATTAACAAACATTAGGAAATGCATACAATAGAAATCTCAAGCCTAAAGCATGGCGTTTCTAGGTCCTGTTGCTCCACTGTGGTTTGGTACGCAGGGAGATCCAATTTGAGGTAGTCCTGCTGATATATAACTTAATGTATTTAAGTGAAACTGCAAAAGCAAACTATAATTTCCTTCCATAAAATTGGAGAATAATTTGTACAAAAAAACACTCAACACACAAACAATATTTTGCCCTTAGGTAAAGTTTAAACATTTCAAATGAAATTTTCCTGTGATCATTTTTTCAAATGTAAGGGCAGCTGCTTAGGCACATACATAGATGTTTAAGAGTTCTGTTCAGGTCCCCCTCGAGATATATTTTTTGCTGCTGTTTTTATGTTGCTCTATTTATTTCTCCCGACTGACCATATGGGCTTGGCTGTTGTGTCTAACATTGCAAATTTTCCCATTCATTAAGTTGATTCACACTTGGAACATGGAATAAAATACTAAGTTTTTGACTTGACTATGCAGCTGCAGAATGGCGCAAGAATTCTTCATAACGCCCCAAATAAAGAAAACTCATCTGTTATACTAACTTTTTCTCATTATTTTGCAAGAGCAAAAGCAGTGTTGAAAGGGAAAAATATTTAGTTATAATAAAAACAGAAAATGCTGGTAAAACTCAGCAGGTCTGAGCTCCTCTCTATGGATGCTGCCAGACCTGCTGAACTTTACCAGCATTTTCTGTTTTAATTTCAGATTTCCAGTATCTGCCGTAATTCGCTTTTAAAAACATTTAGTTGCCTTTTTCACAGAAATTCCATTTTTTTTAACTCATTTCTACCTTTTCACTACAATTATCAAAGATAGCAATTTCAGGCCTAACATGTCATAATCAAGAAAAGAACTGAATACTTTAATTTACTCATTTTTATAGAAAAAAAAAATCAGTTACCACCCTTTGTTTCAAAAGGATAACTATTTTTTCAGAGAAAAAGAATCAGAGCTTATTGACTAAAGTGGATTTAAAAAATGCTCTGGGCAGAATTTTGCTCTTGGTGGGGGTGCTCGGCAGGCAAGGGTGGTCAGGAAGCCAATCACCGCCTGCGATCGGCACCGCAATGCAATTTCACGCTAGCGGGCCAATCAAGGCCCACCCAGTGTGAAATGCGGGTGGCAGCGCTGAGTGCTGCCTGTGCGGGGGGTGGAGGGGGGGTGGGGGTCCGGGGAGGGGGGAAGGGGGAGGAGGGCGAGCGGGCCGAGCGTGAACTTCGCACATGCACGCAAGTGAGCATTCACAATCTCCCTAAGGCACGGAGCTGCCTCAGGGAGATGAGGAGATATAAAAAATTTTTTTAAAATAAAAATGTAATGAAACATGGTCCCTGCTAATGTCATTCTGTCACATGAGCAGGGACATGTTATTAATGAAAAATTAAAGGTTTTATTTCATTTTTATTTGCTTTTGGAAACCTCATCCCGCCCATGGATGAGGTTTCCAAAAAAATGCAAAGTCCGCTTGGCCTTTTTGACTGCCCGCCAACTGTTTGGTTGGACGGGCAGCGACAAATTTAATTTAGTAGATTACTTAATGATCTTAACAGGCCTTTTAATTGTTGGTGGATGCACTGCTGGCTCTGGCGTGCGCCCGCCTACTGAACTATCAGGCGACTGCGCATTGGCGTCGGCAGGCTCAGCCGATGTTAGCGCACATCATTTCATGCTTGAGGTGGTCAGGCACGCGCGCGCGCCCGCTGAGTGAAAATTTCTGCCCTCTAATTTCAGATAGTCACACCAAGTCACATGTTACATTAGAACACTTAGTTCTAGGTGACAGTTATGAATGGTGGCAATATATAGAACGATGAGGCAAACTCATAATTCACCACATGCTGAATTCTCATTCAGTCTGGCTATCAATGAATGTCTCAAAGTTTTCTATCACAAAATGGAAATAAACTCTTCTGCTGGTTGAAGAAGGAGCCTTAACAACAGCTTTGGGAGTATGCACTTCACAGTTATATAATGATACACATAATTAAAGAAGTGCGTAAAGGACCAAATGTGCTTGGGATTGTAAAATAAGTGGACGTGTAGAAATATTACAGTTTTCTGATGGATCAATGTACTGTGCCATAAAGTGATAGTTTGGGGAAAAGCAAACCTATCAAAAGGTGTTATTGAGTAAAGACTAGGCACTTTCTCAGAGAGATGGGTGAGAAAATGCCAAGGGCAGAATCTTGCCCTTGTCAGGCAGGCTTGGCAGGGGTGGGCGAGGGCGGTCAGGAAGCCGACTGCCGCCCCCGATCGAGGCCAGAAGGCAATTTCATGTCAGTGGGCCAATTAAGGCCTGCCCAGCGTGAAACGCGAACGGAAGCACGCAGCGCTGCCTGTGCGGGTGGGGTAGAGTGTGAGCGGAGCAAGCGCGACCTTTGCACATTTCCATGAGTGCGTGCTTCATAATCTCCCTGAGGCATAGAGCTGCCTCAGGGAGATGAAGAGTTATAAAACAATGAAGAACTTAGAAGTGTAATGAAACAAGTCCCCTCATGTGAATCTGTCACATGAGCAGGGGCATGTTATGAATTACGTTTTAAAATTTTAATTTTATTTTTATTTGCTTTAGGAAGCCTCATCCCGCCCCAGATTAGGTTTCCTAAAAAGTGCAAAGGCCACTTGTGCTTTTTGCCTGCCTGCCAACTATAAGGTTGGACGGGCAGCAAAAAAATTAACTTAATTGATAATTTAATGTCCTTAACAGGCCTTTTAATTGTCAGTGGGTGCACTGCTGATGCCCGTATGTGCCCGCTGACCAAAATATCGCACAACTGCACGTTGACCTCGGGGCACTCGCCTGACGTCAACGCGCATCATTTTACGCTCGAGTGGATCAAGCGCGCACCTGCCCGCTGAGCTAAAACTTCTTGCCCTAAGTTATCATTTTGGTCTGATGAACCATGTAACATGCGCTTATAAAATGGGATTGGAAGTGGCCTGGGAGCAATTAGCCTAAACTTACCCTGGACCAGGGAATGTTGCACAGCATGGTAGAACTAAGATGAAGTAGAAAGTAATTTTGAACAAATAATAGAAACCACAAAGTGATTTACTGCTGCATAGATCATTTCTCAGGTTTTATTGCACTGCAGAAGAAACCAAACATGATATTTTTTCATCAAGGCTCTGATCCAACTCAGATCATATACAGAGTACATCAGATTGTGTTTGATATCAATTGACTTTGAAAAGGATTTTTTCAAATGAAATCTAAGTGTACTGAAGTCCATGTCAAAAAAAGGCTTGATTTTGGCTAGTTCCAAAGCACCCATGTTCCACATCCATCCTCAGGGCGTTGGCTTATTGTATTTTAATTGGAGAACAGGTTTTATAATGGGAAACAAAGAAGTTGAAGATTTCTGCTTTTTTTACAATAACACATAGGTTGCAGGTCCTTTGATTTGTTTCAATTTGCCAATGTCTTTAAAGGAAAATGTTAATTTACCTTTTACATTAAAGTCACATTAAATGCAAATGCAGAGATGCTGGAAACGATAGAATGTCTATAATAAATTACAAAACTAAACTGCACAGAATCAGCATGAGTGAAACAAGCAGCACAACAAATTCAAATAGGTTTAATGGAATCTCTAGCTTTATCTCAAAATCAATGCAATGATACAAGTGTCTTAATTTTGGTTTAATGTGAGCTTTGTGAGGCTTTCATTATTTTCATAGCCCTAGATTTTTTTTTACCTAATGTGCACAGTGAGAACAGTGAAAGTTAGGTTGTGATACCTAACTCAAATCACTTATTTTTACACTTGTTGGGCAGAATTTTGCCGTTGGCGAGCAGGGGACAAAGCCCGCTCACCGACGCGTAAAATGATGCGGGGTGATGTTGGGCAGAGCCCCGGACGTCATCTTGCCCCATTTAAATTTTCAGGAAGGCGGGGGTGCAGCAAAATCCGCTGCAGGCCCGCCGACCTGTCAATGGCCAATTGAGGCCATTGACAGGATCATTTATACAATTAAAGGACCTGCCCGTCCAACCTTAAGGTTGGCGGGTCAGCCAGGAGCCCCGGCAGCAAATAGATAAAACATGAAACCTCATCCACAGGCGGGATGAGGTTTCATGCAGGATGTTAAAAATTATGAACATATCCCATCTCATGTGACATTGTCACAAGAGGGGGACATGTTAGGGATTTTTTTTTTCTATTTTTAATATTGTTCAAAGTGGAAGCGATGTCCCTGAAGCAGCACTTAACCTCAGGGAGCTGTGCGCTCTTTTGTGTGCGTGCTCGAAAGAGTGCATTCTTGCTTTTAGGCCCTCCACGCCCGCACAGGAAGTGCATAGCGCTTCCCGCCAGATGTCACGCTGGGCAGGCCTTAATTGGCCGGCCCATGTAAAACGGCAGTGCGGCCCGCTTCACTGGCGGGGATCGGCTCCCCGCCCGCCCGACAGGCAAAAAATTCATCCCATTGAAACATAAAAAGAGCTGAAGTTTAAATCAATGTCCAACTCAAACCTGCCCCCTTCTCTTTGTTAAAATTGGGCCTCATGTCTGCGTACCTATGCCCATATATACCCTAATTATATTTCTGTTGCATTCGGGTAAGTTCACAGCGAACAGAAAAATCACAATGGATTCTCACTGTTGGGCAGTGTGTTGTGCTCTCCTCCATGGCGAGTTGTGTGGCGAGCAGGCATTTAAATAGTTGGGAGGGTAGTAGGTGGGGAACCCACTGCCTTTCTGCCTCCGCCCTGATTAAGTCCATGGTCCAGTGAACGGTCTTCCTGCCCCACTGCCAATTTAGGCCTTTGAATGACCAATTAATGCCCACTTAAGGGCCTTATCCTACCATCACTGATATTAACCCAGCAACAGCTGAGAGGCTTACTATGTGGGGAACATCCTGGAGTAGGTGCCGTACCAGCAGCAACCACTTCCCCAGTGGCACTGCTATTTAATAGACCTGGCGGCCTCTGATTGGCTGCCAGCTCTTGGTGGGCGAGTCTTCCACCTCCACCCCCATGTCTTTGATCCCAGGGAAGGTCCCCCACTGACCTGTCAAGTGTCTGAGTGAAACAAGATGTGGTGGCCTTTCCTGAAAAGAGATGATGTGAGGCTCTCGCTGGCTCACTAGCCAGTCACCTAGATCCCTGTCACTTCCACAGGACACTGCCCATTATATTTAAAAGTCAGCTAAATTATAAAAAGCATTTGCTTTTTTTGTGACCCAAGTCTTCACTTAGAGCTAAACTGCCAACAATTGAACGTCATTTTAGATGCAATAGGTAACAGCCCTAAAATTACACTGCGGAATATGAGCATGCAAATACTTAAAATATCAAACTGCTTAATGTAAACCTCAGTTAAGATATGTAAAACATACGGCTACTATCTCTGCTAAGTGGCAAAATGAAGAATTTTAGACAAATGTATTAAGGCTTCATATGCTCATGTTACCTTGGACAATTTCACGGTTAATATGGGGAAAAAATCGGATAAGGCCCAAAAATGGATCATGGGGTCATAATGCTCGATTAAGCCACGCCCATTTGTTGTGATACAGGCTGCATGCAAATTTTGTGCTTTTTTGAACTATATGTAATAGAATGCAACTCATTGTTAAATACACTGCTGAGTGGCTGCATGTATCAGTAGGGCACTCAAGTTCATGCCAGGCTAGCACCACATAGATGCACTGCAGAAACTCACCAAGGTTCCTTCGATAGTACCTTCCAAACCCACAACCACTACCATCTAGAAGGACAAGAGCAGCAGATACATGGCAACACCACCACCTGGAAGCCCCTCCAAGCCACTCACCATCCTGACTTGAAAATATATCGTCGTTCCTTCACTGTCGCTGGGTCAAAGTCCTGGAACTCCCTCACTAACAGCACTGTGGGTGTACCTACACCACATGGACTGCAGTGGTTCAAGAAGGCAGCTCACCGCCACCTTCTCAAGGGCAATTAGGGATGGGCAATAAATGCTGACCTAGTCAGTGAAGCCCACACCCTTTGAATGAATAAAAGAAAATTTAAAGCTAACCTGTACTACTTAGAGCCAGCCTGTACCTCTTAAAGGAAATGGGTATTCTGGCTGCAGCAGGTGCTGGATGCTGCTGAGGAAGTCTGAACAATAAGATTAAAAATATTATAACAAGGGTGAGAGTGTGCTCTAAGGTTCTCTAATGCAGCACTGATGGCCTTAGTGCAGGAGGTGAACACGAGGAGAGAGGTCCTCTACCCACAGAGCATTTTGCCCCCCAGACAATGAGAAGGCAGTAGGCAGCAGGCAGCTGTCACAGTGTATCCCCAAGGGCCAGGATCAAGTGCAGGAAGAAGTCCTAATGCAGTCAAGCTTTGTGAAAACATCTTCAAATGCCATGTCCTTACAATGAACCACTAACCTCACACAGTGCTTCAGTCACCAGCCCCTTCACTCATCTATCAACATTCACTACCAAGCACAATTCACACGTCACATTAATAACCTAGCCTCACCGTCAAAAGCTTAGTTCTGTTCCATGCCTCACACCGGCACAGCACAGCTTGCATACACTGCCAGTCATCAAAGCATGAGAAGCACATCACCCAAACACATTGCACCACAATTACTGGTGGGGGAGGGATTTGTTTAGCCAAGGCCTGAGTGATAGGATCAGAGGGCATAGATTACAATAGAAAGCTAAAGAAGGTTTGAGAGAAAGGTTTTGTATGTAAAAAAAATGACCTGAAATCATACTGCAGGCTATTTATAGATAAATAGCTTATTGATGCTTATTAACCCATTTAAAAGAAGTGAATAGTATTGAGGTAGCATCTCAAGGTGGAAATTGCAGGCTATTGTTTTGATAAAATAAATCGGTAAGCTTTATGAGATTTTCTCTTTTCAAAATATGAATTAATTTGACTCAGAATTTAGAGCTGGTGTCATGTTCATTGTGATGATTGCGAAACAATTGTCTACTCCCATTGGCGATGGGCGTCATGGTGGGTGGGGGGTGGGGGGTACAATATGGCATGAGGGCAAAATTCAGTTTCACGCTGCCGTGAAACCATTTAGCCATCGTCCCCTCTGCCCGTCAATGGCGGGCCGCTTTTCCCACCGTCCAACACCGGGAACCTAATATCAAAGCATTTGCATTTCTTTATCTTGCCTGCCCACCAGAATCATCCCCCTATGTTGAATTTACCTCCATGTCAGCGTGGTTTCAGAGCGACGTGATTCACAACAGCATTTTAAAGGCGTGCACCTGGCAAGCTGAACTTCGAGGTGAACTCGGAGGTGAGTGCACACTAATGTTGTGCAGTGCTTGCGAGGGTTGCCTGTTCGGCTTCATGAAAAAGGCGCCATGCATTCAGTCGAGGGCACGGGCACGTCTCTTTTTCTCGGCTGGCTGACAGTACAGTGCCAAGGCAAGGGCTGCACTGTGGTTGGGGTAAGGGAGTGGGGTGGGGGGGTGCAAGGCAGCACTGTCTAATGGTAGTTCACAAGCGCATGGGGGGCAGGGGGAGGTAAGCAGCCACGCATTAGGGAAACCTTGTATACACTGAGCATTCTTCCGCAGCTGAGGCATTTTAGGCGTTGCTACATTGATATACTTGGAGTCGGGCCTCTAGCTTATCTGCCCATTCAAGCAACACAAAGGCATGAAAGTGCCATCAAATGCTCTTGAACCTTTTGCCCCTCAGGCACAGACTGCAAACCAAAGAGCATTTTAGGGAGCTGCAGAACAATTGGACAATTGGGCAAGTTGTAAAATCTCTTTACAGAAGCTGGCCATGGAGCAGTCACTGCTGGAGAAGCTCACAGCCCCTTGAAATGTCATCATTCAGGTTTGGACCAGTCTCCCCCATGGTTCAAGCTAACAGTAAAGCCTAGCAGCGTGTGTTAGGAGAATGCCTGCGCTTGAGCTGAGAACACTGCAGGCAGTCCAATGGGCAAAGCTGCCACCAACTGGTCAGGTGGAGTGGGGCAGAGGTGGGTGGGGTTTCAGGCAGCCATGCAACGCACTAATCTCTGGCCATCTAAGAGGTGGCCAGCTCTCTGTGGCATGCGTTAAGGGGCCTTGAGGCAAAGCTGGAGCCGCACACGTAACCATGAGCAGTCTCCAGGAGACCAATGCTAACCCAAGCGTCTCTCTCTTTCATCCTGCAGGAGGAGTACATCAGGAGCTTGGAGCCTGGTGAGATAGCTGCAAGCCTCGTGGCTTACAGGGAGTGGAGACAAAGGAGAAGAGAGTGACAGAGGCACCTGGTTGGCAGAAAGAGGAGCAACGCCCTCAAGAAGATGGAGCACTGGGGCTCCTGCTCATGCCGCTGTAGAGCCACAGCAAACCATCATGGATCAGTGCCTAGCTAGATCCAAGGCCTACAGATGGCACGTCATTCCTGCAGATGACCGAGGGCCAGTTGCTGAAGACTATGCATGTCCAGGGAACTGGTCGGTCACATCTACCATCTGCTGCAGGATTTGGTGCCACGGGGTCGTGAGGGCATCCACTGCCAGTGGCCATGAAAGTGACGGCGACACTCAATTTCTAAGCCAGTGGCCCCTTTCAGGGCTGTACAGATGACCTCTGTGGGATTTCACAAGTCTCCACGCACAAATGCATCCATGAGGTCACGGACGCTATATTCACGAAGAGACACAACTTTGTGCATTTCAACCAAAATCAGGCAAGCCAGGAAGCAAGAGCACTGGGATTTGTGGGGATCTCAGTTTTCCACAGGTGCAGGGTGCCATCGACTGCACTTACACGGCACTTAGATCTCCATGGCAACAAGCATTGCAGTATGTAAACCGCAAGGGCTTCTACTTGATGAATGTTCAGCTGGTGTGCGACCACAGCAAATGCATCCTGCAGGTCTGTGCACATTTCCCAGGGAGTGTCCATGACTCCTACATCCTCAGTAGATCTCAGATTCCTAACATCTTCCAGGTCCAGAGAGGCTGCAGGATTGGCTCTTCAGGGACAAGGGCTAACCGATGAGGATGTGGCTGATGACACCAGTGCGGCAGCCTCAGACTGCAGGAGAGAGAAGGTACAACGAGTCTTGTGCTGCAACTCGCACTACGGTGGAGCAAACCATTGGGATGTTGAAAATGAGGTGCCGGTGCCTGGACCGGTCGGGTGGAGCCTGCAATACAGTCCAAAGTGGTTGTCATGCTTCGCTGTCACCTGCTGCGTCCTACACATCCTGGCACTGCAATGGGAGGAGAGGCTGTTTAAACAGGAGATGGAGAAGTTACATATCTCCTCCGATGAGGAGGGCGTCAATGGGGATGAGGGTGATGAGGTTCTCGAAGGCGAGGATGACGGCCCTGAGGCCATGGCAGGCGCGCTCAGGAGGCCCTCTTGGCGCTAGGTTCATGGAAAATGATGACAACATGCAGTGAGGACACTTCATAGATCCTCACATTGCACCTGTGAATGTTTGACTCCTGTCTCACTGGCAGCACACATACCCTCTGTGTTAAGGCTCTTGTCATGGAGACACAGCAGATGCCCATAGTCCCTACATTCCAGGAGGATGATGACGATATGCAGTGGGGACAGTCCATAGATCCTCACATAGCTTATGTGAATGTCTGACTCCTGTCTGGCTGATGGCAGCTCACTTCTGCTCTGTGAACAGGGTCATGTCATGGAGATGCGGCAGGGAAACTTTAACTTGTCCTGGTTCTATGGCATCCTTCGTGAGCTGAACCGTTCAGGACCACACTGTCACCAGACACAGATGCTGATGAGAAGAGGAGCCAGCTGCACGTCAAAGGTGCTGGGAGCGCACAGAGAGAGTGATGGAGCTCTGTGCTGTCGGCCCAGGACATTCTAGCAGTAATGATAAGCCCCATCGAGGTGCAGGCATGACTGATGTGTCCAGTGACAGTGAAGGCACACCATCATGTGCTGGGAAAGTTGCACAAAGTACAGGGTAGAAGCCCTGGACTGAAACATCTGCCTTTATCTTGTGCAGAAAGGTTTCACATCTGAGTGACACGAACACTGCTCATCAGAACAAGGAGCCACAGGCAGGGAGACATTGTTGGGAGATCATTTACAATAGTCAACATTATGTACAAGTGATTAACACCCATGCCCATATGGTAAAACTACGTTTTCTTAACCTTCCTAACCTTGCCACTACGAATTGGTGCTCCCCCAACATCTACAGCGGAAGATGAGGCAGCCTCCTGGCTGCTACGTCCTGTCTGTGATGACTTTGGCGGTCATCCTCTAGAGGGCCAAATGTGGAGGGCCCCAGCCTGCTTTGGGTCCCTTGCTGTGGGGCAGGTGCACCCTCCTTAACCTGTGGAGCTGGGGCTGATGGGGTCGAGGGGATTTGGATCGGCCAGACATTCCCGGAGTCACGGCCCTGGGGTGTCGAGCTGCTGGTCCTCCTCTCTATGGGCCGCTGACAGCCCCTGGCTGAGTCCTTGAGGAGAATGGGAAGCTGGAGTGAGATAGAGCTGACTTGCAGCCCTCCCATGCTGACACTGTTGGAGGACAAACAATGGTGTCAGCGATGGAGTTCAGCCTGTGCGGCAGTGCAGGACCGATGCCATGGACCAAGGTCTCCAAGGCGGCCACCATCCTGCCAATGTTGAGCTTGGCTCATTGACATGATAGCACAATTACCCTGGTCTAAAGGTGGACGGGCTCCTCCATTGTGCCTTGCAATCTGAGGAGTGCAGCTGTCATCCCTTCCTGCTATTCCCGTGATTCACTGCAGCTCCAACAACCAATTGAGGACCGAATCCACAGGCTCATCACCTGACTTGAACTCAGCAGATCCTTTGCCTCCAGCAGTCCTCCGAGTGCCGGTGAGCTCGGGTGTCCCTGCCTCCGCCTGCTGTGGAACAGATTGTGTGCCATGCTCACCAGATAGTGAACCCGAGCCTGCTGTACACGTAGGTCCCACCGAGCCACGCGTCACAGCGCTGCTGGAGGGTGCGGGTGAGTGCTGTGATGGGTCTTCAAGGGTGCTGTCCTCAGGATCCTCAACCAAGGTGCCATTGGTGCTTGAGTCGGGGCTAAAGTTGCCTGAGGGAGACGTGGCAGATGTGCCTATGAGAGAAAGTGGAGATTGTTAGTGTATGGCAGCCGCGGTACACAGAACCGTGGACTCACAGTTGTGTTGCCAAAGGCGTGATCTGGTGCATGACCCTCACTTGGATGCTTGGCGCCAACTTTGCCATTGCCACAGTAATGGTCATCTCTAACGGGAATGAGGACATTGATGTCTGGCACTCCACACGCCCCGTTCTGGGTCCTCTCCCTTTCATTGTGCGCAATCTTGTCCTGCATAAAGACAGATGGAGAAAGTGTGAGCAAGGCACATGCCTGGCCAAATGAGAAGGTTGCCAGGCGTGCATGTGTGTGTGCACTATGTGGAGCCATGGATGTGATGAGGAGACAGTCTCCAGAGGAGATGAGGCCAGATGGAGATATGAGGGTGTGTGTGAGTGAGTGAGTGGTGATCTCCCTTGAGGTGGCAGTGAGTGAGATGCTAGTGAATGTGTGATGGGCTTGAGTATGTGAGATTAGAGTGATGAGATGGTTGACTTACCCTGGCTGCACGGATGAGATCATTCATCCTTTAACTGCACTGGAGGCCAACATCTTGTGGGCAGCATTGGCACTGACCGCCGCTGCCACTGTCTCCCAAGCCGGATTGATGATGTTGCTGCCTCTCCTGCGACCAGAACGGAGGTAGAGGACATCATGGTGAGTCTCCACTGCGTCCAAAATGTGTTCCAGAGATCCGTCACTGAATTGGGGGCCTGCAATCTTCTTGCCTTTCGAAGCCATGACTTCTGTGCAGCTGTCCTGGGCTGGAAGCACTGAGAGGCATGCGTGCGTGCAACTGCACTTTATATATGGCGCCCAGCGTGAGGAAGCAACGATGTGACAGCGTGGCAGGCAAATCGGAGGCCTCCCACCAGCAAAACGGTGTGCTCCCCATGAGTGAATAAGTAATGAGGTGGGAAGGGGATGATATGGCGCAAGAACCTGTCATTACAACCAGCAGGTAAATTGACTTTTTTCCTGCCCGCTACCACACTTTGTGCAAAGCTGGGATGATTCCGCCCAGTGAAGTATTTTTGCCTCTAATCAATTATTTATCTGATGCTATCTTTTCACCAACAACATACACATGGTTAAACTCAGTTTCTGTAATTTGAAAACCTAAGAACATGAGAAATAGCAGGAGTAGGTCATACAGCAACTCAATCCTGCTCCACCAGTCAATAAGATCATGGCTAATCTCTGATCTCAACTCCACTTTCCTGCTCTATTCTTATAACCCTTGATTTCATTAGCATATTTACCAAAATATTTAGTGATCTCAGCAGTGTACATACTCAATGACTGAGCAACCATAGCCCTCTGTAGTAGAGAATTTCAAAGATTCACAAGGAATTTTTCCTCATCTCAGTTCTAAATGACAAACCTCTTATCCTTAGATTACGCCCACTAGTTCTAGTCCTATCTAAGGGAAAATGCCTCTCTGCATCTATCCTTAAACCCCCTTAAAATCTTATATCCCTCTTACTCCTTTAAATTTCAGGAAATGTAGGTCCATTCTGCTGCAGGGTAAAAAAAATAGGCTGGTATTCCAAAGGTATTCATATGTATTGGTGGCTTGCATTCATCAACTTGTGGTTTTGGAGGGATGGGTGTGGTTAATAGGCTAAGGTCTGTTGAATACAAATACATTGGTGTCATTCTGAGCTGTAGTGTCTATGATAGTTGGCAGGACAAAATGTTAAATTGCAGCAATCAGAAATCATAGCATGAACTTATGTACCTGTCAAATGGATGAATATCTAATATATTGAGACACATCTTTTTTAATGTGCGTTGTTCTGGTTTTATCTTCAAATTAATTTTGGCTATATGATGGCTGCATTACAATAACGAGGCAATCACTTTGACACTGTCAGCAGTACAAAGCCAATAAGAAACTCTGTTGTAGGATTTTACCTTGTAAAAGGTGAGTGACTGTTTCAGACAACACTTTTATTTTGACTTTTTGTGCTGGAGAAGCATCTTTGTTGTTTTGACCTTGAGGAGAAATAGCCAAGTCTGTAATTGTAGTTTGCACTGAATACTGTTTACTTATTTGTCTAATATTAACAGTTAGTTTATGGCGTGAGTATTACATGATATGTTCAAGTAACCAGGTGCATTTTAGCACAGGGTTGCTGTTCAATCCCTGCATCTCACTAGACTTACCTATATATTGAACAGGTAAATGTTCAGCCTGGTGCACAAAGCAGAGCAAGGTGCACTTACGACAGCACATTTAGAATTTATAGTACAACAGTGGCACTAAACCCAAGGAAATTCCTAACGTAAAAGCCAAAAGATAGAACAATTAATTCCCATGGAAGTGATCCAATGACATATTTCAATGTGCCTTACATCATTTTATAATTTATTTGTAAGACTTCTAAATACATTTTTCCTAAAGAGAGTGTTAAATAAAAGCTTTTGTAACAATTCCAAAACACAAATGCAGCATGTTGAAATTGCAAAAAAAATTTACTCTATATTAATGCTATACCAACTTAATTAACTTGTTTTAATAGACTTTGGGTGTGTATTAAGGTGACAGTTTCAATTTTAATAACATTAGTTATGTGTCTACTATAAGCAAAGTGAATCTGTGTAAGCATTAGAAGGATTAAAGGAGATGTTTCCTGAATTATAATTGTGATTAATGCAAAATGAGTTTGTATAGACCTTTAAAATAGTGAAATAATTATAAATTCTAGGTCATGGCAAAACATTCCCTTGCATACAAAATAAGAAGAAAGATATGAATAATTGATAGGCTTTAATTACTCAAATGCTGCCATGATTCTCAAGAGAAGCAAAAGTTACTGCACAGCAAGACATTTTCTTTCAGAATCATACCTGCACTAAAACTGCATAATCTGGGTGCCTCGTGGGGTGCAATGGGCTTGGATACCAAGAACTGGATTTAAATACAGCCCTATATGGAATGAATGTCTCTTCTTTGATATTGTAATGGTCCAAAGCCAAATAAAGCTGGGGCACTCGGTCTTATTTCTTTTGAGCTCTGTTGTTCTATTGTTACAATATTGTTGATAATTTATTAGTAATTAATAATTGCCAGCACTAAAACTGGCAAAGTCACTCTTAAGCAGAATTTTGAAACATAACCAGCATCAGGACACACATTAATGAAGTTTACCAAGAAGGATAGCTGGTATGCAATACAAATACGTCACACTTGTGTAATTGGAATGCTTTATAAGATTGAGGCTACTGTAAATTGTTGGGATAGATTAGAACACATTTATTCCACATCTAACATCAAGACTCTATCATGGAATTATGAAATATTTCATCCTTCATGTTGATATGCACAATAACCCACTCCTTATTAATTTACACTCTTTGATGATTTATGTCAATTAATATGTTTTGACATTTCTTAAATATTACTGATATTTGTGACCAAGGCTTCACTCTGAATTATAAACTTTACCCAAGGTTGAGCTTGCTTGGAATCAGAATGTACTAAATCTTGTCTCAACCAAATATTTATGATGAATTCCCAACCCTTTTCAAAAACCATCCTCTAAACACTAACTTTACTGAGTTGGACACAATAGGATCAGATTTTGCAGTTAGTGATGAATGAATAGTGTTAGACATTCATGAAACCTCACTTGCCCACAGATTTTCAATGAGATTTTGCACTGGAACTTTCTGTGATTAGAAAGTCATTTCAGTGTAGAGCCTACAGGGCTTTGGGGACCTGTGTGAATGGGGAAAGTGACTGTGTTTCTCCTCAACCAATCAAGTTTAAGAATTCTTAATGAGCAGCACAGAATCTGAACCAGGAAGTGTCAGTTAGAATAATTCATTCAATTTCATATCAGTTGCAGAAATGAAATAAAGACAGGAAGAGGAAAAGTTAAACAGGAATTAATACATTTTGAATCTTCAACAATAATTACAAGCTGAAGCGATGAGACTTGACGCTTGTAAAACATAACTTTCAGTGTTAGAGAGGTTTTTTGGCAGTAGATAAGACTTATCACGCCATTTAAAATTTAGTTGAATTGGAATGAAAAAGCTCTAACTTCTTATGGCAAAATTAGTGCGCATATATCACAAAGTAAAGTGCTATTCCGTGTTTTTCAATGTTGAACCTCTGAGTGAAATACCATTCCCACAATGCAAGGGGAAACTGTAGCATGGTGGCAATGTCACTGGCCAAGAAATCAAGAAGCCCAGGCTAATGCTTTGGGTATTTGTATTCAAATCCTATTACAGCTGGTGGAATCTAAGTTCAATTAATAAAGTCTAGAATTGAAAGGTGTTCTTAGTAATGGTGATAATGAACTGATCATTGATTGTCATAAAAACCCATTTCGTCACTATTCCCCAACTGTCAGAGTGTGCTCTTTCACATACATGCAAAAGAGTACACATCTCCCTGAGACTAAGTGCTGCCTCAGGGAGGGCGCTGGCAGCGTTTGTAGCTTGAAAAATAAAAAAAATTAACATGTCCCCCTCATGTGACAATGTCACACGAGATGGAACATGTTAATAAATATCAAAAAAAATTATTAAACTTGTTAAAAACAGACATGAAACCTCATCCCACTGGTGGATGAGGTTTCATGTTTTTTCAGAAGCCCACTGGGGCTCCTGGCCTGCCCGTCAACCTTAAGGTTGGATGGGCAGAGCCTTTAATTGGCTTAACTACCCTGTCAATGGCCTCAATTGGCCATTGACAGGTCGGCAGGTGGACAGTTGTTCGCGCTGTGCCCCCGCCTTCCTGAATATTTAAACGGGTTCCCCCCGACGTCATCCCGCGTCATTTTTGCATCGGCGAGCAGGCCCCGCCTCCAGCTCGCTGACAAAAAAATTCTGTCCCAAGTCATTAATATAGAATGTATAGAGTTGGGGCCCATGGACCGAACCCTGTGGCACTCCACTAGTTACAGCTTGCCATCTAGAAAAAGACCCATATATCCTGACTCTCTGCTTTCTGTTGGTTAGCCAATTCTCTATCCAAGCTAATATATTACCCCTAACTCCATGTGATCTTATCTTGTGTATTAATCTTTTGTGCAGCACCTTATCAAAGGCCTTCTGGAAGTCCAGGTATACTACATCTATAGGATCCCCATTATCCACTTTGCTTGTCACATCTTCAAAGAACTCTAGCAAATTAGTCAAACACGATTACTCTTCATAAAACCATGCTGACTCTGATGGGTTGCATTTTGACTTTCCAAATGCCCCATTACTACTTCCTTAATAATGGATTCCAACAATTTACCAATGACAGCTATTAAACTAACTAACTGGTCTATAGTTTCCTACTTTCTGCCCCCCACCGCCCCCCCACCCTTTTTGAATAAGGGCGTTATATTAGCATTTTCCCAATCCACTGGAACCTTTCCAGAATCCAGGGAATTTTGGAATATTATAGCCAATGCATCCACTAACTCCGCTGCTACTTCCTTTAAGACCCTGGGATGTAGGCCAACAGGTCCTGGGGACTTATCACCCTTTAACCCCAATAGTTTGCTCAATACTTTTTCTCTAGTGATGGTGATTGTTCTAAGTTCCTCCTTCTCTATATACTCTGCACTACCTGTTACTATTGGGACCTCTTGAAGTTCCACACCATCCTCCTCGCAGCTCTCAACACTCCCAAGTTTCGTATGATCCGCAAACTTTGAAATTGTCCCCTGCACACCAAGATCTAGATCATTAATATATGTCAGGAAAAGCACAAGTCCCAGTGCCGACCCCTGGGGATCTCCACAACAAACCTTCCCACAGCCTGAAAAATATCCATTGACTCTCTGATTCCTATTTTTCAGCCAACTTTGTATCCACATTGTTACTGTCCCTTTTATTCCATGAGCAATAACTTTTCTCACAAGTCGGTTGTGTGGCACTGTATCGAATGCCTTTTGAAAGTCCATAGACACCACATCAACAGAATTGCCTTTTCTGTTATGTCTTCAAAAAACTCCAGCAAGTTAGTTAAACATGATTTCCCCCTTTAAAATCCATGCTGACTGTTCCTTATCAACCCATATTTTTCCACGTGACTACTAATTCTATCGCGAATAATTGTTTCTAGAATCTTGCCCACCACTGAAGTTAAACTGACTGCTCTGTAATTGCTGGGCTTATCCTTACAACCTTTTTTGAACAAAGGCGTAATGTTTGCAATTCTCCAGTCCTCTGGCACCACCCCTGAGTCTAGGGAAGACTGAAAGATTATGGCCAGTGCCCCTGCAATTTCTATTCTCACTTCCCTCAATATCCTTGGATGCATCTCATCCAGTCCCACTGCCTTGTCAACTTTAAGTACTGACAGTCTAGTCAACACTTCCTCATCAATTTTGAACCCCTCTAGTGACAGAGTTTCCTCGTCTGTCACCATGGCTTGGGTAGCATCTACCTCCTTGGTAAAGATGGATGCAAAGTATTCAGTTAATAGCTCAGCCCTGGCCCCTTCGTCCATGTGTAAATTCCCTTTTAGGTCCCTAATCGGCCCTACTCCTCCATTTACCACCCTGTTACTATTTATATGCCTATAGAACACTTGGGATTCCCCTTTATGTTGGCTGACAGCCTTTTCTCCTAATCCCTCTTCACTTCTCTAATATGCTTTTTCACCTCCCCTCTGAACCTTCGATATTCCTCTTGCTTCTCAATTGTATTTTCTACCTGACACCTGTCATAAGCGCACTTTTTCTTCTTTATCTTAATTTCAATCTCCTTTTTCATCCAAAGAGCTCTGGATTTGTTTGTCCTACCTTTCCCTTTCGATGGAATATAGTTTGACTGTGACTGAGCCAATTCTTTTTTGAAGGTAGCCCGTTGTTCAGCTACAGCTTTTCCTGCCAATCTTTCGCTCAGTCTATCTGGCCCAGCTCCGCTCTTGCCCCATCGAAGTTGGCTCTTGTCCAGTTAATTATTTTTACTCTGGATTGCCTATCATCCTTTTCTATCATCATCTTAAAATTTACAATACACTGTCTCCTAAATTTTCCCCCACAGACACTTGATCTACTTGGCCCACCCCTCATTTCCAAGAACCAGGTCAACAGAGCGTCTTTTCTTGCTGGATTGGACACATACTGCTGTAGAAAATTCTCCTGAGCACAATCTAGGAACTTTTTCCCCTCTCTGCCCTTTACACTACCACTGTCCCTGTCTACATTCGGGTAATTAAAGTCTCCCATTATAACTACTCTATAATGTTTGTATTTCTCTGTAATTTCCCTGCAGATTTGTTCTTCTACATCCTTCTCACTATTTGGCAGTCTATAGACTACACTGAGCAATGTAATGGCACCCTTTTTGCTCCTTAGCTCTAGCCAAATTGATTCTGTCCTTCAACCCTCTGGACATCCTCTTTCTCCAGCAGTGATATGCTCTCCTTAATCAACAGAACCAGTCCTCCTCTTTTCCTATCTCTTCTGAACACCAGGTACCCGGGAATACTCCCATAACGTCAGCATTAAAATAAGTCTGAGGAAGGCAGGTCCAGGGGTCTCATAGTCACAAAGATGTGGCAGGGGATCAGTAATGGAAGCCTACACTTATGGGGCCAAGAGGATCAGTCATACTTCTTTTGTCCTCACAAAAGAAAAGCACTAAAATGAACTGGAGTGCCACTTCAGTTCTGTGACCCTCCTGTCAGGTCAAAGTGCCATGGCAGATATTCTACTCAGGCCAAAGTTAAAGGGGAGAAATTTGTTCACAAAGAGCCACTTCCAGTCATGCTACACAGGTTTACATCAATTCATTGGGGCAGACAGTGTCACAAGCCTCTACCTACAAGGTCTCTGTGGCACTCTTCATTAAAATCATTGAAGAATGCCACACAGGCCATTCTGGAAACAATGATATAATTGAGTCTCAACTAGCAGATGTGAATTAGTACCTGTCAGCTTTGGGCAGGCTGCTCAGCCGCCTGTCCAGCTGGGTCTGTTAAAATTAGAAATGACAAAACAGATAGATTAAAATCTCCCTCAACATCGCAGAATCTAGCACACATGTGATTCCATAATATCTCAAGGTACATTGAAAATGCTATACTGCTACTGACTAGCTTGAATAAGATCTTCCATGTTGTCATATTCACATGACAGATTATATTGAGTGCTCACGCTTCCTTAAACTTGGAGTGCCTGAGTGCAGATACAGGGACGTACACAGCACTTGAGAAAATCCATTTACTAAATCAACATGCAATTATTTGTAGCCAGAGTAATCTGGAAAATTAAATTAGTGTTCTACACACTATACTCACCTCGACCAGACTCACAAACAGAGTAAGACGAGGAAGGATAAAACCAGTCTACTGATACAGTAGGCAGTAACACCAATGAAACCCCAATTCCATTCATCCAAATACTTTCCAGGACTACATGCAATGACAGCAAGATCAAGTCTGATAATTGTTAGGGTTGTGCTTGCCTAACTTGCCTATGACCAAGCCCAATACTTCCCTATACACACCCTCTGAAAAAGCACTTTACAGTCTTCCAGACTCAATATTGAGCTCAACAATTTCAAATCATATACACTGCCTGCGTTCCCCCAACTATTTCTTTTAGATTGCAGCTATTGGTAATGACTCTGTCATCCCAATTACACATCCACTAGACCCATTTTTTTGTTTCTTTACCATCTCATTGCACCATCAATCCTTTTGTCATCTAATCTCTCCTGCCTTCCAGTCTATCACAGGCCTTCTCTTTTGTTCACCCTTGCTTTCCGTACTTGTTTAAAGCCGGTTGCATTTCTAACCTGAAACTTCAACTTTGTTTCTCTCTCCACAGATGCAGTAGTGCTGCTGAGTATTCCAGCATTGATTGTTTTTATTTCATGGTTCCAGATTTGAATATCTGGAATTATTTCAGATTTTCAGCATCCATGGTATTTTGCTTTTGTACTGGCAATTCCTGGCTGTTTGCATTCGCACTGGTAGCAGATTATAAACTTCATCAGTGTAAATTTAGTTCAAATTTATTGTTTTTTTGTCAGAAACCCAGTAGCTTGCTCCATTAATTCAATGGTCTGGAGTGAGCTCAAAAGATATTCAAATCTGGAACCATGTTCATCCAAACGCAAAGAATCAATGTGATTAGTGTTTTTTTTAAATGCTGTGTTGGTATTGGCAGGCAAGTTTCCTTTAGAATTCCTTTTTAAATTTATTGTTGGGATTTATAATATATTATTGATTCACTAAGCCAGTGGAACAAGCTATAATCTTGAGAGACTTCAATATTTTGCATCTTTGATCTTTGTTCTAGGGATTAAAAACTGAGAGTGTGAAAACATTCACAATTTAGGAATACTTAGATACTAAACCAAATGGCTACTACCCATATGTTTAGACAGACTCTGAAGTGCACTGTTTGCACCTAACTTTCTGATGTCAGTGCATTTACAAGAAAAACTCCCATTGCAGATTTAGACAGTCAGAATACACGTGCATTGGAGTGGAATATTTGATGTAAATGTAATTTAAAAGGGAGATATACATTTAAGAGGAATATCAGAATGAAGGAACAAATATTTTTGAAAGGTTTTGGAAAGAGGTTTTGATTCATTTTCTGAGGTTAAACAATTCAGCAGTGCTGGTGCCTGAAGTAGGTATGGAGCTATATGAGGCGGCCATAAGAAATCAACCCAGAGCAAAACTGTCCGTGTCCATTGCTGTCGGGTGTATTCGGTGGCATGAGTGGAGAAAATGGCAAGAAGGCAAAAAATCGGTTTCACGACATCATGAAACCAGTTTGCGATCGCCCGCTCAGCCCGTTGATGGCTGGCCACATTTCCCACCATCGGACGTCGGGAATCTCATTGTAATACATCAACATCTCATTATAAGGCTAGCACGCCGGACTCAACCCCTCCGCGGCTGGATCATCCGCCCGTGATGGCATGATTGCACACCAATGTGTTTCACAAAAGCATATATAAGGCGTGTGCTTGGCGGGCTGCACTTTGAGGGCAACTCAGAGGTGAGTGCACAGTAACGTTGTGGAGCACTCGCGAGGGACACCTGTTGGACTTGAAGGTTGAGGCATGTTGGGGCGTGGGGGCAAAGGCTGCCTGTAGTTGAGGCAGATTTGTGGAGAGGGAGGCAAAGGTTGCCTTGCGGTTGAAGGTAGCGTACAAGCATGTGAGGGGTTGGGAGGGAAGGGGGTGGGTGAGGGAAGCGGCCATGCATTAGGGACACCTTATATAAAGTGACCATTCCTCTGCAGCTGAGACAGTTCAGATGCGGCACATTGACATGATTGGAGTCGGGCCTCTAGCTTAGCTGCCCACTCAAGCAATGCAGGGGCCTCAAAGTACTATGAAGTGGCCCAGAGCTTTTCACCCCTTGGGCACAGACTGAAAAGTAATGAGTGTTTTAGTGGACTGCAGAACACGTGGACGACTGGGCACATTGTACAATCTCCTTGCTAAAGCTGGCCATGGAGCAGTCACTGGTGGAGGCGCTCACAGCCCCTTGCAATGTCATCATCCCAATTTGGACCAGTCTCCCCCAAGGTTCAAGCTAACAGTGCAGCCTTGCAGTGTGCGTTAGGAGAATGCCTGCACCTGAGCTGAGAGCACAACATGCAGTCCAATGGGCAAAGCTGATGCCAATCTGTCAAGTGGGGTTGGGTGGAGGAAGGTGGGGTTTCAGGCAGCCTTGCAGTGCACTAAACTCTGGCCATCCAAGTGGTGGCCAGCACTTTCCAGGATGCGTTAAGGGGCCTTCAGACTTAACCACGAGAAGTTCTTAGTGCACCCATGCCAACCATGCGTCTCTCTCTTTCATCCTGCAGGAGGAGTACATCAGGATCATTGAGGCTGGTGCACTAGCTGTATGCCTCGTGGCGTACAAAGCAGAGATGATGGAGAAGAGAATGGGTGAGGCCTGGCTGTGCAAAGGGAGGAGGACATTGATTGGGATGAGGGGAGGAGGTCCTTGAAGGCGACGATAACGACAATGAAACCCTCACACTGGCCCGGCGAGGCAGGCACGCTTGGGAAGCCCATATAGCTGCTAGATTTCTGGAGGATGATGATGACATGAAATGAGGAGACACCATAAGATCCTCACATTGTATCTATGAACTTTTGACTCGCGTCTGGCTTATGGCAGCGTACACACCCTCTGTGAGAATGCTCCTGTCATGGAGACACAGTGGAGGCCCTAACCGCCGCTTGATTGCAGGAGGATGATGATGACATGCAGTGAGGGCACTCCATAGATCTTCACACAGCCTCTGAAAATATCTGACTCCTGTCTGACTGAAGGCAGCTCGCTTGTGCTCTGTGATCAGGGTCATATCATAGAGATGCAGCCATGAAAATTTAGAAGCATCTGATGCTTTGTCCGCCTTCAACATCTGAGCCCTTCAGGAGCACAGCATCAGTGGTCACAGATGCATAAGAGATGGGGGCCAGTCCCACCTTAAAGGTGCTGAGAGCACACAGAAAGAATGACGGAACTCTGTGACATCTGCGCACAACATTCTGGCAGCAATGATAAGCACCATCGAGGTGCAGGCATCAGTAATGTGTCCAGAGAGTGTGAGGCTAGGCCATCACTTTGGTCTGATGGCTGCACAACGCACAGGGAAGAGGCTCTAGACTGAGACACCTGCCTTTATCTTGAGCAGAAATGTTTCACATCTCAGTGACAAAAACACTGCTCATCAGAACAAGGGGCCATGGGCAGGGAGACATTCTTGGGAGTTTATTAACAATAGTGAATGGTATGTACAAGTGATTAACACCCATGCTCAGGCTGTGCAAATACATCTTCTTAAATTTCTTAACTCTGCCGCTATGTCTTGATGCTCCCTGGACAACCACAGCGGAGGTGGAGGCAGCCTGCTGTCTGTGATGACCTTGACAGGCACCCTCTAGATGGCTGAGACCTGCAGGGAGTCCTGGAGGAGACCTGGCCTGTTTTCGGGGTCCTGCTGTGTGGCAGTAACAGCCTCCTCGAGCTGTGGAGCTGGAGCTGCTATAGTCGCAGGAAGAGGGGTATTGGATGGGCCGGACACTCCTGGAGCCACCTGCATGGATGGCCCCGGGGTGTGTACCTGCTGATCCTCCTTCCTTTGGGTGCCCAAGGGCCCATGGCTGATTCCTTGAGGAGAAGAGAAAGCTGGAGTGAGATCGAGTTGCCCCACATCCCTCTCACGTACACACTATTGGAGGCCAACTATGGCATCAGTGATGGAGTTCAGCCTGCACAGCAGTGCAGGAGCAATGTCCTGGATCAAGGTTTCCGTGGTGCCCGCCATCCTACCAGTGTTGACCTCGGTGTGTTGACTTGTTGGTATCACCTCGGCCTGAAGGCGAGTTGGCTCCTTCATCGTGCCCTGCAATCCGAGGAGCACAGTGGACATCCCTTCCTCATGTTCCTGAGCTTGCCTTTGCAGCTCCAGCAACTGTGATATGATCAAGTCCAGAGGCTCGTCATCTGAATCGGACTCAGCAAAATTCTGGCCTCCAACAGTCCTCTCAGTGCTGGACACCTGGGAAGTCCCTGTCGCCACCTGCAGTGGATCAGAAAGTACGATGTGCTCACCAGATTGTGATCCTGAGGTTACCCTAAAGCTATGTCCCACCGAGGTGTATGTCTCTGCACTGGTGGAGGGTATGGGTGAGCGCTGTGACGGGACTTCAAGGGAGGTGCCTTCAGATTTCTCTTCAAAGGTTTCTATGGTGCTTGATTGGAGTCCTGGGTCATGGACTCTGCCGTCTGTTTGGCAGATGTGCCTACAAAAGCAAGGGGAGATAATTAGTGCATGGCAGTGGCCTGTGAAATAGGACACATCACTCACAGCATGGTTATCTGATGGATGCTGCTCTGCTGTATCCTCGCTTGGGAGAGGACCGCTGACCTCACCGTCAGCACAGGAATAGTCCAGATCCTCACCGGCCAGCTGGATGGTTCTGTTTTCAAAGTCCATGAGGACCTGATTTCAGGCATTCCTCCACCGCTAAACGACTTCTCCCTGTTGTTGTGTGCCAGCTTGTCCTGCATAAATAGAGATGGAGAGAGTGTAAATGGGATGCCTGCCAGGCCAGATGATAAGTATGCCTAGCACATGTGGGTGGTGAGTGGTCCCATGGACGGGATGAGGATAATCCAAGTGTGTGTGAGAGAGTGAATGGTGATTTCCCTTGAACTTGCAGTGGGTGAGGGCCCTATGGATGTGTGATGGGTTTGTGAGTGTGTGAATTGAGAGTGATAAGAAGAGTAATTTACCCGGATAGAATGAAGGAGATCATTCATCCTCTTGTGGCCTTCGGTGGCTCTTATGCTGGGCATTGGCACCGACCACCGCTGCCACTGCCTCTCAAGCCGGATTAGTGATGTTGCTGCTCATCCTGCGGCCAGAGAAGGGGCAGAGGACATCACTGCATCCAAAAGGCGTTCAAGAGATGCATCATTGAACCTGTGTCTGCAGTTTTCTAGCTTTTCAGGGCTGTGTCTTCTTTGCCCCAGTCATGGGCTGGAAGCACTGAGAGGTGGGCGTGGTACACTTTATATATGGTGCCCAGCTTGATGAAGCAGCGAGGTGATGGCGTGGCGGGCAAATGAGAGGCCACCCACCGTGAAAATGGTGTGTTTCCTGGGAATACATAATTAATGTGCCATTAATGGGACATTTTACCCACCGACTACTGCACTTAGTGCAAATCTGGGATGTTTCCACCCCCTGTTTACCAATCCACTGCACCTTCCTGATAGATCAGCAAAGCACATGTTTGCAAGAAGATGCAGCAAAGTTTCAGATTGTAGATGACTGTTACACTGTACACTGTTGTCAGTGCAGAGTAAACGGTTAACCTCCGGAGCACCTGATACTGACGTGACTACTGATGCGACCATGATGCAGTGTCACATGGCTAAGAGACTGTGATTTGTTGGGAAGCAAAAGTACAACCTCACGTAGAGCACTGAGAGATATATAGATCTGTAAATAAACAAGAATTTTTTTTTACAAATAACAGTTGATGGTAGCATTCTTAGGGTAACAGGAAAGCCCTTGAAGAAACCCCATCTAGACCCTGAAATCAAGATAAAATATAGTGGCAGTGGACAGAGCACAAAGACCCACAGAAACTCCAAAAGAAAACTGCAGACCTGAAAGACCTACAAATCCTTGGGAAAAGGACAAGAAGAAAAGTAATTGAAGACTCACCTGAGAATGGAGCATTGTGGGTGCTGCAAATACGGGCAGACAAACAGACCCAGTGTCCAGACAGCATTGAGTACAGGTCACAATTTACAAGCCAAACTATTGAGCAGCAACAGATCAAGAGCTTAGGGTAAGAATGAGATCTATATTGACACTCCCAGGAATGTTCTGAAGAACTGAAGGCTTACAATAGGCCCAACAGCAGGGCAATTGGAGGAAGAGATTCTCCTGATACAGAACAGCTTCAGGTTTGCATAAGAGGGAAGAGAAGGGTCAGGTTAGTACTTTACTCTACACAGTAGGGGCCATAGCAGACAATGTTATTGCAAAACAGGGTGTCCATGAGGCTTCGAGCACATATGAGGAAGTCCTCCGGGCATTCAATTCGTACTTCAGTGTTAAAAAAAAAATTGATAATTGAATGAGCGGAATTTAATAAGAGGCAAAAACTGGGTGAATCCATGGGTTCATTTATAAAAGACCTGCATAGGCTCATGGAGAATTGCAACTGTGGGATCCTCAGAGATGAATTAATACATGATTGTATATTGGTTAGGGTCTTCGATGAAACCCTGTCAGATCTTTTGCAAAAGCGGGAAGATTTACCTCTCACAAAGATAGTACAAATAGCACAACAGACTGTTCTTAGGAAGCTAAACAGAGCGGTTGTTCATGGAGAAAGTGATGTTGGTTGGAAAAAAAAATGAATAATGAATAATGAATAATTCAACATGTTGGACAAAAAATAGAAAGTACAGTGAAAATGCAGTGAAACAAAAGCTCACAAAATCAGGAAAAAGCATGCCAATCGCTATTAGAAAGATATAATAACAAAACCAAATAAAATCCAAGAAGTGGAAGAGCCACAGAAAAAACAAATAACCTTCTTAGGAGAAGTTAACAAAATAGAAAATAATTATTGGAGTCTTAAATTAGACATTGATGGCCACCCCACTGAATTCAAGCTAGATACTAGGACAAGTGTTTCAGTATTATCTGATGAAGTAGAATGGTTCAAAAGTATCACACTGCTGCCATCCTCAATCTAGTCACAAGGTCCAGGATGGACATCGCTCAGCAAGGTTAAGATACAAGGATAAAGAAATTGCGGAACCCCTGTATGTGATGAAGAACTAGGAGTCATCTTTACTGAGCACAACATTTACTGAGAATGTTTGAGCCTCATTTACAAAGTTGATGAAATTGCTGATGAGCAGTCCAGTGAGGTATTCAAGGATGAATTTCCATCTCTATTTCCAAGCTTAAGAAAGCTGAAAACAAAATATCTCATATCCCCAAGGGCAGATGCTAAGCGAGGAAGATGCCTCACCCACTCTTTGCCGAAGTCAAGAGTGAAATTGAACATATGTTACAACAAGGGGCCAACTCTCCAGTAAGCATACTGGCTAAATAGTGTTCTGGAATGGTCACAGTACCAAAGCCTAATGGTTCAATTAGAACCTGTATGGACTTGACTCAATTAAAAAGTCAGTAGAGCACAAAATACACCCGATGGCATCAGTGAATGAAAGCCTCACCAAATCAGCAAAAAGCACCCTCTTCACAAAACTGAATGCTCATCAGCTTTAGTAGCTGTCTCTGGACAAAGAATCCAGATTTCTAACTACTTTATCAGCCCATTTGGTGGTTATTGTTTTAATAGGGTACCATTTGGAATTTACTTCTGCACCTGAGATATTCCTGGAAGGTACAGAAGGAACAATATGCCATATGGACAACATTCTTGTTGACGGTTCATCAAGCGAAGAACATGACCGTCGAATGAGAGCAGTCCTCAAAGTCCTTCAGGGTGCAGGTTTGACATTAAATGACAAAATGTGAATTTGCAAAGCCTATGATAAAATTCGTAGGGCACATTGTGCAAGTTTCAGGAATTATGGCTGAACGACTAAAAACGCCGGTGAGTAGAGAGCTTGCAGAGCCTAGAAACATCACAGAATTGCAAAGATTCCTTGGGATGGTCAAACAAGTAGGCAAGTTCCTGCCAAAATTTGTGGAAATCAACAAGCTGTTATGCTATTCAGACAAGGCCAATAGTGGAACTTGGACCAGCAAAATGCACTTGACAGGATTAAAAATCTCCTAATTTCACCAGAAATTCTAACACACTGCAATCCAGAGTTGCCAACAATTATAGCAGCAGAAGCATCCTCTACAGACTTGGACACGGTGCTCCTTCAAGTACAAAAAGATGGACAAAGGAGACCAGTTTATTATACCTCAAGATCTCTCACAGACACAGAGAAGAGGTATGCAATTATTGAGAAAGAAGTAATAGCAGCCACATGGGCCTGCAATAAGTTCTCTGATTATGCCATGGGATTAAGGTCTAAAATTAAAACCGACCACAAACCTTTGGTTACTCTTCTTAACCTAAAGGAAATTGCAAAAATGCCACCTAAAATGCAACATTTTAGACTGAGCCTCATGAGATACGATTCAGTTACTGAGTACCTTCAAGGGAAGTACCAGAGGACAGCAGATACATTATCAAGAATACCAGTGAAAGGAGGCAAGTTGTAAGATTTAAATTTTATTGAGGAAGTGGAAGTATATACTTTGCTCGTTGCTTACTATCCATGTAAAAGAGATTACAAGAGATTAAGCAAGCACAACAGCAGGATGATAAATGCATCAAAATCGAAAGAGTATTGTCAGAATGGATGTCAGGACTATACTCCTAACAACCCAATACTTCACCAATATTTCATCAGAGAAAACCATAGAACTATAGAACACTACAGCACAGAAAACAGGCCATTCGGCCCTTCTAGTCTGTGCCGAAATATTATTCCGCTAATCCCATTGACCTGCACCCAGTCCATAACCCTCCAGACCTCTCCCATCCATGTATCTATCCAATTTATTCTTAAAACTTAAGAGTGAGCCCGCATTTACCACATCAGATGGCAGCTCATTCCACACACTCATCACTCTCTGAGTGAAGAAGTTCCCCCTAATGTTCCCCCTAAACCTTTCCTCTTTCACCTTAAAGGCATGTCCTCTCGTGTTTATCTCTCCTAATCTAAGTGGAAAGAGCCTGCTCACATTTATTCTGTCTATACCCCTCATAATTTTGTAAATTTCTGTCAAATCTCCCCTCATCCTTCTACGCTCCAAGGAATAAAGTCCTAACCTGTTTAATCTTTCCCTGGAACTCAACTCCTTAAGACCCAGCAACATCCTAGTAAATCTTCTCTGCACTCTTTCAATCTTACTGATATCCTTCCTGTAGTTAGGTGACCAGAACTGAACACAATACTCCAAAGTTGGCCTCACCAATGTCTTATACAACCTCATCATAACATCCCAACTCCTATACTCAATACTTTGATTTATGAAGGCCAGTATGCCAAAAGCTTTCTTTACAACCCTGTCTATCTGTGACGCCACTTTCAGGGAATTATGTATCTGAACTCCCAGATCCCTTTGTTCCTCCGCACTCCTCAGTGCCCTACCATTTACTTTGTATGTCCTACCTTGGTTTGTCCTTCCAAAATGCAACACCTCACACTTTTCTGCATTAAATTCCATCTGCCATTTTCTGGCCCATTTTTCCAGTTGGTCCAGATCCCTCTGCAAGCTTTGAAAGCCTTCCTCGCTGTCCACAACGCCTCCAATCTTAGTGTCATCAGCAAACTTGCTGACCCAATTCACCACATTATCATCCAAATCATTGATATAGACAACAAACAACAATGGTCCCAGCACAGATCCCTGAGGCACACCACTAGTCACAGACCTCCAGTCTGAGAAGCAATCATCCACTACCACTCTCTGTCTTCTCCCACACAGCAAATTTCGAATCCAGTTTACAACCTCTCCATGGATACCAAGTGTCTGAACCTTCTGAACTAACCTCCCATGTGGGACCTTGTCAAAGGCCTTACTAAAGTCCATGTAGACAGCATCCACAGCCTTTCCTTCATCTACTTTCTTGGTAACCTCCTCGAAAAACTCTACAAGGTTCGTTAAACACAACCTACCATGCACAAAGCCATGCTGACTACCCTTAATCAGCCCTTGGCCGTCCAAATAATTGTATATCCGATCTCTCAGAACACCTTCCAATAATTCGCCTACTACTGACGTCAGGCTCACTGGCCTGTAATTAACTGGTTTATTTTTGGAGCCTTTTTTAAACAACGAAACAACATGAGCTACCCTCCAATCCTCCGGCACCTCACCCGTGGCTAAGGACATTTTAAATATTTCTGCCAGGGCCCCTGCAATTTCTACACTAGTCTCCCTCAAGGTCTGAGGGAATATCATGTCAGGCCCAGGGGATTTATCTACCTTTATTCGCTGTAAAGCAGCAAGCACCTCCTCCTCTTTAATCTCTATATGTTCCATGACACTACTGCTTGTTTCCCTTCCTTCCTTATACATTATGCCAGTTTCCTGAGTAAATACTGATGCAAAAAAACTGTTTAAGATCTCCCCCATCTTGTGAGGCTCCACACATAGACGACCACTCTGATCTTCAAGGGGATCAATTGCGTCCCTTACTTTCCTTTTACTTTTAATATACTTGTAGAAACCCTTCGGGTTTACCTTCACATTATCTGCCAAAGCAACCTCATGTCTTCTTTTTGCCTTCCTGATTTCCTTCTTTAGTATTTTCTTACATTTTCTATACTCTACAAGTACCTCATTTGCTCCATGTTGCCTATACCTGCTATACACCTCTCTCTTCTTCTTAACCAGATCGCCAATATCCCTTGAAAACCAAGGTTCCCTATGTCTGTTAACTTTGCCTTTAATCCTTACAGGAACATGCAAACTCTGCACTCTCAAAATTTCGCCTTTGAATGCCTTCCACTTACTGAACACATCCTTGCCAGAAAACAACTTATCCCAATCCACTCTTCCTAGATCCTTTCTCATTTCCACAAAATTGGCCTTTCTCCAATTTAGAATCTCAACTCGAGGACCAGGCCTATCCTTATCCATAATTAACTTAATACTAATGACATTGTGGTCACTGGACCCAAAATGTTCGCCTACACATACTTCTGTCACCTGACCTGTCTGGTTCCCTAATAGGAGATCAAGTATTGTATCCTATCTTGTTGGTACTTCTATATATTGATTTGGAAAACTTTCCTGAACACATTTGACAAACTCCAAGCCATCCAGCCCTTTTACAGTATGGGAGTCCCAGTCAATATGTGGAAAGTTAAAATCTCCTCACAAAACATCTCACAATGATCAATGATTTCTTAGTTTTTAGCGTTAGATTAGTCATTCCCTAAGACACTTCACTCGACATACTCTGAAAAATCAAGGTCATTTGGAATTAGTGAAGTCGAGTAAGAGCCCAGCAGTTAGTCTGGTGGTCAGGCATCAGTCACTCTATTGAAGAGTTAATCACAAATTGTCTTACGTGTTCAGTGAATAGCAAAAGGCAGAGTGGACCACTGGCAACCTCCACTTTTCTTTCAAGGCCATGGCAGTGCCTGGAAATGGATTTATTTGTGTTTAGACCATTATTAGGAGTCATTTTGTACAAAGTACTGAGGAACATTTTTGCCTTATTTACATGTGAAAATGAAAGTCAAGAAAATACTATGCCATATCTAGATGTAAACTTTAAATCCCTTCCTTACCACTTTAAATGTTCTCCGGCTTGCTCTATTTACTGTTACTACAAGGGCATGGGTTTTAGTTCAGGTTAGGTGTAGAGTACGGTGGCTATAGCTTCCAGTATATAGCTGTACTGTAGTGCAGCTACAGTAGTTTCCCTAGACTTGGCCCAACATGCTATATATTAAAATATCTACACCAACTCTTGAGTCACAAGTTGATTTCTATTCTGCATCTCTCTAACTGGTTTGACCCTGGAAGCAGCTCTTAAAGTCTCCTCTTCAGTCTAACATTAACCTGTCGTTTCTTTTTAAACTGCTTAGAAATTCTACAATAGGATTGGACCCTGAGCTGCTTTGATTCAAAATTGTTCTTTGTGGCTTAAATGGTATTGTATTATATGTTTCCCTCTACAAATAAAGCAGAATTTACTTTCATTTATATGGCACGGAAAATAAACAAAATGCTTCCTAAAACCTCTGCTAAGAATTATATTTAGAGCGCATTTAAATGATAGGGGCTACTTTCAGTTTTTAAATACATTCCACCAATTAAAATAAAAAATGAAACAGCGAGACATTTCCACACAATTGATCATCTCATTATTAGCTCCTAATCTTTAAAAAACTATTATTTGTACTTTTGCCATCACCATAATGTGGCCTGGACCTGTATCAATGAAGCAATTTCTAGCTCATTGGTTTTGGATTTATCAAACACAGTAATTGTTAGGTAATACCTATTGCTTCATGATGTTGCTTGAAATTACATTATGACAGTAATTGCTCCTCTATTACGCATTTGTAAATAGTTAATGGATTTACTTCATGCAAGTCATTTCCTGTTCGAATAGAATTCAGTTTACTGATCTGGTTAGCATCTATCGGAAGATTAAGAATTTTTTACAGGCGTAATAACATTCACAATGATGGCTGAATGTTTGGCAACCAGCCATGGGATACTGAATTCCCCTCCTTATTCATCAATTAAGTCATGATGAGAAGTAAATCCAATACACACACATGCCTATTATGCTTGGAGAACAATGGAAAATGTTGATCTAACATAAACAATAAATAATGGTATAGAACGAACAGGATTAATGCCTAGAAAAAGGGGAAAATGATAAATACATCAGTTGGTATTATTGTGAAAAGCTGGGTTGGCTGGGTTGCCAAAGAACTTAGGCATCCATTTTTGACATGAGGGAAGGGAAGCATATAGCTGCTGAAACAGAAAGGTTGAGGATACAGATCAATAATCTATATTCAAAGGTGGCGTGGTTGTTGGAGGTAGCTTTTCAGAAGACAGCTTCTCAGTTACCTCAGCAGGAGATCCAAGATTTTCTGAAATAGTTATTTTCTGTGTAATATAAAATAATCCTCTCAATCCCAACTTGAAATTCATTTTGTGCTAGTTTTTGTCATGGAGCGCAAAAAAAAAATAGATGGGACACTGATTATGACATACAGCATGCAAAATTGGTGCTGCCTCCATGTTAACTTGATTGTAGTAGTGGTCTAAGCAGGGCTCATGCTGCTGGCTGTCTGAGCATCCAGCAAGGAGCCAAGCAGCATACACTGATAGTACTTGGTGCAGCCACCATGCTCCTCCTAAAGGCAGTCTGTCCGTCTTAAAGGGAGCTGTACTCAATGAAAGAGAGAAGCTGGCTTTAGCTGCACGTAGGAGCTGCACAGATTGAGAACCATAGAAGCAAAAGGATTCCTAAGCTCATGATATTGGAGGCCTTGGTCATGAATATGGACAGGAGAAGCAAGGTCATGTTTCTGCAGGAGGCCAGGTGACCCTCAAGAGACACCTGCTGAAGAGAATGTGAGCAGTTGACCAGGGAGGTCAATGCAAAGAGTTTGGGCAAGAGGGCTTGGCAGCAAGAAGTATAATGACCTCATGTAGATGGTCAAGGTCAATGAATGCATCTTCAAAGTACCTCATATTTGCTGCATCACCAACATCTCATGCTGCTCAATGTACCACACCTCCATCACACACCCAGCAGCAGTCCCTTGTACTCATATATTAGACAACCATGCTGTCAGTGATGTGTCCTGTTTCACAGGCCACTGCCATGCACTAACTATCTCTTCTTGCTTTCACAGGCACATCTGGGAAACAGCCAATGGAATTCATGACCCAGGGCCTTCAATAAAGCCCCGAAGAAACCTCTGAAGAGGAATTTGAAGGAACTTTCCTTGAGGTCCCATCACAGCGCTCACCCACACCCTCCACCAGCGCAGAGACACACACTTTGGTGGGACATGGCTTTAGAATAGCCTCGGGATCACAATCTGGTGAGCACATCATACTGTCTGATCCACAGTAGGCGGCGGC
Organism: Cetorhinus maximus; assembly: GCF_964194155.1. Classification (NCBI taxonomy): domain Eukaryota; kingdom Metazoa; phylum Chordata; class Chondrichthyes; order Lamniformes; family Cetorhinidae; genus Cetorhinus; species Cetorhinus maximus. The sequence continues at coordinate 70,432,685 of NC_135885.1, forward strand.
AGGGACCTCCTTGGCATCAGCACTCGGAGGACTGCTGGGAGGCCAGAAATTTGCTGAGTTTGAGTCAGGTGACGAGCCTCTGGACTCAGTCATGTCACAATTGCTGGAGCTGCAAAGGCAAGCTAGGGAACATCAGGTAGGGATGTCCGCTGCACTTCTCAGATTGCAAGGCTCAATGGAGGGGTCCATCCGCCTTCAGGCTGAAGTGATAGCGCCAGGCATGCCAATATACCCAGGTCAAAACTGGTAGGAAGGCTGATAGACTGGTAATCCAGAAACCCAGAGGTAATGGGCACCCGGGTTTGAAACCTAGCATGACAGATGGTGGAATTTGAATCCAATAAAAACCTGGAATTAAAAGTCTAATGACGACCGTGGAACCATTGCCGATTGTCATAAAACCCATCTGGTTCACTAATGTCTATTAGGGAAGGAAATCTGCCATCCTTACCTGGTCCATAAGACCATGAAATGTAGGAGCAGAAGTAGGCCATTCAGCCCATCGAGTCTGCTCCGCCATTCAATGTGATCATGGCTGATCTGATAATCCTTAACTCCACTTTCCTGCCTTTTCCCTATAATCCTTGATTCCCTTACTGATTAAAAATCTGTCTGTCTCAGCCTTGAATATACTTAATGACCCAACTTCTACAGCCCTCTGCAGTAAAGAATTCCACTGATGAACTACCCTCTGAGAGAAGAAATTCCTCCTTTTCTCTGTTTTAAATGGGTGACCCCTTACTCTGAGATTATGCCCTCTGGTCCTAGACTCTCCCACAAAGGGAAACAACCTCTCAGTATCTACCCTGTCAAGCCCCCTAAGAATCTTATATGTTTTAATAAGGTCGCCTCTCATTCTTCTAAACTCCAATGAGTACAGGCCCAACCTACTCAACCTCTCCTCATAAGAAAATCCCTCCATACCCAGAATCAACTGAGTGACCCCTCTCTGGATTGCCTCCAATGCCAGTACATCTTTCCTTAGATAAGGGGACCAAAACTGTTCACAGTATTCTCTGGCCTACATGTGACTCCAGACCCACAGCCATGTGGTTGACTCTTCAATGCCCTCTGAACAAGGGCAATTGGGGATGGACAATAAATGCTGACTGAGCCAATGACACCCACATCCCATGGACAAATAAAAAATAAGAAGTCTCCCTGCCTATGGCTCCTTGTTCTGATGAGCAGTGTTCTTGTCACTCAGATGTGAAAACTTTCTGCACAAGATAAAGGCAGGTGTCTCAGTCCAGGGCCTCTTCCTTGTGCTCTATGCAACCTTTGGATCAAAGCAATGGTCTGGCCTCACACTCCCTGAAGACATTACTGATGCCTGCACCTCGACGGTGCTTGTCATTGCTGCCAGGATGTAGTGGGCAGGCGTCACAGAGTTCTGTAATTCTCTCGATGTGCTCTCAGCACCTTTTTGGAAGGACTGGCCCCCATCTCTTCAGCATCTGTGACCAGTGAAGCCATGCTCCTGAAGGGCTCAGGTGCTGAAGGCGGATATAGCATCAGATGCTTCTAAAGTTCCATGGCTGCATCTCTATGATATGACCCTGATCACAGGGCACAAGCGAGCTGCCCTTGGTCAGACAGGCGTCAGACATTCTCAGAGGCTATGTGAAGATCTATGGGGTGTCCTCACTGCATGTCGTCATCATCCTCCTATAACTGACTATTAGGGCCTCCACTGCATCTCCATGACAGGAGCATTCTCACAAAGGGTATTCAAACTGCTATAAGCCACACTGGGGTCAAACGTTCACAGATGCAATGTGAGGATATATGGGATCACCTCACTGCATGTCATCATCCTCCACAAATCGAGCAGCTATGTGGGCCTACCGAGTGTGGCTGCCTTGTCTAGCCAGTGCAAGGGCCTCATCCCCATCATCATCGCCTCCAAGGACCTCCTCACCCTCACCCCCATCGGCATCCTCCTCCTCTTCCATCTCCTCCTCAGCCAGCTTAACTCCCCTTTGCAGTGCCAGGCTGTAAAAGGCACAGCAGACGACGACAATGCGTGACATCCTCTGCGGATTGTATTGCAGGGCTCCACCAGACCGGTCCAAACATCAGAACCGTAGCTTCAGCATCCCAATGGTCTGCTCCACCAAGTTGCGAGTTGCAGCATGAGCCTTGTTATACCTTCGCTCTGCTGCAGCCTGAGGCCGCCGCACAGGTATCATCAGCCATGGCCTCAGCGGATAGCCCTTGTCCCTGAGGAGCCATCCCTGCAGCACCTGTGGACCCTGGAAGACTCCAGGGATATGTGACTGACTGAGGATGTAGGGGTCGTGCACACTCCCTGGGAACCATGCGCACACCTGCAGGATGCATTTCTGTTGGTCACACACCAGCTGCACATTTAGCAAATGGAACCCCTTACAGTTAATATAGTTCACCATGTGTTGCGACAGAGATCTGAGCACCATGTGAGTGCAGTCGATTGCACCCTGGAAGCCCGAGATCTGAACAAATCCAATTGCTCTTGCATCCTGGCTTTCCTGGTCCCGGGCTAAATGCACAAAGTTATGTGCGCTCGCGAAGCTGGCATCCCCGTGACCTCATGGATGCATTTGCAGGTGGAGGTTTGTGATATCCCACAGAAGTCAACTGTGGAGTCCTGAAAGGAACCACTGGCGTAGAAATTGAGTGCAACTTTCAATTTCACAGCCACTGGCAGTGGATGCCCTCTATGTCTACGTGGCACCAAACCCTGCAGTAACTGGTGTGACTGACCAGTTCCCTAGACATTCACAGTCTTCAGCGACACTGGTTCTCGGTCATTTGCAGGAATGGCAGGCATGTTTATAGAGCCTGGGTGTCACGAGACCCCAACCAGCGATCACTCACTGTGGCTCTATGGAGGCATGTGCGGGAGCCCCAGCCACCCCTTCTTCCTGAGGTTGCTGCTCCTGCCCCTGCACAGCCAGGAACATCAGTCGCTCTCTCCTCCATTGTCTTTACTCTCTTTAGGCCATCAGGCATACACCTAGTTCACCAGGCTCCATGATCCTGATGTACTCCTGCAGGATGGAAGTCAGAGACACGTGGTTAGCATGGGTATACTAGGGGCTTGTCCTGGTTAAGTGTGAAGGCTCCTTAACACTTTCTGGAGAGTGGTGGTCACCAGTTGGATGGCCAGAGATTGGTGCTCTATATGGCTGCCTAAAACCCCACCCACCTCCGCCCCACTCCACCTGACCAATTGGCGACAGCTTTGCCCATTGGACTGCATGCTGTGCTCTCAGCTTAGGTGTAGGCATTCCCCTAACCCACACTGCAAGGGTGCACCATGGGGGAGACTGGTCCAAACCAGGATGCAGACATTGCAGGGGTCTGTGAGCACCTCAAACAGTGCCTGCTCATGGCCAGCATTAGCAAGAGATTATACAACGTGTGCAGTTGTCCAACTGTTCTTCCGTCCACTAAAATGCTCATGAGTTTTCAGTCTGTGCTGGAGTGGCGAGGGGGTGGGGGGGGGAGGGGGGGTGGTGGTGTGGAGGGCATGTGGTGAAAAGCTTTGGAGCACTTTGATGCCTCTGCATTGCTTGAGTGGCAGATCAGCTAGAAGCCCGACTCCAAACATTTCATTGTGGCTGTGCCTGAACTGTCTCAGTTTCAGAGGAATGGTCACTTTATCCACGTTTTCCTAATGCATGGCCACTTACCTCGCCCACCCTACCCCCCACCCAGAATGCTTGTGCACTATATGCAATGGCTGGGCTGCCTTTGCCCCCGCCCCCCCAAAAGTCATTTCAATGTCAGGGCTGCCCTTAACCCCGACCCCTCGCAACGCCCAAGCTTGAAGTCCAACAGGTGACCCGGGCGAGCACTGCAAAATGTTACTGAATACTCACCTCCGAGTTCCCCTCAAAGTGCAGGCCGCCAAGTGCACGCCTTTTATGTGCTGTTGTGAAACTCGTCGATGCGTTTTCCCAGGGTGGGGGGGTGGGGGGAGATTCCGGCGGGCTGCCTGATAATGATAGGTTGATGTATTACAATGAGCTTCTGGATGTCCAATGGCGGGAAACACAGCTCGCCGTCGGCAAGCTGAGCGGACAAGCATGAACTGGTTTCACGCCGTCATGAAACCAATTGCGCCATATTGTACGTTCATGCCACCGAACACGCCCGACGTCAATCCCATCATTGGTCAAAATAGAGTTATATCACATAAAAGGTAAAATTGCTTTGACTTCCAAACTGAACAAAACACAACTGAATTTCCATCATCATTTCTTGCTCTTTCAACTCCTTTCCCAATTCAACAATTCTCAATTCCATCCACTGTTCTAGTTTATTTTAAAAGGCAAAAATTCCCTTAGTACAGTCTATATAAAACATCATACATAAACATGCGAAACATTAGATATTATGTCTCAGTTTAGCGTGGAGGGTCGGGTGTTATGGTCCATCCACAGTCTGTTCTCACCATAGCCATTTCCTACCAATGTGGAAATGCTCTACTCCTTAACTTTGCAGCTCTACATACAACCATTATATCTCATGACAAAGCATTAGTTCACAACAATAATCCCACATTCAATATCTCAACATCTTTGAGTGTGTGATGTCATTTGTAAAGAAATTAATTGGAGCAGTTTGCATCATCAAACAACTTTACAGTCCATCTTTCTGAGAGCGAGCACGTAATTCAACACTAGCTTTATTTTTTGCCAAACCTAGATTGCCTAAGTTACTCATTCATGAATTTAGTATTGAAATAGTTGACAAGTTTAGATTAGCTTGGCTCAAAAAATTATTCACACTGTAATACATTGAAATGAACTGTACACCAAAAACATTCTGCTAATTTACTAATGTAGCAGGGGAGCCATGCTGTCTGCCGAGCCTCTACATAGGTGGGATTGTGGAGGTCGGCCTGGGCACTGGATGCCATGGTGACCATCGGCCGGATTTGATGCAGCCCCACTGGGAGGTGGCGATAGCAGTGGAAGATGCAAGGTTGGTCAATTTTTTTCTCACCTGAGGCTCCCTCAGGATTTTTGTGAGTAGTTTTGGTGGGTTTTGCGAGGGGCAGGACTTGTGCTGAAGGCACAGGCAGATGGTAGGGGCTGGCTTTCAGCTGCTTGAATTGGGATTTGAGCTCTCAACTGTTTGATTTTTTTTGTAATGACCCTCAAAATGAACCTTTTTTTTTACTTAATATGTTTGGTGCTAGTGGAATAAAGAGTCGCTAAACTGGAATCTTCAAGTTTTCAGCATTTTTCTGTGTCACACTAATGCAGTGTTGGTGTTGGTGGAGGTCAAGAGAAATATAATCAAGCAGAATTTCAACTTCTTGTCAAGGTATGAAACTGGCATTGAGGATCAACTGTCCGTTAGAAATTGTACAATTTTGAAAGAGAACAAGGGAATGAAAATCAGATGATTTCTGTGACAGCCGATCTACAACAACAGTTTTAGACCCGGGTGAAAGGTTAAAAATTTACTCCTTTAGCTTTTAATGGAGACAAGTCTAACTGGCTTTTTATGAAGACAGCGTTACAAAATGCTTACTCGATAAAATATTTAAGGATGCATTAATGAAATTTGTAGTTCTATTTTTGAGGTGAACTCTGATGCAGTTAGAAGAGTTTCCTCTTTTTTTGGACTTAAGGATTTGGTTTCTTCTAATTTTTGTGTATGGTCCAAGGTTTGCCAATGGAGGAAGATGGCTCGAGGAGGTTCAATGCCAAATTCCTGGCCTAGAAAATGCATTATCCTCCACCGGAGACAAACTACACTATCCACTATGTCCACCCCAATACATGCAACTAATGGCAGGAAGGATAGCTTGCCCTAATTTCTTTTCCTTTTTGCCTAAGGCACAATAAGTATTTATGTTATGCAGAAGATTGCTGATAGATTCAGCACCCCTGTCATTTTTCAAACTTAATCTCCCATGATAGCTTGGGATGTGTTCTTACATTAAATTCATTAAAGAAGTGCGAGTTGTTTTAGTTGTTATGGCTCCAAGGATGCATGCTTGGCCTCTACCTCTTCCTATCCACTTGCTGCCCCTTGGCAACATTTTTCGAGACATTGGCCTACACTTTAATGCTAACAACATCCAGCTCCACAACTCCACCACTTCTCTCAACCCCTCCACCACCTTGTTGTTGTCAGATAGCTTGGATCAACATCCAGTCCTGGATGAGCCACTATTTCCTCCAATTAAACAAAAGCTAGATACTGCAGATGTGGGAAATTTGAACTAGAAACAGAAAATGCTGGAAATACTCAGCAGGTCAGGTAGCATCTGTGGAGAGAAACAGAATTACTGTTTCAGGTCGATGATTAGCTTTCCTCAGAACCAAGGAAAGATAGAAATGTAATGGGTTTTGAGCAACTGAAAGGGGGAGGAGGAACAAAGGGGAGGTCTATGATAGGGACGAGGGCAGGAGATAAATAAATGCCAAAGGTTTTGTGGTAATGAGTAAAAATACAAAAGATAACCTCTGACCTTCCCCTCTCTGGCTCTGATTTGTCCTCAACAAGGGCCTTAGCTTCATCCCCTTACTCCCCCACCTTGGTGAAATTCAAGCTCGGCATGACACTGAACTCTTCCTCCTTTACCTTTGCCTCTGTGCTCACTTTGGCCAGGAATCTTTCCCCTGCTCATCAGGCTCTTTTACCCATCTCTAATAGTCTCATTCCATTTGGACTCCTTCATCTGGTCTCTTACCTACTCTAGATCTTTTCATTAAGAACTGCCTGCTCAATCAGCCATCTCAAAATCTCTGCTCCACTCACTCACTCCAATCTGTCTTCTTCTAAGCTTATAGCACTCCATTCTCTTAGGTCTAACCCTAACATTGTCATCAAACCTGCTGATAACGGTGATGCTGTTGGGCAGGATCTTTAGGTTGGCGAGCAGGGGGCGGGGCCCGCTCACCGACGCGTAAAATGATATGGGGTGGAACTCCCAACGTCACCCCACGTCATTTCCATTTTCAGGTCGGTGGAGGCGCAGCCGAATCAGCTGTACACCCACCGACCTGTCAACGGCCTATTGAGACTATTAATAAAACAATTTAGGTAATTGAGAGGGCTGCCCCTCTAACCTTAAGGTTGGCGGGCAGGCTGGGAGCCCTGGCGGGCTTAAGAAAAAATGTGAAACCTCAAACATGAGGTTTCATGAGGGTTTTTAAATATTTAATAAAGGTTTGAGTTAAACTGATGGACATGCCCCAATTCATGTGACAGTGTCACATGAGGGGACATGTCATGGAAATTTCTTAAACATTTACCTTAAAAACTTTAATTCTGAGCCGATCTCCCTGAGACAGCACTTAGCCTCAGGGAGATCAGTGCGCTCTTTCGCGCGCATGCGCTGAAGAGGGCACTCCCGGCTGAGGGAATCTCCCCCTGCCCGCACAGGGAGTGCATAGCACTTCTTGGTGGATGTTACACTGGCCCAGCTACTTAAAATGGTGGTGCGCCCCGATCAGAGGCATGTCTGGCCACGCCCACTCCTGCACTTCTCCCCCAACGGGGGGGGGGGAAACTTTTTCCCATTGGTTCCTATTATACTGACCACTACCTAGCAGGTACCAATCACCAACTCTCCAAGACTTCCTCCTACCTCCCCCTGGGCCATGACCCTACTACCAAGCATCAAGTCATTGCATCCAGGACTGTCACTGACCACATATCCTCTGGAGATCTTCTCTCCACAGCTTCCAACCTCAGAACCCAATCCCAGACAGCTCACTTCCACCTCCCATCCAAAATTCACAAACAGGACTGCTCTGGTCAACCCATTGTTTCAGTTTGTCCCTGCCCCACTGAACTTTTTATTTCCCATTTCAACTCTATTTTTTCCTCCCCTTGTTCAGTCTCTTCCAACCTATGACTGTGACTCTGCCAATGCCGTATGTCACTTCAACAGTTTCCAGTTCCCTAGTCCTAACTGTTTGCTCTTCACTATAGATATGCACTCCCTCTACACCTCCATCTTGCACCAGTATGTTCTGAGAACTCTCTGCTTCTTCTTTGAACAGAGGCCTAACCAGTCCCCATCCACCACTGCACTCCTCCCCCTGTTGAACTTGTTCTCACATTGAACAACTTCTCCTTCAACTCCACTCACTTTCTCCAAATAAAAGCTGTTGCTATGGGTACCTAAATGGGTCCTAGTTATGCCTGCCTTTTTGTGGGCTATGTGGAACATTCCTTGTTCCAGTCCTACTCAGACGCCCTCCCTCATCTCTTTGTCCAGTACATTGATGACTGTATCAGTGTTGCTTCCTGCTCTCACCATGAACTGGAAAATTTCAATAACTTTGGGCGGAATCGTCACAGATTTGCACTAAGTACGGTAGAGGGCGGGAAAAACGACGTTATACCTGCCGACCGCAATGGCGGCTTTTTACACCGCATCGTCCCAAACCCATGCATTAACTACGCAATTCTGGGTTACACACTGTTTCCATGGCGGGCGGGCTCTGATTTGCCTGCCACATCGTCACCTCACTGCTTCATCACGCCAGGCACCACATTTAAAATGCAGCCGCGCTCAGTGCTTCCAGCCCAGGACTGCAACAAAAACGACATGGCCCCGAAAGGCAAGAAGGCTGCAGCCCTTGAACGCCTTTTGGACGCCATGGAGGCCCGCTGTGATGTCCTCAATCCCCCACTCTGGCCGCAGGAGAGGCAGAAACATTACCACTCCGGTTTGGTAGGCGATGGCAGTGGTGATCAGTGCCAATGCTGCACAGAAGATGTTGGCCATCCAATGCAGATAGAGGATGAGTGATCTCATCCGTGCAGTCAGGGTATGGCAACCATCTCATCACTCTAAACTCACACACTCAAGCCTATCACGCATTCACTGGCATCTCACTCACTGCCAGCTCAAGGGACATCTCCACCCATTCTCACACACACACCCTCACATGTCCATCTGGCCCCATCTCCTCCTCAGCCCTCACCATCCTGAGGCCAGTTGCACAGATCAACCTATGTCCCCACACACACCCTGGGTTACCCTCCTTCCTCAGTACAGCTCTCGTCCTGCAGCCTCTTCCCTTTCCTGAGGTCACTTCTCCCCCTTCGCTAAGCAAGCCCTCGCCCAGCAGCCATTGAAAAGGTGCCCACATATGGCTGATCTAGTAGGTAGAGACCTGCCGTGAGCCCCCCTAAAAGAGATGTGGTGCTGTCTGTGAAGCCTGGCACTGATGACTGCGAGTGCTGACCGAAGCAAGGTAGGCAAACAAACCTTGAAGTCCCAAGCGAAGTGCAGCTCACCAAGTGCACGACTTATATATGCTGTTGTGAAAAATGTCGGCGTGTTTTCCCGCCGACATGGGTGGACGATCCAGCGGTTGTGGGGGGGTCGGTAGGGGGGGAGGATGAGTCTAGCGGGCTGGCCTTATAATGATGTGCAGATATGTTACAATGATGTTCCCAATATCCGATGGCGGGAAATGCTGCGCACCATCAAAAGGGCTGAGTGGATGACTGCAAACTGGTTTCATGACATTGTAAAACCGATTTTTGGCCTTCTCGCCATAGTGTCTGCTCACGCCACTGAACACACCCAATGCCAGCGCGCACGGAAAATCCCGGTCAATTTCCACCCTTCTCTCACCTTCATCTGGTCTATCTCTGACTCTTTCCTTCCCTTCCCTGATTTCTCTATCTCCACTTCTGGGGATAGGCTATCGACTAATATTCATTTGAAGCCCACGAACTCCGACAGCTACTTTGACTAACTGACTCACATCCCGTTACCTATAAAAGCCTGGAATTTTCGGCCCAATCATGGTGGGACCCACCGCGGGAGATCCAGCAGCCCAGCCAAAAGTCCATTGATTTTCGGCAGGACCGGACAATCTCGGGGATGGGTGGGGCTGGAAAATCCTGTCCAAGGACTTTGTTCCATTTTCCCAGTTTCTCTGCCTCCATCGCATCTGCTTAGGTCGTGTAACCTTTCATACGAGTGCTTCTGCTATGTCTTCCTTTTTCCTAAACTAAGGATTCCTCCCCAATGTGTTTGATAGGGTCCTCTGCCATGTCCAATCTATTTCACTCACTTCTTCTTTCACCCCTTCCCCTCCCCCCCACAAACATGATAGGGTTCCTGTTATCCTCACTTCCACTCCACCATCTTCCACATTCAACGGATCATCCTCTCCCATTTTTGCCACAATGGGCTGGAAATTCCAGGCTTTTATAGGTAACAGGATGAGAGTCAGTTAGTCAAGGTAGCTGTAGGAGTTTGTGGGCTTCAAATGAATATTAGTCGATAGCCGTCCCCAGAAGTGGAGATCGAGAAATCAGGGAAGGGAAGGGAAGAGTCAAAGATAGACCAGGTGAAGGTGAGAGAAGGGTGGAAATTGACCGGGATTTTCCATGCGCGCTGGCATCTGGTGTGTTCAGTGGCGTGAGTGGACAATATGGTGAGAAGGCCAAAAATCGGTTTCACAATGTCATGAAACCAGTTTGCAGTTGTCCACTCTGCCTGTTGATGGTGGGCAGCGTTTCCCGCCATCGGATGTTGGGAACCTCCTCCGTAATGACACCACCCATCTTCCCTTGCCTCCACCTTTCCTCAGTTTTGATGAAGGATCAACCTGAAATATTGGGCAGAATTTTCCCCTCATTGGGGGGAAATTCAGGAGCGGGCGCATGCAGGCACGCCTCCGATTGGCACCCCCTGACGGGGGCGCGCTGCCATTTTACCAGCATAACATCTGCCAGGAAGCGCTATGTGCTCCCTGTGCAGGCAGGGGGAGATTCCTTAAGCCGAGAGTGCGCTCTTTCGTACATGCGCGCGAAAGAGCGCACTCGTCTCCCTGAGGCTAAGTGCTGCCTCAGGGAGATCGGCGCCAAATTCAAAATGTTAAAAATAGAAAAATAAGACTTCCCTGACATGTCCCCTCATGTGACACTGTCACATGAATTGGGACATGTCCATCACTTTTATTTAAACTTTTATCAAATTTTTAAAAACCTACATAAAACCTCATCCCGCCCGTGGATGAGGTTTCATGCTTTTTCTGAAGCCCGCCAGAGCTCCCGGCCTGCCCGTCAATCTTAAGGTTGGACGCGTACCTGATGCCAGTGCGCACAGAAAATCCCGGTCAATTTCCACCCTTTAACTACTGCAATTATTTTTTAAATGGCCTCAATAGGCCGTTGGCAGGTCGGCAAGTGCACAGCTGATTCGGCTGCGCCTCCACTGACCTAAAAATGGAAATGATGCGAGGTGATGTCGGGAGTTCCGCCTGACATCATCCTGCGTCATTTTACGCGTCGGCGTGCAGATCCCACCCCCACACCCCAACCGGGAAATCCTGCCCATTAACTTGTTTCTCTCCATAGATGTTGACTGACCTGCTGAGTATTTACAGCATTTTCTGTTTTTATTTCCCCAGTTAAACTTTGGAAAAATGGAAGGCATCATTTTTGGTACCAATTTCATCCCCCTCCCCAGCCATACTCTCAGTCTTATTCTAAACTGTTTGCAGCCTTAACATTCTATTCAATCCCAGCCAAGTTCTCTATTGCATATCCCCTGCACCATATAGACTGCCTATTTCAACCTCCATACTACCAGACACCTAGCCTACCTGTCTCCCCTCATTCTTGTATTTGTTGCTTCCAGACTTAGCTATGGTCCACTCCAGAGACTTGAGCACAAAATCTAAGCTAACACTCCAGTGCAGTGCTGAGGGAGCAAAGCACTGTGAGAGGTGTTGTCTTTCAGATCAATCATTAAACAGAAGCAATGTCTGCCCTCTCAGGTGATGTAAACGGTTTCATTACATTATTTTGAAGAAGAGCAGAAGATTCCCTGGGTGTCCTAGCCAATATTTGTCCCTCAACCAATATTACTAAAAAAGATTATCTGACTAGCTGTTTGTGAGAGCTTACTTTATGAAAATTGTCTGCCATGTTTCCTAAATTACAGCAATGACTATACTTCAAAAATCTTTCATTGACTTTAAAGCACTTTTGGGCATCCTAAAGTCATGAAAGGCATTCTTTGAATGTAAGTGCTTGCTTTCTTTCTTCTCCTGTCATGGAATCCTTCTATTTCCACCTGAACAGCTGATATGGCTTCAGTTTAAACCTATAGCTGAAAAACTTTGCATTTGATTGTGGAACAATAACTCAATGTTGCACACAAAGGTCAGCTAAATTATTTGCTCAAGTCTGTGGTAGATTTTGAAACATAGATTTTCTAACTTAAAAGTCAAGAATGTTTAACTCCCAAGTTAAGTTAACTTAAATTAGACATTGCACATCTGTGTTAAACAGTGTTCATTTTCAAATTCTATTTTTGATAAAAGCCAAATATAGTATATATTGAATATAAAATCACTGAAGTATTTCTGATCAACAGTTTTCAGAAAATCCATTTTGTGTGTTAAGAGGGGGTAAAGAGCATTCAAATAAAACAGCACATAACCAAATTAGCAATAGGTGCTGTAAGGGAAATGGAATTTAGCAGTGCAACACCCAGCATCTAACCAGACAGCCCTCACAAGAAGACTTTTATATCTGAAACATACATAAAATAGTTAGCATTGATTAATTTATTTTGCTACCATCTTTGAAAGTTGCACAACCTGAGGCAACAGCATTGGATAGATGTATAAAGAACCACAGTTGATCAGAAGATCTTTCACTGTGAGACATTAATTATATTACACAAAAGAGGCATTAATGAAACTACATGGCCTTGTGACACGTTAACATCGACTGATGTAGCCTCATTTATTCATGAGTTTTATCTTACAGTTCTAATGGTGCCTAGTTCCTGCTTCTTTTATTGTGCTGTAATGTTTTTGTTTGTCTCAACCCAACAAGTACTTTAAAATACAAAGGTTAAAATACAGCACAATACAGCAAAAGAACTCTGCTCATTCTAATCATGTTATCTTTCCTACTAAGTGCTAACTAAACAGATCTTATCAATTTTTGTCAGCACATAAAGGCTAATATAAAATACCAAACCCAATGCTTTGATCGATCAATACCAAATCCAATGCTTCTTAAAAGAATTGTTTCATTCATTCCGAGTGATTAATTCTATGCATTTACCTGCTAATATATGTTTTCTGGCAAACTGATAGTGCAGCATTATTATTCATTTCACAATCCAAAAATTACAGGCTAGGGTGTTACATACCGATCTGTCATACACAAGCAATGTCTATGATGTGATGATTTTAATGATGGTAACTCTGTTTCTGTATCCAGAGATTGTGCCTGAGAGACTAACTGTTTCCAGTATTTTCTGTTTTTATTTCAGGTGTAATTATGTTGATTCTTGTTCAAGCTGGAGGAGGAGAATGAGGAAGAGAAGTAGGGGAAGAATGGTGAGAATAAGCAGCAGGAATAGAGAAAACTAACTGGTCAGAGTTTGTGGTAAAGTAGCAGTGAGGCTAATGGTGCTGTCATTATTTATGCATAAATAGCAAATAGTAAATCAGACAAGGGAGAGGTGAATGGTTAAATACCAATATCTAAAAATTGCTGTCTGAGTTGAGCTGATCTTCTGTTAGCTTCATGAAGGTATCATTTCGCTAATGGCCTCACCATTGACATCCATTAGAAATTGTGAACTTGCTGTATTTGTTTGGTAGATACAAACTAAAACTGTAACAGATATTTAGAGCGACTAATGCAAGTCCTTTTAATGATGTGATAACTGTTACTGGCTTCCAATCAAACTTCGTGCCAAAAATTTACATTGAGAAGTGTGGAGTCTCATTCCTTCGGGTTGTGAAATGTTTGCAGAGTTTTCAAGACTAACAAATGTTAAGGTTAAAAATGTTTTTTCTTACTTTTTTCTCTCCATCATTCTTTTAATCCAGTCTTTCCCACCGTCTGTCAATTTACCATTCTGCACCTGATGTCACCTGGCTTCCGCTGTTTATTTCAGAATCTTTTATTTTCATTGACTAAATTAATACTTTGTTATTTGCACTGTTCACTTAGGTCCCATGTGCCCTGTTTCTCTCACTGTGCTGTTTTCAGCTTGCACTTTGAGCAACTTGGTGGGAAACAGTCCGGGCTGGATTGTAAAAGCAGGTTCGGGAACCTGACAGTCAGATGAATCCTGGGTCCTGTCCCGTGCCTCAATTGTGTCGGTTACGCAACACTATTTTGAAATGTAAATACCCTAATGGGTAAGAGGCGAGCTTGACACCCAATTAGCTGTGCTGAGCACTTCCAGGGAGTGGGAGGCACCTGCCTGGCACCAATGGCTATGGCAGATGGCAGCCATGTTGGGGCCTGCCACTTCCTTGCCAAAGAGAACAGGCAGCTCATCAGAAGGCCAGAAGGATAAATGATTGATAATGAGGATGACCAGGCCAAACAAAGGCAGTGTGCAAGTTCCTACAAAGATTACCCAAGGGCCTGATAACTTGCACTGTAACAAGAGGAATTTTTCTTTGGCCCTGAAATAACCCAGTAGTTGTCATTAACAGGCATTGAATGTTCGGGTTTGCCAAAATAAACTTTAAAAAATGCAACATGAAGCTATTAATGTATAGAGTATTATTGGAAAATATTTTTCTTCTAAAATAGAGGTTTAGTCTGTGGGTGTGTCTTAATTGGATTAAAGCCAGCTAGTCTGGGTGCTATGATGTGTTCCAGTTTTGAGATGTAAGAGAGGTAGAGTGCATTTTCATTTTTTGAATAGAGCATTCAAGAAGTGGGGTGAAATCTGGTACCTAGCTAGCAGAGACCAAGCAATATATTCATATTACTAATAAAATTGGTGCTATGAAAGGGGTTTTATTGTTAGAAGAGGTGGAGCTCAAAGAGGCTAGTGGTACAATGAGACTTTACATTCAATGAGCTGTGCTAGGTATAACTTCAGCAGTTTTCATGTGTGTGGAGCAGAGGCAATGTGAGATCAAAGCAACCATAAGCCTCCAATTGTCTCCACAGGAACCAAAGCGAAAGGAACCTCATTTTGAATTTGTGAGGTGAAAATGCTTTTCCTGGTGTCTGGTTACACCTATGTGTTGCTGTTGCCTCAATGGAGATTAGTTTGGCAATTTGTTAAATGTTATGATAGTAGTAATTTGTTGCCATGTGTATATATTTAACTTGTGTAAATTAATAAAATGTTTCAGTTAGTTTAAAGTAAAACTCCTCGAGAACTGGTGGCCTGATCCCTGAATTTAGAGTTGCATCTCAAACATAACGGGCTGAATTTTGCTGTCGGTGAGCAGGGGGCGGGGCCCGCTCGCTGATGTGTAAAATGACGTGGGATGACATCGGGGGGAACCCGCGACATCATCCCGCCCCATTTAAATTTTCAGGAAGGTGGGCCCGCAGCAAAATCAGCTGCGGGTCCGCCGACCTGTCAATGGCCAATTGAGACCATTGACAGGATCATTGCAACAATTAAAGGACCTGTCCGTCCAACCTTAAGGTTGGCGGGCAGGCCAGGAGCCCCGGCGGGCAATAGAAAAAAACATGAAACCTCATCCACCGGCAGGATGAGGTTTCATGTAGGGATTTAAAAAGTTTAATAAAGTTTTGGTGTAATTTATGAACATGTCCCATCTCATGTGACATTGTCACATGAGGGGGACATGTTAAGGATTTTTTTTTCTATATTTAACATTTTTAAAAGTGTTAGCAATCTCTCTGAGGCAGCACTTAGCCTCAGGGAGCTGTGCGCTCTTTCGTGCTCATGCGCGAAAGAGCGCACTCTCGCTTTTGGGGAGTCCCCCCATGCCCGCACAGAAAGCGCATAGCGCTTCCCACCGGACATCACGCTGGGTGGGCCTTAATTGGCCCACCCGCATAAAATGGCGGTGGGGCCCACTTCTCCGGCAGGGATCGGCTCCCCGCCCGCCAGAGATTGGGTCGGGCCCGCCCGCCCGGCAGGCAGAAAATTCTGCCCAACACTTAAAATATAGGTTATGACGGTTGTTTAAAATTTCCCTCTGGAATTTTTAAATAACTCTGCTTTACTGAAAGGCTGTCTCATAGCAATTGCCTTCCTGAGTGCCATGGCACCTTAACGGGTTCCTAAAGAAGCTTAATAGGCTGTTATTTGTCAACGAGTAGGTTCCCCATTTCCTCCCACCCTACCCTAACAGCACTTTGAAAATTTGAAACTGTCCCAGGGCATCAGGATCCCAAAATTACCTCCAGGACCCCACTTTCCAAATAACACCTGCACCAGCTCCTGACCCTGTAGGCATTTGTAAATTGAGTCCTCTATTTCAAATAAAGGATTCAAGGGAAGCCTAATAGCAAACACTGTTCCAGCAAAAGCTGGCCAATGTCTTCTTAAAAATATGTCCTGGGATAGAGTTTGCACTTCTGGTGGACTCAGCAATTCCGGTACAAATTGCATCTAAAATACCTGCATTTTGATAAGTGGTTTATTTCACTGAGTTTCTGCTCAAATTTATTTCATATCGGCAAATACAAAGTCTGCTGTGAGTCAATGCAATCAGACAGCATTTTAGAATGTAATTTTTTTTAAATTGCTTTAAAAGGTGTTCCTTTTAATCCTGATATTAAAATAAACCAAATGCTGGAAATTTGAACTGAAAAAGAGAGTGCTGGAAATACAAAGCAATCATTCAGCAGCTAAAAGCGAATGGTCTTCCAAAAATAAAATAATTATTTTCATGTAGATCTCATCAAGAGGAATCACTAGGAGCATTGTATTACTGTAAATCCTTATTTTAAGTTGCCCCATTCTAGATCTCTTTGATTTAATACTATGTTTTTATTCTTTCGTGGGATGTGGTGTCACTGGCAAGGCCAGAATTCGTTGTCCCATCCCTAATTGTTACAATTGAATGTCTTGCTAAGCCACTTCAGAGGGCAGTTAAGAGTCAATCATATTGCTGCAAGCCTGGGGCCACATGTAAACCAGCCCAGGTAAAGCTGGCATATTTCCTTCCCTAAAGGATATAAGTGAACCAATGGGTTTCATGGCCACCGTTACTGAGACTAGCTCTCAATTCCACATTTTTAAAACAATTAATTGAATTTATTAATTAATTGAATTTAAATTGCACCAGCTGTTTGCAGTGGGATTTGAATCTGTGGCCCTAGAGCATAAACCTGGACCTCTGGATTACTAGTCCAGCAACATTATCACTAGGTCACCGTCTTCCTCAATATTTTATTGAATATCCAATCCGTCTACAGCTCCATCCTCTACTAGGATGACCTGAAAGCTCTCCGCTTCTTCCTTGAATGGAGGACCAACCAATCCCCTTCCACAACAACCCTTCTGTACCTTGCTGAGCCTGTTCTCATGTTGAACAACTTCTCCCATCAACATCATTCGCTTTTTCCAAATAAAAGGTGTTGCTATGGGTAGAGTCCATGGGTCCCAGCTATGCCTGACTTTTTTGTGGGATATGTGGAATATTCCTTGGTCCAATCCTACCCAGACCTCTTTTCCCGGTTCATTGCTGAGAGTACGAGCGCTGTTTCCTGTTCTCGCTCTGAACTGAAAAATTTCATCAACTTTGTTTCCAGAACAGGGTAATTTGTGAACCAAGTGCAAAGTTGGGAATGTTGTGCAAGTGGAATCTCCCTGGTAAGTCTGTGCCAAGATGTAATTTTTGGTAACAGTTGAATCTGACTTTGAATTTTAAAACTATTAAAGGAACTGCAAGCAAGTTAAGATATCTAGTTAAGGGAAAATGGCAGTGGCAGTTAACTGTCAATCAACTGAAAATGGTTGCAGGAGTAAGTGTTAATTACTTAGCAATTGTAACTTTGGGTGTGAGTCATAAACTTTCCATATACGTAGGCAGTGTTTGCACAGAGTGAGGAGCACAGCATGATCTGGGAACAGAGTGCTTTATGAACTGAGTGCTGGGTCAGGAATTTGGTGCAAATGAGAATTTGGTGCAGAAGGAGGAGGAGGTGCTGCTTTACATTCTTTTTGTTTCAGCTCCAGTAGCTTGTGAGTGATCTGTTACCTCCAAGCTCAGTGGTTGTAACTTCCTATCACTTTACTAAATGAGTAACTAATTAATTAATAAGATAAATAAATATGGTTAGACAAACGCAGCACATCAGGTGATGTGTATTGACTAAATATGTGGGACCTTGTTGGTGCCAATCCCAAAGGAGGATCTGATCCCCCAGCCTGGGGGTGGGTCCAGTGGTGAATAAGCCAAAAAGAAACAGTCCTAATCCTTCTAGCCCACAAGGTGTGCTGTAAATACTCATCTCCCAGAGGTTGTCCTCATATTTCTGCAACTGCAGGTTTCCTGAGGTCTGAGAAACATGGACAGTCACTGTTAAACCTGCAATTACCTCCAAGGCTTTCAGCATCCTTAACATGGTTAAATAACTGGCCAGCCTCCTGGCAGCGGGTTGATTTCCTGCCCATTGTCCAATCTCATTAAAACCTGTAAATTGGTGGGCTTGCCAGCGCTTTGAATTTTTCTCCATTAACCCCTCACCCACACCCAATTCCACCTGCTCACCCCTGTTTAAATTCTCCGCGTATATCAGTAAAGCTAATTCCAGCAGATTGCATCAACTATTAAATTATGAGAAATTTGTGCAGGAAACTATTAAAGTCTAATTCTATGGATATCTTTTGAAGAGCACTGCAGTCATATTACAAATGGACATATGCAAGACAAATTATATTTCATATTGAAAATCCAGCTTTGAGAACAGCAAGGTAATGCATATTTGTAATGGAATAGCACGTATGATTACACAGTGATAGCTACACTATCAGACTGCAAAACAAACTCAGTGTGCTGAAAATATTATTGCGAAAACAAATCAAACACTATGGCCCAGATTTTCGCTCTTGGGTCAAGTGCCAACATTTAAAAATGACCACCCACAGGTCGGATTTACATTCCATGAGGCAGGCTGGATTGGGAGTTGGGCCTGTTGGCCCTGGAATGAGTGCAGAGGCTGCCCAGCATG
This sequence comes from Cetorhinus maximus, assembly GCF_964194155.1. Lineage (NCBI taxonomy): Eukaryota > Metazoa > Chordata > Chondrichthyes > Lamniformes > Cetorhinidae > Cetorhinus > Cetorhinus maximus. The sequence continues at coordinate 70,451,603 of NC_135885.1, forward strand.
GAGATGGGCGCGGAAGGCCTGCCTCTGTGCTCTGGCACAGTATTAAAATAATTTTTTAAAAAAGACTAAAACAAAAAACATCCCTTAGCTCTCACCCCTCACCACCCCACCCTCCCCCCGAATCAGCCTCCACACACTCCCTATGCCCTGTCCATGACAACTTAAACCACCTCATGCCCCATGGCCCTCATACCCCCATGCCAACCAATGTCCCTCTACCCACCTCCATTCCCCCTTATACCCCCAACCTCCCCACATTCCCATGATCCTTTATAGCCACTGTGCCAACTTAGCGTCGACTCTTGCCAACCCTTACCCACCACCGAGCACCCTTTGCTCTTACCACCTATGTGTGGACTCACCTTGTATCATTTGACAGTTCTTTGACAGTTCTTTGACAGTTGGATAGTTTTTTGACAGTCCTTTTATAGTTTGACAGTTCTTTGATAACTGAATAGTTATTTGACAGGTCTTTGACAGCTTGTCAGTTCCAATGAGTTTGTGCATAAAAAGTGAATAATCATGTTCACTTTTAATAATCCCAAAGGGTGCCTTACCTCTCCCAAGAGGTTCTGGGATTATATCCAAAGGGGTACCTTACCTCTCCAAAGGGATACCCTGGTCCAAACAAATCCACCAAGTTCAGACCTCTTCTTACTTATTCTAATCTGCACACTTCAGGTTTCATATTCCTGGCCTACCAAAATCACACTTCAGTCGAGGCAGTTGGTGATTTAGATGGTCAGCTGCCTCCGTAAATCATGCATGAACCCTGGCCCGACTCTCCTCCTGCCTCCGCGAAAATGAAACATGCTGTGTTCGGTGGCAGAACTTAGAATTTTTGGCCATACCCAGGGCTTTTGCCATGACAGAGAGACTCTCTGTCATGGTTAAAATCTGGATCTAGGTTGTGCAAGTAGATTTATAAAATGTAAGTCACAAGAAATTATAGTAATACCATAAAGCATGCATGACACCATCTTTGGCTATTGCACTTAGTTTTGCTTGCTTTTTAACATGTATTTTTGGGATGTACTGTTGTGTTCATTCAGATGAAACACATCAATCCTGATAATTGAAGCACTTTTCTAGTTTTAACATTCTATGGCATCATGAAGCAATACCAAGGATAGGTTCAATCTTAAAGTTGGGCTCTCTTCCTTATATAAATTACTGGATCCCCAGTGTTAGAGAAAAAAAAACTGCATCAATGTGATGGTTAACATTTCAAACAGCAGCCTCCTTGTGACCTTCCTGACAGAAATTGCCATGCAAGTATTAATTTGTGTTGAATTTCAGGCAATTCGTGTCCTGTGTGTTTACACCTCCTAAAAACTGGATTGGAACAGCCCAATATTAATTTACACTGAACGACTTCCTGGCTATGTCCTGTACATTCATCTAAAATTTCTCTTTTCAAAAACTTGCAATAAATAGAATAATGAAAACAATGATGCACTATCCGTTACAATGGGGAGAGAAAACTAAACCTGAAGGCGGTTGAGGCTGCAACATTAACTCTTGAGTTTCATTTGTTTGTCCTGTGATTTGTGGAAGTTGAAACCTTAATGGACGCAGGAAAATTAAATGCGCAGAAAGCAAGGTGACATTGAATAAATGATGAGCAATAAAAAAATCCTTCATAGAAGCACATGTTGGGAGGGTCAGATGTAGAGAGGCGGTAGGAAGCTTATGTGGAGCAAAAATGGCAACATGTTGGGCTGAATTCTATATAAGTTCATAGCACTCATGAACGGAAAAGAAGTGTTGGCAAAACCATAACTGTTCTATTTGAAACATTTAACTGCAACAAGCCAAATATTGCAAAAACGTAGATTACAATTTGGAACAGGAAAATTGACACACTTAAGCCAGTAGCTCTCAAACATTTTGGTTGGTTGGATTACTAATGACAGACGCCCATATCCAAATCTTAATACTACATAATACTCATAATAAGAAAACGTAGTCTTATAATGACGATTTTAAGAAAACAGGTATTTGCTTTCAAATATCAATGTGATGAATGTGCCTGCATCTCACTGCTGCATCTGTCTCTTTTTGGTGTTCTGTTGGCACTCGGAAATCACTCTATATGAAAGCCAATGCTTCTTGTTTTTCATGAAAAAGTATATAGAATTGCAGAATGCGGTTTCCCAATAAACCCATAAAAATCCCATGTAAATAAAAGTAGAATTTGATTCATTCAATATAGTAAAGCAATGGCCCTGCAAAGCAATGACAGGCCAGCTGGAGGATAGTCTGAAGATTATTTAGCAGCTGTGTGCGTCTCCTTGAGTGACAGTGTACTAATGCAAGAGGTTGCAGCCTCTGTCAACTAAGGGTAAAGGCGCTACAGGGTCTTTTACTAAAAAAGCTCAGCATCCTAAGGCAACCTAAGCATTGGCAGGGGTGCATGAGTATCTACACAGTGGCAAGTTAAGATCCAAGTAGTGATGATGGTGTCCTGAGCAGTCCCTCACGCAGGCAACATGTAAGGCCGGTCCTGTTTGGTCAGTACTTTCCCATTATTTGGCAGAGTCCCTGAAAGTCTCTATGGACCCTTATTGTACGCATTCCTCATTTAAACAATCTAAGCAGAAACATATTTTAAATTTGTGTTTTAAAAAAAATGATACCCTGTTATTCAAACTGACATTGAATGCATTCTCAACACAGCATTTACAGGGAATATATTGAGAGGGTATTTGTACAGATCTGAGCAGATATAAAAGAAAATGGGTGGTGGGAGGGATATCACACCAGGGCTATATCATTGGGTTAGTTCACTTCTACATCAGTATCTGTGCTCACTTTCACTAACTTGTCACCCTCTCCACATGGGTATGGGTGGTGTTTTTGAGAACAGATCTATTGAGGAAAGAGATCCAGACTATTGGATATTTTCCCATTTCTAAGCAGAAGCCATGGGCTGGATTTTTAAATTGGTATTGGGCCTGGATTGGAGGTGGGCAGGTATGTAATTTGGCGCTGATGGCCTCTGTGCTGGTTCACCGCCATGATAGAGGTGTCAGCTGTGGCTCAGTTCATAGCACCCTTGCTTTTGAATCAGAGGGTTGTGGGTTCATGTCCCACTCCCGGAAAACCAAGAACTGTGATTGTACTCGAAAGAGTTGTGACTTGATAACTCGAAAGAGTTTCACCGCCATGATCCTAGCCTCAAGCCATTTTAAGGGGGTGGTTTGGTGTCATATTAACTGCCACCAATTGAGGCCAATTATTGATAATTATGTGGCCTATTCAATCCGAGTTCCCACGCCGACTGGGATTTTCAGTTGGCAATGCCATGTCCAAGCCAATGTGATGGGCTGAGGGTGGGAAGTGAAGGTTGGGGTGTGGCACCAAGGGCTCACACAAGGGAACCCATAATGCCTGGTGAGCTACAGCTGCAGCTGCTGGCTGTCACTGGAAGAGGTTGCCCCTCTAGGATCATAGTCAGGCACCAGTGACTTTTTTTGAATAGCGAAAGAAAACTTTCCTGGCCTTCTCCCTCCCTCCATCACCTCAGCTGGTGGGGTGGTCTGCACCTGAGACAGCTCTGTGCCCTCAGGGAGCTGTCAGCGTGCACTCCTACGGAGGCACAGACTTTCATGCTCGCCCTCCGCCCGCCCCCACCCCGGCAGTGCAGAGCATTGCAGCGCGTGCTTCACCAGCCAGCGTGATCTCGCGGTCAGGGGCCGATCACAGGCGGTGGACCTCATCCTGGTCACTCCTGGGCCTGCCCGCCTGACGAAAGTAAAATCCCGCCCAAAGAATGACTCTTTCCCCACACAGTCGAGGCTTTTGGTTGATATTTGAGTCTAATGGCAGAGTTCAGAAGGAAACCCAGCCTGAAGTATTTCCTGTCCCAGTCTATAAACAATGCATTTGATGAAAATAAAGTAAATTATATTAACAGTGTTCTTTTAGCACAATGAGATGCAATTAGACAGTGAAGTCAAATAAATGCATACAGTTACAATGGTGAAGCTTGACAGCCATTTCAACTTCCAGCAACAAATGCTCTGACAAGAGTCAGGATGTGTAATCAGGTCAAACCAAGCCAGAAAGCATCAAAGCTCCAAATGAATATGACAATTCTGGCCTGAATCTTATTTGTCATATGCAAAGGTCATAATCATACATTTCACTGACATAAAATGATTCGATTGCAGAGTACTTATTTGCTGCCAGTCATTCACTATTGCTTTACTTGGACATTACAAATAAACCTTTTGTAGTTAATAGCAGTATCTAAAATATAGTTATTTTTCCCCAGGAAATCAGATGCACATTGCATTTACCGCTTTAATTCTCACTTCCTCCTGCTTGCTCTGCATCATCATCACAATATGAATCGGTTTATTGCAGCTTCCTGAGAGCTGTCAAAACTCTTATAGAAATTAGAGATAAACGAACAAAAATCCTCACCCAGCAGCTTGTTGAATTTGCTTAAACTCTCTGTTCTATTTTCAGAGACTTTGAACATCTCCAAACCAGCCTTACAGAAATGCAGTGCAAGTCAGAATCAACCACAAACAAATCCCAAATGAGCAAAGAAGGAGGATTGATATTCTCAGACCCAGATATATTTTGAGAGCTTGCACTCTGACTTGGAGATGATTCCCAGTTTCATGTTTCTGAATATTACGCAAAAAAGTTTATTTTAGGAAACCTATCTCAACAAAATAAAGAAACAAAATGACATTTTCTGGTAAACGGAATAGATAATTATTTAGCCTTTTCACTGACTGCGAATCACCTATCTTACAGCTTTGGAACGCAATGGGGTTGATGTGACACTAATTTACTTTCATAGTGTCATAAAGCCTTTGGAACTTCAGACTTGGATAAACTGCTAGCTTCTTTCACAAGTTTGGGCCCCATTGTTTCAAAATTTTACTCGTTTTGGAAAGGGTTCAGGTATGTGTGACAGTGTCAATTCTCATTCTACAGATATCAAGGGAGGCACTGGTCTTCAGCAAAAGCACCAAATGGACATCAGCAAGTCAGCAGCCTGTTTTGCACCTTTTTCAATTTTATTTCTCATTAACTTTAATGGCAAAAAAACTTGGTGGAGTTTAAAACAGATTGCCATTCTGCTATCACTTATTTTGTGTAAACATTGAGGACCTCTTCCCAGAAGTTTGAAACTTGAAACATCAAAGTTTTTGACTTCTCAGTGATATTTTCCATGACGTTTAAACCCTCTTGATAAAAACATCAAGGGGGAAATGTTTGATTAGATCTGATATCAGGCACGGGGATAGTAATGCATGATTACCCCACAGTCCCCCTGAGACAGGCAGCATGCAAACATTATGTGAAACATGCCATTGACTAGCTACATGCTCAGCAGGTGGCCAAGGTGCGTGCTTGGCTAGCATGATGCACAGTTAACATGCCCCTCTTAAGGACAGCCTGCTGCACTAAAAGGGGAACTGCACTCATGCCATTGGGGCTGCTTAACCCACCTCAGGAAGGCTTTGGCGGAAGGCAGAGAACAACAAATGGGAAAATCAGTCACAGAGAGAACATCTGGGTTTTTGAATGCTGTGCTGGAGCCTTATCAATGGATGTTGAGGAAAGGGGAGGCACCATGTTTCCACAGGGGACCACGAAACCCTCAAGATGGGGGCATGGATCAGGGAGCCCAGTTCCTGCAATCTGGCCCTGAGGCCCTGGATGCAGTGAAAAGGAAAAGTTCAATTACTTTATACAGGAGGTCAAGGTCATTCAATGCATCATCTGTGAAATCTCCTGCCCATCACACCAGCGAACTCTCGCAGACCCGTCACTCATCCATTAGCAAACAGGATTCATGCTAACATTCACATACTCCATTTCAGCCTCACACACTTACCAATACTACCAGTTTCACACCTGCCACTTGCAGCTTCCACATAAACCCAGCTATTTAGCTCGAAGCAGTCACGTCACCAAAACACATTGCAAGGCATTCACTGACATTCTTCCTTCTTAGCTAGCAGAATGGGGTCATGTATAAATGCAGGGAGGAGCGGAGAACCAGCAGGGACAAGCACACCTGCATTACAAATTCCTTTGGTGGAGATAGTGCTTCACATCATGGGGCTTTCTCCAACTGAGGCCATTGTAACCAACATTGTCGAGAAAATCCAGGACAATGGTATGTTTCTGCCTTTTGCGCCTTCTCAAATCCCACTTCACTTTCATTCTGCTATCTGGCATGAGGTGAAAGATGCAGATAGTGTAACCATGGACCCCTTGTTTCCACCCCACCCTCCTTTCCTCAGCCCAAACTTTCCTTCTGCATTTTTGCTTTCAGATACTCAAGATTTGCCGCCTCATCATGAAGGGCAAGACCTTTGATGATGACGCACCATCACTTGATCTGACACTCATAGCCATCATCTCAGATACTGGCAAAAAGTGTATCTTAGAGGGAAGCATAGAATTAAGATCAGCATGTGATGGGCCACCAGGCAGGACTGGGTATAGCCAGGCCAGGGGGAAGTTTTAGTTCATGTATAAGCTCACTAGAAGATGAAGTTACAGGTGAGATCTGCAGCAGAAAGCTCAGATGAGGATTTTGATGCTGCAGCATATGGGATAATGCTGATGAATATGCACACTGAGATATTTGGTTCATTGGCAATCATTTACAGAAGGTATTAACAGGACCTGTGTGGTGCAAAATGGAAGTTTATGTACCAAATCACCTTTAGACGCTGTTTGACAACACAATCCTCACACTCTGCATGTTTCCGGCACAAGTATGGCACACTCGTACTAGTGCTCTTATAGGCCAGAAGTGGCCAGAACGTTTGTAAGAGTTTCGGACTTCAGTGGTGCTATGGAGTCAAGTTTCATGGCACAAGGACATTCTGTTTGCCATTTACAATTTTTCCTTCTATTTATACAACTAGGACTAGACATAAAGAACAAATTAAAAGAATACAAAAATGGATGATGTAGGAAAAAATATATAATTTAATTCTAATCAATTCAATTCATGTTTAGATGTAAATGTGATCATGTTTCTTTATCAGAATCCTCATCAAAGAACTCAATACATTTTTGACAAAAATCTTTAACATGGCCGTTTTCTTTAATAATGGGAAGAATTCCCCCCCCACCCCCCGTCGGGGGTGTTTGTGTGGGGGCGGGTGGGAGCGGGCGTGAACCCAATCGGCACCTCTGATCGAGTCCATGCCGCCATTTTACGTGGGCGGGCCAATTAAGGCCCGCCCAGCATGACGCACACCCGGAAGCGAGTGGGCAGGGGGAATTTCCTGAGTTGGTGGGGGGTGGGGGAGCCTGCGTTCCTTCACACACATGCACATGAAAGAGCGCAGAAATCTCCTTGAAGCATGGAGGTGCCTCAGGGAGATCAGTTCAAGTTCAGAAAAATTTAATAAAGGAAAAAAAAATTTAAGGACATGTGAAACTGTCACATGAAGGGTTTATTAATTAAATAAAAATTTTTGGAAAAATTAATGGGCATTTTTATTTAATTAATAAACCCTTCATGAAACCTCATCCCGCCCGTGGATGAGGTTTCATGTAAAATGCGAAGGCCGCCTGGGCTCTTCGCCTGCCCGCCAACCTTAAGGTTGGACCGGCAGCTTTCTTAACAACTTTAATTACTTTCTTAATGGCCTTAATAGGCCTTTGACAGTTTGGCGGGCGCGCAGCCGAGTTGGCTGCGCGTCCACCGAACTGACAACCTAAATGACGTGCGGTGACATCGGACTGCACGCCCGGCGTCACCGCCCCCACTCGCCGACCGGAAAATTCTCCCAAATGAGTTTTTTTGCTTCACATTTTTTGTCAGTACCAGTGAAGATGAGGCTTTGCTAACATGTTTGTTTGAGATTCAAGCAGTAAAGATCAAACTATACTAAGGCTGAGATTAGTAGTTACTTGAAAGATTGGAAGTTGAATGCTTAGTTGAACAGGGCTGGTAATTACGAACTTGAAACAAGTCTTGGCAACAGCTTAAAAGGTATCAAAGAAAGATATTTAACACCTCCTTTGAAACAAATTAAGTTGAACAAAAACTGCAGTTTTTAGGTCCCATAGCTCAAAGAATACAAGAAGAAAGATGGGTAGGCTATAAATATCATTTATGAAGAACAGTTTAGTACATACATCATAGATCATAAGAAATAGGAGCAGGAGTAGGCTATTTGATCCATCGAGCCTGCTCTGCCATTCAATATGATCTGATTGTGGACTTAACTCTACTTTCCTGCCTGCACACAGTTCTCCAGGTACAGTCTCACCAATACCCAGTTCAGCTGTAGCAAATCTTCCCTACTTTTATACTCCAGCCCCCTTGCAATAAAGGCCAACACGACATTTGCCTTCCTAATTACTTGCTCTGCCTCCATGCTAACCTTTTGTGATTCATGTGTAAGTACACCTAGATCCCTCTGTACTGCAGCATTCTGCAGTCTCTCTCTATTTAAATAATATTTTGCTTTTCTATTCTTCCTGCCCAAGTGGACAAGCTCACATTTTCCCAGATGATACTCCATCTACCAATTTTTATGCCACCCATTTAATCTATCTACATCCCTTTGCAGACTCTTTGTATCCTGCTCACAACTTGCTTTCCTACCTATCTTTGCATCAGAAAGATTGGCTGCAATACGGTTTGTCCCTTCATACAAGTCATTAATATAGATGGGACTCAGGCTCTCAGCTGCAGAGAACAGTATCTATCCTAATTATACTGTCCCCTACTACAACTACGTTCCTTTTTATTTCCCCCATTTGAATGGCTCACTGCAGCAAGGTGCTGTGGTCAGTTTGCCCATCCTCCCTGCAGTCTCTGCTCTCATCCACATAAGTTGAACCTGTTGGACAATTGCAAGTGCTGAGGGTCCTCCATTGATACCTTCTGGATCTCCACACCTACCTGACTCACAACCTCTGTCCCTGACCACAGCTTAAATCAGAAGTACCTAGTGTAATGGGTGCCTCCTGAAACAAAGTCCCCAGGTAACTTTACCCCTCCCTGATGTATCACAATGTTCAAAGCTCAGACTCCAGCTCATAACCTCAGAGCTGAAGTTCCTCGAGCTTCAGATGCTTACTGCAGCTGTGGTTGTTGTCGATCACACTAGTGTGCACCAGCTCCCACATACTACAGCTACAACACATCTCCCCGACATTTTTATTGTGTTTCATTTAACTAATTGGGTTTCAATTTTAGAAATATCACTCAACTGTTGTCTGGAGTTATATCAAGTAGCTTAACTAGTTAAGCAATAAATTTAATTCAATACTTATATCTTCCCAGTACCGATTTAAAACTCCTCCCATGATTTAGAGGGATAATTTTTTAAAAACTCACCAATTACCTGCTCAACTAATTAAAGCCCTGAACACTCATCAGCTTCTTAAGGCTGAAAAAAAATCATAAAAAGCAGCCCTCCTTCACCCTCTGCACCAAATTCCCAAGTTAGTGCTCATACCTTGTCACACTCAGGCCTTGCCAGAATGTGGGAACAGAGGTGACAAGGCCTGGCTGCAACAAGGTACGAGTGGTAACTTTGGAATTTGGTGCAGGTGGGAATTTCTCTGATAAGTGTTTCTCATGTTTAAATTTAGGTTAGCCGTTAGACTCTAACTTAGAATTTTAAAACTGTAAGCTAGTTAAGGAGTCTAAGTAACAAAACTGCCTGGCAGTGGCAGTTATCAGTCAATTAACTGAATGCGAATAGGTGTTAATCACTGTCGCAGGAAGCTAGGTATTGTTGCAATATGTCTTTCAGGGATTGCAGCATGCCATCACGTTAAGTGAAATGTCATGTAATCTAGCCACATTTTCACTTCAGGCTGGAGCAGAATACAGCAAACACACATCCATATATATCTGTTCACAATTAGCCTAGAATTAATAAATTAACCCAATGCACAATCCCTTTTGAGGGTTTTTTTTTCCAATATTCATTCATGGGATGTGGCTAGTACCCATATTTATTGCCCATCCCTAATTGCAAACTACATTGCTGTGAATCTGGAGTCACATATAGGCCAGATCAGACCAGGTAAGGATAGCAGATTTCCTTCTCTAAAGTACATTAGATAAATCAGCAATGGTTTCATTTTTTATTGGATTCAAATTTCTCCATCTTCCATGGCAGGATTTGAACTCAGGTCCCCAGAGTATTGCCCTGGGTCTCTGGAATACTAGTCAGTGATAATACCACTATGCCACCACCTCCCCTTAGTATCTTTATAAGATTAAAACACACACACAACATAGTGCTCAGCAGGGCAGCAAGATTCAGTACAGGTATGACATGGTGAACAGTCCTAAATTGTGCTAAGTGGCATGAAATGACCCTTATTATTCTGGCCAGACTGCAACCGAGTTGCCCCTTCAGAGATTATTCAAGTTACAGCATAGCAATTGCACAGAAAAGCTTTGAAGACACAAAGCTGGGATAGTGCTCAAGTAGAGTTAATAAGCAGATAGATCCCTTCTGGTGACTTGGACAGTGCATTGGGAGGAACAGCACTGGGTTAGCTCAGTTGGGAAGGCAAGTGACAGGATGTAACCTAGATCAATAGCGAGCGAGGGAGAGTCAAATAAAAAAAAACTCATAAACATCGGGCCAGAGAAGGTTATGATTATAACGGTGCAGCTCAGAAAAGTGCACGAATGCAGCTACAGTGACACTTACCCCAGGTACTATAGAAGAAGGAAGGTCAAAAGGGTATTGTCAAAATGTCCACAAAATTCCCCACTTTGAATTGGGATGCAGCTGGCCTACCATCCGAATTTAAAATGTTTAAAAAGTGTACAGAGCTACTGATTCAGGTGTGTCTGAACCAGAAAAGCAAGCCATAAAAACTCACCCATCAATTGGGAATAAAAGCTTATACAGGCTGAACACTTCAGGATTAACAGAAAAAGAGCTAAAAGATCCCCAAAATATATGGAATAAATTGGAAGATCAGTTCAGAATCAGACTACATTTCCAAATTCATTGACTAGAGTTCATGTCATATGACAACAGCCTACAGAATCCATAGACCATTTTGTCTGCAGATGTAGAGAAAAGGGTATGTACTGTGATTTTTCAAGTGTAGCATTAGCAGACAAAATTGTTGAGTTGGTGATTGCATCCACTCCCATGGAAGCCTTCCAGAAAGATCTGCCTGTCAAGTCCAAGACAACTAGCATTGAAGAACTCAAGGATCAATGTACGTACAAAGCAATCCTCGCAGGTTGAAGAAGTTTACAGGTCCTAAATACAACCCCGATTGTTGATGCATTTACTACAACACCTAAACCTAGCAAGCCATGCGCAAGGTGTGGCATTCTGCATGCACCAAAGAAATGCTCAGCTTTCCATCAATTCTGCAAATCATGGAGCAGAAAGGGCCATCGGCAGCAGCAGCGATTTGAGCAAAGGCTCATGCAGCAACAAAGAGCTGTGCACTGATCCAAACAGACAGTTATTGGTCAAGATTGACACAGGGGTAAGTGCCAACATACTACCCCTGCGAATTCTAAAAGACATGTATCCACAGATTTGGAAGGCCATGGCAAAACCTGCTGCTGTGAAACTCTCAGCATACAAGGGTTCACTAATTCCATGTGCAGGTTTCATAGATCTGGAATGCAAGTACAATCAATCCTTCTGGGTACCACAGATGTTCTATATCATGGAGACGAAAGACCCAGCAATCGCAAGTCTACTGTCATGGCATGGGCTCGCACTAGTGACAATACTAGTCACTAATACACAGAATCAGTCAGACCTCATCTGGCAGATCAACCTCCGAAACTACTCCTATCACCTCAGTTCATGATCTAACATCAAATTATCCAGGATGTTTCAACAAAATTAGCAGTTTCAATGGAGCTGCAACAGGACAATGCAAGGTTGTCAACAGATTTGATGCATTTTGCACAATACAAATGCCAGCAGCTACAACGATGAACGGTGAAAGATTCGATACTGCAGTCACTGTGGAAACCATCATTGAAAGTAGGCATGATTCAATTCAGCATATCCACAAACAGGTGAGACTATTTTGGTCTTATTGGGATGAGCTAGGTATCTTCTGGGTAGTCATTTTTAAAGGCAGGCAGGTCATCATACTGGATTTTTTGTAGCTTGATATTCTTCAACAACTTCATCACTCACGCATAGGCATAGCTCAGACAAGAAGCCTCACAAGAGAGACAGTCTGTTGGCTGGGTATGAACAATGACATTGACGTTGTTGTCGAGAATTGCGAGACATGTCAAGAATGTGCTAAGTCAGCACAAATAACCACTGATTCCACACACAGTTCCTACCCATCCTTGGCCCAAAATCAGATCTGACCTCTTTCATGTCCATGGCCCTGACTTCATCATCATTACCGACTAATTTATCAAATACCCCATTATTTGACAATTGCACAATATGTCAAGCACAAATGTCATGTACACTCTATTTTCAGTTTGTCTGGTGTGCCTAGAGAGATCATTATGGATAATGGTCCACAATTTATTCGTAACCGTTTCAGGATATGTGTGAGAAATGGAATATTGATCACAATACTTCTCCTTATTACCCTAGATCTAACGGCCTAGCTGAACAAATAATTCACATGGTGAAATCCCTAATTCTCAAACGTAGACAGACCAAGCAAGACTTACACTGCAATGTTGCATCTGAGAGCAACAGCTTTAAGTGCAACTATTGAATCACCAGCAGAGCTCATGTTTGGCAGACTAGTGCATACCGATTTATCTACTCTTACCCATTTTACTCTCTCAAGAACTAGAGATCAACTTTTAAAACTGCAAGGGAAGATGAGCAACATGCACAATAAAAATACAGGCACAGAATTGCCAGAGTTATAGTTGGGACAAAAAGTTTGCATTCAAGGTCCCACAGAAGGTACAGGGCAATCAGCCAAGGTGACAAGGGTTTGTTTGGAACCCAGGTCCTATGAAGTCATTACACAAAAGTGCAATGGTGAGGCGTAATCGAGGACAAATCAGATCCATTCCATATCCTCAACCATTGTGCAGTCTTACTGCATCGAGGACTAGATCCAATTTAGGATTTGGACCAGGAACAACATCCAAGATTGACAATCCTACAGGTTACTGTAAGCAATTAAAGGCACCTCCAGACAAGGTTACCATTACAAGATCTGGGTATACCAGCAGATTACCTCGACGCTTTAGAGACTCATATTCATCTGTTCTATATACTTATGTAATGGTAACTAAACATGAACATGTATTGTAAGTAGTTTTACTTCTTTGGAAGCAAGGAGAGTATCTTTAAAAAGGAAGGGGGATGTTGTAATATGCCTTTAAGAGATAGCAGCATGCCAGTGCTTTAAGGGAAATGTGTCATGTGATCCTGCCTCAATTTCACTTTGGCCTGGAGCAGAGCACAGCAAACACATAGGTCTGAAGCTCTGGTGTCTTCAAGCTTTCTGTCGTTGTATATCTGTTAACATGTTCCTGCTCTTAAAAAATGAACACACAGCTTGTTTGCACAGTCCCTTGTGAGCGATTGGTGCCTTTATATTATGAAAACATGACAGGTGTGAGTCATCAGCCCATATAAAAGTAAACAAGTTTTGCTATTGCACAGAATGTGGGAGAAGAGAGCGTAACAAAGCCTGAGTGCAACGTGATATGAATGTGAACTTGGGAATTTGATGCAGGTGGGAATTTGGTACAGAACAGGGAGGAGATCCTGCTTTTTATACGCTTTTATGGTTTTCCTTTCCAAATTGAGAATTGAACATATGAACAAGGAGCAGTAGTAGGCCATTTGGCCCCTTGAGCCTGCTCTGCTATTTAATAAGATCATGGCTGATTTGATAGTAACCTCAAATCTGCATCCCGCCTACTCCCGATAACCTATCGCCTGCTTGCTTACCAAGAATTTATCCACCTCTCCATTAAAAATATTCAAAGACTTTGCTTCCACTGCCTTTTCAGGAAGAGAGTTCCAAAGACTGTCACCCCTCTGGGAGAAAAAAAAATTGCCTCATCTCGTTTTAAATTTATTTTTAAACAGTGACCTCTAGTTCCAGTAGAAATTCTATATATTATTGTCACATGTTCACTTGTTCATAGTTTGCTTAACAATCTTGCTGAATAGTTCCAGCTAGTAAGAGATCCGATTCAATTTAAGTTGCTCATTGTGATAATGGGGAAAGATCTTATGGAGGCATATGAATTGATCCAGATGCTGAAAAATAATTAACAGACAAGGGTTTTTTTGTTCATAGCCTCAGTTGTATTACCAAATGTTTGCTCGAGCAGTAAAGCTCTCAAAGACAATGATCAAAGAAACAGGATAGATGAAAAATCAAGACTAATGAAGCTTAAGCTATGACACAAAATACATCAGTTACCTGACAGCATAAATTATACCACAGATTTTTATCAATATAAAGCCGAAAGCACTGATGTAATATATCTAACCAGTGACTACTGTTGGTAATACATTAAATTTTTATTCACCTGCACATTTCATTTACTTCAGTTTTCATAATTTTTTTTTCTGTTCTCTCCCATTAAATTAGTCATTTTTTAAATTATATCTGAACAAACCCACAATTCTGATCTGCAGATTTAACAGTTCAGAATCTAGAGCCTCCTTGTGAAATCTGGTGGCTCACAGTAACAATTACAATTCTGTTAACTGCTGGCTTCTGGGAGAATCCATATTTATATTAGAAAAGCACAGTTGAAATGATTTGCGCTTTTAAATATGAAGGAAAGGTTTTGGGGAAAAGCAGCAGCACAAATGGCATTCATTTCTAGAGTAAATATTTGACAACATTTACGTTTTTTTAAAATTCATGGCGATATATCAGAGTGGCTGATGACTGCTGCAGAGTGGAGCACTGTCTATTTCTCACAAGGACAGCATCAAACACTAGCATATTGGCTGTAGAAGGAGTCTAGCTAAATGAAGGTAAAGTTTTCCATAATGTACTACAACTCCTGCCTTAGATAAACCACTATAAACATAGTGTAATATTTTCATGGCAGCATTGATAATCATGATCCTCCCAAGGATAATAGCCAAATGAGGGTGAAGTACGAGGACAGCAGTTGAGAACTTGTATACATTGGAAAATAGATTGGAATGACTCAAGCTCATTGTACTTTGGGTCTTCAGTGCTCATCATAAAGAGGAGAACCTCAACCTTTCAGTTCATCTTTATGACATCAGATCAATAGTTTCTTGCTAAATTGCATTTGGAGTCACAGCAATGATAAAACCAAATCATGTTGCATTTATCAGTGTACTTAAAGAATTTCATGAGCAAATACATGTCTATGTAAGGAGCCTCAGCTATGGTGGGAATTACTCATGAATGTTTCATTAAAAACATCATAGAAATTCAGATAAGATGCCATGGAGAGATTTTGTATTTCATCTACAAATCTTGTAGAAAATCCTGAGCAAAGAGAAAATGCATTGAACAATCTTAAAAACATAACCCCATCAAGCTGATGGTTAATTTACCACTAAAAGTGGACTTGGGATTTTGGTGTTAAACTGGAATATTCCCCAGAAAGGTTCTGCAAAGATTACCATCTACCTCTTTCCCATCAGAAGAGGGAACCTCTTAAATGGCTCCAACAACTGCTATGTCCTTTATTACCTGTTATTCAGGAAATGATGTCAGGGCACAACCCAGAGACCACCAGAAGGTCTGATCCACCAATGACCTGTCACCATAATACAGACAATAAATTCTGCCCTAGATTATAGGACAAGGCTCCGGAACAGAAGTTGCAAGGAGTGGCTATCATCGTCGGATTGCCTCCTTTTACTTCCCCAGGTCCAGAGCTACATGCTTTCAGCTGATATTTCGACCCAGCTCTGCTGGGAAATGTGCAGCGCAGCAGTTCTAGAGTCCTTCCAGTGCAGGGCAGCAGCGTCGGGGGAAGTGAAGCCGTGCCCCCTTTTTACAGCACTAGCTGCCGTAAACCAGGTACGTTTAAAGGTCCAGCCACTTTGACAGCAGAGAAGGTAAATGTGTAAGGTATGTGGGTGAGATGGTTGGAGGGAGGGCTGGGTGGTCAGGGGTGGTGTTGGGAAGGTAGTCAGGGGTTGGGATGGTTGGATGGGTATTCAGATGGTGTGGAAGGGTCATCACGGGGTGGGGGGTTGGGGAGGGTAGTCAGGGTTGGGGAGGGTAGTCGGGGGTGGTGAGTTGGGATGGTAGTCATTGGGTGGGGGAGGGTAGTCAGGGGTGTGGGGGTTAGTTAAGGGGTTGGGAGTAGTCAGGGGATGGAGGTTAGTTGGGGGGCAGTCGTGGGGGTGAGGGGGTAGTCAGGTGGTGGTGGGTGTCATAGGGGTAGTCGGGGACTCGGTGAGGGTAGTCGGGCGGCTGGGGAGCAGTCAGGGAGCAGAAGGGTAGTCAGTCTTGGGAGACGCTAGTTGGGGGTGTGGAGGTGGGTAGTCAGGGGTGTGGGGGTTAGTTAAGGAGTTGGGAGGGTAGTCAGAAGGGGCTGGGGGAGGGTAGCCTGGGAGTGTGGGGTGGTCAGGGACAGTAGGGTATTTAGGCTTGAAGAAGGCAGTGGGGGGGGTGGGAGTAGTCAGAAGGTTGGGGAACAGTCGGGGGATGGAAGGGTAATCGGTGGGTCAGGAGAGTTGTCGGGTGTTGGGGGGCTAGTTGGGGGTGCTGGAGGTGATAATTGGGATTTGGAGGGTAGCAAGGGATGAAAGTATAATCATGGGGTCCAGTGGGGGACCAGTAACATAGTTACCCAGGAGTTAGAAGTAGTTTTAGTGCTCCTAACTTTTCCTGGGTAAATATTCTGCTAAGAAATCAGAACCATCCAAAGTGTGATTTAAACCGGAGTTTCACATGTTTCCAGGTGCAGGGTAATTGCCCATTGGAAGTCTAAACTTCCCGGGCAATTCCAGAGCAGTCTTTGTCTGGGGACTCCTGGGGGTCCTCCAGCACATCATCTGAGATACCTCCTGGGTAAGACCCGTCCAGGGGACAGATATTCTGGGCTTCTAATATGACAAAGTAAAGTCTATGTATTGCTGCAATATTCCTCTGCCCTTTATCTGATTTCAACCTGACTTCAAAGCAGGATTTTGTGGCTAAAAGCCAAGATGAGCTCATGAAATATGGAATACTCACTGAGATCTGTAGAGAAATATCTACAATATTCCCAGAACTTCCGATTTCCAGGAGTGGAGGTTGAACCCCAGATTTACCCCAAAAGATGCGCTGGGGACCTCCCGCCACCCCCCACCAGAAGCCTCTATGCAAGGACTGCACAGGAATTGCCTGGGAAGCTTAAACTTCCAATAGGTGATTACCCTGCACTGGGAATCATCCTAAACTCCGATTTAAATCAGAGGCTTTGGATAGTTCCAACGCTCTTGCAAGATAGTTACCCCGGAAAAGTTAGAATGATTAAAATCATTTCTAACTCCTGGGTAACTACGGTACTGACCCTCACACCCCCTGTCTGACCCACCCCTGACTACCTGCCTCACCCCCCAACTACCATCTCCACCTCCTGACTAGGGCCCACCCTCCTAACTTACCCACCCCCCGACTACCTTCCCCGCCACGCCAACTATGTTCTCAAGCCACTGACTACCCTCCTGAGCCCCGACTACTCCCCACCCCCAACTGTCCCCCAACAACCCCAACCCTCCCTGATCACGAAATCCCCCTCCCCATGACCACTCTCTCCCTGACCACTTAACCCTCATTCCCCCTGACCACCCGACAATGAACCCCCCCTCCCAGTGAGCACCCAGGCGAATAAGTTCAGAATGGGATACATCCAAGGATGCTGAGGGAAGTAAGGATAGAAGTGACAGTACTCCTAAGGGGTAGAGTGGAGGACAGGAAGTTTGCTGGTGTTACACCTTTATTCATAAAAGGTGAGAAGGATAAACCTGGCAATTACACATCAGTTATTAGTGGTGGGGAAGCTTGTAGAAACAACGCGGTGAATTTTACAAGAGGGCGTTTGGGGTTGAAAAGTTGATTGGCACCACATTGACTTTAAATCTGGCTGTCCTGCAGCGATAAGATGCTGGGGGTGGCTTTAATAAGGTGAGAGTGGGACTTCCGCCACCCCCAGAGGCAGGGAGCCCCATGCTCGAGATTGGTTAGCAGCCAAGTTGTACCAGCAATGCCAGAAGCAAGTAGTGGCCATTGCTGGGACTACAGGCAGTCATCAGGAATGAAGAACATGGATATTAGACTAAGTCCAGGCATTTCAGTCAGGGAGGGATCAGGGATGCCAATGAGGGGGGAGGGTTTTAAAGGCCAGTGGGGTGGAGGTACAATGGGAGGTACCATCTCCTCGATGGGCACAGGGGATGCCCCCCTATCCCCAAAGGAGGTACCTATTTTCCTTTCTGCCTTTACCCGTGGATTGAAACGTACGAGTTAGCCATCTTTCTTCCATCTTCCCTAGTCACATATTATTGCAGTGGAGGTGGAATGAGGTCCTTAACTGGCCATTCATTGGCTACTTAAGGGCCTCAATAGGCCTAAGGGCAGGTTGGTGGGCTGGCTGACTCCTTACTCAACCCCTCCTGTAATATGGGGGACAGGTCAGGGGTGGGTAGGAAGGCAGTGGGCTGGCCATCCGCTTTGTTTTATGTTCCCCCTGCATTCAAATATGCCAGCAGGGGTCTGTATAACTCACACCAAAAACCCTGGAAAAAATTAGCAGCCAACTGGACAAGTATCTCCGAATAAAGGAGGGCTAGCCTGAATTTGTTAAAGGAAAATTGTGTTTGATTAACATAAAATTTTGATGAGGAAACAGGGTAGATGAGAGCAGTGCAATTGACGTTGTGTATATAGGCTTTCAAATGGCATTTGATAAAGCACCACGTAATAAGCTTGTTAGCAAAAGTAGAGCCCATGGGATTAAAGAATTGATAGCACAGATAGACCCAGCTGGAGTATAGTGTCCAATTCTAGGCACCAGACTTTAGCAAGGACAATGAAGGCTTTGAAGAGAGTTTAGAAGAGATTTATTAGAATGTTTGCAGCAATGAGGGACTTCAGTTACTTGGATACATTGGAGAAACTGAGGCTGTTTTCCTTAGAGAAGAGAAGGTTGAGAGGATATTTGATAGAGATGTTTAAAATCATGAAGTGTTTAGTTAGAGTAAACAAAGAGAAACCTTTTGCCAGTGACAGATGTGTAAATAATCAGATTCAATAGTGGCTTTCAAAAGATAAATAATTGAAGGAGAAAATATTGCAGGAACATAAGGAAAGAACAGTGCAGAGAGACTAACTGGATTGTGCTTTGAAAGAGATGACGCAAACTTGATGGGCCAAATGGCCTCCTTCTGTGCTGCACTGTGATTCTATGTGCATGAATAATCCATTTAAATTTTGTGCATCCAAGCATAAAATCAGTAAGGAGCAGTATACCATAGCAATCTCCAACCTTGTGTTACTGTATAATCATTGTACAGAGAACGCTCTGAATTATATCCCACGGTTCAAATAATGGCAATTTCTTCATTAAAAAAGGAGCACTTGTCCTTGCAGACAAGAGTGTATTGATAGAATCAGGAGGACAAAATTGAAAAGATGAATTCATGTTGAATCAAAAAAACTTGAAATCTTCTACCTACTAATTGATGTCTCATGATGTTGCATGTGGCTGGTTAAGATCATCCAAGTCAAAACAGGATTAGACAGTCGCCATACAACTGAATTCAGGAAGAGGGGGGAGGGGAGGATTAGTGAGAGGACAAAAGGGAGGAGAGGATAGAGGGGAAGAGAGCAGAGTAGGTGAAGGAGAGGAGTGCAGAGCGGGCGAAGGGAAGGAAAGTGGAGAGGGTGAAAGGGATGAGAGGAGGGGAGAAATGGCAGGGGGAGGAGAGGGAGAGAGAACAGGAGAGAGCACAGGACAGAGGGAAGAGATGAAGAAAGGAGGGTAGTGCAGGCAGGGAACTTAATGGGCTGGGAAAGGTGGCTCTGAAATGTTTGGTCAGGGGCTGGTAACTATTTTTACCTGAAGAGCCTTTTAAAAAATATTTGACTAAATTAAAAACTATTGGAAGCCACAAAATCATAATTAAACTTTCTCAAACCAAATTCTTAAACCTTGGCAAGTGGCCAAGTGTCTCTGGCAGATTGCATAATTTACATTTACAATAATTAAAATACATGTATTGTATCAAGAAGGAAAATTAAAATAGACCTAACTCTGAATTATCACTTGTTTTGATGTTTTATTTGACTAAAATTTTGCCAGTAAAGTCACCTTTAACACAAATTTTAACTTAAGATGTGTAAAATTCAGATAACTTTACTATTGATTCTTGAGATTAAAAAAATCTTCTAATAACACACTCAGAATAATTCATCATCTCAGCTTAATTATAAACAATAATGGTCGCAACAATAAAACCTATTCTTCGAAGCAAAGGCGTGATCCATAACCATGGTGTAGCACACTGTAGCTATACCACTCAAACACGTTTATTTAGAGCTGAACGATGGTTTTCATTAAAATAATCATCTGCTTTTTATCCCCAAAATAAAAAAACATGATTCTTACTTTTCTTGACTTTTTTTAAAGGCTTTTTTCATGTTAATGCGATTCAACTGGCAAAGGTTGGAAGCCCCAAATGAGACATTAAAAAGCCTCATGCAGCTCCGGAGATGTAGGCTGCCAACCCCATTACAGGTGAATCTTGAAATTTCCCAGGGATTTCAAGGGCAGTCGAAACAAATTAAAGGGTGGAATCATCTGTGCCCATTGGCATCGGGTGTGCTTGGCGGGCGTGAGCGGACAATATGGCGAGGAGGCCAAAAATCGGTTTCACGACATCGTGAAACCAGTTTGTGATCATTCGCTCCGTCCACCGATGGCAGGCCGTGTTTCCTGCCATCAGACATCGAGAACTTCATTGTAATACATTGGCATATCATTATAAGGCCAGCCCGCCAGACTTATTCCCCCCCCAACTGGATCATCCGCCTATGTTGGTGGGAAAACAAGCTCATGCAGAACAAGTATTGACAACTGTGACTTGCAAAAGTTGGGACTTACCCCCAGGGCCTTGCTTACATCACGGACATCTGAGGAACAGGAGATACTGGAGCTTGACAGCAACGGGATCCTGGAGGAACATCCATGGCATGCTGGGTAGATTTTCATGGACATGGCTCTGCTGCAAAGCAGCACGTGGAAGTTGGAAAGTCACCATGGATGCTCAGAACAGATGACAGTCGAAAGGATGGGGGAGGAAGATCTAGGATCTACTGGGAGAGGAAGAGGTGTCGGGGGGGGTGAGATGAGGGGGAATGAAGGAGTCGCGTGGGTGAGGTTGGGAGGGGGGGAAATGAAGATGTCGGGGGGATGAGGTTAGGAGAGGGGGGGTCAACTGTGATGAGGGAAATGAAATGGATGACTGGGGGAGGGGAAAAGATGGGGGACCGCATAAAAAGCTGAATCCAGACCGTGCTGTCCAAATCAAAAGTGAGATGAGAATCGTGCTGGGCAAAATCAGGTGCTGCATGGGAGTGTGATCAGTGAGTGGGCGGAGATGCAGGTCAGCTCAGATGGACAACTGAAAGCGAATCCCAGCAGGCAGCATTGAAAATACTCAGGACATTGAGATGAGTGTGAAAAGTGAAGGACCCGCATGCATGGGAGAGTGCTAGCACAAGGCTCCAAAAGACCCTGCCACACACACACTTCTCCCTCCAGAATCATTCATTCGCCAACTGCTCCCTCTGTAGGGACAGAGGATGAGGTTGAGGGGCTCACAGGCAAGGGGGACTCAGAGGGAGAGGACAGCCTCTGAGATTCCTCAGTGGATGGCCCAGGAGTGTCCAGCTGCTGCTCCTCTTCCCTTCGAATGCTCAGAAGCTCCGGCCTGACTCCTTGAGAGGAAGGGGTGATGGAGGGAAGTCAAGATGCCCCGTTTCCATTTTGCATCACCACTGCAGGAACTCACCCATGGCTCCCGCGATGAAGTGCATCTCTCCCTTTTGCTGGACTAGGGTCTCCAGGGCGTCTGCCATCCTCCCCATGGAGACCTACATATGCACACATGTGGGCACCACTTCATCAGAGAGCAGACAGACGCACTCCTCCAACACACTGCTGAGGGCTTCCAACAGCTCTGCAGATGTTCCCAGGCATTCTGCTGACTCTCCAGGATGAGTTGGAAGGCCACATCTAGAGGCTCATCATCTGATTCAGATCTCATAGATGCCTCCTCCCCAGCAGTCCGAGGAGTGCCGGGGAGCTCGGCTGAACCTCCCTCCTGCTGCTGCGGACACATACCCGTGCGGTGACCACCAAATTGTGAACCTGAGCCTTCTCTAGATCTAGGTCCCACTGAGATGCATGTCTCTGCAGTGGTGCAGGGTGTGGGTAAGTGCTGTGACTGGTCTTCCAGGCTACTTATTTCCATCTCTTCAATAGAGGTGGTGTCCTCTTGGCTGGAGGTGAGGAAGTGGATGGAGCTGAGGGACAGGCTGGCTGAGGGTGTCGATCACTTGACAGAGCTCCCTGTGAACCAAAGCAGAGATAATTAGTGCATGACAGCAGAGTCAGAAGAGGAGAGAGAGCATTCACAGTTGCGATGAGAGAGGGATGATGTGGTGCAGGATCCTTACGATGGTGTTCGCTGCAGACCTCAGTGTCACCACAGGCACGGTCCACACCTCACCAGTCAGTGCAATCGCTCACTCCTCAAAGTGAATGAGTGGCCTAATGTGGACCTCCCCATCCCCAGTCTGGGACGTCTTCTTGCTGATGTGAGCAGGCTTCCCCTGTATGAAAACAGATGGAAAGAGTGTGAACAGGACACATGGCACTGTGTGGTATATTTGTGTGGTGAGCGGAGCCATGGACGGGATGAGGATGTAAGCTCGAGAGGATATGAGCCTGATGGAGATGTGAGGGTGTGTGTGAGAGTTATTGGTGTTGTCCCTTTAGGTGTGAGATCCCTGTGGATGTGTGCTGGGTTTGTGAGTGTAAGAGTTGAGAGTGATGAGAAGAGTGAATTACGGAATGGATGAGACCATTCATCCTTTTTTGGCATTGGGCGGCTGTCCTCTTTTGCAGGGCATTGGCGCTGACCACCGCTGCCGCCTCCCAAGCCAGATTGCTGATGTTGCTGCCCATCCAGCAGCCAGAGCAGGGGTAAAAGACATCACGGCGAGCCTCCACTGCATCCAAAAGGCACTCAAGAGACATGTCATTAAACCTGGGGGCTGCAGTCTTTTTGCCTTTCGGGGCCGTCCTGTCTTCTTTGCAGCAGTCGTGGGCTGGAAGCACTGAGAGGTGTGCGTGCAGCTGGAATTTAAATATGGTGTCTAGTGTGATGAAGCAGCAAGGTGTGACGGGCAAGTGAGAGCCTGTCTGCCATGGAAACGGCATGTTATCTGGGAATGCATAATGAATACAGTGTGTTTGGAATGAAAACCCGCCATTGCGGCTGTCAAGTAAAACATCACTTTACCCGCCCACTACCGCACTTAGTGTAAATCTGGGACAAATCCACCCAAAACATTTTACAAAGAGCAGTAAGGGTTTGCACAATAGTTCAACAATGATTACCTTAGCTCAAAACATAAAATGATGACCCTGTACAAGGGAATACAGCAGTTAATACTGCACCAACATTCATTGATCAAAGCCTACAACTGAAGGCAGATTTCAAGCAGTGTTACTGCTATTTCATCATATATACTCACTATATAAGTTAAATGTAGAGTTCAAACGTCACGTAACATTAGTTCAAAGGCACAACATTCAGTTCAAATGTAGCTTCTCCTGTACAGCAGCATTTATGGTACCAACAGGGACTCTAGGAAAAATCTGACACTTCTATATTTTATCATAAAGAGCAGGGCTGGACATATTTTCCTGCCAGTGCCATTTAAACTCAAGAATGACTCCTTATGCGACATACGAGGGACCCATCAACAACTACACCCAATGAGAAAAGGGAAAGAAATTAAAAGCATTTGCTGTTCCCCCAGCCTAATATTTATGGAGCTCAAACATTTAACTGAGCCGCATCCATTTCATTGCTCACTTTCTGGAGGCTCCTGGATGCAGCTCATCTTGACCATAATTGGTCTGTTGATATTCAATTAAAGCTAATATACGGTAATAAGTTGTATTTTTATAGCACCTTTCACATAATGAAACAGTCCAAGGCTCTTCACAAGAGGATCTAACAAAATTTGCCATAGCAGTTTCACATCCATTAAGGAACCTGGGTAATGATTAGGGCTGGTGAGCAATAAGAAGTGTTAATTATTTTATTCTGATCTGAGCAATGACAATAGTTTTACACCATAAATCCTTCAGAAACACTGCAAACATTGTCAGCTAATTATTGTCTGTTATAATTAATATACACATTTGATAGTCCTAGAGCGCTGATGCAATGGTGGGTGAAATACGTGCTTGTAATAGCAATCCAAGGCATTCAACAAGGTCTAGTGTCTCTGCGGTACAGATGCACCAAAGAAGAGTTCATTTTTAAACATGATAAAGATGTTGCCTCATTTTGTTCAGTCGACAATTTGTCTGGAGGGAAAAAGACTCCCAATGGATTAAACCTGAAATTCCATACAGGGATTGAAAATGTTTTCAGACCCAAAGCACAGTATGAAACAACAATACTGCTACAGGGTGGCTAATTGCTAGATGACACAGTCTGCATACCAGTGTAGTTATTGGGCAATAGATAGTTTGAATTGTTCAAGGTGATAGCCCTTCCCCCTTTCTATTGTGTTAATGTGGAAAAATGCTAAAAAAAAGAGACATTCAAGCCTGGGCAAAAGGCAATGTAGAAAGCGTAAAATACAATGAGTTAGCATCGGACTGAATAAGTGCTTTTTATTTTAATAGTTGCTTGTTTGATAATAACATGAATAAACTACAAATGGCACTTTAAATGCATAAATAAAACATTTTCATTAATGTTTTTCTTATTAGAAGACCAATTCTTACTTTCCTATCCACAGCCTTAACGGCACTTCCACAGTTTTTCCCAATTTTTCGTCTCTCACGGGACTACTTTTCCTTCAGTATTTTTGGCTAATTAACCATTCACAAAAAGTACAAGATACAAAATTCCACAATGAAAAATAGGAAAATTCCATTTTGCGCCATGATTAACAGTTACTTAAATTAAAGTTCAAAAATATAATATCTCAGAATGCAACTTCATTGATCATTACTCGGGAATTCCACCCACTGTGCTTTTTGCCAAGCCTCATAAAACAATAATGATGTACATGGGGACTCAAGGTCAAGGAGAGTCATGTTAAGTAGAACTGGGAGAGTGGAGGAGGAAAGAAAGAGGAAGAGTGAGGGGAACAAAGAGGAGTGAGGCAGATGAAGAGTGAGAGAGGGGTCAAGGAGGAGTGAGGGGAATGGGTGATGGCAGTCATTGCTTCAGCTAGAGTGGGGATGCCGAGGCCTTGATATGTTCCCACAGGGCACAGAAGGTAGGACACTCACACTGAAGTGCAGATTTTCCGGATCATTAAACAACCTTGGAATGTTGAAGTATCAGGATAAAGAGTAATGTGAACTCAAAATTTCATGTCAGTGAGGAATTCAAAAAGATGATTAAGACATTGGGGAATGCTGAGTAACCTCTGAAACCTGCTGAACAATTCAAAGGCACCCAGAATGGGTTTTGCAGTGAGAGCCAGCTTTATAAAAACATGATTTCAGGAACAACTACATGTTACTACTTGGGTTATTCAGTCTTACCAGCAAGTACCAATAGCCTTTTTAAAGTTAGGGACAGGTAAGAAGGATCTTACTCTTACTCAAAGCAAAATATTGACAATGCTGAAATCAGAAATTAGAACAGGAAATGCTGGAAATACACAGCTGGTCAGGCAGCATCTGTGGAGAGAGAAACAGAGTAAATGGGCGGAATCTTCCCAATCCTGTGGAGACAGGTTTGAATGTGGGATTGGGAGAAAACATGGAGATTAGGATTTTCAGCCAGGGGGCCAATATGTTTCTGCCTTTGCTGGAGATGGTGAACAATGGCAGCGGTGGGTCGCCAATAATGAGCAATTATGGGACGAATGGAGGGACAAGGAGTACTCTGTCAGCATCTTTCGGCATTGGAATAAACTCCTGCCAAGCTCGATGCTGGGATTGCAGGTAAGAAGGCCACACCCATAGACCCAACAAATCTTCTGGAGAGGATTCCGCTCCTCAGGTGGAGCTGCCAGCCTTTCAAAGCTGCCGGCCTTTGGGCCTGCAGCCTCAAGAACCCGCCCACTGTCCTTAATTGGATGGTGGATGCAGAGGAGTCTAATTAGGAAGCTGCTCCTGGAAGATCACCCCAGAGTGTGCACTGCAGACCCATGCGGGATCAGGGCCGGAAATGGTCCCAATTCACTTGATTGGCATAGTGCGCGAGTGCCAGGGGTTACTTCCGACAGTGGGAGAGATCATCGTGTCTCATTAGATAGCTATCTGGCAAGCTCAGGCTGGGCAGCCCCAGTCAGTTAGGTATTGTCCCACCATAGCCAGCTTGCTTCAATGGGTGCTTGGAGCTTAGGGTCATTTTTCAACTCTAATCCATAAACAAGGCAAGAAAAACTCAACAAAGAAGACCCCAGTCCTTTGCATCACAAGCTGGAATGTAAGGACCGTGCCTCCCAGCCTTACTGATAACTTTCTGCAGCTTGAAGACTCACACAAGACAGCTGTAGTCGACAAAGAGCTTACAAGTTTCAATATGGACATTGCTGTGCTGCAAGAAGCTTGGCTCCCTCAAAGTAGATCCCTTAAAGAGAAACACTACATGTTCTTCTGGCAGGGAAAACTCAAGAGACAACATGTGAGCACAGAATAGGCTTTGCAGTAAAAAACACTGCTACACTACTCGCGATGATCAACCCCCACCCCCCACTCCCCCCCCAAACCCACCGAATGCTCAGAGAGACTTCTTACTCTGCGCTCGTCAGCACGCACAGGCCTGGTTAACCTGATGTGCATCCATGCCCTGACTCTCACCTCCATCTAGATGTCAAGGATCAATTCTATGAAACACCTGACACCACCATCAGCAGAATCCCCAGCACTGAGGGACTGGAGGTTCCAGGGGAGTTCAACACAAGGGTGGGTACTGATTACACAGCTTGGCCAACATGTACAGGGCACCAGGGCAAGAATAACAAAAATGGACCGAGGTTGCTGGAGCCATACTGCTGCCAGGGGCTCTGTGTGATGAACAGCTGATTCCAAGCCAGGCCATGCCATGAGGTATCCTCGTGCCATCTGAGATTGCACCACTGGCACCACCTAGATCTCATCATCACCAGACATAACAACCTAAACTGTGTCCTCAGCACTTGTTACTGTCAAGGCGCTGACTGTGACACTGACCACTCCCTGCATGTAGCAAGATCAGGCTTTAGCCAACGAAACTATACCACCCCGAGTAGAAAGATGGTCCTGGGACCACCATTTGCCATACCACTGACCCAGAAAAGGCCCAGGAGCTCCTCAACATCCTCAATCAGGATCTTTCAGGCAACAACGCCCAAGGTCAGAGTGTGGTGTCAAAGTGGGACCATCTGCACAACACCATCTATAACTCTGCACTTACGGCATGCGACAGAGATCAGAGGAATGCTGAAATAAAAGCAAAATACTGTGGATGCTGCAAATCTGAAATAAAAATAGAAAATGCTGGAAAGACTCAGCAGGTCTGGCAGCATCTGTGGAAAGAGAAACAGAATTAACGTTTTGAGTCCGTATGACTCTTCTTCAGACCTGCTGAGTTTTTCCAACATTTTATGTTTTTATTTCAGAGGAATGCTGCTACTTCCTGCAACCAATAGGAGCACCCTCATGAACTACAAGCAAGTGCCTATAGCAAATAGATGCTCTCAGCGCGGCCTGAAACAAGTCTCAGCAGACTGATCGGCACTGTCCAATCAATTCTAGTTGTAACTCTGCAATGGCATACAATCTGCTGCTGAACCCAGGGATGCTAGAGGGCTGTATAAAGGAATCAAGAAAGTAGCAGTCCCAGCAGTAACCAAATCTGCCCCCTTGAAGACAAAGACAGCAAATGGATAGAAAGGTGGGTGGAGCACTATCTCAAACTCTACACAATGGAGAACATTGTTACTGAAGAAGCTCTCAGCGCCATTCCAGGCCTTCCTACTATGGAGGAGCTGGACAGCGAGCCCACCATAGTAGAGCTCAACAAGGCCATGGACCATCTTGGCCAGACAATGATGGCATTCCACCTGAAATCATCAAAAGTGGAAAACCAGCACTGCTGTTGTATTTCCATGAACTTTTGTATCCCTGCTGGAAGGGACTATTTGTGCCTTAAGACATGCATGATACAAAAATAGTCACCTTGTACAAAAGCAAAGGGGATCGCAGTGACTGTAACAAATACCAAGGCATCTCTTGTTAACTATGATGGGGAAGGTCTATGCTCACATTGCTCTGACCGCATTGCATCTACCCTCGTCTCAGTGCAGCTTCAGAGCTGGCAGATTGGCAGTTGAAATTATTTTCTTACTTCAGCATTTACAGGAGAAGTGCAGCGAACAGCACCGACCACTCTACATTGCCTTCATAGACCTTACCAAGGCCTGCATCCTTGTCAACAGAAACTGCTTCAGAAAATAGACTGCCTACTGGGGCTCCTGGTCATTTCATCTTTCTATGAGAAGATGCACCGTTTCATCAGTTACTGTGGCACATCATCAGAGACTTTCAAGTTCAGCAGTGGGGTAAGTCATGGATACATCCTGGTGCCAACTCTCTTTGGCATACTTTTTTCCATGCTGCTACTGTATACTTTTGGTAACTCAAATGAGCGTGTCTACCTGCATGCCAGAACTGATGGCAAGCTGTTCAATTTGGCAAGAATACGCGCCAAGTAATGCGTAATGTTCTAGCCCATGTGTCGCTATTTGCTGATGATGCTGCACTGGCATCCCATGCTGAAGCTCACTTGCAACAGCTTGTAGATTGGTTCTCCTGGGCCTTACAAATAGTTTGGACTCGCAGCCAGTTTCGGGAAGACTATGGGCCAGGATGTACAGACTCCACCTTCCATCAACATCGACAACCTGACCGTGGAGGTCATTGACAGCTTCACATACCTTGGATCAACAATTACCAGCAACTGTTCCTTG
This sequence comes from Cetorhinus maximus, assembly GCF_964194155.1. Lineage (NCBI taxonomy): Eukaryota > Metazoa > Chordata > Chondrichthyes > Lamniformes > Cetorhinidae > Cetorhinus > Cetorhinus maximus. The sequence continues at coordinate 70,480,769 of NC_135885.1, forward strand.
ATGCCAAAATCAGCATCAAGTTTGCCAAGGCCATAACTGTCATGTTAAAGTTGAGAAGTGGATTATGGACCAACAGCAAACTTAAATTAAAATTCAAAGATATAACAGCTCAGAATGCAACTTCATTGATCATTACTAGGGAATTTCACCCACAGCGCTTTTTGCCAAGCTTCATAAAGCAATAATGATGTACATGGGGACTCAAGATCAAGGAGGGTCTTCATGTTAAGTAGGAGAACTGGGAGAGTGGAGAAGGAATGAAAGAGGAAGAGACTATAGTTAAGATGACCTGCATCCAGGAGCCTCCAGAAAGTGAGCAATGAAATGGATGCGGCTCAGTTAAATGTTTGAGCTCCATAAATATTAGGCTGGGAACAGCAGATGCTTTTAATTTCTTTCACTTTTCTCATTGGGTGTAGTTATTGATGGGTCCCTCGTATGTTGCATAAGGAGTCATTCTTGAGTTTAAATGGCATCGGCAGGAAAATATGTCCAGCCCTGCTCTTTATGATAAAATCTATTATAAAAGTGTCAACTTTTTCCTAGAGTGCCTGTTGGTACCATAAGTGCTGCTGTACAGGAGAAGCTACATTTGAACTGAATGTTGTGCCTTTGAACTAATGTTACGTGATGTTTGAACTCTACATTTAACTTTTATAGTGAGTATATATGGTGAAATAGCAGTAACACTGCTTGAAATCTGCCTGCTGTTGTAGGCTTTGACTAATGGATGTTGGTGCAGCATAAGCTAATTGAAAGTACGAAGCTTCATGTGTACCAACCAGGCGTGTGCTCTCAGCATCTTCCTGTACAGTAGCGAGGCATGAACAACTTATGCAAGCCAAGAAAAGCAGCTGAACAGCTTCCATCTCCGCTGCCTTAGACGAATATTGGGCATCTCCTGGCAAGACAGAGTGCCGAGTATGGAAGTACACAGGTATGCAGGGATCCCCAGCATGTTTGCCCTCTTTAGTCAGCTGTGACTCCATTGGCTGGGTCATATGAGCCGAATAGATGACAGCTGCATCCCCAAAGGCATGCTCTTTGGTGAGCTTGCTACCAACAGGTCACCCATGTCTGCATTACAAGAATGTCTGCAAGTGAGATCAGAGTTGGTGCATGGGAAGTCCTTGCTGCTGACTGGAGTGCCTGGAGACGAGCAGTCAGGAAGGGTGTGGAAAAAGCAGAGGACAAAAGAAATGACCAAATGGCAGAAAAGAGAAGGGAAAAACATCAGTTGACCTCGGGCTAACACTATTCACCTCTGTGCCAACTGTGGAAGGGACTACCACTCATGAATCCGCCTCACCACAACAGACGATGATCAATACATAAGTGACATACACCCTGGCTGTAATCCATCATCTTCTAAGACGGACGGGATGCCTAACTAACTAATTAACTATAACATGATATTGTTTCTGTCAATTTATCCATTTACTCTTTAACAAATCTGTTTGATGGTTTATAGGTTAAGCATACCCAAGTGGAGTGCTTATTCTTCTACCTTTTTTGATCATGCAATGGTGTGCAACACAACCAGCAAGCCAAAATGTATAAAGAAGGGTTTTCTCTTTAATCCCTGAGCATGCTACACATTTATCTAGATGTTGGGCAGGTAAAGGCACATGCAAGGCCTTAATAAAGTTGGGATCCTAAGGAAATGAGCCAAGGCACTGAATCAGAGAAAAACATCAATAGTAAAATCCCCAAAACACCAGATTCCCTCTTTTAGGTATGCAGAATAGCCTACAAGGTTTCAAAGCTTGTTCAGCTAATTGCTTTAAAATTATTTTACTACCCTAATTGAAAATTAGCCTAAGCACACCACCATGCAAAATTCACTATAACACAAAAAATCATAGAAATCTAATCTATTTTTAAAGACCTGTGTCCTCTTTTGGGAGGTGGTAATGTGATGGCGGTAACAGCTTAGAGTAACTCAGGCTATTACTTAGTGACAGCATCTGGATCATATTATCCTTTGTGGTAAGGTATCCAGGAGAAAATAATTATGATAGACAGGAATTATGCAGTAAGGTTGAAGATCAAGAGCCTCTGTTAGTGATGAAATTGGTTGCAGCTGGGAAGAGATCAAAGAAAATACACAGTGAAGCCAAATGGAGTGATCAGAGGAAGTAGCTCATGGAGAGCCAGATTATGAGTGAATGAATGATTGACTCTCACTGTACCACTCCCTCAGTGATAAAGTGACACAAAATACAATTGATATTTTTTTTGTAGTAATAAATCTTGCTGAAATTTTATATGATACTACCACGTCATCATGTTCTCTCGAAAGACAGACACCATATTGTCATTGTGAGGTTTGAATGCCATAAAGACATTCCTAGCATGCAGGTTAGAACGATGATCAAGTCTTGAACTCTGTAATACAATGTCAACCTAAACTATTTACAAATGTAAATATGTGATTTAAAAACAATTTTACACTTTTTCTGGTGGGTGGGTGGGCGGCCGGACACGTGGTAGTGGTGTGGGCAGCTGCACTTTGTGGTTGTGTGGTATTCTTGATCCAAGGGTGATATGTATATGGTTAGTTTGAGTTACACAAGACATATTCACAGAACAGGGACCCCAACACAAAATAACCTCTCAAGGTCCTTTTCCAATGGTTGCACCAAACCTCTCAACTGCTGGTAAGGCACATTGGGCACTAATTTGTGTGGAATTCTACCATTTGCTACCATAATTTCAGTGGAGGAACATTGGAAAAACTGCAAATGGTAGAGCTCAAAATCAAGAGAACCCCATGGAAATTCCAGAGAATTAGGCAGTCCCAAATACTTGGTGCTAAACTAATTATATTAAAAGGAATTGTGTTAATCTATAAATAATATATATTTCAGTTGCAAATAAATACAATCACCCTCAAGTCCAAAGAAAACAACTTTTCTTCTAAGATGCTTTGACTTTATTAATTTTTTGGGCCCTATCTGAAGAAAGCAACTGCAAGTGCAGTTCTGCAATATTTACATTTGGTAGAGAGTGCTCTATTGCTGGACTCTATTGTTGAAGATACAAATACACAAGGAGCCACTTCTGTGTTATTTACTACTTTATTACAACAGGATATTACAACACAATAGATACTCATAGACTAAGACCTTTGTGGATCGATGATGCCATCACTTCTCTAGAATTTGGGTTACTCACTCTTATGAATGCAAGGGGAGATGATAATTTTTTTTATCCAATGAGCTGTTATTATTTGAAATTCACTGCCTCAAAGGTTGGTGGAAGCAGATTCAAAAGTAATTTTCAAAAGAGAATTGGATATGTTCTTGGAAAAGCAAAAATAAATTATAAGACTATGAAGATTGGGGAGTGGGATTAATTGAATAGCTCTTTCAAAGAGCCAGCACAGGCTCTAAGAGGCCAAATACCTTTTTCTGCGTTGAACGATTCTGAATTGATGATAGAATATCTGAGCAATTATTTCACACAACTAATGCAAGAGTATTTCCATGACATTATCCATACACTGCATTAATTCGGGATTTGTAGGGAACATCCCCTCCTGCTAAATAGTAATGTTCCCTATCCTGTACCTTTGTCATCAAAATTCAACCCATTTGCAAATATGCCATACACCTTCGATTTTTTCCTTGTTAAAGACTCATCTCCACTGATGAATAAACTGAAATGGCAGAATTTTCTCTACTTAGTCCCTGCTTAGCTGAAGTGATGGGAAGATTAGAGGGTCAGGACCCGTCGAGCTCTTCAGCAGGCTTTGCTGGGCTCTTTGGCTCAGCAGCACCATCAGGATCCCATCTCTTGGTCACTCGACCAATCAGCGAGGACAGGTGGGATGATACACCTAATTATTCATTGAAGGATCTCCATTTTAAGGAACCCTGGCAGGGGTCACAACAACAGCAGTGAATGCAGCAGGGAATGTAGCAGTGGAAAGGAGGAAATTGCTGCAGGGTAGAAGCAAGTTGAGGAAAGGCTGCTTCCCAGTCCTTGGAGATTAGGATGGATGCAGTCAGGGCCATAGGAGAAGTCCTCTTCCCTGAGAATGGAAGGAGGTCAGCCAGACTGACCAAGCAGGCGCAAGTAACCGAGGAAGTAAGTAGCGGACCTGGGTCCAGTGCCAGAAAAAAATAATGCCCTCATTGTTCTGGCAAGAGGAGTAGCATACCACTATCAGATGGAATCCAGTGTTCTCTCGCCTCCCTTGCATTCTCCTGCACAGCACTCCTCTGACTCACACTCATACATACATTCCTTTCTCTACAGCTTTATCCTCAAATCTCCATCTCAACAGACCAAATTCCCACTCAACCTCATCCTATTGCCCTCTCACTCCCAATCCTCACAGCTACCCTTCTCAGATGTTCTCCTTCCATTCTCAGCATACACTCTCATACAACTCTGTCATCTCTCGTTGCAGGGAAAGTGAGACAGCAACTCCAGGGAGAGGCAAAGAATCAGGAAGTGGACCTGCAGCCATGGTCACCCTGGCCCTGACCGTCACTCAGGATGACAGATTTGAGATTGTCAGGGTGGCTGAAGTACTGGCTGTTGGTGATGGAAAAATGGGAATGGCCCAGAGACCTGGTGACTGCATTAGATGAAGCACTTCCACTTGGTACTGAACTGTCACTCATGTTTAATTGATGTCACCAATATATGAGCTAACATGGTCTGCATTGTGTTAAATTTGTACCCCACTTCACCTACTTACAGATAAAAGCAAAATACTGCGGATGCTGGAAATCTGAAACAAAAACAGAAAATGCTGGAAAAACTCAGCATGTCTAACAGCATCTGTGGAGAGAAAAAAACAGAGTTAACATTTCGAGACCTGTTGGACCTTCTGAGTTTTTCCAGCATTTTCTGTTTTTGTTTTACCTACTTACAGTGCTGACTCATGATCTTCAACAGGTCCTTCTTGGCTCTAGATGGAGAAGACGAAGAAGGAACCTGAGGAGTCCTCACAGAAGGACATTCACTTTGAGGATGTTCATATAACTCCTGCACACCCTCCACCAGCGCAGATGCACACACTTCAGTAGTCTCAGCATTACTGATAAATAGGGTGAGACATAGTAAGGAGCACATTACATGTGAACAGGAGCAGGTGTTTGAGACAGGGATAGCATTCGAGAGTTCCTGGCAGAGGGTGCAAGACACTGCAAGCTCTGCTCAGCTGGATACAGATGCTGAGGCTCGGGGTCATCAACGAAAAAGGAACTTGTGAAGTATCAATAGGAAACGTATGCGTTTCTGTCGGCATTTCCAGAGATAGTGTGCACCAATGGAGAATGATGTCTCAGACATTTGTGGTGATACCCACCTACCTCGTGGAGAATCAGATATGGCATGCCAGCCCAAACCAATGGCCTATACACTCTGGCTGCCAGTTTACTGAAGATGGATCGGAGCATTGTCTTGGTGGCTCAACATCTCACTGACATGCAGCCAAGCGCTCCCCTTTGGAGAAATGCAGGTGAGTAATGAGAGGAAAGATGGAGAAAGGGTCTCCCAGATCTCAGCCCTTCCCCCCACGCCGCTAGTGCCCCCGCACCTCAGATAGCATCCCATATGCTGTCTCCTGCCCACATGTCCAAATCTGCTCTTACATAGCTGCAGATGGGGCAGTCTTTGGGGGAGTCCTAAGGGGCTCTATGATCCAGAAAACATTCATCATCAGCATCTCATGTATCAGAGCAAGGGAATGGGCAGCCTGCCTCCATTTCAGCTGAGGCCAAAGAGGTAGCAATATGCAGAAGTAATAGAAAATGTAAGAAGATGACGTCTTAGTTGCATAAAGGAATTCACGTGTGCGCTTATAATAGCATTAATATCTCATCAATGCTTTTTATGTCAATGAAAGCATGAATTTATGTAAACTCATTCTCATGGCCTCTATTTTGTTATATCTCCCATTCACCCCAGTCAGTTTCCTTCCAGTTAATGGATGATCAGCCTTGATGAGGAGGAAAAGGTGTGTCTATGATGGCTGGCAGGGTGAGGAGGTGTACTTGAGGACGGAGGGTGCCACAGGTTCTTGATGGAATTCACAGCGTTACAACCAGGTTAACAAGGGTGAACTGACTCCTCTCTTTGTCCCACCCCTGAGTTGTTTATAACAGAGTTTGAATTTAAAAGGGAGGTGGCAAGTTCCAATGTAATATATATTTATATAATATACATATAGCTCAGTGCAAGAAATAAGCCAGCCAGGCTCCTTAAGTTAACAAGTAAATAGTTGGTTTTATTGCTAAAACTCATTCATGTAAAGATGCAGAAATTATTAACAAAAAGTTTAAAATGAACATATATGACCAACTACCCACTAATGCAATAACACACACAATCCTACCCCAAAACCCACCATGTGTGTGAAAAAAACTTAGAGCATCGGATCTTAAAAATTTGGTCAAGTAACAAGAAAAGTCAAAAAAACAATATTCACGGATTTCTGGAAGATTGTTTACAGCTGAAGGGTCCCTTTCCACAGTAGTTGCTGGTTTTTGGGGTTTCTCACTGGAGGCACTGTTGTTGATTCAGTATTCTCCTTTAAGAACTCTCGGTTTGCAGCAATGAGATCTTCTGATGTGTTTTTCAAATTACAAACAGTTCAGCTTTGATAAGGATGTTTCAGAACAAAGAGAGATGGGATAAGGTTGTTGCCACTGTGGCAGTCTCAATCCAAAACAAAAATCCACTGTCTTTTTACCCAAAAGCTGAGTCACATGACCTCTCTCTCAGAGCACCATAGACCCGGTGTCTCCATAAAAGCAGCCTGTGTCTTTCACAAATGCAACATATTAGCTGCTGGAAGCCAGTATCCTTTGCTTAGGAAAAGTGTTCTTTTCAAAAAATTTCAATACAAATGTATGTCCAGCCTTCGAGGGTCGTGAGGACTCGAAACGTCAACTGTTTTCTTCTCCACCGATGCTGCCAGACCTGCTGAGTTTTTCCAGGTAATTCTGTTTTTGTTTAGGACAAGGGGTTGATCCTCCTGGTCTGTGGAAGCCGGGCACTCTTCACTTTCTTCTTAGGCCAGCATGATCCTCTCTGCATAACTATGTTGCGAAGACCACAACAGACCGCAACAATCCTGGATACCCTCGTGCTTGCATATAGAAGGGTGACTCCAGATCTGTCAGTGCACAGGAATCTCATCTTGAGCAAGCCAATTGCTTACTCTATTATTGTCCTGGTGATGAAATGTCTTTTGTTCTACCTCTCCTGTGCCTCACTGGAGTCAGCAGCCAGCTTTTCTGTAGGTACCCTTTGTCTCCCAGAAGCCAGCCTCTGAGGCTGTCTGATGGAGAGAACACCTGCAGAGTTTGAGAATACTAATAGATGAAGAAGTCATGGCAGCCCACTGGATACCCAGCATAGACAAGCATGGTGAATTGTGCTGGCCACAGACATTATGGGAGTGAAAGCCCTTCTGATTAATGAAGGGCACCTGGCTGATCAGGTGATGCCTTAATTGCCACAGGAGTACAATTAATCACCTCATGAACCTGTGGAAATCCTGTGAGGGAAGTGACGCCAACAGACCTCTGGGTTCACCTCCTTCATGGCAAAGTGAATATAGTTTGCAGCCTTAGCATGTGACCTGGGTGATGAAATTCTAGGCTACAGATTAGAAATCCTTCAATATGTCACTAGCAGATCCCTGAAAGCAAAGAAATTCAGAGTTGTCATAACTTTGCCAAGTACAGGCAATGCTTGGTCAACTGCTCCTCTTTGGGGGAGGTCTTTGTCACATCTGCAACTACATGCCACAAAAGACTGAGCCTTCCATGGCACTGTTGTTCGGACACTTCGAGCAAGCTCACCCTTGGCTTATAGACCATGGTGTGTGGCTATCGTCTCTTTCAAGATTAAACTCAGTTTCCATCCTCTCTGCCCCTTGGAGCTACATGTGGCTTTGAAGATGGCTGTTGCTGCTCCTTAGCGGTGGCTGTTGGCCTGGGTCATTCTCCTGCTCCTCCTCAGAGGTCCAAATTATAACATAGGTAGCTCTTTGTTGTTGGGAAGTCTCAAAGGCAAGAAGTTGAGATTCAGCTCAGCAGACTCCAAGGCACTTGAATGTTACCACACAAAGTTGCAATTCCCAAAGACCGTTGTGAATTCAGGCTGAAAGAACTCATCCTATCAGCCCTTCATTGGGACTAATCACAAGCTTGTTAATTTCAGCCTTTATACTGTTGTTGGCCAGTCAATTTCATCCAACAATGATTCCTTCCTACATACTCACCTTCCCCCAACCTGGTGAGACATTGGGAACCCATAAGCTAGCAATTGAAGCCAGAGTGCACCGTTAAAGATAAATTGCCTATTTGCATATCATGATGATTTTCTCGACAGCTGGACGGAGGTCCCCCACTTGCCTTGGAGTCCATTCGGGTAAAAGCCAGAAGAGGGTGGGATGATATCAGGATCTCACCCTAATGTCACTTTTTGAGGATTTAACTCCCTGCGCACACACCATTCTGCCTTCCCTGGCCAGGAAAAAATCCCCCCAAAATGCCTGCACATCTTTCAGTCATTTACACAAAAAAGATTGAGGATTTATAGACCACAGTATCTTTGACTTTGACTAATGTATTTTACAACCATTAGGTTACTTTTGAAGCTAGATATACAAATGCAGCAGCAAATTAATGCACAGCTAATGAACAAATGATAAATGACCTGTTTTTGGTGATATTGGTTGGGAGGACTCTGGGACTGGACTCCTTGAACCTCTTCAAACTTTTTTCTTTTTTTATTCTTTCAAGAGATGTGGGCGCTGCTGGCTAGGTCAACATGTAATGCCTATCCCTAGTTGCCCTTGAGAAGGTGGTACTGAAACATCTCCTTGAATCACCGTGGCCCAGGTAAACCCACAATGCTGTTAGGGAGTTCCAGGATTTTGACCCAGCAACAGTGAAGAACGGTGAGTGGTCCATCTGATTTCGCTCCTTTTTGACTTTTCTGTAGCGGTTTGGCACAATTGAGTGGCTTGCTAGGCAATTTCAGAGGGCAGTTAACAGTCAACCACATTGCTGTGGATCTGGAGTCACATGGAGGCCAGGCTTTGTAAGGATGGCAGATTTCCTTAGTGAACCAGATGGGTTTTTATGACAATTGATACTGGTTTCATGGTTACCATTACTGGGACTAGCTTTTAATTCTAGATTTATTAATTGAATTTAAATTCCACCAGCTGCCTTGGTGATATTTAAACCCATGTCCTCAGAGCACTAGCCTGGGCCTCTGTATTCCTAGTCCAGTGATGCCACCATTACACTGCTACATTGAAATCTTTTATGTGCACCTGAATAGGTTGTTGAGCTCTCCATTTAAACTTCTATCTAAAACTGTCTGTGCATTAGACAGTTTGGCACTCCCTATTATAAATGTAAGGTTTTATAAGATTATTATGTTTTGGGACTATTCCTTTAATGTAAGGTAAAATGGAGGAATGAAGGGGGTCATGCGACCTGTTCTAAATTCTGCTGACAGAAAGCCTGGGCTGATTTGGTTTTAAAACTTAAAAGGGGGGCTGGGTTTTTTTTCAAACAAGGAAGAAGGTGCAAGGTGTTCACATCTATAAACAATGACTAAAACATCTGTGCTGATGGTGGATGGACTGTTAGTCTCAAAAGTCCCAGGAAAATGTTAGGAATGTCAGGTTTTGTAAATAGTTACACGTTAAGCTATCAATTTAGTTTCAAGATAAAGTAAAGTTGGGAGTCTAAAGGATAGTTAATTAGCATTTATAACTGGATACAAGGCCCATGTGATTCACTTTGCCATGGAGGTGTGCTTTGAGAGGGGAAGAGTCCATCGGAAGCCATGGTAGGATCAAGTTGCAGGTTTTCCAAGGAAAATAACACTGAACTTCACAGACTGATTCCATTTTATTTTAAAGTTTATTTAATCTACCAAAGCAATTTAGCAATGCAATGTATTTCAACTTACAGGGTAAAAGTTTTTTTTCTGATGAAAAAGTTACTGCAGAACCTTACTATAGCTTTACATAGGTTTTGATGGGAAATTCTGATTTGCTTAAAGTTGTTTCACTTAAAATTGGACATTAAGGAACACAGCTACAACTTCATGTGAGGACTCCGTAGCATAAAGTATAAGTTGCATACGAATAGTGCTTTTTGTTTGTTTGTTTGTTTGTTTGTCAAAACTTGCGTGATCTTTTTAGTCGGTTATGGGAATTCAAATTTCCTTTTTTGAAAATTATCGGTTTCTATGACGATTGTAACATCATCTAGTACTGCACTCGGTCAGCCTTGAACAGATCCTCAGCAGGCCTTAAACACACAACTTTCTTACTCGAAGGTAAGGGGTAACAGCAGAGCCAAGCAAAATTGAGACAACTCATTAACTCAGGGTCTGGAATGTAGTAATATAGTTTGAATATATCACAGCGATCATAATGGTGAATCAGGAACTGCCTGAACAGCCAATGGCTTCCACCACCTGCATCAATTGAAAAGAATTTTTTTTTTTAAATCAGAAAACAAATCAACATTGACAAGCGGTCAAGTTTGAAATTCAGATTTTTTTTTGCTATGCTGAACATGGTTGGTCCAGCTTTTCCAACAATTGAGGGATGGGAGCTGTAGACCATAAATTTAGCCATCTATTGTGCTGATTTTGCTGCCAATAATTTACTCCATATTTTCCTATATATCTAATTAAAATACACCATGAAGAGCAGAGTGGAAATCAGAAGTAGTGCCCCAAATGGATGTTATATTTTGTTATTCGGTAGGCAACTCCTGATACCTATATATATATATCTCATACTTTTGTGCTGATTCTTGGTTTTGCTTGCCATTGATTAAGCACTTGTATACCTCACAATTATTGAATTTCTTTCTTTTATGGCATTTATTTATGCTTACCTTTACATTAAAAAAAAACTGGCGAAGTAACAGTTTAGCAATGAAAAGTGCTTAATCACAGAATCAGAGCTGTTACAGCACAGAAGGAGACCATTCAGCCCATTGTTTCTGCACCATCCTTCAAATGAGCAATTCACTTGGTGCCATTCTCCCTCCTTCTCCCCGTAACCCTGCACATTCCTCCTTTTCAGATTACAATCTAATTGCCTTACGAATGTTTCAACTGAACCTGCCCCCACCTCACTCTCAGGCAGTGCATTCCAAACTTAATCACTCGCTGCATTATTTTGATGGGAAAATTTGATTCACTTAAAGTTGTTTCACTTAAAGTCGTACTTTTAAGGAACACAGCTACAACTGTACCGTAGACTATAAGTTGCCAATGAAACAGTGCTTTTAGTTTGTTACTGTAAAATTCTCAAAACTTATGTGATCTTTTTCGTTGGTAACAGGTCACGTTTGCTCCTTTTACCAATGACTTTAAATCCATGCCCTCTTGCTCTCGGTCCTTTCACAAGTGCGAAGTTTCTCCCTGTAGTTTCGGTCCAGACCCCTCATGATTTTGAATATATCAAATGCCCTCTCAGCCTTCTTTTCTCCAAGGAAAACAGTCCTTACTTCTCCAATCTATCTTCATAACTGAAGTTCCTCATTCCTCATGGTGCCTTATCCAATTTAAATACAGACAGTCCATCCAATACCTCCTCCTTATCAATTTTAAACCCTTCTAGTGCCTGTATTACCTCTTATTTCACCGTGATCTGGTAAAGGCAGATGCAAAGTATTCACTGAATACGTCAGCCATGCCCTCTGCCTCCATGAGTAAACCCTATTTTTGGTCCCTAATTGATCTTAATCCTCCTTTTACCACCCTCTCACTATTTATATGCCTATAGAGGATTTGTAATTCCCTTTTAAGTTGACTGCAAGTCTCATTTCATACTTCCTCTTTGCTTTTTCACATTCCCCCTGAACCTTCTAAATTCAGCCTGGTCTGTATGCAGCCTGATTCTCAACTGTATTTTCTAACTGACATCTATCATAAACACACTATTACTTCTTTAACACAGGGCAGAATTTAGCCCATGTCGGGTGGGCTCAGCGGGGGTGGGTGGGGTGGTTGGGAAGCCGACTGCTGCCCGTAATCATGGTCAGAAGGCAAAGTCATGCTGGTAGGCCAATTAAGGCCCGCCCAGCGTGAAATGTGAGCGGCAGCACTGCCTGTCCGTCGGGGTGAAGAGGGTGAGTGGGGTGAGTACAAGCTTTGCGCATGTGCTCGGGTGCGTATTTATAACCTCACTGAGGCACAGGGGAGATGAAGAGTATTCAAAAAAAGAATAAAGAAATGAAAAATGTTACAAAACATGTTCCCTTATGTGACTGTGTCACATGAGCAGGGACAAGTTATTAATTAGATTTTAAAATTTTTATTTTATTTGCTTTAGGAAAACTCATCCCGCTTGAGGTATCCTAAAAAGTGCAAAGGCCGCTTGGCCTTTTTGCCTGCCCACCAACCGTAAGGTTGGACGGGCAGAGAAAAATGTCTTTTAATTACCTTGTTAATGGCCTTAATAGGCATTTTAATTTTCAGTGAGTGTGCTGCTGACTCCAGTGTTCACCCTCGGACCAAAATACCGCACGACTGCGCATTGATGTCGGGACACTCGCCCGATGTCAAGGCGGGTCATTTTACGCTCTAGCGGGTGGGGTACGTGCCCATGCACTGATGTTAAAATTTTACCCTTAATTTCTATCTTTTTTGTCATCCAGGGATCTCTGGCTTTGTTCACTCCACCTTTCGCTTTCGAAAGAATATAGCTTGAGTTTACCCAAAATATGTTCTCTATGATGGTAGCCCATTGCTCAGCTGCCGTTTTTCTGGCCAACCATTGTTTCTAATTCATTCAGCCCAAATCCATTCTTACCCCTTTGAAGTTGCCTTTCCCCCAGTTAATTATTGTTACTCTGGGTTGTTTCTTTGAATCAGTCCTTAAGCAGCAATACTCACCATCCAATCAACTTGTGAAATCCTGCGCTGTCAGACTCCGATTTTTGTTTCCGAATAACGTTCTGAACCCACAGGCGGTGTAATAGAGATTGGCCCAGCTCCTCACCGAGTCTCTCCCTGTCTGACTGACCCCGCTCCTCACCGAGTCTCTGTTTGACTGACCCCGCTCCTCACCGAGTCTCTCCCTGTTTAAACTGACCCCGCTCCTCACCGAGTCTCGGTCTGTCTGACCCCGCTCCTCACCGAGTGTCTCCCTGTCTGACTGACCCTGCTCCTCACCGAGTCTCTCCCTGTCTGACTGACCCCGCTCCTCACCGAGTCTCTCCCTGTCTGACTGACCCCGCTCCTCACCGAGTCTCTCCCTGTTTAAACTGACCCCGCTCCTCACCGAGTCTCTCCCTGTTTGACCCCGCTCCTCACCGAGTCTCTCCCTGTCTGACTGACCCCGCTCCTCACCGAGTCTCTCCCTGTTTGACCCCGCTCCTCACCGAGTCTCTCCCTGTCTGACTGACCCCGCTCCTCACCGAGTCTCTCCCTGTTTGACCCCGCTCCTCAACGAGTCTCTCCCTGTCTGACTGACCCCGCTCCTCACCGAGTCTCAGCCTGTTTGACTGACCCCGCTCCTCACCGAGTCTCTGCCTGTTTAAATTAACCCCGCTCCTCACCGAGTCTCTCCCTGTCTGACTGACCCCGCTCCTCACCGAGTCTCTCCCTGTTTGTCTCCGCTTCTCACCGAGTCTCTCTCTGACTGACTGACCCCGCTTCTCACCGAGTCTCTCCCTGTCTGACTGACCCCGCTCCTCACCGAGTCTCTCCCTGTCTGACTGACCTCGCTCCTCACCGAGTCTCTCTCTGTTTGACTGACCCCGCTCCTCACCGAGTCTCTCCCTGTTTGACTGACCCCGCTCCTCACCAAGTCTCTCCCTGTTTGACCCCGCTCCTCACCGAGTCTCTCCCTGTCTGACTGACCCCGCTCCTCACCGAGTCTCAGCCTGTCTGAGTGACCCCGCTCCTCACCGAGTCTCTCCCTGTCTGACTGACCCCGCTCCTCACCGAGTCTCAGCCTGTCTGAGTGACCCCGCTCCTCACCGAGTCTCTCCCTGTTTGACTGACCCCGCTCCTCACCGAGTCTCTCCCTGTTTGACTGACCCCGCTCCTCACCGAGTCTCTCCCTGTTTGACTGACCCCGCTCCTCACCGAGTCTCTCTCTGTTTAAACTGACCCCGCTCCTCACCGAGTCTCTCCCTGTCTGACTGACCCCGCTCCTCACCGAGTCTCTCCCTGTCTGACTGACCCTGCTCCTCACCGAGTCTCTCCCTGTTTGACTGACCCCGCTCCTCACCGAGTCTCTCCCTGTTTGACCCCGCTCCTCACCGAGTCTCTCTCTGTCTGACTGACCCCGCTCCTCACCGAGTCTCTCCCTGTCTGACTGACCCCGCTCCTCACCGAGTCTCTCCCTGTTTGACCCCGCTCCTCACCGAGTCTCTCCCTGTCTGACTGACCTCGCTCCTCACCGAGTCTCTCCCTGTTTGACCCCGCTCCTCACCGAGTCTCTCCCTGTCTGACTGACCTCGCTCCTCACCGAGTCTCTCCCTGTCTGACTGACCCCGCTCCTCACCGAGTCTCTCCCTGTCTGACTGACCCCGCTCCTCACCGAGTCTCTCCCTGTCTGACTGACCCCGCTCCTCACCGAGTCTCTCCCTGTTTAAACTGACCCCGCTCCTCACCGAGTCCCTCCCTGTTTAAACTGACCCCGCACCTCACCGAGTCTCTCCCTGTTTGACCCCGCTCCTCACCGAGTCTCTCCCTGTCTGACTGACCCCGCTCCTCACCGAGACTCTGTCTGACTGACCCCGCTCCTCACCGAGTCTCTCCCTGTCTGACTGACCCTGCTCCTCACCGAGTCTCTCCCTGTCTGACTGACCCCGCTCCTCACCGAGTCTCTCCCTGTTTGACTGACCCCGGTCTTCACCGAGTCTCAGCCTGTCTGAGTGACCCCGCTCCTCACCGAGTCTCTGCCTGTTTAAATTAACCCCGCTCCTCACCGAGTCTCTCCCTGTTTGACTGACCCCGCTCCTCACCGAGTCTCTCCCTGTCTGACTGACCCCGCTCCTCACCGAGTCTCTCCCTGTTTGACTGACCCCGCTCCTCACCGAGTCTCTCCCTGTCTGACTGACCCCGCTCCTCACCGAGTCTCTCCCTGTCTGACTGACCTCGCTCCTCACCGAGTCTCTCCCTGTCTGACTGACCTCGCTCCTCACCGAGTCCCTCTCTGTTTGACTGACCCCGCTCCTCACCGAGTCTCTCCCTGTCTGACTGACCCCGCTCCTCACCGAGTCTCTCCCTGTTTAAACTGACCCCGCTCCTCACCGAGTCTCTCCCTGTCTGACTGACCCCGCTCCTCACCGAGTCTCTCCCTGTTTGACTGACCCCGCTCCTCACCGAGTCTCTCCCTGTCTGACTGAACCCGCTCCTCACCGAGTCTCTCTCTGACTGACCCCGCTCCTCACCGAGTCTCTCCCTGTTTGACTGACCCCGCTCCTCACCGAGTCTCTCCCTGTTTAAACTGACCCCGCTCCTCACCGAGTCTCTCTCTGTTTGACTGACCCCGCTCCTCACCGAGTCTCTCTCTGTCTGACTGACCCCGCTCCTCACCGAGTCTCTCCCTGTTTAAACTGACCCCGCTCCTCACCGAGTCTCTCCCTGTCTGACTGACCCCGCTCCTCACCGAGTCTCTCTCTGACTGACCCCACTCCTCACCGAGTCTCTCTCTGTTTGAACTGACCCCGCTCCTCACCGAGTCTCTCCCTGTTTGACTAACCCCGCTCCTCACCGAGTCTCTCCCTGTCTGACTGATCCCGCTCCTCGCCGAGTCTCTCCCTGTTTAAACTGACCCCGCTCCTCACCGAGTCTCTCCCTGTTTGACTGACCCCGCTCCTCACCGAGTCTCTCCCTGTTTGACTAACCCCGCTCCTCACCGAGTCTCTCCCTGTTTGACTGACCCCGCTCCTCACCGAGTCTCTCTCTGACTGACCCCGCTCCTCACCGAGTCTCTGTTTGACTGACCCCGCTCCTCACCGAGTCTCTCTCTGTTTGACTGACCCCGCTCCTCACCGAGTCTCTCTGTTTGACTGACCCCGCTCCTCACCGTGTCTCTCCCTGTTTGACTGACCCCGCTCCTCACCGAGTCTCTCTGTTTGACTGACCCCGCTCCTCACCGAGTCTCTCTGTTTGACTGACCCCGCTCCTCACCGAGTCTCTCTCTGACTGACCCCGCTCCTCACCGAGTCCCTGTTTGACTGACACCGCTCCTCACCGAGTCTCTGTTTGACTGACCCCGCTCCTCACCGAGTCTCTCCCTGTTTGACCTCGCTCCTCACCGAGTCTCTCCCTGTTTGACTGACCCCGCTCCTCACCGAGTCTCTCCCTGCTTGACCTCGCTCCTCACCCAGTCTCTCCCTGTTTGACTGACGCCGCTCCTCACCGAGTCTCTCCCTGTTTGACCCCGCTCCTCACCGAGTCTCTCTCTGTTTGACTGACCCCGCTCCTCACCGAGTCTCTCTCTGTTTGACTGACCCTGCTCCTCACCGAGTCTCTCCCTGTTTGTCTCCGCTTCTCACCGAGTCTCTCTCTGACTGACTGACCCCGCTTCTCACCGAGTCTCTCCCTGTCTGACTGACCCCGCTCCTCTCCGAGTCTCTCCCTGTCTGACTGACCCCGCTCCTCACCGAGTCTCTCCCTGTTTGACTGACACCGCTCCTCACCGAGTCTCTCCCTGTCTGACTGACCCCGCTCCTCACCGAGTCTCTCCGTTTGACTGACCCCGCTCCTCACCGAGTCTCTCCCTGTCTGACTGACCCCGCTCCTCACCGAGTCTCTCCCTGTTTGACTGACCCCGCTCCTCACCGAGTCTCTCCCTGTTTAAACTGACCCCGCTCCTCACCGAGTCTCTCTCTGTTTGACTGACCTCGCTCCTCACCGAGTCTCTCTCTGTCTGACTGACCCCGCTCCTCACCGAGTCTCTCCCTGTTTGACTGACCCCGCTCCTCACCGAGTCTCTCCCTGTCTGACTGACCCCGCTCCTCACCGAGTCTCTCCCTGTCTGACTGACCCTGCTCCTCACCGAGTCTCTCTCTGTCTGACTGACCCCGCTCCTCACCGAGTCTCTCCCTGTCTGACTGACCCCACTCCTCACCGAGTCTCTCCCTGTTTGACCCCGCTCCTCACCGAGTCTCTCTCTGTCTGACTGACCCCGCTCCTCACCGAGTCTCTCCCTGTCTGACTGACCCCGCTCCTCACCGAGTCTCTCCCTGTTTGACCCCGCTCCTCACCGAGTCTCTCCCTGTCTGATTGACCCCGCTCCTCACCGAGTCTCTCTCTGTTTGACTGACCCTGCTCCTCACCGAGTCTCTCTCTGTTTAAACTGACCCCGCTCCTCACCGAGTCTCTCCCTGTTTGACTGACCCCGCTCCTCACCGAGTCTCTCCCTGTTGACTGACCCCGCTCCTCACCGAGTCTCTCCCTGTCTGACTGACCCCGCTCCTCACCGAGTCTCTCCCTGTCTGACTGACCCCGCTCCTCACCGAGTCTCTCCCTGTTTGACTGACCCCGCTCCTCACCGAGTCTCAGCCTGTCTGACTGACCCCGCTCCTCACCGAATCTCAGCCTGTCTGAGTGACCCCGCTCCTCACCGAGTCTCTGCCTGTTTAAATTAACCCCGCTCCTCACCGAGTCTCTCCCTGTTTGACTGACCCCGCTCCTCACCGAGTCTCTCCCTGTCTGACTGACCCCGCTCCTCACCGAGTCTCTCTCTGTTTAAACTGACCCCGCTCCTCACCGAGTCTCTCCCTGTCTGACTGACCCCGCTCCTCACCGCGTCTCTCCCTGTCTGACTGACCCCGCTCCTCACCGAGTCTCTCCCTGTCTGACTGACCCCGCTCCTCACCGAGTCTCTCCCGGTCTGACTGACCCCGCTCCTCACCGAGTCTATCCCTGTCTGACTGACCCCGCTCCTCACCGCGTCTCTCCCTGTCTGACTGACCCCGCTCCTCACCGAGTCTCTCCCTGTCTGACTGACCCCGCTCCTCACCGAGTCTCTCCCGGTCTGACTGACCCCGCTCCTCACCGAGTCTATCCCTGTCTGACTGACCCCGCTCCTCACCGAGTCTCTCCCTGTCTGACTGACCCCGCTCCTCACCGAGTCTCTCCCTGTCTGACTGACCCCGCTCCTCACCGAGTCTCTCCCTGTCTGACTGACCCCTCTCCTCACCGAGTCTCTCCCTGTCTGACTGACCCCGCTCCTCACCGAGTCTCTCCCTGTCTGACTGACCCCGCTCCTCACCGAGTCTCTCCCTGTCTGACTGACCCCGCTCCTCACCGAGTCTCTCCCTGTCTGACTGACCCCGCTCCTCACCGAGTCTCTCCCTGTCTGACTGACCCCGCTCCTCACCGAGTCTCTCCCTGTCTTACTGACCCCGCTCCTCACCGAGTCTCTCCCTGTTTAAACTGACCCCGCTCCTCACCGTGTCTCTCCCTGTTTAAACTGACCCCGCTCCTCACCGAGTCTCTCCCTGTTTAAACTGACCCCGCTCCTCACCGAGTCTCTCCCTGTCTGACTGACCCCGCTCCTCACCGAGTCTCTCCCTGTTTAAACTGACCCCGCTCCTCACCGAGTCTCTCCCTCTTTAAACTGACCCCGCTCCTCACCGAGTCTCTCCCTGTTTGACTGAACCCGCTCCTCACCGAGTCTCTCCCTGTTTGACTGACCCCGCTCCTCACCGAGTCTCTCCCTGTTTGACTGACCCCGCTCCTCACCGAGTCTCTGTTTGACTGACCCCGCTCCTCACCGAGTCTCTCTCTGTTTGACTGACCCCGCTCCTCACCGAGTCTCTCTGTTTGACTGACCCCGCTCCTCACCGTGTCTCTCCCTGTTTGACTGACACCGCTCCTCACCGAGTCTCTGTTTGACTGACCCCGCTCCTCACCGAGTCTCTCCCTGTTTGACCTCGCTCCTCACCGAGTCTCTCCCTGTTTGACTGACCCCGCTCCTCACCGAGTCTCTCCCTGCTTGACCTCGCTCCTCACCCAGTCTCTCCCTGTTTGACTGACGCCGCTCCTCACCGAGTCTCTCCCTGTTTGACCCCGCTCCTCACCGAGTCTCTCTCTGTTTGACTGACCCCGCTCCTCACCGAGTCTCTCTCTGTTTGACTGACCCTGCTCCTCACCGAGTCTCTCCCTGTTTGTCTCCGCTTCTCACCGAGTCTCTCTCTGACTGACTGACCCCGCTTCTCACCGAGTCTCTCCCTGTCTGACTGACCCCGCTCCTCTCCGAGTCTCTCCCTGTCTGACTGACCCCGCTCCTCACCGAGTCTCTCCCTGTTTGACTGACACCGCTCCTCACCGAGTCTCTCCCTGTCTGACTGACCCCGCTCCTCACCGAGTCTCTCCGTTTGACTGACCCCGCTCCTCACCGAGTCTCTCCCTGTCTGACTGACCCCGCTCCTCACCGAGTCTCTCCCTGTTTGACTGACCCCGCTCCTCACCGAGTCTCTCCCTGTTTAAACTGACCCCGCTCCTCACCGAGTCTCTCTCTGTTTGACTGACCTCGCTCCTCACCGAGTCTCTCTCTGTCTGACTGACCCCGCTCCTCACCGAGTCTCTCCCTGTTTGACTGACCCCGCTCCTCACCGAGTCTCTCCCTGTCTGACTGACCCCGCTCCTCACCGAGTCTCTCCCTGTCTG
Organism: Cetorhinus maximus; assembly: GCF_964194155.1. Taxonomy (NCBI): domain Eukaryota; kingdom Metazoa; phylum Chordata; class Chondrichthyes; order Lamniformes; family Cetorhinidae; genus Cetorhinus; species Cetorhinus maximus. The sequence goes on from NC_135885.1 coordinate 70,500,416, forward strand.
ACTGACCCTGCTCCTCACCGAGTCTCTCTCTGTCTGACTGACCCCGCTCCTCACCGAGTCTCTCCCTGTCTGACTGACCCCACTCCTCACCGAGTCTCTCCCTGTTTGACCCCGCTCCTCACCGAGTCTCTCTCTGTCTGACTGACCCCGCTCCTCACCGAGTCTCTCCCTGTCTGACTGACCCCGCTCCTCACCGAGTCTCTCCCTGTTTGACCCCGCTCCTCACCGAGTCTCTCCCTGTCTGATTGACCCCGCTCCTCACCGAGTCTCTCTCTGTTTGACTGACCCTGCTCCTCACCGAGTCTCTCTCTGTTTAAACTGACCCCGCTCCTCACCGAGTCTCTCCCTGTTTGACTGACCCCGCTCCTCACCGAGTCTCTCCCTGTTGACTGACCCCGCTCCTCACCGAGTCTCTCCCTGTCTGACTGACCCCGCTCCTCACCGAGTCTCTCCCTGTCTGACTGACCCCGCTCCTCACCGAGTCTCTCCCTGTTTGACTGACCCCGCTCCTCACCGAGTCTCAGCCTGTCTGACTGACCCCGCTCCTCACCGAATCTCAGCCTGTCTGAGTGACCCCGCTCCTCACCGAGTCTCTGCCTGTTTAAATTAACCCCGCTCCTCACCGAGTCTCTCCCTGTTTGACTGACCCCGCTCCTCACCGAGTCTCTCCCTGTCTGACTGACCCCGCTCCTCACCGAGTCTCTCTCTGTTTAAACTGACCCCGCTCCTCACCGAGTCTCTCCCTGTCTGACTGACCCCGCTCCTCACCGCGTCTCTCCCTGTCTGACTGACCCCGCTCCTCACCGAGTCTCTCCCTGTCTGACTGACCCCGCTCCTCACCGAGTCTCTCCCGGTCTGACTGACCCCGCTCCTCACCGAGTCTATCCCTGTCTGACTGACCCCGCTCCTCACCGCGTCTCTCCCTGTCTGACTGACCCCGCTCCTCACCGAGTCTCTCCCTGTCTGACTGACCCCGCTCCTCACCGAGTCTCTCCCGGTCTGACTGACCCCGCTCCTCACCGAGTCTATCCCTGTCTGACTGACCCCGCTCCTCACCGAGTCTCTCCCTGTCTGACTGACCCCGCTCCTCACCGAGTCTCTCCCTGTCTGACTGACCCCGCTCCTCACCGAGTCTCTCCCTGTCTGACTGACCCCGCTCCTCACCGAGTCTCTCCCTGTCTGACTGACCCCTCTCCTCACCGAGTCTCTCCCTGTCTGACTGACCCCGCTCCTCACCGAGTCTCTCCCTGTCTGACTGACCCCGCTCCTCACCGAGTCTCTCCCTGTCTGACTGACCCCGCTCCTCACCGAGTCTCTCCCTGTCTGACTGACCCCGCTCCTCACCGAGTCTCTCCCTGTCTGACTGACCCCGCTCCTCACCGAGTCTCTCCCTGTCTTACTGACCCCGCTCCTCACCGAGTCTCTCCCTGTTTAAACTGACCCCGCTCCTCACCGTGTCTCTCCCTGTTTAAACTGACCCCGCTCCTCACCGAGTCTCTCCCTGTTTAAACTGACCCCGCTCCTCACCGAGTCTCTCCCTGTCTGACTGACCCCGCTCCTCACCGAGTCTCTCCCTGTTTAAACTGACCCCGCTCCTCACCGAGTCTCTCCCTCTTTAAACTGACCCCGCTCCTCACCGAGTCTCTCCCTGTTTGACTGAACCCGCTCCTCACCGAGTCTCTCCCTGTTTGACTGACCCCGCTCCTCACCGAGTCTCTCCCTGTTTGACTGACCCCGCTCCTCACCGAGTCTCTCTCTGACTGACCCCGCTCCTCACCGAGTCTCTCTCTGACTGACCCCGCTCCTCACCCATTCTCTCTCTGACTGACCCCGCTCCTCACCGAGTCTCTCCCTGTTTGACCTCGCTCCTCACCGAGTCTCTCCCTGTTTGACTGACCCCGCTCCTCACCGAGTCTCTCCCTGTTTGACCCCGTTCCTCACCGAGTCTCTCTCTGTTTGACTGACCCCGCTCCTCACCGAGTCTCTCCCTGTTTGACCCCGTTCCTCACCGAGTCTCTCTCTGTTTGACTGACCCCGCTCCTCACCGAGTCTCTCCCTGTTTAACTGACCCCGCTCCTCACCGAGTCTCTCCCTGTTTGACTGACCCCGCTCCTCACCGAGTCTCTCCCTGTTTGACCTTGCTCCTCAACGAGTCTCTCCCTGTTTGACTGACCCCGCTCCTCACCGATTCTCTCTCTGTTTGACTGACCCCGCTCCTCACCGAGTCTCTCTCTGTTTGACTGACCCCGCTCCTCACCGAGTCTCTCTCTGTCTGTCTGACCCCGCTCCTCACCGAGTCTCTGTTTGACTGACCCCGCTCCTCACCGAGTCTCTCTCTGTCTCACTGACCCCGCTCCTCACCGAGTCTCTCCCTGTTTGACTGACCCCGCTCCTCACCGAGTCTCTGTCTGACTGACCCCGCTCCTCACCGAGTCTCCCTGTTTGAACTGACCCCGCTCCTCACCGAGTCTCTCTCTGTCTGACTGGCCCCGCTCCTCGCCGAGTCTCTGTCTGACTGACCCCGCTCCTCACCGAGTATCTGTCTGACTGACCCCGCTCCTCACCGGGTCTCTGTTTGACTGACCCCGCTCCTCACCGAGTCTCTCCCTGTTTGACTGACCCCGCTCCTCACCGAGTCTCTCCTTGTTTGACTAACCCCGCTCCTCACCGAGTCTCTCCCTGTTTGAACTGACCCCGCTCCTCACCGAGTCTCTCTCTGTTTGAACTGGCCCTGCTCCTCACCAAGTCTTGTTGTTTGGCTGGCCCCGCTCCTCACCGAGTCTCTCCCTGTTTGAACTCACGCCGACTCTCGCTTTTTGAACTTACCCCTCTCCTCAATAAGTTCCACTGCCCTCTGTTACTGGTACTTTCTGGCAATGGCAAAAAAATCCTCTTTTTCTAGTCAGTCCAGACAGCTCAAGACTTTGAACACTTCCATAAAATCACTCTCAACCTTTTCTTCTCTAAGGATAACCACCCTGACCTCTCCATTCAATGCACATAACTGAAGTCTCTCAACACTGGAATTCTTGGATCTTTTCTGCACACTCTCTGAAGTCGTCACCTCCTTCCTAAAGTGCGATGCCCAAAAATTGGACACAATATTCCAGTTGAGGCTGAGCCAGTGTTTTGTAAAGTTTGTACTACACGCCTCATTTCACAAAGACCAGGGAGCTTTATGCCTTTTTAAATACTTTCTCAAACTGCCCTGTCACCTCCAACATATACTACCAGGTCTCTCTGTTCCTACACAGTTTTTAGAATTTTACCCATAGTTATATTCCTACTAACAGTCTGGTAAAGGCAGATGCAAAGTATTCATTTTGTACCTCACTTCACACTTGTCTGTTTTAAATTTCATCTGCTGTACAACACTAAGATTGGAGGAGTTGCAGATAGTGAAGAGGATTGTCAAACGATACAATGGGATATAGATCGGTTGGAGACTTGGGCAGAGAAATGGTAGATGGAGTTTAATCCGGACAAATGCGAGGTAATGCATTTTGGAAGGTCTAACACAAGCAGGAATTATACAGTAAATGGCAGAACCTTTAAGTGCATCAACGGGAAGAGGGATCTGGGTGTACAGGTCCACAGGTCACTGAAAGTGGCAACACAGGTGGATAAGGTAGTCTGGAGGGCATTTGGCATGCTTGCCTTCATTGGCAGGTGTATTGAGTATAAAAGCTGGGAAGCCACACTGCAGCTGTATAGAACCTTGGTTAGGCCATACTTGGAATATTGCGTGCAATTCTGGTCACCACGTTACCAGAAGGATATAGAGGTATTGGAGAGGGTGCAGAGGAGGTTTACCAGGATGCTGCCTGGTCTGGAGGTTCTTAGCTATGAGGAGAGGTTGGAGAAACTCGGATTGTTCTCACTAGAGCGACGGAGATTGAGGGGCGACTTGATAGAAGTTTACAAAATTATGAGTGGCATGGACAGAGTAGATAGTGGGGTGGAAGAGTCAATTACTAGGGGACATAGATTTAAGATGAGAGGAGAAAACTATAGAGGAGATTTGCGGGGCAAGTTTTTTATGCAGAGGGTAGTGAGTGTCTGGAATTCGCTGCCAGAGGAGGTGGTGGAAGCAGGTACGATAGTGGTGTTTAAGAGGCAGCTTATACATGAATAGGATGGGAATAGAGGGATATCGACCCCGGAAGTGCAAAATGTTTTAGTTGACGGGCAATATGATTGGTGCAGGCTTGGAGGGCCGAAGGTCCTGTTCCTGTGATGTACTTTTCTTTGTTCTTTGTGTGTCCACCCATTCCACCACCTTGTCCATGTCTTCTTGAGGTCTATCACTATCCTCCTCACAATTCACAATACTTCCAAGAAGTTTTGTATCAACTGCCAATTTTCAAATTGTGCCATGTACTCCCAAGTATAGATCAAAAAAAAGCATTGGCCCTATAACCAGCCTTTGGGGAATCCCTCTGTATAACTTCCTCCAATCTGAAAAAAAGCAACCATTCACCACTATGGTCTGTTTCCCGTCACTCCAACTTTTTATCTAAACTGCAGTTTTATTCCATGAGCTTGAGTTTTGCTGGCACATCTATTGTGTGGTACATTATCAAATGTCTTTTGGAAGTTCATGTACATTACGTCTAGTTTTCAGGGTCGGGACCCATTTTGTCACCCGGATCCAACTTCTGTACACTGCCGCAGAGTGCCTAGTGAAGGTTAACGGGCCCCTGACGGCGCCCCTTTGCTTTGGGAGAGGGGTACGTCAGGGCTGCCCCCTGTCTGGCCAGTTGTATTCTATTTGCGTGGAGCCTTTCCTGCACCTCTTGCAGAGGAGGTTGTCGGGATTGGTTCTGCATGGGCCGAGCATCGGGGTGGTCCTTTTGGCTTACGCTGATGATGTGCTCCTTATGTTTAGTGACCCGGCTGACCTGCGGAGGATGCGCGAGTGCCAAGATGTCTACTCTGCTGCGTCTTCTGCAAGGATCAACTGGGGTAAATATTCTGGACTCCTAGTCAGCCCGTGGCAGATGGATCCCCTACCTGAGAAGCTCAGGCCTTTCACCTGGAGCAGGACCAGCCTCCTCTACGTGGGGGTCTATCTCTGCCCTGCTGAGGAATCCTGGCCGGCGAATTGGCAGGAACTGGAGACGAAAGTCACCGCTCGCCTGCAGCGCTGGACAGGACTGCTCCGAGTGCTGTCTTACTGGGGTCGAGATCTGGTCAGAAACCAGCTGATTGCCGCCATGTTGTGGTACCAGCTGGTCACTTTGACCCCTCCCCCGGACTTTGTCACGAAAATCCAGAGAATGCTTGTCGACTTCTTCTGGGACAAAAGATTGCACTGGGTCGCTGCTGAGATTCTGAATCTCCCGCTTAGGGAGGGCAGTCAGGTGCTGGTGTGCCTTCGCAACCAGGCGGCGACTTTCCACCTTCAGGCCCTGCAGCGATATCTTTACATCGAGCCTCCTCCAAAATGGTGTGCCCTGGCGACATATTTCTTCCGCCAGGTGCACGGCCTGAATTATGACATGCAGCTCCTATTTATAGACCTGAGGGACCTTCGTGGCTCCTTGCAGGCGTTGCCCGTCTTTTACAAGGACCTGATCAAAGTCTGGAACATGGTCGCCTCGAGATGCCGCTCTCCCCAGTCAGGAGTAGTGGCTATCGTCAGAGAGCCGCTGCTCAGGAATCCGCCCCTCCGTCCTTTTCACTGGCTGGCGGAGAGGAGGGCTGTGGCTGCCGGGGTTATCAGGATCAGGTGGTGGGTGGCAGAGGAGTGGGCTGGATGCTCCAACAGGAGTTGGCACGTCGTGCGTCTGTGGGCAACTGACTCGTGGCCGATGCCATTCAAGACCTAAGGACGGTCACGCTCAGCCCCGACGTTATACTGGGTCTCGAGGTGGCTCAGGTGCGCGGTGGTCTTCCGTCTGAATGTTCCCCTGTTGAAATGGAATTCCACATTGGCCCCAAGCCATGAGCCCTCCCTTGGGTGCTGGTGCCCCGCAATATGAGTCGCCTCGGGGAAATGCCCTCCATGTCATTTAGCACGGCGCGGAGGAGCTTCCTGTACGGACTGCTGCTTGCACACCTTTCACTTCCTTGCCCTTCCCACCGCCCAGACGCACCCTGGCGTGCGTTGTTGCCGTCTGGCGGTGGAGGTCCCCATTAGGAGGCCCTCTACGGAGGTGTCTTCCCGCTTTTCATCGGGGACCTGGGGTGGAGGTTGTTGCATGCAGCAGTTCCCTACAATCGTCTAATGTGTCGGTTCACGGACTCCCAGGATACCTGCCCTTTTTGTGGTCTTGTGGAGTCCGTGGACCATGTTTATATAGGGTGTTGTAGGCTGCACTCCCTTTTCAGTTATTTAAAAAACCTTTTATTACTGTTTTGTTTGCACTTCAGCCCCACGCTCCTGATCTACGGGCACCCGGTGTGGAGGGGGGCCTGGAGGGAGGAGGACCGCCTCGTGAACCCTGGGCTTGGCCAAATTAGCCATTAACAGGTCCAGGCAGCGGGCGATCGAGGGGGTCATCTCACCCGACTGTTTGGCCCTCTTCCATGGCTACGTTCGCCACCGGGTGTCCCGGCAAAGGGAGCACACGATGCCTGTCAGCACCGTCGAGGCCTTCCGTGCCCGGTGGGCACCGGGGAGTGCTGAAGTGCTTTATCGACCCCCTTAATCACATTTTGATTTGATGTTTGTAAGTTTCCTTTAAACTTTGTCTTTGGTTTTACAGCTGACCTAACTTAGCGGCTGCATTTACTTTATCCCTTATTTTGGTAATTTAGTTTAATTGTTTGACTCTGAAGGAGTTACATCACATCTAGTTCATTACCCTCATCCGCCCACTCTGTTACCTCAACCAAGAACTCAATCAAGTTAATTAATAAGTATTTGCCTTTAACAAATCCATGCTGGCTTTCCTCAATTAATTCACATCTGTCCAAGTGACTATTGATTATCATTTCTAAAAGCTTTCCCAATGTGAGGTTAAACTGAATGGTCATGTAGTTCCTGGGATTATTCTTACACCCTTTAATAAACAATGGTGTACCATTTGCAATTCTTCAGTCCTCTGGCACCACCTCTGTATCTGTAATTGTAAAATTATAGGAATAAAGAGCAGGAGAAGACCATAATAATTATAATGATAATCATAATCATCATAATAATAATTAAGATCATGGCTGATCTGGTTAACTCCACTTTCCCGTTTATCCCCATAACTGTTGACCCCCTTGCCCATCAAATATCTAACTAGTGACTTATCAACTTTAAGTACAGTCAGCCTTTCTAATAACTCCTCTATCAATTTGCAGCCCATCCAGTATCTCAACTGCCTCCTCTTTCACTTTGACTTTGGTAGCATCTTCTCCCTTGGGAAAGACAGATGCAAAGTTTTCACATAGTATCTCAGCCATGCCCTCTGCCTCCCTGCATAGATCCCCCTTTTGGAACCTAATCAGCCCAACGCCTCCTCTTCCTACCCATTTACTATTTATAGTATATAGAAGACTCTTGGATTCCCTTTTATGTCAGCTACCAGAGACTTCTCATACACTCTCTTTACCTCTCTTATTTCCTTTTTCACTTCTGCTGTGAATTTTCTATATTCAGCATAGTTCCCACTTGTTTTATCAACCAGACATCTGTCATACACATATTTTTTTCTGCTTCATCGCACTCTCTACCTCGTTCATCAACCATTGGAGATCTGGGTTTGTTTGTCCTATCTTTCCCCCTCGTGGGAATGTACCTTGACTGCACCTGAACAATCTCTTCTTTACAGGCAGCCCATTGTTCCATTCCAATTTTTCCTGCCAACCTTTGATTCCAGTTTCCCTGGGCCAGATCTGTTCACACCCTACTAAAATTGGCTATCCCCCAATTAAGTATTTTACTCTAGATTACTCCTTATCCTTTTCCACAACTAGCCTAAACCTGCTAATATAGTGATCACTGTTCCCTAAAGTTTACCCGATTGATACATCACCCACCATATTGCCCAGAACCAGATCAGATAATGCCTCCTTCCTCATTGGGCCAGAAACATACTGACCAAATTCTCCTGAACTCATTTCAGAAACTCTTCCCCCTCTCTCCCCTTTATACTCTTACTATCCCAATCTGTATCATGACAATTAAAGACCCCTATTATTACTACTCTATAGTTTTGTACCTCTCTGCAAATTTGCTCCTCCATATCTTGTTCACTGGCTGGTAGCCAGTAGCATGAATGTCAGGTAGGAGCCCTGACTGATCAAGATCGTTAGTAGGGGAATGATGAGATGTGATGAAGTGAGCAGTGTTTTAAGGCTACTGGTGCAATTGATAGGAAATAGCTTTTGAAGATGCATTTACTGGCCTCTTGTCCTTTAATTCCTGCAGTATGGAGCCTCACATACTTAATTCTTGCAGCACTGCACCCTGTTTCTCAGGGCTTGACCTCTGCCATTGACTTCCATGGCTATCTGCTCCCAATGCCTTCTGAGCCTGTGTCGCTATGCATCCTGGGCCCCTGTGGATACAGCACATTTTTTCCCCTTTCTACCTCCTTTACCAGACCTCTAGTGCAGCAGCAGAAACCTTGGTGTTCACGCTCTCCCATATTGTATCATTCTTCACTATTTCCCATGCCTGAGTCACTTTCTACATGACGGCCAGCGTCTGCTGCAGCCACAGTGCACCACCCCTTTAAGAGGTGCAGACTAGCATAAACAGTGCAGACTAACTTCTTGTGGTACTAGCCATTAATGATATGGGCCCTCTTCTGATGCATCCAGCTGAATAACTGCATGGTTCACATGGGTATGTGCTGAAATAACTGAAATAAGGTGGCAACATGTAGATTGTCTGCAGCGCAATAAACTGGCACTCATCCAGGCAAATGGGGAGTATTCCATTACAATCCTGACTTGTGCCTTGTAGATGCTGGACAGGTTTTATGGAATCAGGAGGTGAGTTACTCGCTGCAGGATTCCTAGCCTCCGGCCTGCTCTTGTAGCCATGATATTTATGTGGCTAGTCCAGTTCAGTTTCTGGTCAATGGTAACCCCTCAGTGGGGGAATCAATGATGGTAATGCCATTGAATGTCAAGGGGTAATGGTTAGATTCTCTCTTGTTGGAGATGGTCATTGCCTGGTGACACGAATGTTACTTGCCATTTGTCAGCCTAAGCCTGGATATTATCCAGGTCAAATACATTCTATTTGAATGTACACATAAGATACCATGCATTTTTTTCTTACTTCCTATACCTTTAGCAATTCAAAATGATAGCTGATCTCATCTTTAGCAAAGTAGGCTTTGGTCAATATCGGCTATGAGTTGGAGACGAGTTGCAGTATTTTCTTTTCAACAGTCAACTCAACAATAAGTTGCAACAGTCTCTACTGAATGACACTGTATGAATAAGAACATTGCTACACGCACAAACCAATGTGCTTTGGATGCATTGGGGATGTCCTTGGAGTCTCATCTTGAAATACAGACGGTAAGGTCACATTCAATGAATGTATATTTAATGGCAAATTAAGCACAGTAATTACAGAAAGGAAAATCCAAACCAATAATTAGTTTACACAGGTAACCATAGCAGAGCAATTGCAAGTTAAATCATTAAATAAAATATGCTAAGTTATTCATAAAAGAGCTATAACATTGTTTACATTCTTTTTTTTTGCTGAAGTATAATGCTTTGTTTCAGCCCTAATTAAATAAAATTAATCTGACTGCAGAAAAACTCCAAAAGGTTGACTTTTAATGAGATTTGTTATTTTATCTGCCTAAGGCCCTGGAAGCAGTAGAGTAGCTCCAATGTTTACCAAAGCAAAATGTGTACCTTTCGGGAATGAAAATGTACGTAATACTGTCCAATAACTGGAGCAACAGGAAAATAAGTGAATCAAATATCCTTCCTGACCTACCATAGTTATTTTATTTGCTTTAGCACTGTCATTTTGCTTCTGAAAACTAGTCTACTGTCATGTCATATTATAACCCTACTGCCAAGCCCACCATTATGATCACAGTATCTCATCAGGAAGAATTTTTCTGGGTCAGCATGATGGTACAGATGGACTGCACTGATTCCCCCACTCTGCCAGTTACCAATCTCAACCATGTGCTGATTACAGCAAGTGGACTTCTCAAAGGGAAGGAATATTGGAGGAGGGAGCCCATCTCTCATTGTTAAGTGTTTTGAGGAGAAAAGGGAAAAAACTCAGAATTGTAATTCATAAAATGATCATAAGCCCACAACCTAATATTTTGGCTGAATTGCTAGGATGTGCATAGGCAGGACCTCTGGCCATAATAAAATTTGTGAGATCCGAGGGAAGTCCCTTTGATTTAAATAACCCGTTAGACATTTATGGTGTTTACATCCCCCAGACGTTCACAAGCTATAGCAGATTGTCACAACTTTCACCAACCACCCGCCCCAACACCCCACAACTCCAAAAGACATAATTAAGTATCTAAATCAGTCCCCTTTTTGAAAGAGGGCCAAAAATACCCACTGCAAAGTCTTATTTCAAGAACCAAGGCATAATCCAGGTGAGCCCAGACAGCTGGCTGGGAACATGTGGATTCTCAGCTTGGGGTTCCTGACACTCTTCAGACACAGGTAACCTATGTAGAATGGGAAGCATCTTTGGCCCTTACAAAGCCATTCAGGGGAAGGGAAGGAAATAGTTTATCTGGGTGTCTATTTATGGCTATTCTGCCAGACTCGTGGTGATCGGGACACAGGAGGCCCATGAATATCTAATGGATATCTGGCCCCAACATGTCCGGATCACAATATTTCAGTCACCTGTGTATCTAAAGATCAGGTTCATTGTTTTTTGCACTATTTGCAATAATTTGTATTGCTCTGAATAGTGAACATTAGACTGATGTTACCAGAATATACGATTACAGAGTTCACAAGAGGAAAATAACCTATGCCCACAACTTCAATTATATCTTTATTTCTAAAGCCTAGCAGCAATGACAAAGTAAAAGTAAATGTATCCCATTATTGGACTTCATATACATTTATTACAAAACTATTTTAGTCATCTTGCAGCTTGTGGAACTCCTAGCCTTTTATGATGAAGAAATACCTATCTTTTGATTTAACTTATAGAGTGGACTGGGGCCTAAAAGTAAATCAAGGTATAGGAAAGCTTCCTACCCTGAAGGTAGGCAGTTCTGTTGGTTGTAAATTGTACTAGGCTGATAATGGCCTCTGTTGGTTACCAAGTTAATTACTAGTTTCTACTGATAATTTATTGAATTACTAGCAAAGGGGATTGCAGTGAAACACCCCTGTTGTTAAATACCCAGAAAAGTATACTTGAATACTTATATAATGGGCCTGTTAAAAATGTTAAGAATTGGATTCCATACAATCATTAACTATGATGTCACAATGCCCTCACTTCCTTAAAGTATTTATTTTAACATTTTCCTCTTATTGAAGCATTTTCAACCTTCTAATTGTACTGTTTCCCTGATGCTAATAATTATTCTGCTTTATGCATTTTTAATAGGAAAAGAGCTTCATAATAAATGGGGTTAATAACTGCCACATTAAAAGGCTAAACTATGGAGACTTCCAAGCAAGCTGTCACCAATTTATAAGATTTAAATGAGACTAAAAAAGGCACATTAATTTGTTTAAAATGAGCACCAGGTAATTCTAAAGACAATTGACTTTAGGAAGTGAGTAACTGTATGAGAATTCTGAATTTAATATTGTAAAACTTACCTTAGTTCATTTTCCATGGTGTTGCTCATGGATAATCTGTGGTCTAGAACAAATTTGCAATGTCTAACTAACCTGGCATGTCTCTTTAAGGTCACGATAGAGAATGGTCTAAATAGTCAACTTTGTAGCGGTTTGAGACAACTGAGTGGCTTGCTAGGCCATTTCAGAGTCAACCACATTGCTGTGGGTCTGGAGTCACAAGTAGGCCAGGCAAGGATGACAGATTTCCTTCCCTAAAGGACATTAGTGAGCCAAATGTGTCTTTGCAACAATCAACAATGGTTTCATTAGACTTTTAATTCCAGATTTTTTTTTTATATAGAATTCAAATTTCACCACCTGCTGTGGTGAGATTTGAAGGCAGGTCCCCAGAGCATTATACTAGGTCTCTGCTTTACTAGTCCAGCAACAATAGCACAAGGCCAATGCTTTCCTCTGGTAGTATAGTGGTATTGTCACTAGACTAGTGTTCTAGACACCCAGGGTAATGCTCTCGGGTCCTGAGTTCAAATCCCACCACAGCAGTTGATGAAATTTGAATTCAATGGGGAAAGAAAAGCCTGGAATTAAAAAGTCCAATGATGACCATGAAACTCATCTGGCTCATTAATGCCCTTTAGGGAAGGAAATCTGCTGTCTTGACCGAGTCTGGCATATATGTGACTCCAGACTCACAGCAATGCAGTTGACTCTTAAATGCCCTCTGAACAAGGACAATTAGGATGGGCAATAAATGCTGACCCATGAACGGATAAAAAATTGGTGTAGATAATTCATGTTTGTTTAGGAATTAAAGTTTTATCTGTAGATAAATGGGGGTACCGGGTTGAGAAACTAATAAACACAACTTTAATGTAAATGCAACCCAAACAAGCCTGGGTTTCTCACACTTAAAAGGAATCTGTGTGTATTCAACAAGGTTGGAGTTGACAGTGGGAACATTTGGACAATGGTTGACCTATCGTTTAGTCAGAGAGTCTCCGCTTACTTAAAAAAAAAATTATGTATGTAGGTCCCAGCTGAAAAGAGGTTGAGGGCAGTTGGCCAATGGTGGAGTTCCATGAAGGGACAGGAATTCTGGAAAAATGGTCGCAAACTCTATTAGCAATTTAAATTATTCACATGGGTTACATAATCAAAGAGTTGTATTGAAGGTAAAAATAATTTGTTTGCATTTCTCTTTGAACATTCCAAAGCATGTCACATTGTCATGGAGATGGGCTTTGGAGGTTAGAGGGTTATTTTCTTTAATTTAGCTGGATCTTTTAATCACAGAAGGTAGTTCTTGTTTGGTTTTGTTGTAGACTGCAGCTCACTGGATTGGGAGAATCAAAGGTGATATATATTAGTCAGTCCTGCAGTTAAGCAGAGAAAATACTAACTTCATCACTTGCTGCGCAGAATATGGATGGGGCTCAAGCTTAATTTGGAATTCATGTGGAGGGAAAAAAGCTGAAAGATTTGCCTAGTTTGAAGCTAGGAGAAGAAATCAGCTATAATAATGTATAATGCATAAGGCTGTGTGAAGATAGTTGTATATCTGCTGGCAGTCAGAACAAGGAGCAGAGAGGCCATTAGGAATCAGGGCTGTTCCTGACCTGGAGTCAGTAAGCAGAAATTGTGAATGTAGGCCCATACTTGGAATGAGAAATCCAAATTCATAAGGATTTAAAATTGTCATGAGGAATTAAAATCAGCCTGTAAAACTAGTGGAAGAGATTGGCAGCTGAAACCTTGCAGAGAGAAACAACTCTGAAAGTCTAAGTGCCAGACTGAGAAACTGAGGAGAAATCAAAATGGATTCCAGAGTGTTGTGTCGTAAGTTTGGGTTGGTCCTTAAAGAAGTGAATGAATCTTCAAGATTTTGTAAGATAAGGGAACTCCTGGGGGGAAGTAAAAGTAAAACTGGATTCATAACATGCCTAGTTACAAACGAAAGTGTTAAGTTAGTGGTGCTCGCTTTGTTTAATATTCCTTATATATACAATAAAGTTTGATTTTGTTTATAAATGTGAAATCTTGTGGTGTGTTTCTGTCAGTTAATTACTGGGTGTTCAGATTTATCTTTTAATGTTAATGGTCTCTAACAGGAGCGTTGTTAGCAAAATTAAAGCCCATGGGATTAGAGGGATAATGGCAGTATGAGTACATAATTGGCTAAAGGACAGAAAGCAGACAGCAGTGATGAACGGTTGTTTTTCAGAGTGGAATGCAGTGTTGTTCTCCAGGGTTTGGTATCAGGACCACTGCTTTTTTGATACATATTAATTATTGGATGTACAGGGCTTTATTTCAATGTTTGCAGGTGACACAAGAACTTGAAAATGTAGTGAACAGTAACAGATTTCAAAAGGACATAGACTGGTAAATGAGCAGACACATTCTGTCTTTGAATGCGATTCAAATTCTCAAAGGAACTAGATTTTAAGTCAAAAATGCAATTATACAATGTGATTATACATTATTATAGCAGATTTGCAGAAAATCAATTTAATTTCATTGCTTTCTGAGCTCTTTTATGGCCAGTCAAAGTTCCAATTAACTGTATTGGTAGAAGCAGCTGCAAAATATTTGGATCTAGACTGATTAGAAACAAATATAATGTGCTGTTCAGTCACTTAACAAAAAAGGGTGAGGTGCAGTGAAGGAAATTGAGAAAGGGATAAATATATGACTCCAGAATCACAGAACTGTTATAGCGCAGAATGAGGTCACTCAGCCCATCATGTCTACTCTGGCTCTCTGAACAAGCATTTCACCTAGTGAAGTACACACAGGCAGATACTTGTTTTATATATACTCTTCTAACAAAGCTCCAAAGTCATGCCAAATATCCATTAAATATACAGTTGATTCCATGAGCAAGGAAGGCCTCAACTTAGTATAAGTTGCAAATGTAATCAGGGACAGAGTTTTGCCTTTGGTGTGCAGGCTCGGCGGGATTGGGCAGGGGTGGTCGGGAAGGTTGAACGGGCAGTGAAAATTTTCATTCAATTAGCTTTTTAATGGCCTTAATAGGCTTTTTAATTGTTGGTGGGCGCGCGCACCCGCTAACCTAAATATCGTGCGAGTGCGTGATGGCATCGGGACGTTATCGCACGTCATTTTACGCTCAGTCAAGTCGGGCACATGCCCGTCCAACGAGCATCATATTCTGGCTGTGGAATGCACTACCTGAGGAGGCAGATACAATTGGGACTTTCAAAAGGGAGTTGGATAAGCTGATGACGAGAAACTATTTACAAGGCTATGGTGGAAAGGCCTGAAGAATGGGGCTAACTGAGTGGCTCTTTCAGAGAACCAGCATGGACATGAAGGGCTGAAAGGCCTCCTTTTGTGCTGTAATCATTTTATGATTTCATGATTCTATCCGTAACTTACGACTTGTGTAGGAAATGGTGGTTCGCAGGAATTAGGATAAATAAGTGCACACTTATTGGTCTTGAAAATTATGTTGACACTTCCATTTGCCAGAGCTGCATCGAAATACTCCTTGGAGGCCTCAGCAAAGTTGAGCTCCAGTGGATTGAAGGGGCGGGGGAGGGCGGTGGTCTAAGGTTGAGGGCGGAGGTCGGTTGGAGGTCTTGGGGGCATCGAGGGGCAGGGCATCTGAGGTCAGGGGGGACCGTGGTGGGGAGGGTTCTGAGGTCTGGGGGTGATAGAGTCGGAGGTCAAGTGGTGGGGGTTGTCAGAGGTCAGGGTGTTGGCTATCAGGGGTTGTCAGAGGGATGGGGTAGGGCATGTCGGAGGTCGGGGTGATGGGGGGTTCAGGGGGTGGTGGGGGTTGTCCCACGTGGGGGTTTGGAGCTCTGGGGGAAATTCCGTGGGGTCAGTCCGGGGCTTTACAAAATTACTCAGAAGTTGGAAGAGGTTTTAATTCTTCTAACTTTTTCTGAGTATAACCCCGGCGATTTAAATCACATTTTCAGATGGTTCCCAATGCAGCACAATTGTCCAGAGGAAGTGTGCACTTCTGGGCAATTGCTACAAACCCTTACCTGGGAACTTCCCAGAGGGGTTCCCCAGCGCAGCATTGGGGTACCTCCCAAATCTAAGGCTGAGGAACTTGGAAGTTTCGGGCCTACACTGCAAATCATCAGCCAAGCACTTCAGAACTTCCTGGAACTGTAAGAAAAGTAGGTGTGTAGGATTGAAATTACATTCAAGAGTAGGCGTATAAATGAGAAAATGCAAGGACAGGGTTATAAACAAAGTGCTGATATCCCTGAAGGAAGACCTAAAAATATATAACATCCTAAATGACTCTTTCCTCATTGTACTCAATACAAAGGACACTAGTTTATTGCCCATCAATCATGGGTGGTAAATCAATTAGACCTAAGAGGAATAAGCAAACAAATATCTAAAAGTTTTTCCAGGTATTTTTGTTTTTGTTTTGGATTTCCAGCATCCGCAGTTTTTTGCTTTTATCTAAAAGGCTTCATCCATTCACCTGCCCCGGCTTTGCAGGATGAGCCATGGAACCCCAGGAAAATGGTATAAATGGCATTGATGTCATTTTTCCAGGGCTTGTGACTTTTGCATTGATGCTACAGTAAAGGAGCAATAGAAACCGCCATCAGCAATTCAACCCCCTAAATTCCATATGCTGCAGTTCAGTTGACAATATTTACAAGTGGTAGATGAAATTTATTACAAATAAGTGTACAAACTTATACAATTGAAGAACAGAAATGGGGGCTGTATTTATTCAATAAATGCTATTGAATGTTCCAGTGGAGAAGCTGAAATAGACTTGGGACTGCTGGCAGAAACAGCACAAATCATGTGCAGTCACCCCAACACAGCAATTAACAAAGTAAACACAATACTGTATTGTATTGCTAAACCAATAAAGTACAAATCTGAGGCCATCATGCTGAAGCTGTTTAGTGCTCTGCCCAGGTTGCAGTCACTTCAAGTTTTCGGGGCACTAGAGACAAGCACAATATAATGCAGATTCTGGAAATCTGAAATAAAATGGAAAATGTTGGAAATACTCAGATTAGGCAGCATCTGAACAAAAGAAATAGTCACAGAAGCAGGCCATTCAGCCCTTCAACCCAACTCTGACATTCAATAAAATCAACTCTACCTTTCTGGACTATTCCCATATTCCTTGATTTTCTTAGTATCCAAAAGTCTATTGGTCTCTGTCTTAAATGTACTCAATGCGTGAGCACCCAAAGCTCGCTCAGGTAGAGAAGGCCAAAGATTTCCAACCTTCCGAGTGAAGATATCTCTACCCATCTCAATCCTAAATGACTAATACATCATTCTGAGACAATGATCCCTAATTTTGGACTGCCCAGCGAGGCGAATAATCCTCTCAGCAACTATCCTGTCAAGCCCCTTAACAATTATATGCATTTCAAGAGATAACCTCCTATTTTCCTAAACTTTAGGGAATATAGGACCATTACACTTAGTCTCTCCTCATAGGACAATCTCCTCATCCCTGAAATTAGTCTATTAAATCTTTGCTGTACCATCTTGAAGGCAAGTATATCCTTCCTTAGGCAAGAAAAACAAAGCTCTACACAGTTTTTCAGTGTGGTCTCACCACAGCCCTATGTAATCGTATTAAGACTTATTTACCCTTATACACCAATCACTTTGTAAGAAAGGTTAATATACCACTTTTTTCCAAAATAGGGAAGTGGTGAGTGGAAGGCCTGGGTAGGTAAGTGGCGAGTGGGAGGATCAGCAGGAGAGAGAATGTTGGCAAGCGGAAGTGAGTTGGCCTGCAGGAGAAAGTCAAATAAATTTGGCCTGTGGGAGAGAGTCGGAGAGCAGGAGAGTTTAGGCCTGCAGGAGAGAGAGCAAGTGGGAGGCAAGTGGAAAGGGTTAGCTCTGTTACTTTACATTTTAAAATTTATTACAGTTTAAAAGTTATTTCTTTTACAAATATGGGAATTTTGGAATGTACTGTATTTCAGCTTACAAGGTATAATATTTTTGTGCTTTTTTTCTGATGGGAAAGCTCCTACAGAACGTAACTACAGTTCTTTCTTTGGTTGTAATGGGAAAATGATTCACTTCGGTTAAAATTTTTAGCTCGGCGGGCGGCGAGCACCTGACCCAACTGAGCATAAAATGATGCACAACGACATTGGGTGAGCGTCCCGACGTTATCGTGCACTCGAACAATATTTCAGTCGGCAGTGCACCCGCCGACAATTAGAAAGCCATTAAAAAATTAATTAAAAGAAATTATTCACTGCCTGTCCAACCTTACGGTTGGTGGGCAGGTGAAAAGGCCAAGCAGTCTTTGCACTTTTTTGGAAACCTCATCCATGGGCGGGATGAGGTTTCCAAAAGTAAATAAAAATAAAATGGGCTGCATCTTCCGGTTGGCGGGGGTGGTGGGCGGGGGGGGGGCTTGCTCGCCGATGGGTAAAATGACGCGGGGTGACGTCAGGCGGTCTAATAGCATCTTCCGGTCGGCGGGGATGGTGGGCGGGGGTGGTGGGTGGGGTGGGGAGGGGTGGTGGGTTGGGGGGCGGTGGGGAGCTTGCTCGTCGATGGGTAAAATGACGTGGGGTGACGTCAGGCGGTCTAATAGCCTATATTTCACAATAGCACAATTACATTTATTTTCTGGGGGTTTTTTTTGCCTTTTAATGCCTTCATTAAAGCTTTTATTTAAAATTCTCAATCGTTCCAAATGTATTGCATTGGCTGAGCATGTACAGGGATCTAATTTCCCAGGATGCGTCAGCATTATTTATATAACTGAAGTGTTGATCATTTATTTTTACCTTCTAGCAGTTTTAGAAAACTAGAGGGCTCAGCAGGGGGGTTGAGCAGGCAGCACAGGCTGAGGAACCCCTTGCACCCGAAGCATGAGGAAATAAAAGATACACCAGGGAGGCTCGAGACAATCTTCTACATAGCCAATTCTTGTGATCCTGAGCCCCTTTGAATGCCGGTGAAGTACAGACCTTTATGCTGATCTGCTGTTGCCTCCCTCATGTTGCATTCCATTACCTAGTGCCCATGTTCACCACATGCACTTTCTAGACTGATGAGCTAACCAAACGTGGTCTACCACAACATTAGCAGCCTATTGTGGGAGTAAGGCTGTAGATGGCATCGGAGGAGGCAGCAAGAAATTCATAGACGATTAACAATAGGACCTGAGACATAGATTTATTGATGCTACTCTATCAGGGCTTAATTAGTGCAAAGTCTAACCGCCTTTGAACATCAGATGCCATCTACAGCCTTGCTCCCACAATAGGCTGCTAGTGTTGAGGTAGACCACGTTTGGTTAGCTCATCAGCCTAGAGAATGCAAAGTCTAAACACCCATGAACACCACATGCATCTGGGTGCCCTTCATAATGTGTTAAGATGTGCTTCTATGAGGTCAGACCTTTGTGCTTGCAGCTGAGTTGGAAGCAGGCATCTGATCAGGCTGCTCTGTGGCCTCGAATGAACATGATGACCATCCTGTGGCTGCCTGAGGCCTGCTGAGCCCCAGCACACTAAGGGTCTCCTGCAACCTTCCCTGTCACCACAGCTACTGGAGCTATGGTCATTGGCAGAGAGACTGAGGAGCCACTGTCTACATTCAGAGTGCTCTGAAAGGAGCCTCCAGAAGCAGAAGTCAGCCACTCATCCCCCCTTGAAAGGCACATGCACCACACTGCTCACCTGAGAAGGACGTGGTGGAGACTCCATACACCTCATCCCCCTCTTGCCTTACCACTGCTGCACTGAACTCACAGACAAGATGGTAGCACATGGGCCTGTGCATATCTCTGGCATCCACTGATTGGTCTGCTGGATCAGTGTCGTCATGAAGCTCACCAGCCTCTCGATGGAGGGTGCCATGCACTCACAAGCACATGAGACATGGCAGCATTCATGTCCTGGATGGTCATCTCTACTATCCATGCATGGCTACACAAAGGCTCTTGCAGCTCTGCTAGATGTTCCCTCACCTCTCGCTGCAGCTCCAGCAAGTTGTGGTGTTGCTGGCACCGGAGGTGCATCACCAGCCTGGGCTGATGATCAACATGGGCCTGGCCTCTGACTGCCAATGGCTTCAGCTCTCACAGCCTCTGTCAGCTGTTCGGGCACATCTGTGATGAGCTCACCAGCTTGTGACCTTGAATCTAATCACAAACGTATACCCACTGACGTGAGAGTATCTGCACACATTGAGGGCATGAGGAAATGATATGATAGTGCCCCTCTGACCATCCCTCCTCCTCAGATGTGGACTGCAGACCCCACGCTGTCAACCTCTGAGCATCAGATGTGCTGTGGTGGACACATAAGCACCATGCCTCCTCACACTCCTGTCTTGCCATCTTCCATATAAAAAGTGTGGCTACAAGAGCAGGTCAGAGGCTAGGAATCCTGTGACGAGTAGCTCACCTCCTGACTCCCCAAAGCCTGTCCACCATCTACAAGGCACAAGTCAGGAGTGTGATGGAATACTCCCCACTTGCCTTGATGAGTGCAGCTCCTACAACACTCAAGAAACTTGATACTATCCAGCACAAAGCGCCCGACTTGATTGGCACCACATCCACAAACATTCATTCCCTGTACCACCAACACACAGTAGCAGTATCTACAATCTACCATCTACAAAATGTACTGCAGGAATTCACCAAGGCTCCTTAGACAGCAACTTCCAAACCCACAACCATTGCCATCTAGAAGGACAAGGGCAGCAGATAGATGGGAACACCACCTGGAAGTTCCCCTCCAAGTCGCTCACCATCCTGACTTGGAAATATATCGCCGTTCCTTCACTGTCACTGGGTCAAAGTCCTAGAAGTCCCTTCCTAACAGCACTGTGGATGTACCTACATGGACTGCAGCGGTTCTAGAAGGCAGCTCAACACCACCTTCTCAAGGGCAATTAGGGATGGGCAATAAATGCTGGCCCAGCCAACAAAGCCCACATCCCGCAAATGAAAAAAAAGGACATCATCCATGTGACTTACAGCTCCATCCAGTCCTTCACGAATGCTTGATATCGTCCTCTAGAAGATTTCTGGTGCTGGTGTGAGGCCAAAGGGTAGTCTGTTGAAGCAAAACCTCAGAAATGGAGTAATAACAGTTATGAGCAACTTAAACTCTTCATCAAGGGGTAGTTGCCAAAAGCTACTGTTTGCATTTAGCTTCATGAAGATTTAACTCTTTCCCAAGTTAGCTAAGTTCTCATCCACAGACAACATAGGATGACTTTCACATTCAACTGCTTTGTTCAACTGTGTAGGACCCACAGAAATTCCAATGCATCCATTAGGTTTTGAAACTGAAATCATCCCCGAGCACCAGCTGGTGAAATAACCCACTGCTCCAACATACAGTCAATAACCCACTGCTCCAACGTAGAGTCAATTTCCTTCTTTACTTTTGGCAAGATTGGATGAGGATTTTTTTCTGACTGTAAACAGACACACTGGCTTTGTTCCTGGAAGTAGAGTTATATGGTATGGTATCTTCAGCTTTCCTAGCCCTGTGAACAGCTGTGGGAATTTAACTCTAAAGTTTTGAGGCTGATCTTCTTGGTTTTCCAGTTTCTCTATGCTGCAAATCAGATGTAAGCCGGTACAGGGCTTCATGCTCAAAAGTGAGTAACTCTGGTTCTGAATCACATACAATGTTTCTGTGAATTCTGTCTCTCAATATTTGAAGGTTTCCACCATGACCTTGAGTTCTATCCCTGCTGCCAATATAGTTTGTTGCATGATGGCTCAAGAAAGCTTCTCGCCAACCATGGTTCAGCATCAGAAAGAACTGAAACTGCTGCACCTGTGTCTAGCTTAAAGTGTGTCTTGTTTCCCTCTACTAAGGTATCAGCACCACAGTAGTGCCCACATGGTTCCTGGATCTCCCCAAGGAAAGGCATCTCAATATCATGGATATCGTCTACTTCATGGATTATGCCACCTTTCAAGGGCTTCTGTTTGTAAGTATTCTTAACAGGTTTCTTGTTTTGGCATATTGCCTGAAAGTGGCCCACCTTTCTGCATAAATGGCATTCGGCCTCTTTGGCAGAGCAGTTTTCATACCTGTGTTTTTCCCTGCTTCACTATTTACAGTTGGCTTGAGCTCTTCCTGTCTCCCCTGCTTTTTTACAACATCTTTTCCTTTTTTTATATTTGACACGCTCTACTGAGTCAGCTGATTTTTAGATCAGGCTCTCCCTTTCACCTTGAACCACAGATTGATTCTGTTTCCTGATCTCAGCTTGTCTGCTCAGTTGGATTGCTTTTGCTAAGGTTAGATCATCTCTTGACTACAAGTGGTCAGACAAGGCATCATTCAACACTCCTGCAGCGATTCTGTCTCTAATCAGTTCATCATTCAAGCTGCCATACTCACAAACTTCTGTAAGTCTATACAAGTCATTTATGAATGCATCAACACTTTTCCCTTGACATTGGGTTCTTTTGCTAAATTTCACCCGATCAACAATAGTATCATTTCTTAGATTGAAGCATGTATCACATGCTTTAATTACTTAATCATTCGTGGATTTGTCTTATCTTTACCCTGCATGATGAGGATATCATCTGTATAGCCACCCATCGCATGTAACAGTGTACTAACCTGCTCACTGCTCAGCTTCACAGCAAGGCCCAACATGGTTCAATATCTAGCAAATTTCCGATATTGATTCAGCCATGATTCTGCTTGGTTGAGGACTGTGACCTTCTCAAAGCTTTCCAGCGCTGGTAGAGACTTCTCCATCACCATTTTTCACACACTGTCACCATATTGTATTCTTGGTATTGTTTAGCCAGTACAGGACATATAATGAGTCTGCAGAGGTCTATAAAACATGAGCTTTATTGGAACACATTTGGCTGCCCTGACTACATCTTTCACAAGGCTGCATGAGAGAGCCAATCATGTAATGTTGCACCACTTCCTGTGATGGTGTACACAGTATCTGATTAACATACAAAACAGAATGAACCCATTGCACTGCATCTCAGACCGAGGGATCATCTAAATGGCAGTTGTAACTAAAAGCAAGAGTTTATTGAGGCAGAAGTGGACCTCATGTTGGGAGGTGGTTGTGGTAGCCAGGAGCCCTTTGATTTTTGGACCAAGGTAAAGTCCCAAATATAAATTCATGCAAAGAGCTTGGATTGCATTGAACACAATCGCTTTTTATAATTTGTGTGGGCTTGATTTCAAACTATATTCAAT
This sequence comes from Cetorhinus maximus, assembly GCF_964194155.1. NCBI lineage: Eukaryota > Metazoa > Chordata > Chondrichthyes > Lamniformes > Cetorhinidae > Cetorhinus > Cetorhinus maximus. The sequence goes on from NC_135885.1 coordinate 70,523,332, forward strand.
ATTGTTTATAAAAACTGAAGAGAACATCAGATTCAGCTGTCAAGTAAGAAGAGCAGGCTGAAGAGAACCTCAATTACAGGGAGAAAGTGGATCAATTGTTCAGTCTCAACTTTTAAGGAGACACAAGAATGGAATAATAACAAGGTCCTTTTGCAATCAGGTCTGTTCTCTTTACAAACAGAGCATGTACAGTGGGACACATTGTAGATTACCTAGTCTCCTGAGGGAAGCAACCAGTCAAATAAAACTTAAAGAAATGTATGACTTTTTCACTGCTGTATTATCCCTATAGAGACCAATAGCTTTTAAAAAGAAATTCAAATTCAAAAGAGATTCAGTTTATAGCTGAACGGATGACACCACAAAATTTTATCTTTTAACACATTTACTGTAACAGATTAAAAGCACTTTTGACAAAACATTATTTTGTCAGTAACATACTTTAAACTACAAAACAATCCAAAAATAAAACCATTATCAGATATACGTTACATTGTCCTTTAAATAGGCATTCAATTCTCAGAGAATCAGTCCAAAATGATTCTTAGCTCCCAAGGGTTTACTTCTGATCTTTTCCTTTCTCAGCTTGAAAACTTCTAACTCTAGAACTGTATTTCACTGTACGAGTTTTCCTGAAGACTTCTCCCTGCTGCTAAAGCTAAGGAAATCTTCCAGCCTCATTTTAACTCCCCAAAAATTTGGTATTTTCAATCCAAGCATGAGCTTCCACTTGTATTCCAGTCTGGTGAGCCATCTAGCTGCTCTCTCTCTTGCAGATCCTGGCTAAGTATGTCTGTGAGTTTTCAGGGATATCTTAGAAACCCTCTCAAAGCCCATTTCAATGGCACTGTGAATCACATGGGTCTTGTATCCGGATAGAGATGCTGATTAGCTATCCTTGGGAACCCAATTCTCTTTCACCTTGGAACTAAATCAACAGTTTAAAGCACAACTGTTTACAACCTGACATTTTCAATACTTTTCTGGGACCTTGGAGACTCAGTCTGTCCGGTGTTAGCACACATGGGGCTGCCATTGTCTCCAAGCATAAAAACCTTACACCTTCTTCCCAGTAAAACAATCTGCATCCCCTTTAATCTCTAACAATTAAACTACCCAAGCTTGCTGTCAGGCAGACTTCAGAACTGGTCACATGGCCCCCTTCATTTTATATTAAATTAAAGACAGTCCCAAAACATAACAATAAAATAGTTTGAAGTGTAGTGCCTTCAGAGGCAAACAGGATGTACATGCTCATTACGTGATACAATAAATTCATGTCAAACAAATAGTTTGGGCACTATGGTTAACATGATGCTGTTTATTGATCAATAATTTTCCAAGCTTCACAAGTAAGGTGGAATCATCTGGAATCCAAGCATATCACATCTGCATCTCAAACCAAAAGCAGCTTCATCAGTATTACAACTATAAGCAGGAATAGTTCATGAACTAGCAAGTGATTTACTAACACAATCTAACAATATCTCATGAGATTGTTGCAAAGGATTGACTAATACCATAAAGGGAGGTTAGATACATTTCTGGTACATGCTCCAAATTCAATTACCCAGAAGACTAAATCTAGCCTGAATGATCTCTCCAGATTCTGGTGTTTCTTTCTTTAAATTATCATCTGCCAGCCCTCTTAAGAACTTCCAAAATTTAGCATTCCACATGCCAGGAGCTTTGTGTAAATTTGGAGACAAAAAAAATCACATTTCTGATCACTTTCATGTGGAGGGAATAGAATTCCTTATGGTTACAATGTGAGTAAAGGAGCACATATTTTGACGTAGGTTCTGTCCACCACAGACAAAACTCAAGGAAGACGGAATACTTCTCTAACTTGTAGTAAAGTTACTGAAATCCAAAGTTGTTCTGCAACATCACTGTTGGAATGCAGATGGACTAGCAAAACTATGTATCATAAAGTTAAATACATATTGTAGCTGCTCTAGCATTAAGTAGAACGGTGGAAGTCAGTGTTGTGCAGCCGGCATTTGTCATACTTAATAGCATCTGCCTGGTTTATTATAACTCACACGCAATGTCAGATAATTCACACTTGACTTGTAGAGCCTACAGCAGGGGTTCCCAAACTGTGGGTTGCAACCCCCAGTGGGATCGCGGGATGAGATTTTGGGGTTGCAAGCTCTAAGACAGCAATGCCAGCTGTGGGGCTCGGAATGAGTTTTGACAGCTGTGAGGCCCCATTAAATGTTTGTGTTTTATTATGTTGGTGGGCGCGGCTTAATGTCCTGTAATTTAAGGCCCAATGGCTGCTGCTACCATAGCCTGTGAAAAGTTAGGTCTTCACTTTTTTTGTGTAAACTCTCCATTTTCGACCTTAGGATCAACCAACTGTCTACATGATTATGATGCATGAAAATGGGGTCACATCGAGAAAAGTTCTGGGAATCACTAGCCTACAGACCCCCCCTTTATAAGTTTTCTTCTGTGCCCACATCTGCCTTTCTTTTGACAGAACGATGACAACAGGGCATATGGATTGAAACAGTAAGTAGCAGTAACACAAACAAGTTCGATGTCATTTTTAGTGCCACTGGTTTTAAATGTTTTCATTTTTTACGTGACAAATATCAAAGCAAACCATTTCCAAGACAATCAGTTGAACAGCACTTTTCATGCAAAGTGATTATGTGCATCAGTTTATCTTAGTTGGTAACACTCTTATGTCTGTCAGGAGATAATGCATTGAAGCCCCATAGCAGAGTTTGAGCTCATAAACTAGGTTGACGTTTCAGTGCATTGCTCAACCAGCACTGCAATCTTAAAAATGGCATGCTAGAGATGAGATGTTGAAGTAAGATCCCATTTGTCTTATCCGGTCGCTTTTGAGGAAAATGCAAATTCTGTTTGTTGCCTAATAATTCTTTCAACCAGCGCTACCAAAGTAAGTTATCTAACTAGTCATTCAATACATGTCTGTGGAGAATTGTTGGCATAAAATTGACAATAGTCAAAGCAATTTCAAAGTAATTATTTGTGGTTTTGATGTGATAAGGTTCATGAATGCAAATATTATAGCACAACATAATGCTTAATTACTCCTAAATAAGAAGATGTGGATGTTGCAAATACTGACCAGGGTCTCCCACTTCTGTACTTCCTATCATGTATTGTTTCTGCTAATTAATTTTAATATGTGGAGAAACTTGGGCTATCAAGCACAGAAATGAAAATCCCTGGCCACTGTCTTAAGTGCAGATACACACCTAGTATTAGGTGAGCATTAATATACTGGTGATCCAAACATTTCGGCAGATCTCTAAATTTGTACGAAGAATCAGGTCAAGTGTTTCTTCACTATTTGAGGAGCAAATGAGTTCACCTAGTATCCTGGCCAACCCTTATCAATCAGTTAACAGCTCCAAATCAAAAGTAGCTGATCATTCACCTTTCTAGCTGTTTGCAGGATCTTGCTAAGTGCAACATGAGAGCTGCATCATATATAACTGTAAGTTTGCTCTTCATTGCGAATTCAAAGAAACAGACTATTGTTTCTTGTCCTCTGGCTGGAGAGGAGATGGATAGAAATAATTAGAAGGAGTGTCTGAAATCTTCACAGACTGAAGCAAAAATCCAGTCGGCAAATTAATGCAGTCAGTCCAATGCCCCATCGCTCCAGTTCATGAAAGTTCCACCCTGCAGTCAAGGCAATGAAAATGCAAAAAAACTTTCTCGCCAAAGAGTGTTGGCAACTCTGTTGCGAAATAACAAGCTGAACTGTTCTCTCAAGTCAGCAACAACTAGAGTTTAATGTAAGGATTTGTAGCTGTTAACTAGTTCATTGCCAGCATGGTGACCATTTCCTGAAACTGCGAGCTGCATTTTACTTGCCCCCGACGAGTGTGTTCTATCTTCCGGGCTGCCCTTTGCAGATCAGGGGAGTGGACCCCGAAGATAGAATGATAGAAAGCCTGCTCGTCGATGGGTAAAATGACGTGGGGTGACATCAGACAGACTAATAGCCTATATTGCACAATAGCACAATTACATTTATTTTCTGGGGTTTTTTTTTGCCTTTTAATGCCTTCATTAAAGCTTTTATTTAAAATTCTCAATCTTTCCAAATGTATTGCATTGGCTGAGCATGTACAGGGATCTAATTTCCCAGGATGCGTCAGCATTATTTATATAACTGAAGTGTTGATCATTTATTTTTACCTTCTAGCAGTTTTAGAAAACTAGAGGGCTCAGCAGGGGGGTTGAGCAGGCAGCACAGGCTGAGGAACCCCTTGCACCCGAGGCATGAGGAAATAAGAGATACCCCAGGGAGGCTCGAGACAATCTTCTACATAGCCAATTCTTGTGATCCTGAGACCCTTTCAATGCCGGTGAAGTACAGATCTTTATGCTGATCTGCTGTCGCCTCCCTCATGTTGCATTCCATTACCTAGTGCCCAGGTTCACCACATGCACTTTCTAGGCTGATGAGCTAACCAAACATGGTCTATCTGAGGATGCAGCAAGCAATTCATAGACGATTAACAATAGGACCTGTGACATAGATTTATTGATGCTACTCTATCAGGGCTTAATAAGTGCAAAGTCTAACCGCCTGTGAACATCAGATGCCATCTACAGCCTTGCTCCCACAATAGGCTGCTAGTGTTGAGGTAGACCACGTTTGGTTAGCTCATCAGCCTAGAGAATGCAAAGTCTAAACACCCATGAACACCACATGCATCTGGGAGCTCTTCATAATGTGTTAAGATGTGCTTCTATGAGGTCAGACCTTTGTGCTTGCAGCTGAGTTGGAAGCAGGCATCTGATCAGGCTGCTCTGTGGCCTCGAATGAACATGATGACTATCCTGTGGCTGCCTGAGGCCTGCTGAGCCCCAGCACACTAAGGATCTCCTGCAACAATGGAGGATCCTTCCCTGTACCACAGCTACTGGAGCTATGGTCATTGGCAGAGAGACTGAGGAGCCACTGTCTACATTCAGAGTGCTCTGAAAGGAGCCTCCAGAAGCAGAAGTCAGCCACTCGTCCCCCCTTGAAAGGCACATGCACCACACTGCTCACCTGAGAAGGACGTGGTGGAGACTCCATACACCTCATCCCCCTCTTGCCTTACCACTGCTGCGCAGAACTCACAGACAAGATGGTAGCACATGGGCCTGTGCATATCTCTGGCATCCACTGATTGGTCTGCTGGATCAGTGTCGCCATGAAGGTCACCAGCCTCTCGATGGAGGGTGCCATGCACTCACAAGCACATGAGACATGGCAGCATTCATGTTCTGGATGGTCGTCTCTACTATCCATGCATGGCTACACAAAGGCTCTTGCAGCTCTGCCAGATGTTCCCTCACCTCTCGCTGCAGCTCCAGCAAGTTGTGGTGATGCTGGCACCGGAGGTGCTTCACCAGCCTGGGCTGATGATCAGCATGGGCCTGGCCTCTGACTGCCAATGGCTTCAGCTCTCACAGCCTCTGTCAGCTGTTCGGGCATATCTGTGATGAGCTCACCAGCTTGTGACCTTGAATCTAATCACAAACATATACTCACTGACATGAGAGTATCTGCACACATTGAGGGCATGGGGGAATGATATGATTGTGCCCCTCTGAATATCCCTCCTCCTCAGATGTGGACCACAGACCCCACGCTGTCAACCTCTGAGCATCAGATGTGCTGTAGTGGACACATAAGCACCATGCCTCCTCACACTCCTGTCTTGCCATCTGCAATTGTGTGGCCACCCTGTGAGCCAACCAGATCTAGTGCCTCTTCTGCTGGAGCCAGTGATCTACTATAGGGGACACCTCCACCTCTCTTCAGGCGCTCCTTGTTAATGATGGCCTGTTTCTCCTGCAAGCTCAAGGAGGGACACTGTTAGTTTTCCCACAAAGACTTGCACAACACTTATGCAGCCCTTAGACCGATGATGGGGGTTTTCTAGTGCCTGCTCCAAAGGACGTGGTGGGGCTGAGCAAAGACTGCGTCATCGAGAGGCTGACATGGATTCGAAGGGATCTGCTGCTGGCCTTGCCTCTTGCTACCACCTGGTTGGTCACTCCCTCTTCATGTACCACATCATCCTGTGTTCCCTGTGGGAAGCCCAAAGAGGAGCATCTTATGCAGGATTCACCTGGGGGGAGTGAAAAATGTCGTTAGCCCATTCGTGGCACTGCATCCAGGATTGAAAGGGAGGTGGGGGTGATTCCACAGCTGCTGACCTTCTCTCTGGTCTCCATCCAGGTTTGCATATTCAGGTAGGAGGGTCTCATCTTGCCATCCCTAGAGAAGAAGGCCACCTGCATTTCCCTTGCAGGCTGGAGGAGAATGTGCAGGGAGGTATTGCTGAACTGTGGAGCTACCCAGTGTCTTCCATCTGGCATGTTTGCTGCAGCATCCTGGTTTGCTCCTTGATATATCTGTTGAATCTCTAGGCCAGAATTTCTACCTCATTGAGTGGGCACACATCCGACCTGAATGAGCGTAAAATGACGTGTGATGATGTCAGGCGAGTGTCCCGATGTCATCGCGCACTCGCGCGATATTTCGGTCGGCGGGCACATGCGGGAGTTTCCAGTGTGCCCGCCTACAATAAACAGGCCTAGTAAGGCCATTAAAGTCCCAATTAATGTGATTTCTCAATGCCTGTCCAACCTTACGGTTGTCGGGCAGGCGAAAAGGCTAAGCGGCCTTCGCATTTTTTAGGAAACCTCATCCACGGGTGGGATGAGGTTTCCAACGGCAATTAAAAATAAAATAAAAATGTTAACTTTTCATTGATAACATGCCCCTGTTCATGTGAAAGAGTCACATGAGGGGACATGTTTTGTAAAATTATAAAAATCTTTATTTTTATTTATTAAAATCGTCATCTCCTTGAGGCAGCTCTGTGCCTCAGGGAGCTTTTCCAGCGCACACCCGCATGCATGTACGAAGTTCACAGTCGCCCTCTTTTACCCCCACAGCCAGCGCTGAGCACTACAGCATGCGTTTCACGCTCGGAGGGCCTTAATTGGCTCCAATCACGGATGGTGGTCGGCTCGCTGACCGCTGCCACCCACTCCCACCGAGCTTGCCCGACAAGGGCAAAATCCTGGCCCTAGAATTTGTAATAACTTGAATTCAGGCACAGGGGTGGAGGAGTAGACAATGGAGGCAAAGACGTCTTGAAGTGTCGCTCACAGTGATTGTGCTGAGAAGTTACAGTCTACATACTTTGGAAATCTCATCTGCACTTTGAAGTTTTAGAAGTCTGATTTTTTCTTTGGGTTCAGATTGATCAGACCAAATCAGCATGAGGGCTGCTTGTGCTGTGTTACTCTGGACCTTAGACAAGGGCCAAGCTGAGCACCAGCAATAAAAGAATCAAGACCTGTACCACCAACAGCTTGCTGCTCAGAGACCTGTAGAGCTGCTGGAGATCAGCAGAGTGGTACAGCCCACAGGAGGTCATACCCAGCAAACAGGCTGTTCTATTTGTTCAACACAACAGAACACAAGTGACTGAGGAGGCTCGTGGTGTTATGCCAGATGATGGCAGATATTTGCAGCCTGCTGGAACAAAACTAGCTGCTAACTGGGCCAGGTAGCCTTTACCAGTGGCTTTCAAACTTACCAGCACCCTCAACTTCTTTCACCTCTAGGCATCCTCCTCATCCTCTGTCAAAGACATTTGCAATACCTTGCAGTCAGCAGCCCACAAATGCATAAGACAATTGGCTGGTGATTTGCATCCAATCATTTGAATTTTGCCGGAGATGACGCTAGTCAGAATGAGCAGGTGTAAGGTTTGTGAGTCTGGGTGGCTGCACACATGTTGTAATGAAGGCACCCATAGATTATTACCGAATACTATTACCATAGAATGTCAACTGCAAGGACATTCGCTCCATCAATGTGCACCTGGTGAGTAACCACAAAAACATCTTTATGCTGGTGAGTTGAAGTTTTCCAGGCAGCTGCCATTGTTGCTTTTGTTTTGTAACAGTCCAATCTCCCTTATCTCTTTTTACATTGAAGCAGAGTTCCTGAGTGGCTTCTTTGAGACAAAGAGATAACCACTTAAAATGTGGTTGATGGTACCTCTCAGAAACCAAAGGAATGAGGCCCAGGAGCAATACAATGAATTCCTTTTACCAGATGTGCCATCATTCAAGCCATCAGCATGCTAAAGATATGGTTCCAGTGTTTGGACAGATTTGGAGGCTTCCTTCACCAGCCAGGATCTCCAGAATGGTTGTGGAGTGCTGCATCCTGCACAACCTTGCAAGGTTTGGATCTGCAGGAGGAACAAGGGGTAGAGCACGGAACCTCTTCGGAAGATTATGAGGAGGAGAAGGTGTGGAAGGTAATGTGGGCAATGCACCAGCAGTAGGCATTGATGCCTGTGATTTAAGGCAAACATTTCCTCACAGATAAGAAGGGTGATGGAATACATGAAATTCATTGAGCCATACCTGTGATGGTCTGGAGTATGTTAACTTGTTGGAGAAAGGAAGGAGTTGTGAGATGCAATGTTATAAAATGATGGAAAAGCTTAAGAGGAAAATATAACAATGGTAGTAGATTGATTGGAAGAGATTGAGAAGGGCTAAGTGCAGTTTACTTGTTCTATATTGTTATTCTGAAGTTGCTTTTATGTATTTTTGACATACTGCAATTTATCAGTGCTCTGCACAGAATGTTGAAATCAAAGGTAAAGTGTGAGTGAGCCTTTTTATGCAGTTCTCATATTAGAATTGCATACTATGAAATCAAGGCTGACACCCCAGTGCAAAGAGTGAGGGAGTGCTGCATTGCTGGAGGTGCTGTCTTTCAGATGAAATATTAAACAGAGGCCACATCTGCATCTTCAGGTGGATGTGAAAGATCCCCTAGCACGAGTTTGAAGAAGAGCAGGTGAATTACTCCCGCTGTCCTGGATATTATTTAAACCTCAATCAACAAGTTAAAAAAACAAGTTATCTAGTCGTTATCACATTATTGTTTGTGGGAGGTTGCTGCTGCATCTTCTACATTATAACAGTGACTACAATTCAAAAGTATCTAATTGGCTGTAAAGCGCTTTGAGATGTCCAGTGGTCATGAAAAGTGCTCTATAAATGCAAGTCCCTTTTTTTATTTTATATACTTGAGAACTCATAAGAGAACCATGAAGTATGATGTCTCAATAAAGACCTGGCCCTTCATTGTTACAACTGCATGTCTGTCTACTCTGGTGTTTAAATTATTGAGACGAATCACAATAAGCAAACAGTCAACAGCATTCATAATGCGCAAACCATTGGTGAAGGTCTGTCTGCACTTATGTGATTACTGCATATTGCCAAATGCAGGTGCTCTTTCCATGGATGAAGGCATCACAAAGGCCTGTAACATCGTGGCATTTTTGCATGAAACAGATCCCTCCAAGGCTTTGAACATTCTCTGCTGCTGCCCTAGAATTATCCTGTTCACTGACAACCCCCAAGGTGCATGCAGCTGAGCAAAGTTTTGATCATCCTGCACCCTCTGACGCGGGTTCCTATCTCTCTTGCTCACTTGTGATGTGGGAGTAGCCAGATAAAAACCCATTCAACTACCTTACTGGCCCCACTGAAATTTTGTGAAGGCCAAATGTCCTAGGTGCAATTGTTGTAGTATGTCGAGTCTCAGAACTCTCGGAATGACCACTCTTGTCATATATGAGCAAATCATCAACTAGACTGAGGTGTCCTCTCTGCTCATAGTACTGCCTGAGAATGGGATTGTGTAGCATGTATGCTGGTCAAGATTTAACACAGTACTCTCTGACCTGAGCACATTCTTTATCAGATTTCTATGTATCTCTGATTTCATTCAACATGAGTTGTTGCTGACAGATTTGTGGTTGTTGTCAATGCAAAAGTTCCTACTTCTTTGACAAGGGCTACATCACCTTTTTAGGGCCTTGCCGCTGGGATATGAGACAAAGTATCTTCTGTAGTCTGCTGTTTTCCCAGAACATACTCCATCTTTGCATCAAATCTCATTATCCTCAGTCTGAATTGTTGTATTTATGGAGGCATTTTTGCTAACTTATTAGAATTTAAAAGTGCAACAAAGGATTTGTGATCTGTCTTATCTTTAATTGGGGCCAAGAACATAATCTACAAACTTCTTGCAAGCCCATGTAGCAGCTAATGCTTCTTTCCCTATCACTCGCTTCAGTCTCTGTCAGTGGACAGGATACATAGTAAACTGGTCTGCACTTTCCATCCGTACAGCTCCCAATCCTGCAGAAGATGCATCTGCATCAATGATGGGGAGTAGCTCTGGGTTAAAGAGAGCAAAAATATCAGGGATATCAGCATCTTTTTGATTTTCTGAAAAGACCTCTGTTGTGCTTCTTCCCAGCACCATGTATTGTCCTGTAGCAATCACTGACGTAGTGGCTCATTGACGACAACTAGGTTGGGCAGGAGCTTTCGGACTTGGTTTGCCGTACCCTTGAATCTCTGGAGCTCAGTCATGTTCTGACGAACTGGAAACTCCTTGACTATTTTTGTCTTCTGTGGATCAACTCTGACACCAGATGCATCTACAATATGCCCAAGGAACTTGATAGATGGCTGCAAGAATTTGCATTTGTTGTTGAATATAAGTCTAGTGTCATGTTATAAGTTAAGTGTTGTTGAGTGTAACTCTAGTGTCAAGTTCTGTCGGAATGGATCCATGTATCAGGATAGTGCAACGGCTATGGGCCCTGACAATATCCTGGCAATAGCACTGAAGACTTGTGCTCCAGAACTTGCTGTGCCCCTAGCCAAGCTGTTCCAGTACTGCTACAATACTGGCATCTACCTGGCTATGTGGAAAATTGCCCAGATATGTCCTGTACACAAAAAGCAGGACAAATCCAATTCGACCAGTTACCGCCCCATAAGTCTATTCTCGATCATCAGTAAAGTAATGGAAGGGGTCATCAACAGTGCTATCAAGGAGCACTTGCTTAGCAATAACCTGCTCACTGGTGCCCAGTTTGGGTTCGGCCAGGGCTACTCAGCTCCTGACCTCATTACAGCCTTCGTTCAAACATAGACAAAAGAGCTGAACTCCCAAGATGAGGAGAAATTGACTGCCCTTGACATCAAGGCCGCATTTGACCTAGTGTGGTATCAAGGAGCCCGAGCAAAACTGGAGTCAATGGGAATCGGGGGCAAACTCTCCACTAGTTGGAGTCATACCAGCACAAAGGTAGATGGTTGTGGTTGATGGAAGTCAGTCATCTAACTCCAGGACATAGCTGCAGGAGTTCCTCAGGGTAGTGTCCTCGGCCCAACCATCGTCAGCTGCTTCATCAAAAACCTTCTTTCCATCACGAGGTCAGAAGTGGGGATGGTCATTGATGATTACACGATGTTCAGCACCATTTGTGACTTCTCAGATACTGAAGCAGTCCGTGTCCAAATGCAGCAAGACCTGGACAATATCCAGGCCTGGGCTGACAAGTGGCAAGTAACATTCACACCACACAAATGCCAGGCAATGACTACCTCCCACAAAAGAGAATCTAACAATCGCTCCTTGACATTCAATGGCATTACCATCACTACATCCCCCACAATCAATATCCTGGGGGTTACCATTGACCAGAAACTAAACCAGACTAGCCATATAAAAAGTGTGGCTACAAGAGCAGGTCAGAGGCTAGGAATCCTGTGACGAGTAGCTCACCTCCTGACTCCCCAAAGCCTGTCCACCATCTACAAGGCACAAGTCAGGAGTGTGATGGAATACTCCCCACTTGCCTTGATGAGTGCAGCTCCTACAACACTCAAGAAACTTGATACTATCCAGCACAAAGCACCCTACTTGATTGGCACCACATCCACAAACATTCATTCCCTCTACCATCAACACACAGTAGCAGTATCTACAATCTACCATCTACAAAATGTACTGCAGGAATTCACCAAGGCTCCTTAGACAGCACCTTCCAAACCCACGACCGCTGCCATCTAGAAGGACAAGGACAGCAGATAGATGGGAACACCACCTGGAAGTTCCCCTCCAAGTCGCTCACCATCCTGACTTGGAAATATATCGCCGTTCCTTCACTGTCACTGGGTCAAAGTCCTGGAACTCCCTTCCTAACAGCACTGTGGATGTACCTACATGGACTGCAGCGGTTCTAGAAGGCAGCTCAACACCACCTTCTCAAGGGCAATTAGGGATGGGAAATAAATGCTGGCCCAGCCAACAAAGCCCACATCCCGCAAATTAAAAAAAAAGGACATCATCCATGTGACTTACAGCTCCATCCAGTCCTTCACGAATGCTTGATATCGTCCTCCAGAAGATTTCTGGTGCTGATGTGAGGCCAAAGGGTAGTCTGTTGAAGCAAAACCTCAGAAATGGAGTAATAACAGTTATGAGCAACTTAAACTCTTCATCAAGGGGTAGTTGCCAAAAGCTACTGTTTGCATTTAGCTTCATGAAGATTTAACTCTTTCCCAATTTAGCTAAGTTCTCATCCACAGACAACATCGGATGAACTTCACATTCAACTGCTTTGTTCAACTGTGTAGGACCCACAGAAATTCCAATGCATCCATTAGGTTTTGGCACTGAAATCATCCCCGAGCACCAGCTGGTGAAATAACCCACTGCTCCAACATACAATCAATAGCCCATTGCTCCAACATACAGTCAATAACCCACTGCTCCAACGTAGAGTCAATTTCCTTCTTTACTTTTGGCAAGATTGGATGAGGATTTTTTTCTGACTATAAACAGACACACTGACTTTGTTCCTGGAAGTAGAGTTATGTGGTATGGTGTCTTCAGCTTTCCTAGTCCTGTGAACAGCTGTGGGAATTTATCTCTAAAGTTTTGAGGCTGATCTTCTTGCTTTTCCAGTTTCTCTATGCTGCAAATGAGATGTAAGCCGGTACAGGGCTTCATGCTCAAAAATGAGTAACTCTGGTTCTGAATCACATACAATGTTTCTGTGAATTCTGTCTCTCAATATTTGAAGGTTTCCACCATGACCTTGAGTTCTATCCCTGCTGCCAATATAGTTTGTTGCATGATGGCTCAAGAAAGCTTCTCGCCAACCATGGTTCAGCATCAGAAAGAACTGAAACTGCTGCACCTGTGTCTAGCTTAAAGTGTGTCTTGTTTCCCTCTACTAAGATATCAGCACCACAGTAGTGCCCACATGGTTCCTGGATCTGCCCTAGGAAAGGCATCTCAATATCATAGATATTGCCTACTTCATGGATTTTGACACCTTTCAAGGGCTTCTGTTTGTAAGTATTCTTTACAGGTTTCTTGTTATGGCACACTGCCTGAAAGTGGCCCACCTTTCTGCATAAATGGCATTCGGCCTCTTTGGCAGAGCAGTTTTCATACCTGTGTTTTTCCCTGCTTCACTAATTACAGTTGGCTTGAGCTCTTCCTGTCTCCCCTGCTTTTTTACAACATCTTTTCCTTTTTTTTCATTTGACACGCTCTACTGAGTCAGCTGATTTTTAGATCAGGCTCTCCCTTTCACCTTGAACCACAGATTGATTCTGTTTCCTGATCTCAGCTTGTCTGCTCAGTTGGATTGCTTTTGCTAAGGTTAGATCATCTCTTGACTACAAGTGGTCAGACAAGGCATCATTCAACACTCCCACAGCGATTCTGTCTCTAATCAGTTCATCATTCAAGCTGCCATACTCACAAACTTCTGTAAGTCTATACAAGTCATTTATGAATGCATCAACACTTTTCCCTTGACATTGGGTTCTTTGTTAAATTTCACCCGATCAACAATAGTATCATTTCTTAGATTGAAGCATGTATCACGTGCTTTAATTACTTAATCATTCGTGGATTTGTCTTATCTTTACCCTGCATGATGAGGATATCATCTGTATAGCCACCCATCGCATGTAACAGTGTACTAACCTGCTCACTGCTCAGCTTCACAGCAAGGCCCAACATGGTTCAATATCTAGCAAATTTCCGATATTGATTCAGCCATGATTCTGCTTGGTTGAGAACTGTGACCTTCTCAAAGCTTTCCAGCGCTGGTAGAGACTTCTCCATCACCATTTTTCACACACTGTCACCATATTGTATTCTTGGTATTGTTTAGCCAGTACAGGACATATAATGAGTCTGCAGAGGTCTATAAAACATGAGCTTTATTGGAACACATTTGGCTGCCCTGACTACATCTTTCACAAGGCTGCATGAGAGAGCAAATCATGTAATGTTGCACCACTTCCTGTGATGGTGTACACAGTATCTGATTAACATACAAAACAGAATGAACCCATTGCACTGCATCTCAGACCGAGGGATCATCTAAATGGCAGTTGTAACTAAAAGCAAGAGTTTATTGAGGCAGAAGTGGACCTCATGGTGGGAGGTGGTTGTGGTAGCCAGGAGCCCTTTGATTTTTGGACCAAGGTAAAGTCCCAAATATAAATTCATGCAAAGAGCTTGGATTGCATTGAACACAATCACGTTTCATAATTTGTGTGGGCTTGATTTCAAACTATATTCAATATTGTTTATAAAAACTGAAGAGAACATCAGATTCAGCTGTCAAGTAAGAAGAGCAGGCTGAAGAGAACCTCAATTACAGGGAGAAAGTGGATCAATTGTTCAGTCTCAACTTTTAAGGAGACACAAGAATGGAATAATAACAAGGTCCTTTTGCAATCAGGTCTGTTCTCTTTACAAACAGAGCATGTACAGTGGGACACATTGTAGATTACCTAGTCTCCTGAGGGAAGCAACCCTTCAAAGAAAACTTAAAGAAATGTATGACTTTTTCACTGCTGTATTATCCCTATAGAGACCAATGGCTTTTAAAAAGAAATTCAAATTCAAAAGAAATTCAGTTTATAGCTGAACGGATGACACAACAAAATTTTATCTTTTAACACATTTACTGTAACAGATTAAAAGCACTTTTGATAAAAGATTATTTTGTCGGTAACATACTTTAAACTACAAAACAATCCAAAAATAAAACCATTGTCAGACATACGTTACATTGTCCTAAAGCACAACTGTTTACAACCTGACATTTTCAATACTTTTCTGGGACCTTGGAGACTCAGTCTGTCCAGTGTTAGCACACATGGGGCTGCCATTGTCTCCAAGCATACAAACCTTACACCTTCTTCCCAGTAAAACAATCTGCGTCCTCTTTAATCTCTAACAATTAAACTACCCAAGCTTGCTGTCAGGCAGACATCAGAACAGGTCACATGGCCTCCTTCATTTTATCTTAAATTAAAGACAGTCCCAAAACATAACAATAAAATAGTTTGAAGTGTAGTGCCTTCAGAGGCAAACAGGATGTACATGCTCATTATGTGATACAATAAATTAATGTCAAACAAATAGTTTGGGCACTATGGTTAACATGATGCTGTTTACTGATCAATAATTTTCCAAGCTTCACAAGGTGGAATCATCTGGAATCCAAGCATATCACATCTGCATCTCAAACCAAAAGCAGCTTCATCAGTATTACAACTATAAGCAGGAATAGTTCATGAACTAGCAAGTGATTTACTAACACAATCTAACAATATCTCATGAGATTGTTGCAAAGGATTGACTAATACCATAAAGGGAGGTTAGATACATTTCTGGTACATGCTCCAAATTAATTACCCAGAAGACTAAATCTAGCCTGAATGATCTCTCCAGATTCTGGTGTTTCTTTCTTTAAATTATCATCTGCCAGCCCTCTTAAGAACTTCCAAAATTTAGCATTCCACATGCCAGGAGCTTTGTGTAAATTTGGAGACAAAAAAAATCACATTTCTGATCACTTTCATGTGGAGGGAATAGAATTCCTTATGGTTACAATGTGAGTAAAGGAGCACATATTTTGACGTAGGTTCTGTCCACCACAGACAAAACTCAAGGAAGACGGAATACTTCTCTAACTTGTAGTAAAGTTACTGAAATCCAAAGTTGTTCTGCAACATCACTGTTGGAATGCAGGTGGACTAGCAAAACTATGTATCATAAAGTTAAATACATATTGTAGCTGCTCTAGCATTAAGTAGAACGATGGAAGTCAGTGTTGTGCAGCCGGCATTTGTCATACTTAATAGCATCTGCCTGGTTTATTATAACTCATACGTAATGTCAGATAATTCACACTTGACTTGTAGAGCCTACAGCAGGGGTTCCCAAACTGTGGGTTGCAACCCCCAGTGGGATCGCGGGATGAGATTTTGGGGTTGCAAGCTCTAAGACAGCAATGCCAGCCGTGGGGCTCGGACTGAGTTTTGACAGCTGTGAGGCCCCATTAAATGTTTGTGTTTTATTATGTTGGTGGGCGCGGCTTAATGTCCTGTAATTTAAGGCCCAATGGCTGCTGCTACCATAGCCTGTGAAAAGTTAGGTCTTCACTTTTTTTGTGTAAACCCTCCATTTTCCACCTTAGTATCAACCAACTGTCTACATGATTATGATGCATGAAAATGGGGTCACATCGAGAAAAGTTTTGGGAATCACTAGCCTACAGACCCCCTTTATAAGTTTACTTCTGTGCCCACATCTGCCTTTCTTCTGACAGAACGATGACAACAGGGCATATGGATTGAAACAGTAAGTAGCAGTAACACAAACAAGTTCGATGTCATTTTTAGTGCCACTGGTTTTAAATGTTTTCATTTTTTACGTGACAAATATCAAAGCAAACCATTTCCAAGACAATCAGTTGAACAGCACTTTTCATGCAAAGTGATTATGTGCATCAGTTTATCTTAGTTGGTAACACTCTTATGTCTGTCAGGAGATAATGCATTGAAGCCCCATAGCAGAGTTTGAGCTCATAAACTAGGTTGACGTTTCAGTGCATTGCTCAACCAGCACTGCAATCTTAAAAATGGCATGCTAGAGATGAGATGTTGAAGTAAGATCCCATTTGTCTTACCTGGTCGCTTTTGAGGAAAATAAGGCACCTTGGCACCAATCAAACAAAATGCAAATTCTGTTTGTTGCCTAATAATTCTTTCAACCAGCGCTACTAAAGTAAGTTAACTAACTAGTCATTCAATACATGTCTGTGGAGAATTGTTGGCATAAAATCGACAATAGTCAAAGCAATTTCAAAGTAATTATTTGTGGTTTTGATGTGATAAGGTTCATGAATGCAAATATTATAGCACAACATAATGCTTAATTACTCCTAAATAAGAAAATGTGGATGTTGCAAAAATTGACCAGGGTCTCCCACTTCTGTACTTCCTATCATGTATTGTTTCTGCTAATTAATTTTAATATGTGGAGAAACTTGGGCTGTCAAGCACAGAAATGAAAATCCCTGGCCACTGTCTTAAGTGCAGATACACACCTAGTATTAGGTGAGCATTAATATACTGGTGATCCAAACATTTCGGCAGATCTCTAAATTTGTACGAAGAATCAGGTCAAGTGTTTCTTCACTATTTGAGGAGCAAATGAGTTCACCTAGTATCCTGGCCAACCCTTATCAATCAGTTAACAGCTCCAAATCAAAAGTAGCTGATCATTCACCTTTCTAGCTGTTTGCAGGATCTTGCTAAGTGCAACATGAGAGCTGCATCGTATATAACTGTAAGTTTGCTCTTCATTGCGAATTCAAAGAAACAGACTATTGTTTCTTGTCCTCTGGCTGGAGAGGAGATGGATAGAAATAATTAGAAGGAGTGTCTGAAATCTTCACAGACTGAAGCAAAAATCCAGTCGGCAAATTAATGCAGTCAGACCAATGCCCCATCGCTCCAGTTCATGAAAGTTCCACCCTGCAGTCAAGACAATGAAAATGCAAAACAACTTTCTCGCCAAAGAGTGTTGGCAACACTGTTGCGAAATAACAAGCTGAACTGTTCTCTCAAGTCAGCAACAACTAGAATTTAATGTAAGGATCTGTAGCTGTTAACTAGTTCATTGCCAGCATGGTGACCATTTCCTGAAACTGCGAGCTGCATCTTACTTGCCCCTATCTTTCGGGCTGCCCTTTGCAGATCAGGGGAGTGGACCCCTAAGATAGAATGTCCCCTTTCTTCCTAAGCACTTGCTATCTTAAATCCACCACCCAATCCCCCGCACCTCTCTCTAACCTGCCCAAACCCCTCCCTGCCTAAGAGTGCAGAATTAACTGTTTCTGGGGATCCATCGAGCCTTTTTCTGCTTCCTTGATGGCAGCATCCACTAATGTGCTCTTGGCACTGCCGGGACTGATGGAGCTGCTAGCCAATCCAATTGCCTGGCAGCTCCCGAGGTCGGGATTTCCTCCCCAGTGAGGGGTGAAGTCCCACACTGGCCCGGTTTAGCCTGCCCGGAGTGTGTCATGGCTGTGGGGCTGGCCAGCGTGGAGCAGGCCTGCTTCATGCCAACTTTGTTTCCAGGGGGCTGCAAACCATCCACTTCCCTCCCTCCCCCACCACCGCCTCACCCCCGTAATATTCTGCCTGGTGACATGTACATGAAATACATTGAAGCTCATCTTATGAATGAAGTGTAAAGATGCTTTAAAATCAGAAACACAGGGTGTAATTGTCGCAGATTTGCACTAAGTGTGGTAGCAGGCTTGAAAAATGACGTTATACCCGCCGTCTGCGATGGTGGATTTTCGCACTATATCAGCCCCTTCCCGGTGTGCCCGCCTCATTAATAATGCATTCAAGGGAAGTTCACAAGATCGCTGGTGGGTGGGCAGAAATTTGCCCACCATGTTGTGACCTCAGTGTTTCCTCGTTCCGGGCGCCATATTTAAAGTGTACCAGAGCAGAGCCTATTTCATGTCTGCAGACCAGGACTGCTCCACGTGACAGGTGGCCTCGAAAGCAAAGAAGACGCAGCCCCAAAACTTTGTGACGCCTCTCCGGGGTGCCTGCTGGACGCAGCAGAAGGCCGCCGTGAAGTCTTCTACCCCCGCTCTGGCCGCAGGAAGTTCACCAGAGTCACCAATCTGGCTTGGGAGGAGGTGGCAGCGGTCACAGAGGAGGTCAGCCATCAAGTGCAATAAGAGGATGAATGTTCTCATCTGTTCCGCCAGGATAAGCCAGCCACCTCATCATTCTCAACTCACTCAAACCCATTGCACATCCACAGGCATCTCACACCTCAAGGGAAAACACCACTAACTCTCTCTCACACCCTCACATCTACATCAGGTTCATACCCTCTTGAGCTCGCCTCCTCATCCCATCCATAGCTCCACTCACCACACAAACATTCCACGCAGTGCCATGCATCTTGCTCACGCTCTCTCCATCTGTTTTCATGCAGGAGAAGCTGGCTCACATCAGCAGGGAGAGGTCCCAGACTGGGGTGGAGTGGCCCACATTTGGCCCCTCACCCACATTGAGGAGCATGCCAGCACACTGACTGGTGAGGATGTGGACTGTGCCTGCAGCAATGGGGAGGTCTGCGGCAAACACCCACATGAGGATCCTGCACCACATTATCCCTCTCTCAACACAACTGTGAGTGCTCTCTCTCCTGCTTTTGACACTGCTGCCATGCACTAATCATTTGTACTCTGGTTCACAGGGAGCTCTGCCAAGCGACCGACAGCCTCAGCCAGCCAGTTCCTCAGCTCCATCCATGTCCTCACCTCCAGCCAAGAGGAAACCTCTTCCATTGAAGAGCTGGAAATAAGCAGTCTGGAAGACACCAGCGCAAAGATACACATCTCGATGGGACCTAGATCTAGAACAGGCTGGGTTCACAACCTGGTGGTCACCGCAGGAGTCCGCAGCAGAAGGAAGCAGGTTTAGGCAAGCTCCCTGGCACTCGGAGGACTGCTGGGGAAGAGGCATCTGTGAGGTTTGAGTCAGATGACGAATCTCTCGATTCAACCTTCCAACTCATCATGGAGACTCAGCAGAAGGCATGGGAACATCACGCTGAGCTCTTGGAAGGCCACAACGAGGGTGGCACGCGAGTTGGAGGAGTGTGTCCGTCTGCTCTCTGATGAAGTGGTGCACATATGTGCGCGTACAGAGGTCTCCATGAGAGGGATGGCAAACACCATGGAGACCCTGGTCCAGCAGAATGCGGAGATGCATGCAGACCTGCACTCCATTGCAGTAGCCATGGGTGAGATCCTGCAGTGGCAACATGAAAGGGAAACGGGGCACCTCAACATCCCTCCAGGTGTTCCTTCCCCTCAAGGAGTCAGGCCGGGGCCCGTGGGCATCCGAAGGGGGAGGAGCAGCAGCTGGACACCCCTGGGTCATCCACTCAGGAATCTCAGAGGCTGTTCGCTCCATCTGAGTCCCATTTGCCTTTGACCCCCTCAACTTCATCCTCTGTTGCAGCAGAGGGAGCAGCTGGCCTGCAAGAGGACAGACAAAGCAAGCTGGAGCCCTCAAGGCCTTGGCTCTCCAGAGGACGTGCACCAAAGTCATCAGAGGCAACAGGGTCAACCATTGCACTGGCTGTCTCCACCCCTGCTGCAGGTGTCAGGGCAGCACCTAGAAGAAGTGGTAGGCCTAGAAAAGTTAAAGTTAATAAATTCTGATCACAAGTGGTTGCATGGGTGAACACATTTTGTCACTTCAGAATCTGAAAATATATTCAATTTTACTGAATAATGTGCAATGTTGTCTTTCAGCTTCATTGACAGGCTTCATGAGTCATCCCACTGCATCCTCCCCTCCATTCGCAGTTCAGCTGCGCGCAGCCAGACCACAAGTGATTCTGGAGGGAGAAGTGTGTGTGTGTGGGGCAGGGACTTTCGGAGCCTTGTACAAGCACTCTCCCACACATGCGGAGCCTTCATCCATCACGTTCATCTTACTGTCCCAATGCTGCCTGCTGGGGTCTTATTCAATTGTCCACCTGAGCTGAGCTGCATCCCCGCCCACCCATTGATTGCTCTTCCTTGCAGCACCTGTACCCGTCCAACACGAGGCTCTGCTCACTTTTGAATTCAACAACCATTGTCATGGCAAGTATCTTGTCATCTCCCTTATCCTTTCCCCTACCCAGTCACCCATGTCCTTTCCCCATCACTGTTGACCCCCGTGTAATCACCTTCCACCGCCCCACCATCACCTACCAACCCAAACCCTTAGCATTCCAGATGAATGTGCATATTCCCTACCTTCCTGAGAATCCCACTCCCACATCCCCAACCTTCTTTTTCCACCCCCTCTGCATCCGAGTCCCCAGCAATGACCCTTGATGTCCTTTCTACTGCTACAGGCGCACCCTCACCCTCCCACTATACCGTATCCCTCTGTCCCCTTTCATACTTACCGTTCCCTCCTATCATGCCCACCATCAGTTGGCTCCTCAGGATGCAGTCATGGACTACACAGACCCCTCCCATGCATGTTCACCTGGGCATCCACCACCCCCCCCACCCCTTACTCCCCCCTCCACCCTTACTCTTTCCCCCACCAAATTCGCTCCTCCCCTCGGACATCTTCCCCTTTCCGAGCTCCCTCCCTTACGCCTTCCTTCCCCCTCACACCTACCTCCCCACTTGCTGCATTCTCTACCTGGACACCCTCCTCCTCCCTCCCAACCTCACCCCGCTGGCACCCTGATCGCCCCCTCCCAACCTCATCCCCCTAACACCTTTGTCCCTTTGTCTTCCCCCCTCCCCCCCACACACCTTCCTCTCCCAATTACACCTAGACCTTCCTCTGCCCCCCCACTTGACGATCGTCCGTAGCAGCCCCTGGCCAAGGCCGTGATGTTCCGAAGCAGACCTGAAGCATCAGTGGAGAGCTCCCACCTTCTAAGAGCTGCTTCGCAGCAGAGCCACATCCATGAGAATCCATCCAGCGTGTGATGCATGTGTTTCTCCAGGGTCCGGCAGCTGATGGGCTGCAGCATCTTCTTCTCCTCGGATGTCAGCGATCTGAGTAAGGCCCTAAGGGTGAGTCCCGACTTCTGCATGTCTCACTTATCCAGACGTGTTCTGAGAGTTTTGAGTGTTCTTGCCGGCGTGATGGTAAATCGGTTGTGGGGGCCTATTCTTGTTGGGCCCTACTTTACATCCCATTATCGGGATGCAAATTGGATTCACGCCAGCCTCCAGCAGGATTTGCGTTCCGCGATGGCGGACAAGATCAGATGACCCCACTGTGATTTCACGCTAATGTGAAACCAATTTCTGCCCCTCATGCTGAATTGTACCCCCCACCCCCCAGCCCCCGCCTACCATGAGTCCTGCTGCCAATGGGACCTGACGATTCCATCCTTAAAGTTTTGCTTCATAATAATTACTTGTCACAGTGAGAACAAAATGAATGGATTAATTCCGTTTTTATTTCCTCCTTATGTTTTGTTTACACAGTTTAATATTGATGCTCATAACCCTTAACTCCCTTCTTGATTAAAAGTATGTCTAACTCAGCCTTGAATAGATTCAATGACCCAGTCTTCACTGCCCTCTGTGGAAGAAAATTCCAAAGCCTAACAAGCCACTGAGAAAAGAAGTTCCTCCTCATCTCCATCTTAAATAGGACACCCTTTATTTTGAAATTGTGCCCCCTAGTTCTAGATTTCCCCCCATGAGGGGCAACACCCTCTCAGCATCTATCCTGCCACCCCCCCCCCCTCAGTATCTTATATGTTTCAATCAGATCACCTTTAATTCTCCTAAACTCCAATGGGTATAGGCCCAACCTGTTCAACCTTTCCTCAAGACAACCCCTTCATCCCAGGAATCAGCCTCATGAACCTTCCCTGAACTGATATTTGGGAGGTTCTATTGAAGGAGCCTTGGTGAGATGCTGCAGTGCATCCTGTGGCTGGGACACACTGCAATCACATTGTACTGGTGGTGGGTGGAGTGATGTGGAGTTTAATGTGGTGGATGGGGTGCCAATCAAAGGGGTTGCTTTGTCCTGGATAGTGTCAAGCTTGTGTGTTGTTGGAGCTGCACTCATCCAGATAAGTGGAGAGTATTCCATCATACTCCTTGTAGATGGTGGACAGCTTTTGGGGGATTCAGGAGGTGAGTCACTTGCACAATACTCAGCTTCTAACCTGCCCTTACAGTGGCAGTATTTATGTGGCTGACCCAATTAAGTTTCTGGTCAGTGGTGACTCCTGGGGTGTTGATGGTGAGGGATTAGTTGGTAATCCCATTGAATGTCAAGAGGAGATGGTTAGACTGACACTTGAGTGGTGCAAATGTTACTTGCCACTTATCATCCCAAGCCTGGATGTCATCTTGGCTTTACTGCATCCAGCACAGGCTGCTTCATTATCTGAGGAATTAGCAGTAGAATTGAGCACTATGTCTTCATTAGAGAACATCTTCATTTCTGATCTTATGAGGAAGGGAAGGTCATTGATGAAGCAGCTGGAAATGGTTGGGCTAGGACACTACATTGAGGAAGTCCTGCATTGATGTCTTGGGGCTGAGATGATTGGCCTGCAACAATCACCTGCATTTTCCTTTGTGCTCAGTATGACTCCAATCAGTGAAAAGTTTTCCCCTTGATCCCCCATTTACTACAATTTTACTGGGGTTCTTTGGTGCCACACTCGATCAAATGTTGCTTTGTTGTCAAGGGCAATCATTCTCATCTCACCCATAGAATTCACTCTTTTTGCCCATGACTGGATCATGACATTTCTCTCTCTCTCTCTCTCTCTCTCAAGCGAACCTTTCTTTCCTTCCATTTATCTTTTTGTGTGACTTGACATTGAATTCATCTACTTTAATTCACCCTCCTTCTCAGTCTTTCCTCTGTTTATTTCTCAATTCTTTAATTCCATTGGTTAAGGAGATACACTGCTTGCCCCATTCTTCACCAGCATCTAGATGCCTGTTATTAGCTTGCACTTCTATCAACTTCAATGGCAAAAATGTTGAATGCCTAAATGTGCATGAACAAATGTAACTGAGCATTCCACAAGAGGCCCCATGCAGCAGAATCTAGATCTATATTTGAGGATTGTTGTTTCAGCACTTTTTAAATGATATGGATATCTAAATTTTATTAATGCAAGAGCATAAATCTCTTTCAAACTCCACAGTAAAGCTCAAATTCTCATTTACAGAATCTATTTTCACAATGATTACTGGGCTTTCAGTTATGGAAATTTAATGCTTCAGCTAAGAACATATTTTGATTAAATGTTAGCCCTAATATTCAATGCATATTTATCAATTATCAAAACACACGTAAAATGTCCATTCCAAATGTATTTGACATAGGGAAGAACAACACAGGAAAATGAGTAGGTTATTTATCCCTTCGAATCTGCTCACCCATTCAATGAGACCATAGATGATTTGTTACCTAACTCCATATACCACCTTGCCCCATTGCTCTTTATTTGTTTGGTCAACAGAAATCTATCAATCTCAGAGTTATAATTAACCATTGACCCAGTGTCAACTGCCCTTTCCAGATAAGCATTCTAAACTTCTAACATCCTTTCCATATAGAAGTGTTTCTTAATTTCACTCCTGAAAAGTCTGTCTCTAATTTTTATGCTCTGTTCTCAAGCCCTAGACTCCCCACCAATGGAAATATTTTTTCTCTGTCTACCCTATCTTGAAAATTACCCTTTAATCTTCTAAATTGCAGTGAATACAAACTTACTTTGTGTAATATCTCCTCATAATGAACGCTTGGAGTCCAGGCATCATTCTGGTAAATCTACACTGCTATCAATCCAAGGCCAATACATCCTTCCTAAAGTGTGGTGCCCAAAACTGCCACAGTACTCAAACGTGTGGTCTAACCAGGGCTTTGTACAGCTGCAGCTAACCCCATGGCCAGGATTTTCACAATGACAGAGAGCCTCTCTGTCATTGCAAAAATGGCAGAAGAGGCTGAAATCCAGAAGTCCCGCCCCCAACATGGCACCTACCATTTTCCCAGGAAGAGGGAATGGGGGCGTTTCACATTTCACACGTGCACATTTCATGGAGGAAGCTGCCCATATAAATCAGCTGCTGCCTCCACTCATGTCTGATTTTGGCGACTTGGATGTGTGAAACATGACGGGCACATATTAAACCTGATAGGAGCAGGTCTAAACTTTGTGGAGTCCTTTTGAGTACCATTTTGAAGAGGTAGGGTATCTCCTTTGATTATGGTCCTGGAATATCTTTGGCGGAGGTCAGGTGCCCTTTGGAGAGATAGTACCCTCGGCCCAACCATCTTCAGCTGCTTTGTCAATGACCTTCCCTCCATCATAAGGTCAGAGGCGGTGATGTTTGCTGATGATTGTACAATGTTCAGCACCATTCGCAACTCCTCAGATACTGAAGCAGTCCATGTCCACGTGCAGCACGACATGGACAATATGCAGACTTGGGCTGATGAGTGGCAGGTAACATTCACGCCACACAAGTGCCAGACAATGAACACCTCCAACAAGAGAGGATCTAACCATCTCTCCTTGATGTTCAATGGCATTGCCATCACTGAATCCACTATCAACATCCTGGCAGTTACCAGAGTTACTGTCTGTTGACATACGCTTGAATGTTATCATTACTGCATTTGTGCTGCATGACTAATTTCATAACCTTCCATTGTCATAGTGGGGTGCCTTCCATTTCACACTTTAATTGACATGGCCAAGTCGGTATAGACCCTTTCAAATGAGAATATGAATTCCATTACTTTTTTTAAGAGAGATTAAGACTTGAGGGAAATGTTTATTCTTATAGGGATTATGTAGTTGAAGGAATGAAAATGTAGTGAATGGGTTTTTATGAATGAGCATTTTTTAAAAAATAAGGCCTGCAGTAGACATTTAAAGCATTATTTTATTTAATCTCAGCATGGCTCCTGAGGTCCGCCCATGGTGGATACTGGGTGAGTTGGCATGGTAGGTGTATGGGCAAAGGATGGTTGGCGTGGGGTATGAGTTTGCATGAGTTGGCAGTAAACTGGCATAGGGGCTAAAAAGGGCCACGGGCTGGGTGAAGGGCTTAGGTTGGTATGGAGGAATTGAGGGGTTATGTGGGTGGGTGGATGAAATAGATTGGCATGGAGGGAATGAGGGGTTATGGTGTGGGTAGTGGGCATATATTGGCAGGGATGGTTTGAGGGGCCATAGGGATGGGTAGGGGGAATGAGGTGCTGCAGTTTGGCATGAATGTGTGGGGATTGAGGGGGTTGTGATGGGTGAGGCTGGTAAGCTGGTATTCTATTAATACTTAAAAAATATATAATTGACAAAGTGCTGGGTGCACCGAGGCAGCCCTTCCACCCATCCTGCCTCTGCACTTGTTCTAGGGTCACCCAGCCCAACTCCCAGAGGACCCCACCACTCCAGAACAAAAACCCAATTTCAGGGGCACTTTTCCTGGGTGGGGTTTGTGAGGCGAGAAATGCACTCCGGACCTGGGAGCGAAAATTCACGTCCATGTGTCTAGTCCTCTGGATAATAAAGGCCAGCATTCCATTAGCCTTTTTGATTATTTTTTGTGCCTGAGCAATGATATTTTAATGATCTATGCACATGGACACCTAAGACTTTTGTGATGTCCACTGCTTCTAGCTTTTCACCATTTAGAAACAACTCTAATCTATCCCTTTAGGTTCAAAGTGAATGATCTCACATTTCCCTACATTTCCCATAGTTTTGTCCATTCACTTAATCTATTAATATTGCTGTTTCAAATTACACTTCTCACAATGCCACCTATCTTTGTGTCAACTGAAAACTTGGATAAAAGTTCATGGTCTAGGGGGTAACATATTAGCATGGATAGAAGATTGGCTGGCTGGCTGGCGGAAAACAGAGAGTATGCATAAATGGGTATATTTCTGACTGGCAGAATGTGACGCAGGGTTATCTGCTAGGGCCTCAACTTTTTACAATTTATATCAATAACTTAGATGAGGGGAGTGAAGATGTGGTAGCTAAATTTTCAGAAGACATAAAGATAGGTAGGAAAGTATGTTGTGAAGAGAACATAAGGGAGTTGCAGATGGATATAGGTAGACTGAGTGGGAAAAAACCTGGTAGACGGAGTATAATGTAGGAAAATGTGAAGTTGTTCACTTTGGCAGGAAGAATAAAAAAGCAGAATAGTACTCAAAAGGAGAATGTCTGCAGAATTCTGAGGTACAGAGGGATCTGGATGTTCTCATGCATTAGTCACAAAAAGTTAGTATGCAGGTACAGTAAGTAATTAAGGCCGCTAATGGAATGCTATCCTTTATTACAAGAGGAATTGAACATAAAAGTAAGGATGTTATGCTTCAGCTATACAGGGCATTGGTGAGATCACATCTCAAATATTGTGTGCAGTTTTAGTGTCCTTTATTTAGGGAAGGATATAAATGCGTTGATGCAGTTCAGAGGAGTTTTACTGGATTGATACCTGGAATGAACAGGTTGTCGTATGAGGAAAGGTTAGACAGACTGGGCTTGTTTCCATTGGAGTTTAGAAGAGTGAGGGGTGACTTGAATGAAGTATACAACATCCTGAAAGGCATTGACAAAGTGGATATGGAAAGGATATTTCCTCTTGTGGGTGAATCCAGAACTAGGTGGCGCTGTTTTAAAATTAGGGATTGCTCTTTTAGGGCAGAGATGCGGAGAAACTTATTCTCTCAGAGAGTTGTGCGACTTTGGAACTCTCTGCCTCTGAAGGGTGGGTCACTGAATATATTTAAGGCAGAGATAGATAGATTCTTGTTAGGCAAGGGAATCGAAAGTTATTGGAGGCAGATGGGAATGTGGAATTCGAAACACAAACAGATCAGTCAGGATCTTATTGAATGGTGGAGTAGGCTCAAAGGGCTGAATGGTTTACTCCTGTTCCTATTTCGTATGTTTGATATGTGACTCTCCATTCCATCCTTTAAGTCTTTCATAGATATGGTGAATAGTTAAGGCCCAAGACAGGTTCCTGTAGGATGCCACTCATTGCATCCTGCCAACTAGTTGATCTGTCCTTTATCAGTACTCTGTCTCCTACTGCTCAGCCACTTTCCTAACCTAGTCAACATTGTCTCTCAATTCCATGAGCTTCAATTTTAGTTAACAGAGGGACTCTATCAAATTC
Source organism: Cetorhinus maximus (assembly GCF_964194155.1). Taxonomy (NCBI): domain Eukaryota; kingdom Metazoa; phylum Chordata; class Chondrichthyes; order Lamniformes; family Cetorhinidae; genus Cetorhinus; species Cetorhinus maximus. The sequence continues at coordinate 70,551,300 of NC_135885.1, forward strand.
CTTCTTGAGGTCCATACAAATAACATCCAAAGACATCCCCCTGTCCAGTACTTTGTCACCTCTTCAAAAAATTGAATCAGGTTTGTGGGGCATTACCTGCCTTTTACAATTTCATACTGGTTGCTTCTGATCAGCTGAAATGTTCAGTTCTTCTATCTCTGAGTATAGAGTCCAGCAATTTCCTGACAATAGGTATTAAGCTAACTGATCTATAATGGTTTCTCCTTCTTGCCTTTTGTAAATAATGGATTGACATGTCTAATTTTCTAATCTAAAGGAATGGTTCCTGAATAAAGAGAACTATGCAAGATTATATTAGGAAACCTCCAATGTTCTAACCTACATCCTACATCCCAGGGGTTTAGGGGAATGAAAAGCATCTGCTCCGAGGGATTTTCACACCATTATTTTCATTACAGTTAATTTGCTTATGCTAATTACGTAAATCCCCATCCCCAATTCAGCATTAGTTCCCTTAGATTGTCCAGCATGCTATCCACTTCCTCTACTGTAAATACTGTAATTTAACATGCCCACCATTTCCTTATTTTGATTCCTAATATTACCAGTCAGTTTTTAAAGGACTAGCATTGCTCTTCATCATCCTCTTTTCTTCCTAAGGTAATTGCAAATTTTTTTGTGTGTGCCGATTTTGCTACCCCTTGCAAGTTTCTTTTCATACTCCCTTTTTGATGCTCTCACTTTTTATTTTGTCACTCTTTGCTATTCTGTGTTTCTCATTCACTGGGTTTATGCTATATTTTTTGCATTCTTGAATACTTTTTCTTTCCATTTCATGTTGTCCTTCACCTCTAGTCACCCATGGCTTTTTTCTTTGGCAAGTAGATTTTTTGCCCCATAGGTGTTTTAACTAGTTCTTCGTCAAATTCAATTTTTGAACACCTTCCACTAATCTTCTGTTGTTTTACCAATTACAGATTTGCCAGTGGACAGTTTCTGTCTCATCAAATTGAAGTTAGCTTTACCTAAATCTAGAATCATAGTAGCTATTTCAGGTTTCTTTGGTTCATCAAGAATTAGGAAAAGTGCTTTAATCAATAGGACTATGTCAATGTCTTCATGTTAATACCCTAGGTATGAACTCAGCAACATTAGAAACAATAACTGTTTTAATATTGGACCTTGGTATAACTCAGGTTAAGGAGATTGGCATTTGCAAGCTGGTTCCTGGTGCTTGCACAATTAAATCCAGTTTTTTTTTTGGTCCCATGAATCTTCCGCCAAGTAAAGGGAGTTGGATTTAGTAATGCTGACACTAGTCTTCCAGAATCTAAATTTAAAAAGTCATGGTTTAAAGGTTGTTAGGCACTTATACATCAGTGGCAGAACTTGAGCTGTTCTTTTTAAGCACAGGTGTGAGACAACCTATTGTTTTCAGTACAAAAACAGAATTACCTGGAAAAACTCAGCAGGTCTGGCAGCATCGGCGGAGAAGAAATCAGTTAACGTTTCGAGCCTTCATGGCCCTTCGGCAGAACTGAAGCATAGTTAGAAGAAGGGAGAAATATAAATTGGTTTAAGGTGGGTCGGGGGGGGGGGGGGGGGGGGGAAGACACATTGAGGGTGTGGTGATTGTGGAGATGAGCAGATAATCAAAAGATGTCACAGACAAAAGGGTCAAAGAGGTGTCGAAGGTGGTGACATTTGTCTGAGAAAAGTGCTAATTAAGAATGGAAGACAGGATATTCAAAGTACAGCTCTAGTGGGGGTGGGGTGGAAAGACAAGGTTTTAGTTTAGATTTAAAAATAATGGAAATAGGTGGGGAAAGAAGAATCTATATAAATTATTGAAAAAAAAGGGGGGGGGGGAAGAAACGGGGTGGGGATGGGGGGAGGGGGAGTTTAAGATCTAAAGTTGTTGAATTCAATATTCAGCCCAGAAGGCTGTAAAGTGCCTAGTCGGAAGATGAGGTGCTGTTCCTCCAGTTTGCGTTGGGCTTCACTGGAACAATGCAGCAAGCCAAGGACAGACATGTGGGCAAGAGAACAGGGTGGAGTGTTAAAATGGCAAGCGACAGGGAGGTTTGGGTCTTTCTTGCGGACAGACCGCAGGTGTTCCGCAAAACGGTCGCCCAGTTTGCGTTTGGTCTCTCCAATGTAGAGGAGACCGCATTGGGAGCAACGAATGCAGTAGACTAAGTTAGGGGAAATGCAAGTGAAATGTGGTACAGGTGAATATCTGCATACATTTCAGAACAGTTAAGGATAGCCAGTGTGATGAAACTCAAAATACTTACCTCAATCAGGAGTTCGGAGGCCAGGGACTCCATCTCCCAGCAGGCCTCAGGCCTCTTGTGCAAGATGGCTGCACACGCGCAGATTGTCCATTTTCACGTCTTTATGCTGGGAACCAGCCCTGCACACGTGTGCACATGAAAAGAAGTGAAATGGCATGAAACTGCAGATCAGGTGACCTGAACTGGAGCGCGTTTCCGGAGAGGAGGACACAGGGAGGGGGACAGAGAGAAGGTCCCAAACCAAGAAGAAGCCCCAAAACAGGGAGTGGGACAGAAAGAGGTCCCAGAAGAAGGTCCCAGGTAGGGACAAGGACAGAGATCAGAAACAGATCCTGTTAACTAAAGTTGAGAGCAAAGAGCAGAGGAATAGGCTCCGAATTAAAGTCAGAGAGCTGCAGGGAGCAGATTTGAAACAAAGTTGGATCAAGAGAAGCCTAGAAGATTGGAGAGAGCTACTGAAGGTTGGTGATTCTGTGCTCAAGGCCAAAAGGGCAAAGGTACCCTTTTGGAACAGTGGTATATTGCTTGGCATGGCTGAAGATCTGAAGTTGTGCTTGGAAGTTGAAGCTTGAGTGTACTTGGAGATCCAGGGGAAAGGAATTCGGAAGTGGAGACTGAAACCCTGGATCCCTATTGAAGCCATCCAAGTGGGAGCGACGTTTGGAGAGAATTCTAAAACGAGTTCTCCAAACATGGAGATTGAAAATCCTCGTGAGAAAGACAGAGGCCAGAATTTTCCGTGCATGCCGGCATTGGGCGTGTTCAGTGGCGTAAGCTGGCAATATGGCGCAATTGGTTTCACGATGGCGTGAAGCCACTTCTCAATCGCCCGCTGTGTTTTCCACTATTGGATGTCAGGAACATCATTGTAATACATCAGCATATCATTATTAGGCCAGTCCGCCAGAACTGTCCCCCACTGCTGGATCGTCCGCCACGCTGACATGTTTCAAACATCACATAAGCAACATGCACTTGGCGGGCTGCACTTCACTCGGGACTTCGAGATTTATTTGCCTACCTTGCTTCGGTCAGCACTCACAGTCATCAGTGCCAGGCTTCACAGACAGCATCATATCACTTTTAGGGGAGCTCACCGGCAGGTCTCTACCTACCAGGTCAGCCATATGTGAGTGCCTTATCAATGGCTGCATGGCTAGGGCTTGCTTGGGGAAGGGGAAGAAGTGGCCTCAGGCAAGGGAAGAGGCTGCAGGATGAGAGCTGTACTGAGGAAGGAGGGTATCCCAGGGTGTGTGTGGGGGCATAGGTTGATCTGTGCAACTGGCCACAGGATGGTGAGGGCTGAGGAGGAGATGGGGCCAGATGGACATGTGAGGGTGTGTGTGAGAATGGATGGTGATATCCCTTGAGCTGGCAGTGAGTGAGATGCCAGTGAATGTGTGATGGGCTTGTGAGTGTGTGAGTTTAGAGTGATGAGATGGTTGCCGTACCCTGGCTGCATGGATGGGATGATTCATCCTCTATCTGCATTGGATGGCCAACCTCTTCTGTGCAGAATTGGTACTGTTCACCACTGCCATTGCCTACTGAGCCATAGTGGTAATGTTGCTGCCTATCCTGCAGCCAGAGAGGGTGAAGACAACATCACAGTGGGCCTCCACAGCATCCAAAGGGAGCTCAAGGGCAGCAGTCTTCTTATCTTCCAGCGCCATGTCTTGTTTGCTGCAGTCTGGGCTGGAAGCACAGAGCATGGTTGTACTTTCAATGTGATGCCTAGCATGACGAAGTGGCAAGGTGACGATGTGGCAGGCGAATCAGAGCCAGTCTGCCATGGAAACAGTGTGTTTCCTGGGAATGCATAAATAATATGGTGGGTTCGGGACTATACGCGGCCGGCAGGTAAAACATCATTTTACCCACCCGCTACCACACTTAGTGCAAATCTGGGATGATTCCGCCCAGAGTTTCAGTAAGACCTGTTGGTTTTTGGTGCGACAAGTGTCTGGGTGGGTTGTTGAGAAATCCATAGAATCTGTTTTAATCGCATCGGTCATTTACTTTGGAGTGTGGTGTGTCTGACCACAGTGTGCTTTTTAATTCTCATGTACCACATACCTACCTTGAATATCTTTCTGAATTCCTCTCTGTAGAAATATGGCTGGCGTGAAGGAATAGTCAATACTTGAATCATTTTCTTGTGTTTGTATTGAGATTTTTCCAACATTCTTGTCTGGTGCAATGTCGTTCATTTTTCTTGCTTAATAAATATTTTATTTTTATGTTAAAAGTTCATCAGCAGACTCCTGTGGATTTTTTCAGTAACTTTCCTCCATAGTTTCAAAAAACATACAAAGTTAGGATCGATCAAGCCAGGTTTCACTCTGGGATCTGACCTGTCCAATATTAACATCAGCTGGAATCTAAACAAAATGGGGCTCTTGCGGAATCAAAAATTCTTGAATTTACATTGGGTCTGCGAATCTTTAAAGAAATGAGTACGTGGAGGTGCTGGGCATAGGACCAAGATTTACTGTGAAGTGTTTTAAACTGGTTGGAACTCAAAAGTGGCTTTGACTGTTGCTAAGACTTAACTGGGAGCAGAAAATGTAACATTGGATAATTTGAAATCCTTGACTAAGGCTATACTAAGCGAGTTAGCAGGTAAATTGTGTGTAGAAATAAAAGCAGGTTTTCATAAGCATTAGATGATTAAGATGATTACTGAGCATTTAGAATTAAAAGAAGAACCTGAAAAAGTGTATCACAACTAGAGTTAGCTAAAATTCAGTTGCAAATGAAATTGATTGAGATAGAAAGAGATAGAGAAAAGCAGAAACTTGAACTCCAGAGAGAGAAGTTAAGAAAAAAAGGAAAAAGAAAAAGAAATGGAAATGAAAAAACTTGAGCATGACTTTCCAAGAGAGAAAGTAATCACACAACATGACCTGGCTAGAGAAAATCATAGGATAAAGGAAGAAAGGAAGAATAGTGGTTCAGAGGATAAAGTTTGATTCCACTGAGCATTTTGATTTAACTAAAAATCTTTGTTTAGTGCCTAAGTTTACAGAGGATGGATATAAAGATATTTTACCTCATTTGAAAAGGTACCTGTGAAGTTGAAGTGGCCAAAAGATGCTTGGACCTTAATGTAACAAAGTGTCCTGTCAGGCACAGCTATGTGTACACTAGTCTGTTAGAAGAGCAATCTGCAGACTATGAAGACGTCAAAAGGATAATACTCAATGCTTATGAGCTTGTCCCTGAAGCTTATCAATTAAAACTTAAGACCATAAGGAAAAGGCCTAATCAGGCATTTGTAGAATTTGCTGGGGAAAAACGAAAGCCTTGGGATCAGTGGTTTTGATCGCTGAAGTTAGAAAATAAATTTGAGAACGTGAGGGAAATTATAATTATGGAAGAATTCCGAAATAGTATTCCAGTAATAATTAAGGCTTATTTAGATGAGCATCAAGTATCAAAGATCCAATAAGCAGTAGTTTTGGCTGATACCTATGATATCTCATACAGAAAGTTAGTTATATGTGGGGAAATGGTCATATGGGTATCAACAGGGAAATTAGAGGAATAGAAAATCTGATTATTAGAAAGTACTAGCTCTAGGGAGCAGACAGAAGGATGCCAAAATAATAAAGGAGATTGACTAGTACCTAAACATGATGTAAAGAAAATAGTATGCTTCCATTGCAATGAAACTGAACATACTAAAGCTAATTGTTGGAAATTAAATATGAGACCTGTTGCTGTGTTAGGAACACTTAAGGAATCCTCAGAAAAGGCTGGACCAGAAAAGGAAATGGGTTTTTTAACTGTGCAGTGGTACAGGTGAAATATGTTCTCTCAGAACCTACTAGGAAGGGCATACAGGTCAAGAAAATTCTTCCTCAACTACTGCTTAGGGACTCAGGTTACTGGAAGCTCTAGATGTTTTATCTTGAAAGAAGAAGTTTTTCCTTACTCCTCCAACAAAGCATGTAAACAAATTAAAATTTTAAATGATACTAGGGCAGATCAGTCATTGATGTTGGCTGATGATATAATTTGTGTTCTGGACAGTCTGATGAAGGAAAAGGTATTAATAGAAGATATTCATGGAGTTTATAAACCTGTTCCATTGTGAAGTAAATTTACAAAATGCCTTAGTAAACTGATTTGTTACAGTAGAAATTATCCCTAGGTTACCTATTGAAGGGGTAGGTCTTATTCTGGATAATGATTTGGCTAGCGGAGACAGTAACACAGTGATGAATGTATTGCAGCAGGCTTTTGATCATGATGATATTACCAAACTCCAAAAAATGACTGTGGCCAAACATGAGGAACTTATTGCCAATAACAAGCAATTAGAGGAAAACCTGATTTGTGTGGAGAACCAACTTTCACACACGGAGGAAGAATTTGCTAATGAAAAACAAGAATGAATGAGAACAATTGGGCATCAGTCATAGGAAGTAGAATACATGGCTGAGAACTTGAAATGACTTGGTGATAAACTTGTAGAATCAAACTCAACAAAAATACATCTTCAGTGAAAACTTGATGAACTTCAAGCAGCAGAAGTCTCTATGAAGTATGCTGAAAAACACCTTGAACTGGAAAAGGAATTGCTAGTGAATCCGAACAGTTGGTTGAATGCCAAATTTAAAAAACAAGACTAATGAACTGTTAGATCTTTGTCACGAAAAGAGCAATGAGATTCTTGAACTTTGATATGATTTAGAGACCCAAAAGAATGAGATGCCTGGTATGGAAACAACTGACGTGCCTGGAGAATTGAGAAACAAGAATTGTCAATGAAAAGGACTGAAAATGAAAAATAGTCTGGAAGGGCCAATGACCAGAGACACTGATTTACAAGTGCTTGCCAGTGTTAATGCACAGGGTACAGCAGCCAGAATCCAGGCAAATGGATAGTTTGCAAAAGATCATTTAAAAACCTGCAGAGGAGTGTAATGACATGGTTTACGAATTATGTAAGACTTGAAATATTGGAACAAACAATAAAAATCCAGAGTGAGGTAGTGGTTGATGTTGCTCGAAGAGAATTAAATAAAACCCGTTTCAATTGGGATCAGGGGAAACTACAAGATCTTAAAATGTTCAAAGCTCAAACCAAGCAAGGGTATGGAACCATTTTGTGTCAATATGAAAATCATCTCAATAACACCCCTGAAAAGACTAAAAGAGATTTTGATCAGAGAGATGAGTTGTTAACGCAAAAAGATGTCATTTTGATCTTATTGTCTTGAAATGAGAATTTACCACTTTTGAGTTGAAAAAATGAGCTTGAGGATGGAATTATGCCTACAGCTAATGAAAAGGATGACATTTGGTCTGTAGACTTAAATGAGACATTCTTTAAAGAGCGGGAATAAGAGCAAAAAGAAATGCAAATGTTTGCGTTATGATAATTCTATGATGTTTAAATTCTGCTAATCCTACTTGTTACATGTATTGAATTTTGTTTTGATTAAACCTTCGTAACTTTATATGACGTGTAGTTGTGAAATAAAATGAAAGGCTTATCTATATGGTATGTAATAAACTATTTGTTAGTCGATTATGAGGTTACGTTTTTGTACAGTGTTAAACCATTGTAAAGAAACAGTGCTTCCAAGAGGTAGGTGTGGTGAATTTCAAAATATTTACCTTAATTGGCAGTTCGGAGGCCAGAAATTCCAGTTCCCAGCAGGCCTTGGGCGTCCTGCTCATGCGCTAGCCTGGAGATGGCTGCACAGGTGCAGATTGTCCATTTTCATGTCACTGGGCCAGGAACCGGACCTGCGCACATGTGCATACGAAAAGAAGCAAAGAAGTGAAACGGTGCAAAACTGCAGGTCAGGTGACCTGAACTGGAGAGCTATTCCAGAGAAGTTGACCCAAGGAGCAGGGCACAGGGAGGGGGATAGGGATAAGAACCCAAACCAAGAAGAAGGTCCCAAACCAGGGACTGGGACAGATTGAGGTCCCAGGCAGGGACAAGGACAGAGATCAGAAACAGATCCCGTTAAGTAAAGTTGAGAGAATGCATCAGAGAAATAGGCTCCGAATTAAAGAGAGGGAGCTTCGGGGTGCAGGCTTGAAGCAAAGTGGGCTCGAGAGAAGGCTAGAAGATCCGAGAGGGCAGTGAAGATTGGTGACTCCATGCTGTGGGCCCCAAGGGCAAAGGCACCCTTTTGCAGCAATGATGTTCTGCTTGGCACAGCCGAAGATCTGAAATTATGTTCGGAGGGCGAAGCTTGATTGTACTCGGAGATCCAGGGGAAAGGAGTCTCAGAAGGTGACACTGAAACCCTGGACCCTTGTTGAAGCCGTCGGAGTGGGAGTGACGTTTGGAGAGAATTCCAAGGCGAGTTCTTCTTACGTGGAGATTGGAAACCCTCCTGAGAAAGACAGAGTTTCAGTGAGACAGGTTGGCTCACAGTGTGACAAGCGTCTGGGTGGGTTGTTGAGAAACCCATAGAATCTGCTTTGGTCACATCTGTCATTTACTTTGGAGTGTGGTGTCTGACCATAGTTCACCTGTTAATTCACCTGTACCACATACCTACCCTGAATAAGGTATAAGATAGATATGGTAAATTGCTTTATCTTTCTGAATTGTATATGTCTGTAAAGATATAGCTGGGATGAGGGAATAGTGAATATTTGGATCATTTTCTTGTGTTCACATTGCGATCTTTTCAACCTTTATTTCTGGTGTGATATAGTTCATTTTTCTTGTTTAATAAATATTTTATTGTTTGCGTTAAAAGTTCATAAGCAGACTCTTGTGAATTTGTTGAGTAACTTTCCTCCACTGTTTCAAAAAAAGTACAAAATTAGGATTTATCAAGCCAGGTTTCACCCTGGGATCTGACTTGTCCAATATTAACATCAGCTAGGATTGTAACACCAGGCAGAGCATGCAAGAGAATTTGCAGCTATTGCAGGCTTCCCAAAGATTCAGGGCACCACTGATTGCACCAATGTGGTCATTCTGGGATGGCAGGATTGTCGTATGAAGAGAGATTGGGCCACCTAGACTAAACTAGACTCACAGGAGTTTAGAAGAATGAGAGGGGATTTCGTTGAAATGTATAAAATTCCGACAGGGCTAGACAGAATGGATGCAGGGATGATGTTTCATCTTGCTGGGGGTAGTCAGGATACGGGGTAGGCATTTAGGACTGAGATGAGGAGAAACTTCTTCACTCAGAGGGTGGTGACCATATGAAATTCTCTACCACAGAAGGCTGTGCAGGCCAAGTCACTGAATATATTTAAGAGGGAAATTGATAAATTCCTAGACTTTAAAGGCACCAAGGGGGGAGAGTGGGAGTACGGTGTTGAGGATCAGCCATGGAGCAGGCTCAAAGGGCCGGATGACCTATTCCTGTTTCTATTTTCTATGTTTCTATAAAAGAACTGCTGGAAAACCGGGTTCCTTGGTGAATCATAATGGCTTCCACTCACTCAATGGCCAGCTAGTGTGCAATCAATATCAGCTGATCCTCCTGGTTTGTGCAAGGTTTCCTGGGAGTTGCCATGACTCTTATATTCTCCAGCACTTCCAGGTTCCAAGGCTTTTCAGTCCCTTCACGCTCGGATGGCTGGCTGGTGGGGAATAAAGGATACCTCTGAAAAGATAGTTTATGACATCTATAAGACATCCTCGGACCCCTGCTGAATAGGGGAACAACAGAAGCTAAGCCTCTATGAGGGCCATAATCGAGAGGACGATTGGGTCTGCTCAAAATGAGGTTCAGTTACCTGGACTTGTCCAGGGGATCTCTTCAATATACACTGGATCGCGTGTTGCTCATTGTGCAGGAACAGTACATAACAACCTGGCTGTCTCTTGGGGAGATCAGAGAGTTGATAGACTGGGATGTACAGTCGCAAATGTTTTGGGACAGATCGAACACAGACTCCGAGGATGAGCCAGCACAGCCAAAGGGCCATGTTGAGGAGCAGCTTTTGGGAGCCAGGGAGACCAGGGAAGCTCTCATTCAAAGGAACTTCTAGTCAGCTTCCAAAGTTCTCATTCCATATCCATGAAAATCTGCAATTACATAATCGTTCGGACCTCATGAACCCCTCCTGACACCCTCTTTGGACTTTGCCTCCTCTGGAAAAGAGCAATCATGCTCAATTACTTTTTGGGATTGAATTGCTGGCCTCCAATCTTAATGGCACTCAGAGCACAAGAAGAACATGTGATACGAAGCAACAATTTAATAAAGTGACGTGGAACAATTCAGAAAGCTAAAGATTTGACCCATGATTGCCCTTCTGTGTTTACTGTGATTTCTTAAACTGTTTATGAGTGCTTCATCTTGGTGCCCCCCCACTGCTGGCAGCTGCATTGGAGGCAGGCTGCTGACTCAGATGCCCCATTGGCCTGGATGACCTTGGTGGTCATCCTCTGGTTGCTGAAGGCTGTGAGGGCCAAAACTCAGTGGGAGAGTCCTGCACAGTGGCGGGACCCTCCTCGGTCATCACGGACTCTTCAGACAAAATGGTCACTGGCGGAGGGGCAGAGCAGCTGCTGTCACCATCTGGAGCTCCGAGCTGTAGGTAGCTGCCACTCATCTGCCAACATGAGGTTTGCTTGGACCTCCCTGCCTGCCATAGATGGACAAGAAGCTAGCAGAGACAGGTGCCTCATCTATCTCTCACACTGGCAATGCCCTTCTGAGATCACTGCCAGATTGTGAGCTTTCAGGTCTGAACGCAAACCCAGAAACCCTTGACTGAGCTGCTGGAGCTGGCTGTCCCTGAGAGTTGCCAATCTCTTGATGGAGGATGCCATGTGTTCAGAGCAGAGGGTTACAGCAGTGCTCATGCCTCACATGGGCTCTTTCATTGTACAGACCATGGCACACATACCCTCTAGAAGCTCTGCCAGGTTTCCATGTACCTCCTGCTGGACATCCGGCATTTTCTGCCTGATGGATGACTCAAGGCCCTCGTCATCTGCTGGAGATCAGTATCGTCCTCGTCTCCAACACTCCCCCAAGTACCAAAGTCCTGGGAATTCTCAGGGCAGGAATTTCAGGCCCCGCCCGCCGCCAGGATCATCCAATCCTCCCGAAAGGCAATGGACTTTTGGCTGGGCCGCCGAATCTGCCGCAGCGGGACCACAACGGGGCCGGAAAATCCCAGCCTCGGTTTGTAACACATACTTAGGCAAATGTTATGTGCTTCCGGCAGTATATGCTACCGTCCGTTTGGATGCGCTCACCCCCACCATTGTGCCAGTATCTGAGGTGTTGAGAGGTGTGGAGTGAGGATGTGGTGCAGAAGCACCTGAGGATCCCTTCTCCTTCGATGTTAATGGTGGACCATCTGTATCCTCGACTGCTGTGGACAATGATCCATCTGATGGATGAAACACAGCAATGAGTATACAGGAGCATTAAATAAGCAGAGTAAGTAGCTGCTGCTACATTCTGCACATGGGCATGGTGTGATTCCAACATATACTGATGCAAGGACACAGAGAAACAGTGACCATAACCTTACACTCCTTGCCCCTGAACCCTCCATTTGTGAAGCTCCCTCCCATTGAAAGTGTATCCCCTTCACTCTCATCCTCCTCAAACAACTCCCACCTTTCCTCGACCAGCAGATCTCTCCCCCTGCTTGCATGCCAACTCTACAATGCCCTCCTCCATCGGTGTCAGTACTGCCAGATTTGGAACTCCACCACCTGTACAGCTAGTTCCTGCGCATTGTGCTTCCTCTTCTCCTATGAAGACAAGAGTACATTAATGAGTTCCTTTTCTATATGGCTAAGGTTTACATGCTCCTCCCTACGATCGCTGGTCCATGTGCCCAACACTTTGTAGGACTTCTTCCTTTTAGGCATCTTGCCATCCTACCTAGTCCTAGACAGCCTTGCTGAGTACAGGTCTCCTTTATGTCTGGAGCTGATCACTTAACACCTTCCAGCCCCACCAAATGCATGCCCACACATATACATTCAATCAATATGCAAATGGGCTCACTTACTTACCCTTACAAAGTGGAGAAGGTCAATCGCCCTCTTCTGACACCACACGCAGATCCTCTGCAATAACCCACTGCTACTAAGTCACCTCCGTCCAGGTTTTCTTGGTTAGATGTGGAGGCTTCCTCGTGCCATCACCTGGCAGTGGTGTCTCCCGTTTATCATTGACTACCTGCAGTCATTGGTGAAACGAGGGGCTGTTGGCATTCATACATTTCCATTGCCACTTACTTGGCTTTCTCCTCTGGCACCCCATGCCACAAATCTCTTCAGAAGGTGCTCTTGCCTGTGCTGCAGGATAACAGAAATTGACTCTCGCTGAAGAGGGTCTGACACTGTTCAAACCCCAAATCCCTCAGTCTTCTCAGCATCCTGGTATCCTTTAAAAACTGCCCGCAGCTGGCTTCATGGAGGGACCCGCCCTTATCCTGCTCCCAACAGCGCTGGCCTTGTCAGTGAGTGACTTTCACATTGGCTGGCTGTTAATTGGCCAAGCAGCATGTGATTGCTGTCAGATGCTAGTGTTGGGTGGGAGCGGACATTACATCTTCCTCCGGGCATGTCAATCTGCCATGCACGCCGATAGAAAATTCAGGCCCAGATCAAGGGAGGGGTTCAAATTGAAGATAAGGGGCTTGATTTTTATGGCCCCAACTGGGACTAGATAGAGACAGGGCCAGAAAAAATATTACCACCGAGTGGTGACCCGTAAGTCACATCTCTGTTTCCGCCTTTGGTTATTTTCATGTCTAGGGGAGGGACTGGGTCCTGGAACATGTGCGATTCTTTTAAGAAGGCAGTTAACAGCATTGTGGGCTCACTGAGAGCCCGTCTCCTGTTGATTTTTAAAAAATGTTCAGGGAGGTGGCTGTACTTTAGCAGCTGTTGGGTTTGGCACCAGCTATCTGGTGGCGTGAACCATTGATTAAAGGTGGGAAATGTTTAAAAGGTAAGTAATATGGTTTTGTCCCCTTTACAGTTCATTGTGAAAGGCTGTTGCATGACTTGTAACTATGTTCATTAAGGTGAGTTGTAACAGTGCTGTAACTACCCATTAAACAGTATGTTTGCTAGATTGTTACTTCTGCCAATTGGCAAGCTGTCAAATAAAATATCAACATTAAATGTGGAAACGTCTTCAGATTGATTAAAATAGTTCATGAAATGGATAAAATGGTAGAGTACATTTTATAAGAATGAAAGCGTAGCCTATTACAATAACAATGCCTAATTGTTTAAGCTTTTCCCATTGTTTTTATGTATTCAATCTAGACATCTGTCGAGATAGTGGTTCTGATGTCAGTTTGTTTACTTGGGGAGAGTTATGGGCTATTCAACAGCTTCCAATTCTTATAATAGGGCTTGTGAGTTCTGTTCATGAAGTAGATAGTGGGCGATGGGGATGAGGAGGGTGAGGGCGGTGAAGGTGGTGAATGGGGTAGGGTGAGGGGGGTTTAAAAAGGTCAGAAGGCTCAATAGTATATAAATGAGCCTCGGATTGCATTAGAAGAACTGGGCTGAGTTCACTTAGGGACAGAGGCTGGCCTTTTAACCTGCCCGTTCTGCATTCAGCCTATCTCCATTTCCATCTCCAGGCCACTTAGAGTCTGGACCACCAGTAAATCCTCCCAGCAATCTTGAGGTGGAAGCAGGAAGTCTCCCAATTCCCCCCTCTGACATGAAAACCCAGCCCAAGATCTCATCACACTATTTGAACAACAAGGAGTTTCCTGAGTGTTCAGGCCAACATTCACCATTTACTCAACACCACCTTAAAAGAACAAGAGATTAGTTTCAATCAAGTTTTAGTTTCATAATGGCCTGTTTAATTTTGTCATAATACATTAAGAAAAAAATTGCTTTCAGTATATAAGACCCAGTTTAAATCCATACAAATATCATGAAGATAGTTTAGTTTGGTTTATGAGCGGGTCATTTTGTATTGGAATCAAGCCACACAATTCAAATAATAAAAACTGTATGTTTTCATGAATTACGTGTATGACTGACACTTCCTTTTCAATTTTAGTTTTTCTGTAAAAGACCCAAAAGGTGTAACAGCTACTATTCATCTCTTTGCGGTTCCTACGATCTTATTAAATACAAAGTGGCTGCTGCATTATCTGTTTAACTGTATTCACTGTACTAAAGAAACGTATTCTGTGTGATGCGCTTTGAGGCATTGAAGAGATATGAAAAGACGCTATACGAATTCAAGTCATTCTTTTCATTAGTCAAAAATGATTACATATTTCAAGCCATGATATTATGTTCTGTAAAAGGAACGTGCAAAATGATTTATTTACTGTTAAGAACAAGCACATCAGTTTCCCCCTTTTATAATTCTGATACTGATACATATTTAATATTATCCTTATTCATGCCAGTCCAGAAAAGCAGTAAACATTGATGAACAGTTTCAAAAAAAGCAGGCATATCTAAAAAAAAACCTGAGTCTCAACATACCTGAATACAAGGTACGTTCTGATTTTATCACATGGAATTCAAGTGTTTTGGGATCAAATTATATAATCAGTTAATTTTTCTGTAAAAACAAACCTACAGGCTTTGCTTGAAACATTTGAAAACAAGCAATTACAGTGAGAGTATAATAGGACATGAATTTATGCTGAATTGCAGGCCCAACCAAGATCCCAGGATCATAAATTGCAGTGTATAAGTCGACCTGGTGTATAAGGTGACCCTATTTTCTCAGCACCAACTATCATGTTTATACTTGGCATATAAGTCAACCCCATTTTTCTGCTAGGACATGCAACACTCACATTATTAGTTGACGCATTGGATCAAGCACGGGCCATTGTTGCCAAGAAGATACACAGGGATTAAAGACACACCCACAAACAGCAGACCATGTGTGGCGAACACCGAACAGAAATGGGTCCTCCAGCAAAAGGAATGAAATGCAAAGCTGGTTTCAAACTAAAAGCCGTAACATTTGTTAACTCGTCAAATAACTGTGCTGTAGCGCGAGAATTCGGTGTTAGTGAAAAACTGATGTGAGAATGGGAGATAAAGGAATCCGCCCTGAAAAAGATGCCCAAGACCAAATGTAGCATGAGAACAAGGGCCAGCCACTGGCCTGATCTGTTTCGGATTCTGTCCTTGCAAATCATCAGAATGGTTACATCATCACTGGGAATGCAGTGAATAAATACACTTAAGTGGATCAAATCAAACCCTGAGTCCAGCAAAGATTTCAGAGAATCAGCTAGTTGGTATAGCCGTTTTATGGAGTGAAAATATCTAATGTTGTGACAGAAGACCAAGATCGCTCAGAGACTACAAAGAGACCTCGATGGCAAAATTGCCAGTTTCCAGTGATTCATCATCAGATAGTGATCCTTACGAGAATGCCATACCCAAAGTGACTCAGTGAATTCAATGAACTCTTTACATTGGATACTGAAGACAATGAATTTGGTGTCTTTTTTTTGACTGTGGTTAAGGGTATCCTTGTCAAATTAATTCATTCAATAATGAAACGTGACACATTGAATCACTGGTGTTATTTTTCACATTTCAAAATGGTGACCACCTATACAAAGACCAACGGTTCACATATAATACTCGGTGTATAAGTCAACCCCTGATCTTTTAAGGATTTTTTGAGGCTTCAAAGATCGACTTATATGCCATGATCTACATTTTATATATACTGCAGGGGGAAAAACTAAACACAAGAATGCATGAACACAACAATGTGGCAGATATGGATAGTTGTGCAGGGAATTTTGTTTTTTTATCTTCTGGGGAACACACCACCTTAAGGAAATATTGGCTTTCCCAGATTTTGTGCTGGTAATGATGTTGAAAATCTGCCTTCGCTGTCATTGCTCCACTGAAACTGACAACATCAGGAGTCCACATGTGCACAGAATAATAGTGAACTAGGGCCTGAATATTTCCAATGGCGGGATTTTCCTTCCTGGCATCCGATGAGTCGACTCTGACTGACCTGCAGCCATTTCACGCTTGAAGAAGTGTTAATGAGCTGCAGGGAAGACTTCCACCCCTCAGCCTGGAAGAATTCCCAATTTAGAGAGCTGCTGGCCAATCTAATTGGATGACAGCCCTCTAGTCCCTGTCCCTGCAGCGACAAGAGCTGCAGTGGACAGAAGAGAAACTTCAGAAAGATGCCTGAGCCTAGGTCCTGCGACTGGATGGCAAGGTAAGTTTACATGATCCCTGGATGGGGAGGCTAGGGAATGCCGGGGGATAGCGAGGGTGGGGTGGAACGCGGGTGATTGGGGTGTTGGGGGAGAGGCCGGTGTGGGGGAGGGAGACCCAGTGGCCACCGGGCCTTAAGGAGTGTGCCCAAAGTCAGAAGGGGGCTTCTGATGGAGATGTCCCTCCCCATTCCTGCCCAAGGCTTAGGCTCGTTCCTTCACGGGCTTCCCTCATGCCAGGTAAATACTCCTTAAAATTGAGGCTGGGTGGGAAACGGCCCAATAATTGGCCACACAAGTGCCTCATTTGGGACAAGGGTGATGCATTGCCCATCCCAGCATAAAATTATTGTGAAGTCGGGGCAGGCAGGAACCCAGAGGGAATCCCATTCCCTCAATTACATGCTCCGCTTTGCCTCTAAACTCGCCGGTGGGGGAGCATGAAAATCAAGCCCATAAGTTGCTGTTAGTAATTCTATGCTGCTCTAGAAAGTTGAACACCCCCAGAATACAATCAACAGGAAATCTATAAGTTGAGGACAACTTCCTCTCTTACGCTCATAGGGGAAAATTTTCCCATCGGCATGTGGGGGCAGGCCCCGCACGCTGACGCATAAAATGACACGCGGTGATGTTGGGCATGCGTCCTGACATCACCACACGTCATTCTGATCTTCCGTTTGGCGGTTGCGTGCCGGAAGCGGCTGCGCACCCGCCAAACTGTCAAAGGCCTGTTAAGGCCATTTAAAAACCAATTTAAATAATTAACAGGGCTGCCCATCCAACCTTAAGGTTGGTGGGCAGCGAAGAGCCAAAGCGGCCTTTATGTTTTTCTTGAAGCCTCATCCACGGGTGGGATGAGGTTTCATGAAGGTTTTCTTAAATTAATAAACATTTTTAAACATTTCATAAACATGTGTAAATGATTTTTAACTTTCTTTAAATTAAACTTTAAATCTGAACTTAATCTCCCTGAGATAGCTCCGTGCTTCAGGGAGATTTCTGCGCTCTTTCATATGCACATGTAGCGCTGAGCACTACTGGGCGTGCGTCATGCTGGGTGGGCCTTAATTGGCCCCACACGTAAAATGGCGGTGCGCAGCCAATCGCGGATGGCAACCGGCTCTGCACCCGCTCCGACCAGCCCACCCGACAGGCAGAGGATTCTGCCCATAGTCTCACTATGAAAACCCTTGTAAAATTTACACCTTGTTGAATGAGGTTCAACTGGTTATTTTTAATGGCATACTACCTTCATAATTATTGCTAATTACCCTTACTGGCCCTGGGAAGCTAATTTTATTTTGTGGAATGACAAGTTTATCTATTATGATAAAAATTCACATTTCATTAGATTTTCTTTTAGAACATTATCTTTATTTTAACTTATATTTTAGTCTAATCACAATTTATTTTGCCACATGAAAATTTTAATTAGAAGTGAAGGATGAAGCACTTTTAAATTCATGATTTGCTGTCTGTGAGAATACTTCAATGTGATTGGCTGTTTACCCTGTATGATCACATCACAGCAGCTACATGCCAGGAGATCCCCTTGACTTAGTTCCAGATTTAGGGTGACATTGGGAAAGGGGAAGTCCATGACACAGAGGCTTGTAGATCTTTGTGAGCACTTTTCTTCAAGTCCAACGGCAAGTGTTGTTGCTTCATTGCTGACTGCAAAATCTGGGCCACTGACTTTTAGATGCTTTTGGTGCATTTTTAGTAGTTGACCGTGCTGCAATTAGACATTTGACACCAAAGTAACTTGTTCTTGAAGGCTTTAAATATTAAAAGAAAATAACCATGTCAACTTAAATTTGATGTTTGTGTTATTATAAGGCAATGCACAGAAATTTAGCACAACATGCCGACATGTATCAAATGCCATAATTTAATGTATATGGTAAATAATAATGGACTGCATAAAGCATCAAAATGTTGGACAAAAATGCCAGTAAAACTTTTAGTACAAATATAAATTTGCAGTTCAATGATGCACTTTAACTTGAAGACTTCTCATAATGGAGCTAAAAACATAATGCACTGAATTTTAACTTCCAAAAGTGGGTATATTGGGATGGAGCAGAGGGTAAAGTGGTAAAAAATCAGGACCTGTCTCAAATCTGTCCACTTCCAGTTTTAACATTGGTGAGATGAGAGGCGGGCAATCAATCCACAGGCAGGATGTGGATTGGTCATTTAAATAATGTACTCAGGCTGTGTGTATTCATTTTATTGGTCATCCTATTTTTAACAGCAGACGACTGAGTATCCCAGGTTTCAGAAAACACGGCAACTTTAAAGAGTTGAGTGGAACTGAATCCATGAGTAAGTGCTTTTACAGCACTGCTTATGGGCCAGAAGGAGCAGATTAGCTTCCTCCAGACTCAATGGTAAACCCCTCCCCACCCAGTCATCTATCCACTCCCCTCTCCCCCACCCTGACCACCTTCTGAACACCACCCCGCCACCACCCCACCAAATCAGGACTATCATCTGACCCATCGCCCCTGTCGCTGCAATATGGAACCGCCACATGATCTGGAACCACCTCCCATCAGGATTTTTCTCACTCACCCAATATGCTGATCTATTCTCCTACGTCTCAGCCCTCTGAAGCAAGGTTCCCAAAAGGGCGACATGAGGGCCTCCAGCTTGTCAATCAGGTTGCCTTTGGGTGGGAACCCATTTACAAGAGCCCTGCTGCAGGGCATTTTGGAAACCCGCGTTTTCTTGCTTCTTGACCTCACAATGACAGCCCCCACCAACCACTGTACTCCCACCCCTGCACAGAACTCGTGTCCAGGCTAAAATCCAGGCCAATATGTCTACAGATTATTCCGTAAGCATAAGGACTGTTTGAACACATCATATGTGTCACAACATTAATCTGCATTGAGATTGACCCAATATGAGAAAGGAAAACTTTCCTTCACACCTTAACATGGTCCTATATCCTGAGTGAAGGTGGCACCCCCAGGACCTCAAGCACTATATGAATCAACAACTGAGTCAGATGTTATTGGTATGTTCAAACCAATACCTTTTGAACCCCTCTTGATTAATGCAATTAAGCAATAATATCACACTTAAAAGCACCCAATGCTGTATTCCAATAGTTAACCGAGTGCTTAACATGGTGATTAAAGCTCCAGGGCTTACTCGATCCCCAGGTGAAAAATCAACATAATCTTACTTACAACAAGGTGCCAGTGGGCAACCTTTCCTCGTTCCTTCAAGTAAGATAGGTTTAGTGATTTTTTAAAAATCAACAATTGCACAGATTTTGGAGCTAAATTTACATTCCAGATAAAATTCAAGATTTATCTTCCACCTGCTGCTGGAGGACTGCATGGGACACTGGGTCAAACATGAGATATTTTTAAAGATGCAACTGGCTTTTCCCACACCATATAATGCATATTTGACATATATTTGTGTACTGGACAGATATGGCTTTAACATTCCTTATGAAAGCAAAATTCAACCTGTACTTTACCTGTACAACTCCAAAGCATCAAATTATTGTAGATTAATGTAAATGGTAGTATATTAGTGGGAATGATGAGACTATACAGGGAATCTCATAGCTGTACACTATCCTCTTTATTCAACGGTCACCAATCCAGCTCCACTTTATCCATGTACATGGATGAAGAAAGTCATTCCTCTTGCCACATAGCACAATTCCTTCGAAGGTCTTCACACCACCCAGATCTGTTATTTATTATTCCTCTCTAGATGTAAAATTGTCTCTGTTACCTCAACCATTATTTTTCCAAGAAGCAGGAAGCATACTTGTAAAGCATTTACCCTTGTGTGAAATTACCATTTCCATTATTGAATAGAAGCTTTCCAAAAGAAATGAAATCATGGTGTGCACTCCCACCTAGCTTCTTATTTGAACCTATTCTTATGACCAAAACAACCCCAAAACCAGCCTTTCTTCTATTTTCTTCCTTCCTTCCAGCTGGGCAAGAAATAAAAAAACCCTCCCTATATCCTGCAGCCTGCTGGTCTTCTGCATCAATAAGATTTGACTTACATTCAAAAGATCTAGTCATGGTTCAGGCATTGCTTCACTCTCTGAGCTGATCATTGCAGTCCAAGACTTCTATTGAAGACAAGGGACCAGGGCTTTTATTTGAAACCTCCCATAAATTGTACTATAGGGTAGATTTTCAACTTCACAGCCTGGGCAATAATCTGATTGGGGTGGGTGTGATGCCACTTAGAGAACCTATCTGATCTTTATTCCATTGAGATCAAGCAATTGAAAATCGGCCAGATCCTTTAAAAGGGAGGTAATCCATTCTGCCAGCATGAGGCCAGAGAAGACAAACATTTACCCTGACATTTCCAGATGTGTGCTTGCTTTCATTTGTAGACAATGTATTAAAAATGTTCTTGCCCATATTGCTGCTATATGCAGCGATTCAGTCACTTCTAGTGAAGTTCCACAAGAAACCTCTTATTGGACCATCAGTGTATTTCTATGCATTCAGTAATTTTGTTCGAACAGTTCTGATTACTGTTCCCTATACTACAATGCATTTGTTGTAGGCTGAAGCAGATAAAGTAAGTATTCTCCCTGGTTTATAACCCAGTTCGGTAGCTAACTGGTTACTAATCATTCCCTTTTTTGATACATACAAGTACCATCAGAAAGAAAGCTTCGGATCACCAATAGGAGGAGTCCTATCAACATATATTGTGGCTCAATCTTTTCACAGTTGGCTCTATGAATCCCAGTTGGACATTTCTTAGTTTCAGTATTCAATTTCCCTCTAGTAGATCTTCCAAGTCTTCCACCTGTCTTGTAGTTATATGCATAAATGTCAATTTTAATCAGGAATCCCCAAACTAAACTCCTGGTATTTTGAGCTTCCTCTTTGACAGTCCAATATCTTTATTATTCTTCAGTACTGGGACACCTAGATCTAAAGCTTGCCTGACAGTTACCCCATCAGAAGATTTCTGAACCTTGGGTTTTATCTATCCTTTTTTAGCATAGGAATTATTTTGACCAGGTCAACAACTTTATCTCCATTTAACCCCTCAAAGCATCAATTGCATGGCAGTTTCAGTTTGAAGGTACACGAAAATAAATTTTTCCACTCCCTTCTGCACAATGTTAAGTAGAATAATGTGTCACTTGCTACTCTTTATTTCAAACGGAGCAGCAATTATTCGGTAAAGTGGTTAGGCCATTAAGTTGTCAGGTATCAGTTATTTCCAAATAAACTTATTCTGCTCCAATTCAATAATTAAGTCCTAAATGAGTCGCATGTCATCTTAAATATATAAACTGTAAGTTAATTCCCTATAGCAGCTGAAATATCAGCTCAGGTCACTATGAATGATGGATGCAGCAACAGAGAACCATCATGTCTGCTGTTTGATCATGTGCTGCCTGAGAAACAAAGTCAAGCTGCAGGTGCCACGGGCCACAGTTCCAACCTGCTCAGTTCTCCTGCAAAATAGTGGCCTTGGCCAATTCCGCAAGTGATATACATAAAAGAAGCAAGTGTTAAGCTGCATAGTTTCACCTGATACTTTGTTTGCAGTAAATCATAACATGAGAAGTTCAATAATACTGACTTCGCTCATACAGGTTTCTTAAGTGATGGCCCTTGGTCACAACCAAGTTTTCTTGCTTAAAAAAGACACAGCTTACTGGGAGACCTTGGAGAAATATGAAGTGCAGAATAATGTTTTATTCAGAGGAGCTTATACGATAATAAGATGTACAAAATAATTTACAATATAATGATGTTAAGTAGTTCATAAAGCACAAATGCCATTAAAACTTCTTACAACATACACACTATATATCTTTCATTATTAATTTGTTTTGTAAAATTCTGTAAACTGTAACAAACGTCACTAAAACGATTGGTGTAACACATTAAATGCTTCAAAATTATTGTATTCTGTTAATAAATTGACACATTCGAAAAAGTCATTTTGATTTCTGTCCAATCTCAAAAGGTTAGAGGGGAATCTGAGTAGAGGTACGTCATGGGAATGGGTCACCTACATTCTCCCTCCATTGACTCTTATTTTTCCTTGAAATAATCCTTGTGATTATTGTGCACTTTACTCATAAGCAATTGTTGTTGGTTTACTGATGAGTGAATGGGTCAAATTCCATTATATTGCATAGGATTGTAGTATTTTTATTTGTGTCTTGGGAATTCATTCTGCGATTCAATCCATTTACAACTAAGGAAATTGGTTTATGATTGTACCAGTCAAATTCTGCTTTTATTACAAGATTCATGGATTTTGAAACAGTGTTTTCTGGATCTGATTTTACAATTCTATCCATTTTTTGTAAAAGCTGCCGAAATTACTGGAATTTGTCTAAATGTGTCTCAAATTGTTACGAAATACAGTATTTTGCTACCATACTCTCTAACTCATGGTGATTGTGTGAATAATAATTGATAATCTACAAGCTCTTCAAATACACTTGTCTCCCATGTTGAGGACCCAAAGCCGATCCCAATGTCAGCCAATATTGATCCTCGGCCTGGTTGTTCAATAGAGAGTTCAGCATGGGGGACCTATGTCAAGCAGTATGAGAGGAATTGATGGTGCCCACGCAGACATCCATAGACCAGACCGTATCACCCACTGCTAAAAGCATATTGTGAAAGTAGCAGACAATGGACTGGGATATGAAAATGAGGGAAAGAAAATCAACCACTAACTTGTTGGAAAAATTATTCAAATTCAATAAATAAATGTATTATATTGTATTTTGTACTGTATTAACTTTATGAAAGCATCACACTAAAGGAGATATTAGTACAGTACACACCCAAACTAAATATATTTCACTAATTTCTATTATCCTTCAGTTTTGGCAGTACAGCTGCAATCCTTTGTCTTTCATCCTTTGTGCAGCAGGAAAACTAAACAAGGAAATTGATATTACTTGCATCTTTTTTGAGCAATCTTAATTTGTAGCCGTCTGCTGCAAGAGGAAAGTAGACACTTGTATACAGATGAAAGCTTCCAAACCATAGAGACAAGAAGCTGGATATAATTCATATAATGTCCTTCCAGATCTTAAAAAAATCTTTTAGAGAAAAATGAGTTGAGATGTGTATAAAGAAATTCAATTTCTATAGAGTTGTTGCGAATCAGACCCAGTGATCTGCAGGAGTCCTCTGCACTGAAGTGATAATCTCCCACAAGACTCAACAAAGTGCTTACAGCTATATTATTAAGTCTATTACAATAAGCTGATTAAAAAAAGAAAAGGGTCTACATACCCAAACCTATTGTCTAGATTGTTTTTGCAACTTTCTGTTGATAGAATATTTTCTTTCCCCTTATTTATATTCAGATGCTGCCTGGCTTTGCTGAAAAGTGCTAATGCACAGGAATAGCTTCAATACCAACTCTCTTCACAGAATTCAGTGCGACCACTAGAGGAGGAAGGTTTATTTATTGACCACTCACGATTGCTAAACTGAATTCATATACAGTCTAATTGAACACTTAGTATTCATTGCAGTAAAGAAAGCATAGGTTGTATGCTAAACTACTGGGATTTGATTCTGCAAATAATGAAATCAGTAGTGGACATGCAGCACATCAACAAGTATTGATTATTGAATAAGGAGCACAGGGACATTGTTTTGGTGGAATAATGACTGGCAATTAATACATAATTGAAAATTTCTGCAACTATTTTGGATGCCTTCATGTTGAGGCATAAAGCAGTATTTGAAGTAACCCAAGAACTGGTATATTGAATTGAAACACTTTAAAATAAATTATCAATCTAAAATAATGCCACTAATTCACAGCCATTTAATTGCATCTCAAGTAACCTAAAACTTATCCAAACATTTCTCCCTATTAATTTGTAGTCATTTATGTCTATGCAAGCATATTTATCTCATAAAGCTTTTGACATGTGTATCAGCTTTCCAAAGGGGGGAAACTTCATTATAGGATGTCAGCATTGAACGAAGGCTGCAAGTCTTACCATTCATTTTCTATACATGTTGTGCATGCAAAGCATACCAATTATTCTAAAACATGAATTTTGTAATAACACTATACACCAAAGTTGTTGGTAAATATCTGTTATGCTGCATCTAATATTTCAGTTATTTGACTAGAAGGTTCTATTAGACTTAAGCACAATTCATTTAACATTTTAAATTATTTTTGGATTTGTTGTTTCCTAGTGCTCCGATTTATTTCTAAGATTTTTAATTCATCTAAGTGAAACACTGTCAATTTCACTGTAAGGGTTACTGTGCAAATAAAATGTTAAGTGCATTTTATAAATCATTTGTTGCCATATCAGACAGGCACGTGTTCATAGCTTTCTTTAATGACCACTTTCAATCAGAATTTCGATAAACGTAATGCACCAGCTATGAGCAGACTTATTTCATCGAGAAAATATAAAACGGTAGGTCCTGTTTATCACTTCTCGCTCATTTGCTCTTTGACAAATTGAAAGTGACAATAAAAGGATTACTGGGATGTGGTCTGGGAATTGCATAAAACATAGCACTTCAAGAGTTCTACACTGTATCTACCTGAAATAATGAATTGCTGTATAGTCTCCAAACGGGAGAGATCCAATGTGACCTGAAAAGTTTCTGTTATAAATGGAAATAAACGTCTGTTGATCGGAAACTGACAGCCGAGGTGACAACCCTGCGGGTGTTACATGTTGAAGCCGCTATTGGAGCTGACGGAAGCACTCCGATTTCTTTGATGACCTTGCCGCAGGTAAGCAGTTATTGACCAATGTTAGGGGTTTGGGGCGCGGGGGGGGGGGGGGGGGGGCGGGGATGGGGTGGTTGCATTCAGCGTCTTTTCTTGTGATACAGCCGGCGGCATCTGTCTCCACACAGAAGGGAGGGTTCGCGGAAACGCGGTCTCTAACATGTGCTATTGCGAGAGCCTGCAACTGGGGACATTGCACTCTCAAACTGTGAAAGATCACACGGTTACGCCTATTTTACAGAAAAGAACATTAAATCAAAACCAACTGTGGGGCTATTTTTTGTGCAAATTGCAGTAATAAATATGATCAACTTGCTTGAATAGTGAACAGATTTTCAGCTGCCCCGCCATGTGTTTCTATCTTGAACATTCAGCATTCCATCAAAGTCCCAACGAGTCTCACGCTGACACTAAAGTCTCACTGATGTTTCCACACTGGGGCGAAAAAAAAAATAGCTAAAGGCTCATCCAATAAAAGACATGATATTAATGTCTTGTTTAATGTCTGCCGCTTAGAAAACATGTATCAAGCCTACATGAGACCGACAGGTCTATACATTGAACTATCCGGATAACATTGAACTCTAGAACACGGGACTACATACCTGTGTTAAACTGTTGACTCTTCCTGTGACTGGTAAATCTTCCCCAGTCTGTCTTCTAAAACCAGTGTTGCTGAGGCTTTCGTTGTATCTGTCAATAGGTCACTGTTGAGCACATCTGGAGTCACCAAATGTGACAGCACCTCTTCACCGGGTCTTGGTAACGCTGACACGAGCGGTGCTTTCCTCTTCCTCCGGGCAGTAGTAGTTGGTGGTAGTGGGACTGAGAGGCAGGGCACTGTACGGCTGCGGCTGCGAAGGCTCCTCTCCAAAAGCAGCTCCCAAGTATGTGCACTAAAGCTCACACACCCTCTCTCTCTCACACACACACGCACACATCATCAGCTGCCTCCTATGGGCAGTGCGATGTGACACGCATACTAAACGAGCCGTGCCGAGGACCAGTGCTCCTGGAGCAGACCCTGGCCATCTCTGTTGGTAATTACACACAATCGACCTCCATGGCATACATTAATGTAATGAAAACAGTGCAGCCATGCCCTGTGTTGGACAATCCCGCCGCACGCCGCAAAGGGGGCGACTCGGAGGGATGCAACACAGCCAAAAATGCCCGCGAATACCGATTTTAATTGTGACAGTGTGGAAATGTAAATTCTGCTATTTATGTCCACATTTAGCTTAAATGCTCATCATTATATCAAAAAACAAGCGGCGTACGTTCTCTCTGAAGTAGCGTGTCTAAGAAAGTCAGGAGCTAGAGAGACAGATAGCTTTAGGATCCTCCACTGACAAATCTATAGATTGTTTATCGCTAGGCAAATATGACCAGGGTTAGGAAGATCTCCACGAATTTAAACAACACAGCTAATAAAGTGTTCGTTGGTATGGATTTCAATGTGATTCTACGCCAATTGTATTATATTGTGGAAAGTAGACGTCGGAGAGCGTTGTTGAAGTATTTAATTCGAGGAAATGCCAAAATAAATCCCCAAATCTTCCTAGACTTCTTTCCTGCTTTTGTTAGTAAATACTATTACTTTATAAGCAGGAAATGGATAGAGTGTTGTTTCCGATAAATTTTGGTCTATTGACTAAACGGGATACCAAGTTGAAATAAACATTCAGGTTATCGCATGCCCGAGTTTGGAGATCCTTCTGTAGCATTAGCGTTGTACAGATAGGACCCATTATTTTCAATAAGCGTTCCTTAATGGCTAGTTAAGTCTCAAGTTCTATAAAGTTATTAAAGCTCGTAGAAGTTGATGTTCCCAGATTTTAGATGATGCTCTCCTTTTGACCAAGCCTTTTGACCATAGTCACACCTGGCAAAGATGCACAAAACAGCATTGGACAAGAATCTAGGGGGTATTACGCTAGAGAGTATCGAAAGCATCAGAAGATATTGTATTGGGTTGACTTGGACTGGCTAACAACAGCTACCCGCGTTTATGTATATGACATTTTAACGTGGTTAAACGCTTCAACAACACTGTTGCAATCTTGGAAAGTAATGTTAAAATTAACATTGCCCAATCAGTACTTCACCGGTAGTTACCAAGACTACCTATTAGCTACAATTATACATTGAGATTAGATTTTGCTGAGCTAGTCAAAATACATTTGTAACACTCAATAAGTGCATACAATTGTGGAATGCTGAGAATGTTTGTCTTACAGAAACTGTTTCTTGTTTGAAGAATTGAAAGAGGACTGACCAGCCACCGAGGTAAGAGAGAAACAAAAGGAAATTAAATGAAGAGGAATGCAAACATCATTATATCTATCTTAATAGTATGGTTAAATAAAATGTCTTCAATTGTTTGAAATAAATTATTAACTCAAAGCCATATTCAAAGTGGATTACATATGTTTTCTTTAAAGAAAAGAAGGTTGAGAGGAGATTTGATAGAGGTATTCAAAATCATAAAGGGTCTGGACTGAGTAGATAGTGAGAAACTGTTCCCATTCATGAAATGATTGAGAATGCGAGGGCGCAGATTTATATTAGTAAAAGAAGCAAGGGTGATATGAGGAGAAACTTATTCACAAAGTGAGTGGTTAGAGTTTGGATACACTGCCTGACAGTGTGGTGGAGGCAGGTTCAATTGAAGCATTCAAAAGGGAATAAGACTGTTATCAGAAAAGGAAGACTGTGCAGGGTTACAGGGAGAAGGCAGGGAGTGCTACTAGGTGAGTTGCTCATTCAGGGAGCCAGTGCAGACACGATGGGCCAAATGGCCTCCTTCTGTGTCATAACAATTCTGTGATTCTCTGATGTTATTTTAAGGTTAAGTGGCTGAAACCAGCACTGTTTCTGGAAAGTACTAGAAATAATGATTAGTAACATATCTGTTAGGGTCAGATTTTTTCCTTCCATGATGTATCCATGTGCCCATGGTCTATCACCATATTAAGGCATATCTCCTCTCTATCAGTACAAAAACTTCTCATCAACTGAAAAAGAAAAAAAAACAAACCACCTTGAGAACTGAGAAGAGGTGAATTGCAGATGGGTGTGACTTCTCAAAGTGTTTGTGTTGTCATAATAATTAAAATTTAGGAGCTGTTATATTACTATTTTCACACAAACTGGCTTCCACTGCATCACATGAAAGTGGTAACATAAGCCTGGAGTCAGATTCCAATCTGACTGCAAAATGAACTAAAACTGAGCAGTGTTGGCTCGATTTGAAAAAAAAATCTCACACCATTTGATTTTGGCACCGTGGAATATAATTTCAGTATGATATAAAATTAGGCTTCGGATGCTCAAGTAAAGAGCTCTATACTGACAGGCAGTGTGTGTCCTGCTGCTCTAACATAATAGGTTCTAAACTTCACAATCTGAACCAGATAGAAATTGTGGTATAACTGCTGGCTTCACCCTGCATCCCAGATTATGTGATTTAAGGCATTGACACAGGGGCATAAACTGAAAAATAATGTAATTTTCAGGCTGCTCCAATGACTGGGTTAGTAAATGCATTAGATAGCCTGGAACACAGCCATGTACAGCAGTAAAGCTGGATTTTAGGACCCCTTGGTGTACTCCTATCTATCTATGGTGCCTGACTCTGTCATGCCATCCTTTGAACAGGTCTTTCAGAGGAATCTGGGTAGCTTGTAAATAAATCTTTTCTTTATATAAAGAGAAACCCAATCTCATAGTGTTCTATTTTTATGAACAGAAGCATTGGCAATACTTTTGCCTTGAATATTAGGTTATTAAATGCACTAAAGTTCATGCTGTTTATTTGGAAACTGGGAAAATGGTAGACAGCTATCTTACAAAGGGATGTGAACAAAGGATATTTTAATGGAAAATGAGAACGGACCTCATAAATTACTGTTAATATTTGAGTTGCCAGCTTTTTATCTGATTATTATTAGAATGCTGCATTCATTATATTTAAACATTATGATGTATTTTTCATAGGCACTTAGATAAGGCAAACTAAAATGATTTGAAAATTGCATAGTAGGAAATTTATAGTTTTTCAGTGTAGCAATTGGTGACATGAAAAACTGGCAAAAGTTAAACTTAAAAAGTACCTTTTTAATGGGTTTTCAGGTTGTATTGAGTATGATAGGAAATTAAAATATTGCCTTGTCACATCTTGATCACCCAGGATTTAGTGAAAGATATGTTATGGTGATCACTGGTTGTGTGAACTTTATTTTAAATGTGGTGAGCCCAGTGGAGAAAAGCCACAACTATACACACTAATCAAATACACTCTTCCATGATGGAGTCAACTACCTGACAAGTTTTTATTACAATGTTATTTTTCTATCCTAAGGGAAGTTGCGACTTGTTTTAGTATTACAAGCTTTGTGTGATCACAGAGGTACAAATGAAATGATTTTAGCAAAAACAAGCAAATTGATGAAAACCAATGGTGAATTTGTGTTTGGCATAATGAAGTTGAATTATTATATATGAAAATTATTAGGATGTGGGCAAACTGGCAAGACAAAGTTTATCGCCTATGCCTATTTGGCCCAACGGCATTGAAAGTCAGGTAATATAAAGATAATGTCCTCTCCAAATGTTCTGCGGACTGAGTCCTGCACAAGTCTCTGCATCAGACTGGCGCTAGCATCTCTGCCATCCTGCTGAGCATTCCACCTCTTGAGCACACCAGGACGACATCCCTGCAAAGCTTGGAGACCACTCTTCAGTTCTCTTTCAGCCTACTTCTTGTCTTCATCTTCCTCCTCCTCTCTTTTCTTCTTCTGAGGAGCTGTGTCATTCCAATGCTTCTTTCTCTTCAAAGTCCAAACCTGCCTGGTGAGCCATGTCCTGGAGTGCGGAGCAGAACACCACAATGTGTGAGATTCTTGAAGGAGTATACTGGAAGATGCCACTTGATTGGTCAAAGTAATTGAGCCTCTTCATCAGGAGGCTGAGAGCCTGCTGAATGATGACCATTGTGTTCAGATGTCATTGGGTGCAGTGTCCCTCAGTCTCCATGTCTGTGTGACGTGCTAGAGTTATCAACCATCTGTTCTCGAGATAAGCCTTATCCACTAACAGCCATCTTTCAATCTCCAATGGCTTCATGAAGACCTGCGGCACTTGTGAATCTCAGAAGATAAAGGGATAATGAAAGCGTGCACACGTGCATAAAGCACTTTTTGTGTTTGCATACCAGCTGAACATTTGGAGAGTGGAATCTTATCCTGTTGAGGAATCTCCATGACTGGTCAGCTGGTGCTTCTATGGCCACATGGGTGCAATAAAAGATCTTCTGCACCTGAGAGCACCTAGTGAGGGAAACAAATCCCACTGCACTTTGAGCTTGACTGCTGTCATCCACCTTGAATTCAATGTACTCCCCTGCCCTCTCGATCAGGGTATTCATTACCTCTGTGATGCAATGATGTGCTGCTGCCTGTGAAATACCACCAATGCCTGTTCCTTAGAAGGAGCCAGTTGCAGGAAAGTGCAAGGCCACTGTGACTCTTAGGTAGACCATGGCAACAGTTTCTGCTAACACTTGGATGGCCCTCAATGAGGGCATTCAGGTCACCAACCATCTGCCTGGACAACCACAGTGTTCTGCAGTGCTGAGGCTCCATCTCATCTATGCAGTTTCTCCTTTAGCAGTGGACCCTTTGCTGAGGGTGTTGTCTCTGTTGTCTTCCTGCCCCTCTTTCCTCAATTCTGTGCCCCTGTTTCCCAGGGTCTGCCTCAGCTCCTGTAAATGTTGCTCCTCCTTGCTGATCCTTCCAAGCTCGGAGTAGCATGAGCCCATTTCCTCTTATGTCCTTCCTTTCCATTGGATCGGGGAGTCTTCCTAACCCCCAAAGCCATGTGTCCCTGCTACCTTTAAGCAGAAGGACCCACCCAGTATCCTCTGCCGCCCCCCCCAAAACCAGAACCCCAAAATCCCCTTGTCATGAGTGCAGAGATATGAAAGATAATTTCCCTTACTGAGCCCAACTGGTGTCTGGTGAGTGAGGGCTTTCTCTGAGCCTTTCCTCTTCAATGATACCTCCTGCTGCTGTCCTGCCATTCTAGCACGCTCTCCACTGTGTCACCGCCTCCCATTCCCTGTTGTGATTGGATCCCGTGTGGATCCCACGCCTGAAAAGGAAAATTAAAACTGGACCTTAACAAGCTGACAATAAGCCCATTAAGAGGCTTACCTGACCATTTAAACAGTTTGAGTGGCTTGCCTCTTCTGTCTCCCTCTGCATTGTTTTAAATTTGATGCATGCAGATTTGTGTCAGGAAACTGGCATGCTAAACCAAAGGGCAAGCTTAAGCACCTAACTATGTGCCCCTAGTCCTGCCCTCTCAATCAAATAAAAATCCTGCTTGAAGTGTGCTGGAGAGAAGGATCAAACAGGTTTGAAGTTTTTGAAAAAAAACAGAAAATGCTGGTAAAGTTCAACAGATCTGACAACATCCGTGGAGAGAGAAACAAAGTAAACATTTAAAGCCTGTATAACTCTTCTACAGAGCTAAAGAGAAGTAGAAATGTGATTAAATTTATATTGTTTAAGGGAGGTGGAGCAGGCAAAGCTGGATAGAAGGCCACCTATAGGTGGGGGCTAAGGAGATTTCCAGCATCTGCAGTATTTTGCTCTTATTGAAGTTTTTGATGGGGACCGAAGTCATTTTTTTTTGCGTCTTCCTTGGGTTTGATTGGAGGAAATCCAGCAATTACTATAAGGTAAAGAGAGTATTTGAAAAGTACAACCTGAAATCTGATTGAGAAATTGGATAGGCAGTTAGTGAACAGATAAATCTATAAATATCACCTGCTGATTTTCCCTCTTTTGCAATCATGTGGGCTTGCAGAGGTGACTCTACACATGCGATCAGTAATACCACCTAAGGAAAGCTTGTGGATGAATCTCAGCTAGAGCTAAAATTTTAACCCAGGACTTCCAGGTGAACAAGCATTTTGGTTAATGTGCTGCAATCCTACTGTACAAATTTATTATGTTTATGCTGTTATAAAACTTCTGTTTTATATCGAAAATGACTTCATTCATTAGGCTGAAACCACCAGATAAGTACAAAGACTGAACAGCAGCATTTTTAAAAATGA
Organism: Cetorhinus maximus; assembly: GCF_964194155.1. Taxonomy (NCBI): domain Eukaryota; kingdom Metazoa; phylum Chordata; class Chondrichthyes; order Lamniformes; family Cetorhinidae; genus Cetorhinus; species Cetorhinus maximus. The sequence goes on from NC_135885.1 coordinate 70,583,613, forward strand.
CTTAAACAGCATTTCCTAGGATGGCTGAACATTTGCACGGTTGTTCTCTACAAGTTCCAAAGCCATCTGGAGGGAGCCCATCAGAAGGACTGGATCAGGTGTTAAGTACAATAAATGCTATTCTCTTAAAAAAAAGCTTACAAGAAAACCTGTCTTTGTGTGCCGTTTACAGAAACAGCACTTAAACAGTTAAACACGCACTGAATTGGTGAGCGAATTCTTTTAAAAAACACCTGTTATGGTCAACTGAATGGAAAAAGAAGGGAACTATTTTACCTGACCATAACAATATGTTTTAAAATATACTTTTAAATCAGATGAAAAATGGATTGTCAAATATTGAAGTTTTGTACCACGAACCTTTTGTGGAACCAGATATATTTTAACTGACAAAAGTTCCTAAATGTTACAAAACAAGATATGGGCCAGAATTTTACATTGATCGGGCAAAAACATGTGAAATTGTGTGAAATGACGTCGGGTGAGCACCACGATGTCATCATGCATGAGAGCAATATTTCGGTCGGCGACAGAGCCGCACCCGCCAACAAATAAAGGGCCAATTAAGGCCATTAAAAACCCTATTATCCACGATTTTACATTGCCTGTGCGATTTCTTGCTCGTCACACAGGCAAAACAGCAGGCAGGCAGCCCGTTTTAAAAGAAACCTCAACCAAGGGTGGGATGAAATGCCCGAGGTTAAATATAATAAAAAATGATATCTGGGGACTGATGACTTTTGAGTTCTGCTGTCAGGTACACAGTTTGGTGTACTTTTTTCTTGCCATTTAATCTGTCCAGGTTTGCAGCTCCCTGAGGCAGCTCCGCAGCAACTGCCTGCCTTCAGAGAGCTCGCTAGAAGCACCCACCCGCGCCTTCACTTTTGTCAGCGCCTGCCCTCTTCCCGCCCCCCTTGGCAGTGCTGAGGCTTTCTCAGCGCGCGTTTCACACAGGCTGGCCCTTTATTGGTCAGCCAGGATGAAATTATGTTCAGGGGCCGATCGCAGGTGGAAGCGTATTTCACGTCCGCTTCCGGGACCACCGACTTAGTGTGAAATTCACACCATTGTCCCTCAGTTGTCCTTTATTTCCATTGTAAGATTAACATGGATTCATTTGCTTGCAAATAGTAAAGAACTTTCACTAATATTTGTCTTATTACCTATATTAGTTTGATAACCTGTATTGGGTCATATGGCCAAGGAAAAAGGGTAGAAAGGAGAGACGATTTCTAATGAAAGGTGCAAACATAGAAGACAACTGATAAAGTATGTCGCCTGAGTGAGTGATGCAATGCTGTTTGGAGCTTAACTGCTTATCTAATTATACTATCAATACAATGAAAGACAGCAGAAGAAAGGGAATGAGACGGGAGCAACGTGTTTTACTCCATCTACTATCCATTTGGGTAATATATGATCTGTTTGGAACTGCAAATTGCTGCCTAAACACTGTAATGTGTTGCTCTCTGCTTTGTGACAACAGAAGAGATTTGCTATAACCAATTTTACGCCATATTCTCTGTTTCACAACTGCTAATTAGAGACTTTGCATGCCGACTATTGTATATAAAATTCTTAATGTAGTGAAACAATTAAATTCACCCTGATAACATTTTAAATTGAATTGTTGTCCAGTAGCCCCAGTGATTATATCACTGGTGCAAAAGTTAATAATATCACCCCAAGAAAAATTCTAAATGAAATATATCTTCTCAAGCAACTTTCTATCACTTTTAATGTAAAATAATCAGGGAGGCCTAGTAACTTAATATTTCTGGTTATAACCTTTTTTAGGATGAATATGGATAGGAGTAATAGGAGACAGATGACAACAGACATGAAGGATTCCATTATAGTGCTGGAGCATAAAAATGGCATAGGGTCTGGCATTAAGACCAGATCTGGATGAATAGGGTTAGGAAATGGGAATGCTGCAGTACTCAGTGTATATTATGTGTGAAGATCTTCAGATAGTTCAGAGGGATATATAAGAGGAATAGGGTGTGTTGTCCAATAGAAGGTTAGTCACAGGCTTTTTAAAAAGAAAGAGCATTGTAGTTACTGTACTTAACACCGAAATAGCAACATCACTTAAGCCACGTAAACTAATTTTAATAGAAATGTATAACATAAACTCAAACAATACAAGTAAAGGCATTTAACAAATTCGATCAGCATTCATTAAATCACAATAATAAAAAATGCACTTAGCTTTTATTAGCATTTTACTAACAAAGACACAAAACAAACACACTTGTTAGCATGCCTATTGACGTGGACAATATGGTGCCCATGCCATAATGCAGCTGGCATGGGCAGGTGGGCGGGAGTTGACAGTTCATTGTTTTATGGTGTACATGAAAAGTGGAAGGAAGGAAGGAGCAGGAAAAACATCTATGCATCAGGGCTACCACCACCGCACCCCCCACCGCCGCCCCACCCACCCCCCACCAAGATGTCATCCCCTTCCTTCTGTGCCAGCTGCCTTCCAAATCCCAGCCCACCATCCCCCTCTGCATCCTCCCTGGGCTCAAGGACCCCTCCCCATCCTGAAACCCTGAGGCTTCTCTTTATGGGGCAGCCGGCAGCCACATTCTTCTTCGTGCTCCTTCCTGCAGTCCCAGCAGGCACCATTAATGAGCTCTGGCGCTGCTGGGACTGCTGGAGCTGCCAGCCAATAAGATCAGTTGTCAGCTCCTAAGCACGGGGCCTCCTCCCACTCAGGGGGAGGGGGGGTGGGTGTGGGTGGGGGGTGGAAGTCCCACGCTCAACTCATTTAGCCTTCCCGAAGCACTTTACGGATGCAGGGCAGGCTTGCTTTGGTTGTGTTTGTTTCTGGCTGGCTTTCCTTCTGTTATGGGGGAGTGGGGCTTGGGTGAGTGGTGTGACAGTAATCCTCACCCCACCTGTGTAAAATGCAGCCCATTCTGTGTGAATGAGTATTCATAGCTCCAATGACAGTGTCTATTACTCTTCTTTCAAAAATGTAATTAGCCATATCTGGATTACCAATTAGTTACTCATGACTAATGTTTTGGACACAACTGCAATGGGGCAATAATATTGAGCGATTTTATATATCCAAAGACTGAATTAAATAAAGATAGCATATAGTCAAAATGGGAAACACTCCTGACTGCTTCGTGAATCAGTATGTCTCTCGTCATCAATAAAAGAATCATTGCTTGATTTAGTTCTGAGAAATGAAATGGAGCAAATAACTGACTGTAGGAGAATAGTTATGAAATAGCAACCTCAACATAGATTTATTGGAAAAGGAGAATGAAGAGTTGAAGATAAGAGTGCTCAACTGGGAAAAAAAATGGCAAAGGTGTGTAAGATAGGTCCTGTGGACCAAAATAACTAGGTTGAAAAGTTATCAAACAGGCTGATAAATCAGCAGTGAGAAATATTCGAGTATGAGATTGATACAGTGCCAAATCAAAGCAGAAAGGGGTGCATTAAAGTGTAATTTCCTTTGGATAAGTAGCTCAATCTTAAGGTGAGTATTCTTTTTCTTTATTCTTTCATAGGATTTGGGCATCACTGACCATGCCAGCATTTCTTTCCCATCCCTAATTTCCCTTGAACAGAGTGGCTTCCTAGGCCATTTCAGAGTCAACCACTCTGGAGTCACATGTAGGCCAGACCAGGTAAGGACAGCAGATTTCATTCTCTAAAGGGTGTTTGTGAACCAGATGGGTTTTTACAGCATTAATGATAGTTGCCATGGTCACCATTTCTGAGACTAGCATTATATTCTAGATTTATTAATTGAATTTAAATTTCAGCAGCTGCCATGGTGGGATTTGAACCGATGTGGGTTAGCAGTGGCCTCTGAGTTACTAGTCCAGTGAAACTGCCACTACGCCACCATTAACATTTAAGACTGAAAAAAAATCATCAGGAATATAAAAAATGTAGTGGGGAGGTGAAGTGGGAGATTAGCAAGGGTGAAAGGGAAAATGAAACAAGGCTACAAGATAATATAAAAGGAAATTACCTTGGCTTTTGTCAGTATATGAAAAGACAAAAGATAATTACAGCAAGAGTATGGCCAGCAGCAAGTTGAGTTGCAGAGATAAAGTCAGCAGTGCATTTGTGGTGTGTCGCGCCTCATGCTGTTTGATTGCAGGTTGTAATGCATTTGTATGCCATGAATACCTATTAGCATCAATTTTTAAAAAAATAAAGTTCTACTTTCAAGATAAAGTCGGTGGCTCACAACAATCTCGTCACACCCGGTACACGTTCATTCAAAGCTGGCACGGCTTTGTGCAGTTGTGTCTGAGGTCAAAGGCTTCCCTTGCTGAACTCTACAAAACAAGGGAGGGCAGCAGGAGAATCATAGCTTGCATGGAGGTCCGGCACTGGCAAGGATCAGTCATTGTTAGGGGATGGGCAGTGGGGGGTGGAATGGAGTCACGGACATGAAGGAGTGGAAGAGAGATCCAAGGAACAACACAGGGTGGAGTCGGAGGCATGGAGGAGTGAAGTGGGAAGTGCCTGGTGTACTGGATGTGGTGGGGGGAATGGTGGGGACAGTTAGTAAATGTAAGAAAATGAGGGGCCCGAAGGGTGGTGTCATTCCTGTCCAAATGTGGGTCCATCTCAGGGTGTTGTTCTTTATAGGGCTATGAATTCACCTACAACATTTCAATTATTCCCACTGAGAGGATCTCGAACAATATCCTTTACAATGCATAGAAGGGAAGGGCAGGTGAGCCTGCAAGTTCAGTCATGTCCCACAGAGTGGCGAGTACAACACTGGGCACTAACACGAATATTTAATAAAAAGTGAACAAAAGAAAAAAAAATCAAAATATTGTTTCTTCCACAATAAGGAAATGTCTCTAACTTCCCTGAATCCATGATGGCATGCCAACCCTGAAGTCTGCCAGTTCATTTAGCTCTCTGACTAAGCTGGTCTCAACAAATAACGATGATGCACAGATAAATAAAGTGAAACCAATGTAATGTGAACTATTTACAAGTGAAATTTAAATTTGGAAAAACACCTAGGCCAGCTTTATGCTCTCAATAATCTTCTGTTAATGACAATGGAGTTAGGCAGGGATGTTTTGGTCGTGATGCAGAGCCTTCCTGTTTGTCCAGGAGGCTCTTTTATACCCTGTTGGTAGCTTCAGCATTGTCAGCTGAAAAGTATCCCCTGCTGCGGAATTGCATATATTTCCCAAGCATGCTGCCAGCACTTTAAATTTTAATTGTAATTGTGTGGGAAACAGGAAAAAGCAGGAGAGCAGAACTGGTGCACAATTCCAGTTCCATCATCGAGAATGGCGCTCTACTGACAAAATTCAACCCAGAGTCTCTCCATTTCTCTTCACAGATGCTGCTTTAATCTGCTGAGTTTTTCCAGCATTTTCTGTTTCTAGTTCAGATTTCATGCATCTTCAGTATTCTGCTTTCCTGAGTATCCAAGTTGGGGTAAAGGGGCTTGGATTTGTGAAAGTTAAGTTGTTTATTCAAGGGGTCAGAACTTGGCTCACTTTTGCTCCTGTATATGGACCATTATCTTAATTTGCTGACAACACAGAAATAGGAGACATTGACAAGCAGGAAATACAGTCTCTGGAAAATGTTAACAGGTTAATAAAATAGACAGAATGGTTGCAGTTGAATTTTAATATGTGCACGTGTGTGTTTATGCATGTTAGGAGAAAAAACAGGTAGTGACAGTATGCATTCAATGGGAAGACCCTGAAGAAAGTGTATGGACATGGAACTCTGGAGGTTAAAATAGATAGACCCAGATTTTGCGGTCAACAGTGATGAGAAAGTGCTTGCTGCTAACCTCACAGATAGCTGCCACAAAAATCTAGTAAGCCCTGTGGCATTGTTTTCCTCCTTACAACATTGTTCCAATCCTGTTAGAGACTGTTAACATTAAAAGTGGAATCCAAATACCCACTAATTAACTGACAGAGGTACGCTATAAGATTTCAGCTTTTTTTTAAAGAAAAAAATTGTTATTTAAGAAAAATTAAACAAAACCTTATGCTACAAACTCAGTTCTACTCTTCTCCCCCATCCACTCCCTTCCAGGAGTTTCAGGAATCTTGAAGATTCATTTATTTCTACTGAGACCAACCCAAATGTAAGCCACAGTCCTCAGAAAGTTACTTTAATTCTTCTCAGTATTTCAGCTTCCTCCAAGATGCAAGATTTATGGGGACCCTTCCATTAGCTTAAGCGACCCTCTAACTTTTGCTTAAAGACCTCATGGCTCTGCTCAGTTCCTTGCCCTGGCTGCTGGCAGATACCCAACTGTCCTCTCATAGCCCTCCAAGCTAAAACTGCTGACTGCTTTCTACCAAAAAGCTCCATGAGGACAACTGTAGATTTCTTCTACTGGCTTCGAAGTAAGAAAATCTTCCAGCTTCTTTCTCCCTCACAAATTCCAAATTGAACTCAAGCCCTAGATCATACTCACGCGATAAACAAAACAAAATAGTATTAGTCTTTTCTCTGCTTATGTACAGGCCTGACTAACATTCATTTCCCTTGGCTTCTCCAACTCAGTGAACTGAAGCCTATACAAGGCCAAGCCTGAAACTGCTTTCTGTGAGAAAAATCCAGAAAATTAAACAAAATAACCTTCTGACCCCCACAGCCCATTTCCATGGCAACATGGCATGCATTGGGATGTCCCAAACCGAAATGCAAACTAATTACTCTTTGATTCTGTAACCCATATTAACAATTTATCTCCCTGATGGATATAAGTGCCCCTCTCCCGGCTACCTGGTTTCACTAAGCCTAGAGATGGTCACCCACTGTTTAAGTTTTTTTTTCATTTCCAACCCTGACCTTGTAAGATAAACACAGGTTAGCTTTTAACTCCAATTAACTCAGGCTTGTTTGATTTACACATACCTTGGATGCATATCAGTTTCTTAACTAAGTGTTCCAACTTATTTTACATTTAACCCAATTAATTAACATAAATTATATTCTAAAACATATGATTTGTAAACTAGTTACTTGCAACAACATCAATTACATTCTGGCATCAACTATAGGGAATCTCTGGCACTCAGGAATAGTGGAGACATCAAACAAGCTGAGTAGCCAATCAGAATGAAGAATTCTCAGGGATGGCAAACCAGGAAATAAAAAAAATCTCAGATTATCATTCACTTTTTAACAACTTTACAGAGACCAAAATAAAGATTGGGGGATGCACATGGGATTAAGGTAGAAGCTGAAATATTATAAAGAAGCCTATATATAATTATGAATTAGTAGCCTGTTAAGCACTCAGTTTCACCTCACTCAACAAGGCACAATGTTTTCAATTGTTTTTACACTGAGAACAATGCATAAATGTTGAAGTTCTTGTTAAGTCCCTAATTTCTGTGCTAACTAGCATGTCGTAAGACTGCGACAGGGTGGCCTCTGGAGCAGCAGGGTACTCCTGACAGCAGCTTCCATATTTCTGTGATTAACTGCACATGCTGTTATCTGAAGTTACTGTTCGTTTCACAGAATAATGACAGAAAATGCTAACAGTTTCATGATCATCACAACTGCAAAAACCAGGCTATAATTCCCTAAAAGTACGAGGGTAGGTGGATAAAGCCAACTAAAAAGACCAAAATCATTTTGAGTTTTATAAATAAGGGAATAGAGTACAAAGTTATTATTTATTTTTACAAAACATCGTTTCTGCTTTGAATGATGTTGAAACTTTGAATCTTCCTATTCCGTCTTAGGCAGCCCCTTGGGATTGAGAATGATTTGCTTCTACTCTGGTTCGATGGCTTCTGAGCTGGCTGATGAGTCCAATACGTGATCTACAGACTCTGCCACATGCGGGACAGGTGGTGCTTGAAGAGTTGGGTAGGTGAGGTGTTTGGAGGTTTGTGCACTCTCTCTGATGCCTCAGCTTTGCCTCTGCATGCTCCCGTCAAAGTCTCTAGGTGCATTTGGTGCCTTCCTGAATTAACCTTCTCCATTTTGGTTGGGCACAAGCCAGGAAGTCCCATGAGTCAACAGCATTTCCGCTGTCCTTCTGGCGGTCTCCTGCTGTGACTAAGTTCTGAGCGGAACGGCCACTTTGGGAGTCAGGTGGAAGGCATAAAATTGGCGTGTCCCACCCAACGGAGCCTGGTTTTGAGTGATTTGTTTGTTGATGCTGGGCGTGTTGGCTTGGGAGAGGATGCTGTTGTTGACCTGCCTTTGTCACCACCAGATTTGGAGGATCTTGTGAAGGACCGCTAATGGTACTTCTCCAGTGCTTTGAGAAGCTGAAGATAACAAACCAAGTATCATATATATTTTCTCCACAGAAAAAAAAATCATAAAATGTCCCAAAATATGACCAGTCTTGATCATACGGTCAAGGGAAACAGCTAGTAGAAGCCAGGCAACACTGGGGCAAGAGTCAGCTCATGTTCCTACCTAACACAGATCAGAACAAACCACTATTTTGTGTTTTGATCCTTCCAGGCTGCTAAGGAGGTCATTAATCCAACCAAACCTAGGTTTATTACCTCCAGAGGTTCAGCAGGAACACTGTAAACTGCAAGGGATTCCATTTGATCAATGTCCAACTTGTATCAGTTCACACCAATAGAATCATGCAAGCCTTTCACAGGCACACACAATTCATTCACCTTGTGGTGCACAAATCTCCCCACTTTTCCACCATGACTGGAATGCGAGAGGTGACTGCTTAGGGACAGCGGCTTGCCCCTCCTAACTTGCTTGACCAAAACCCCATGATGCCTGGGCAGATCAAATATAATCATTGTCATGTCATCACAAGCAGGATTATAAAGCTCACTTTAGGATTCTAAAGGTTAGTTGACTTTGATAGATTTGGGGACTCACTGTCATATGCATCGGACAGAGTTTTCAATGTGACGTGCTGCATCCTTTACAATATCACTGACTGGAGAGGTTTTCAGATGAAGGAGACAGCATGAATTTGAGGACTCATCTGATGAGGACCATCCAGTCAAGAGCAAGGTTGAAACACAAGGATGAGAGGCAGCATGAGGCTGCGCAATGAGAATTTAATTACACAGTTCAGCTCAATAGGTCTCAACACTGAAATGAGGTCCACCAGGACCTACAGTTCTGGAAACCCTTGTCACTGTTCCCTTAATCCCACATTCATTAACACTGAAATTCTGCCAGTATTCATGTCTATGACTTCCTGTCAAGGCAGAATCATAAATTGCTCAATATAAAAAGAGGAGTACAACATTCAGTCCCTTGAACCTGTCCTAACATTCAATTGGATCATGGATCTGTACCTCAACTGCATTTGCCTGCCTTTGTTTCATATCGCTTGACATCCTTAAATGAACAAAAATCAAAGAATTCCATTCCTGATAATTTGAATGGGCCCGGCACTCACAAACTCTTAGGGATCATGTGCTCCTGAGTTCCACTATCCTTTATGTGAAAAAAGTGTTTCCTGTTTTCACTCCTAATTCTAATTTTAAGATTCTGTCCTTTTTTTTGTATTTCCCTCACTAGATAAAATAGCTTACCTACATCCATTCTGTTAAATCCCTTTAAAGTTTTGAACAGAAAGGCCGGCATTTTATCTGTGCCACGCTCTTCCCGATGGTGGAACCAGAAGTGGCCGGTACTTCTGCTCACTTACTTTTTGTCGGCTCCCATGTGATTACTATTAAATCTGAAGGGCTGGCGACGGGCATGGGAGACACGTGCGATCACACGGCGGGCAATGCTTTTCTTGGTGTGACCCATTGTCAGTTAATAATGCATCACATATGGTATAAGAGAACTTCCTACACAAATAGGGAGCCGCTGCAACATGATCGTTATTGACTACAGACCTTAATGCCATAAATTCCGAGCTACAGGGCCGTGCAACTGCGGGGTACCCCAAAGATGCATTGGGGAACCCCCGCCCCGGATGTCTCCTGGTAAGGTTTGTACAGAAATTGCCCGGGAAGTGCAAACTTCTGATGGGCAATTGCGCTGCACTGGGAGACACCCAAAAATGCGATTTAAATCCCAAACTTTGGATGGTTTTGACTTTCTTTTATCAATAGTTATCCAGAAAAAGTTAGAAGAATTATAACCGCTTGTGGCTTCTGGGTAACTATTGTATATATGCGCTCCAAACCCCCACAGGACTACCCCCATACAACTAACTATCCACCCCTCCAATGGGAATCCCCTTACCCCCCACTACCCGCCCCCCACGGTACTCCTCAACCTCCTGACTACACCCCCTCAGGGGATTCCCCACCCACTGACTAAACCACCCCCCCACCCCAACAGGACTCCACCTCCCCCCATGGACTGCCCAACTGACTACCCATCCCCCAAAGGACTCCCCCACCACCCTGACTACCCAACGCACTGGACATCCCGCCAACCACAGGACTACCCCCTCCACAGGACTCTCCCATCCCATGGGACCGTCCCACCCCTGACTACTCTAGTACCTGCTTATCGCGCCCACCCGCCGACCTGAAAATTCTGTGCTTGAATTAGGAGCACGCCATTCCATAAGATCATGGCTGATTTGATTGTGGCCTTAACTCTACTTTCCTGTCTGCTCCCCATAACCTTTGACTCTATTGAGGATCAAAATTTATCCAACTCAGCTTTAAAAATATTTGATGGCTCTGCATCCACTACTTGCTGGGGGAGAGAATTCCACAGATTAATGACCCTCTGAGAGAAAAAAAATTCTTCTCATTTCCATCTGAAATGGGAGACCTCTAATTTTTAACCTGTGATTGCTAGTTCTGTCCCACAAATGGAAATACCGCCCCCAACATCCATCCTGTCAAGTCCCTGCAGAATCTTATATGTTTCAATAAGAACACCTCTCTTTCTTCTAAACTCCAATGGTTCCAGGCTCAACCTGTCCAACCTTTCCTCATAATATAACACCTTCATCCCAGGAATTTGTCAAGTGAACCTTCTCTGAACTGCTTCTAATGCAATTGTATCATTTCTTAAGTAAGGAGACAAAAACTGTACACAGTGCTCCAGATTTAGTCTCATCAACACCCTGTACAACTGTAATAAAACATCCCTATTTTTATACTCGGTTTCCTTGCAATAGATGCCAACATTCCATTTGTCTTCCTAATCACTCGTTATACCTGCATACCAACCTTTTGTGGTTCATGTACCAAGAGACCCAAATCCCTCAATACCATTGAGTTCTGCAATCTCTCTCAATTTAAGTAATATGTTGCTTTTCTAATCTTCCCTTCAAAGTGAACAAGTTCACATTTTCTCATGTTATTCTGCATCTGCCAAATCTTTGCCCCTAGGTGTTCTGGGTGAGAAGTCCCATGGGTGGGAGAACCCTGTGGTGGTGGTGGGGGGCAGTGGGGGGAGGTGGGGGAGGTAGTCCTATGTCTATTAGGAGTCCATTTGGAATAATGTCCTCTCCAAAGGGATGTCAGTTAACCTCACCCCCACCTAACCATTTCATACACCACCACTACTTCCCTTATCGTTATTTTGCATTGTTCACCACCCCTCCAATACCTGATAACAGAGAGAAACCAGCCCCATGGTTCAGCGATGCCACCCTGTAGGTTCTCCCCAAGGCCACCAGTGAAATATGGGAGGTGCCCTTTCCTCCAGATGGCATCAGACGGCCCTCACACTTGACCAAGATGACCTGGATAGAGGCGGCAGAGGGGGTGAGCAACCTTGGTGTCCACACAAGAACCTTGATCTGGTTCAGGAAATGGGTCAATGGCCTGCTCCAATCTGCCAGGGTAATTGCCCTCCTAACTAGGGTTGGGGTCATCAATAATTTACATTTGCAAGTGGGCATCTATGCCAGGTGGATGAATGAATGATCAGTTCAAGCGCCACATGGCAATTGAAGCCAAAGAATGTGGTAATTTGTTTTTTTGTGTGCTTGAATGCAACATTTGGCAGGCCAGTGTGTGCTCGGGATGCAAGGACATTAGGCATCACTTGATATGTCACTAATTCTGCACTTTGTCATGCCAGACAAAGAGAAACATAATTACTGTGAATGAGCTAAGACAGGGGGCAGAGTGGCAGACCTAAGGTTTCTAACCTAAGCAGAGAAGGAGAGTATCCAGCCCAGAGGAGAGGAGGGAGGTCGGGTCATTGCAGATGGTAGGGCTGGAATGGCCGGGCACAAGGATGATGAGACAGCCACCCTGGTGGTGACATATAGGCACATAGGAAACAGATGAGAGCATGTGATGCGCTCATACTGTGACGATGTTTAATGTGGGTTCTGTTTGTTCTCCACCACAGGTCATCAACAGACCAGGACCAGACCGCAGCCAAGGCAGGACTCAGAAGACTCCACCTCTGGAAATGATGAAGCCAGTGTCCCAGTTGATGCACCATCATCTGCCTCATCAGCAAATTTCACAAGCCTAGTTACAACCACATGGTCCATGGAGGGGTTATGCGTACAATCTGGGTCACAATCTGATGAGCACAGTACAGACACGTCCCAGCAGCTGAGGGACACTGTGACAGCTGGGTCCCTGACACGTGGAGGATTGTTGGGGATCAGGGCCCTGCTAAGCCCCACACTGACGACAGGCCTCTGATTGCGGTCACTAGAAGCCTGCTGGACATGCACCAAAAGTTAGGGGAACATATGTCAGAGATGCCAGAGGTCGTGCTCAGCATTGCACAGGCGATGTTGGAGCCCATGCAAGCCATGTGTTCTGCCATGTCTCAGGCATGTGAGTGCATTGCTTCATCCATGGAGAGGGTGGCGATCGCTGTGGAGAGTCAGGTCAACCCATGTGTATTCAGACCTACATTCCATTGCTGTAGTCATGGGGGTAATGCAGCATTAGCTAGGCGAGGGTGGGATGAGGCACCTTGATCACCCTCCAGGTGGCCGTTCCCCTCAGGGAGACAGGCAGGTGTCATTGCAGATCCAGATGGAGGAAGTGAGCATGCCAGCTGCCCTGGCACCTTCCTCATCCCCTTCAACATTAACCCCATTACCTCCACCAGGTAAGACCAAGGTGGATGCCCCTGCACCAGTGCAGGAGACCCCCAGTAGGTTGGAGCCCTCAAGGCCCAATACTCCTAGAGGATGCCCCCGACAGTCATCCAAGGCAATAGAACATGACACTGAACAGACTTCCCCCAAACCCCATTCCCCACCACCCCCCAAGCCACCAACCTGCCTTTGCTCATCCTGATTCTGGAACCAAATATTCATTCTACTATTGCCCTTCCTTCTGCAGCAGAGTTCAACAAAGACAACTGCTCACCTCAGACACAGTTGCACAAAACTCAACTGGTGCATGCTGCCTTTAAATAAACATGAACCAATGGCATGAGATTTCCGTGTGGCACTGATTGAACCTGCAAGGTAGGAATTAAATATAAAATGATGAAAATTTGTGCATGCAAATGTATTAAAAGTAGAAACCCATCACAGGAAGGTGTGAAGCCGACCCCACCACAAACTGACTTAATATCTAAATTTGAACCCGCCATCAGGAAAGCAAAATTTACCTCCCACCTAATTAAGTCACCTGGCTTGCCACATTTCCTGGTCTTGCAGACCTCATAAAACTACCCCCTAAATGTAGATCATCTCTTGGCTTTCTAATCCCAAGGGAATACAAGGCAAGTTTATGCAACCGGTCCTCATAACTTAATCCTTTGTTGAACCTGCGCTGCATCCCTTCAAAGGCCAACATATTTATCCTGATTTACTCTGAATGGGATATGCCCAAGACTCGGTACAACTAAAGGATCACTTCCTCACTTTGAATTCAAATCCTTTTGAGACATAGGCCAAAATTCCATTTGCATTTTTGATTTTTTTGGACCTATTTAATGATGTATGTACATGGCTACCTAAACCTCTAATTCCTCCACAGCTCCTGGCCATTGCCATTTGAAAAAAAACTATTTGTCTTTCTTGGATCCAATATAAATGGCCTCATATTTCCCCATCCTATGCCGTAGAAGGCCTGTATAACTTACCAATACTCTGGACAAGATAAAACTGTTCTTAGAATGGTAAATGGTGAACAGAATTGTAGGGGCAGGATTTTCAGCTCAGTGTGCTGGTGTGCGCCTGATAGACAAGAGCGTGAAATCCCACACGATGACATCAGGCGAGCATGCCAACGTCATCGCTCACTCACATGATATTTCAGTCGGCGGGCGTGCGAGTCGGCAGCACGCCCGCCCACAATTAAGGGGGCGATTAAGCCCAATAATCAATTTATTAAATTGAATTTTTCACTGCTCGTCCAACATTACAGTTTGCAGGCGAGTGATTAGGCCAGGCGGCCTTTGCATCTTTTGCGAAGCCTCAACTATGGGCGGGATGAGATTTCCAACAGGGTCTGAGAAAACAATAAACATTTTTTACACTCATTTTTCACAAGTCCTTGATCGTGTGACAGAGTCACATGTGGGGAAATGTTTTCCTTATTTTTCGAATCTTTATTTTTCATTTTAAAAATCTTCAGCTCCCTGAGGCAGCTCTGTGCTTTCAGGGAGCTTTCAGTGAGCGCACCCCTGCACATGGGCAAGCTTCAGTGCTCACGCTCCTCCCACCCCCATCCCTGCAGTGCTGAGGTTCCCAGCACGTGTTTCACGCTGGCTGGTCACTAATTGGCCAGCCAGCATGAAATCGCGGTCGGGGCCCAATCGCGGGCAGTGGACTGGAACGCGGCTGCTCCTGGGCCAGCCCACCGCGTCTGCCCTGACGAGGGGAAAATCCTCCCCTAGATGTTTTTTGAATTTGGCCATAGGATGTGAGAGTTGCTGGCAAGCCCAGCATTTGTTGCCCCTCCCTAATTGCCTTTGAGATGATGCCAGAAACGGGAAGTGGAATATGTTCAGCAATATAAAGTAATGAGTGGAAAGCTGTTTTGATGCGCCAGCAATGGAATCAATAGCTTGGTTCTAAGGATATATGTTTAGGCATGAACATGGCTGAAGGATTGCAGATTACTTATTTATTAGGAAATTCGATTCCTTTGTGATATAGAAAATAAAATGCACGAATGATGCCTTCATGTGGTATGCAGTAGCAGATTTGTCTTGCTTGCTCTTTGTGACTCAAGCATATTTAATGTGCTATTTCCCAGCAGCATTAGTTAATTTTAATCCTTTTTAATCAATCTTCAAGTAAAATGCCCAGTCTGGCACTGATACTGTTGATGTACAGCTGCAACATGTATTGCTAGTTTCTACAGCCCTTTCATAAACTTGCTCTCCTGCCAGATTCTGCAATGGAAGGCTGGCTTGTAGTTGCCAAATGACCAATTTATAATTGGAAGATGTGGATAATGTGAAAATATCATTCCCTTTGACTGCCACAACTAGTTCTGCCTGTTGATCATTTCAGCTGTGGTCTGCTTCTAGAGATGAAAGAGTTGCCACATCTGTATCTCAGACTGGGACAGTATTGGTGCTAATGGTAGGGATGGGGGACAGTGGTGGTGGAGGTGGGGTTGTGGCTTGGTTATTGACCAACCATCTCCTGGAAGTGTGTTTGTCCTTCTCCTTTCCAGGGAGACAAACGTCAGATGGCTTCCTTTATTGAAAGAATTGGGATCAAATCTCACTTTGATTCTAGTACCTAACTCTTCTCAAGAACTAGAAAACTGATGAAAATATACCACACTATCCCGAGTACCAGTTTGGTTAACTTTGCAGCTCTGAAGCTGCAATGAGGCCTAACTGACTACTTATGTGTCATTGTTTTTTTATTTTCCAGCCAAGTTAAGGACTGAGACTCTCACTTCCTTCATGTAGTGTTTAACCAGTCATGGCCTTTGGTTTCTCAAAACAAAGGTGATGCCTGTCAGGCATTTGTGTGTCCTCAGGTGACTCAGCAGGCCAATCCTGGAGGTACAGGTCCCTGGGCAGACAGGACAAAAGTTGCCCTGAGGAAGGGGGTTCTTGAGCTAGCATTCTGCTCCCTCTCCTTCCACTTTGGAAGGATTCACTGGTAGACCTGTCAATAAAACACGCCACCTCTCCTGCTTCTTTCTGGTGTGAGTTTATAAACGACATCTGCTATTCTCAAAATTGATCCTGGCTAATAGGCCAGGGATAATTCAACTGGTTCACTTTATATTAGATTGTAAATTCAAAAATGAACCTACATGGCCTCAGTACACATATTCAATGCCTGTAACCTGTAACCTTCCTTTGTAAACCTTCAAAAATTAATTGTGATTTAAAACAGTTCCTAAGTGCACCTCGATCTCATAATAATTGTATGGAGAAAAAATTGAACTAAAAATTTGAAATGTGATCTCTGCCAAATGTTCAGTTAGAAGTTCCCAACAGTCCTTTTTGCTTTGTGATGTGTATTTTAAAGTTAAACTTTGATATTGAAAGTATACAAAAAAAATGTAAAACTTAGGGTGATGAATGCAAAGTCACTGGAATAATTACCCTGGGTACCGTTCTTTGCTGGCCTGGGACCCCTCGCTCATTCACCTGGATATCTCCCCCCCCAGACACCATCCCCCCATTGGGACTCATGAAACCAATTTTTGGCCTTCCCACCATATTATCTGCTCACGCCCGTCATCACACCCACCACCAACAGGAGCAGATGATTCTACCCACAGACCTTCCAATTCCTCCCAACACCCAGTGTGAACACCTTTTTATAGTCTTGTAATGAAGGCCTAATACTCCCCAATTGGGACAGCTGCTCTTGGTTAACAACTTAAAGCATGTATGCTATTGCAACACAATTCCAACATTAACAGATTCCCTTTTTAAAGGAAAAAATAACAAGTGCATTTCCTTTTCAGACAAAAAAGTAAATGAAGGCAGAGGAATAGGTCACACATTTTCAAACTCACATTCTTAGTCGTCCCTCTTCTAATACCCCCAATAATTTTTCATGACAAGTGTTCTTTTTGGTGGAACAACCTGATAACTGATGGCTTGTGTCAACTCACTGGAGCTTTGAGATTTCCTTTATCTCCACCATTTGTTTTAGACTTGCAATATCAATTCGTAATTGTTTTTCACTCACACTATTTGTGGAATATATGTTATCCCAAAGGGATCGATTGTCAACATAACATCCTATTGGGACATTTTCTTTGTCATTTCCCCTTGTTGTATTTCCCCTGACATTTTAGATAAGAAGAATGCTATGTCAACCACCTCTACTAGTGCAAGAGTCTCTGCAACCAGGGTGTCCTTTACTACTTGCATTATTTCCTTGGCTTCCCAAGCCAAGGAACAACACTTCCCATTCTCACCCACACGAAATATTGTCCCAGAATTGTCTCATAAGTGCGGCAGCGGGTGGGTAAAATGATGTTTTACTCGCCGGCCCCAATGGCGGTTTTTCATGCCGGATCGTCCCAAACCCGCCGCGTTAGTTTGCATTCCCGGGAAACATGCTGTTTTGATGGCAGATGGGCTCTCATTCACCCGCACATCATCACCTTGCCACTTCAGGACGCCGGCCGCCATATTTAAAGTCCAGACGCGTGCACACATCTCAGCGCTGTGAGCCCACAGCTACTGCAGGGAAAATTCCACGAAAGACAAAAAGACTGCAGCCCCCAGGTTTAGTGATGCATCACTGGAACGCCTTTTGGATGCCGTGGATACCTGCCGCAGTGTCCTCTACCCTTGCTCTAGCCACAGGCTGGGCAGTGACATGACCAACCAGGCTTGGGAGGCAGTGGCAGTGGTGGTCAATGCCAATGTGGCACAAAAGAGGTTGACAATCCAATGCAGATAGAGGATGAATGATCTCATCCATGCACCCTGGGTATCGCAACCATCTCATCTCTAAACTCACACACTCAAGCCCATCACACATTCACTGGCATCTCACTCACTGCCAGCTCAAGGGACATCACCACCCATTTTCACACACATACCCTCACATGTCCCTTTGGCCTCATCTCCACTGCCTCCTCAGCCCTCACCGTCTTGAGACCACTTGTACAGATCAACATGTGCACCCTCACACACCCTGGTTATCCTCCTTCCTCAGTGCAGCCCTCATCCTGCAGTCTCTTCCCTTGCCTGAGGCCACTTCTCTCTCTTCCCCAAGCAAGCCCTAGCCCTGCAGCCATTGAAAAGCCACCCATATCTGGCTGATCTGGTAGGTAGAGACCTGCTGTGAGTGCCCCTAAAAGTGATGTGGTGCTGTCTGTGAAGCCTGACAGATGACTGCGAGTGCTGAACGAAGCAAGGTAGGCAAATAAACCTTGACGTCCCAAGTGAGGTGTATGTCAGTCGCGGAAATCGGCGTGAACACTCAGACCCAGGAGGTTTGTCTCGGAAACCTTTATTAATCGTGATATCACGGAGAGCCCAGTAGCATACAAGGTAGCTAGCTGACACTCTGAGGAGGCATTAGAGTACACACATATTTATAGTAGAAGTCGTACATATCAAAGAGCTTGAAGGTGATAAGACTGTCTAACTTTCAATAATCAATTACATTGAGAATCATTGTCTTTGGCATGCAACAGACTATTAGTCTATTCTAATTTATGACTATACAGGATATTGGGGGAAGCCCATCTAGTAATAAAAAGTGAGACAGAGAATAGATAACCATGCTTGACCTTATCTTTAGTGCTAGGGGGTGTACACTCTTAGAGAACAGATGACCAGGTGATGACCATTGCCTGATCCTGTCTCTTTGTGTTGGGGGTAGACATCCTAGCCTTGTCTCAAGGATTCTAGGAAGCTTGTTTATAATACTCCTTTTCTCCTTTCCTGCTCAATTAGCTGGCAGCTGCAGGTGTGCCTGCCAGAACAAAAGAGTGAACTATGCTGTAGTATTCCACTATGGTTTTAACTGTTTAACCCTTAGTTGTCCTGTAAATGTATTTTATTCTTCCACAATGTCGCTTACGTGCTGTTGTGAAACACGTCGGCCTATTTTCCCACTGACGTAGGCGGACGATCCAGCTGGGACGGTGGGGAGGATGGGGACAATTCCAGTGGGCTGGCCTAATAATGATATATTACAGTATGGTTCCCAATGTCCGATGGCAGGGAATGCGGTGGGCTGAGCGGATGATCACAAACTGATTTCACGCCATCGTGAAACCGATCGTACCATACTGTCCGTTCATGCCAATAAACATGCCTGACACTGGCGGGCACGGAAAATCATAGAGTCATAGAGGTCTACAGCACAGAAAAAGGCCCTTCGGCCCATCGAGTCTGCACCGGTCACATCCCATTTTCCAGCACTAGGCCCATAGCCTTGTGTGCCATGGCATCGCAAGTGCACATCCAAATACTTCTTAAATGTTATGAGGGTTTCTGCCTCTACCACCCTGTCAGGCAGTGAGTTCCAAATTCCCACCACCCTCTGGGTGAAAAAATTCATCCTTACATCCCCTCTAAACCACCTGCCCCTTACCTTAAATCTATGCCCCCTGGTTATTGATCCCTCCACCAAGGGGAAAAGTTCCTTCCAGTCTACCCTATCTATGCCCTTCATAATTTTATACACCTCAATCATGTTCCCCTTCAGTCTCATCTGCTTCAAGGAAAATAACCCCAGTCTACCCAATCTCTCCTCATAACTAAAACGCTCTAGCCCAGGCAACATCCTGGTAAATCTCCTCTGCATTCTCTCTATTTCAATCACATCCTTCCTATAATGCGGATTCCAGAACTGCACGCAATACTCTAGCTGTGGCCTAACCAGTGTTTTACACAGTTCCAGCATAACCTCCCTGCTCTTATATTCTATGCCTTGGCTAATAAAGGCAAGTATCCCATATGCCTTCTTAACCACCTTATCTATCTTCGCGCTACCTTAAGGGACCGGTGGACATGCACATCAAGGTCCCTCTGATCCTCAGTGCTTCCCAGGGTCTTACCATTCATTGTGTCTTCCCATGCCTTGTTTGTCCTGCCTATAACCTCCTGTAATCAAAGCTATCCTCCTCACTATTTACCACTCCACCAATTTTTGTGTCATCCGTGAACTTACTGATCAACCCTCCTACATTCAAGTCTAAATCATTTATATATACCGCAAACAGCAAGGGACACAACACCGATCCCTGTGAAATCCCACTGGACACAGGCATGCAGGCACAAAAACACCCCTTGACCATCACCCTCTGCTTCCTGCCACTCAGCCAATTCTGGATCCAATTTGCTAAATTGCCTTGGATCCGATGGCCTCTTACCTTCGTTATCTGTCTCCCATGCGGGACCTTATCAAAAGCCTTGCTGAAGCCCAAGTAGACTACATCAAATGCATTGCCCTCATCTACACACCTGGTCACCTCTTTGAAAAATGCAATCAAATTGGTCAGGCATGACCTCCCCTTAACCAAACCATGCTGACTGTCCTTGATTAATCCCTGCCTCTCTAAGTGTAGATTAATCCTGTCCCTTAGAATTGTTTCCAATAGTTTCCCCACCACTGAGGTTAGACTAGTTGGCCTGTAGTTCCCTGGTTTATCCCTTCCTCCCTTCTTGAATAATGGTACCACACTGGCTGTCCTCCAGTCCTCTAGCACCTCTCCTGTGGTCAGAGAGGTATTGAAAATTATTGCCGGCGCCCCTGCTATCTCCTCCCTTGCCTCACTCAATAGCCTGGGATACATTTCATCCAGGCCTGGAGATTTATCTACTTTTAAGCCTGCCAGACCACTTAGAACCTCCTCCCTTTCTATGCTAATTTCTTTAATTATATCACAGTCCTTCTGCCTAATTTCCATACCCACGGCGTCCCTCTCACTTGTGAACACTGACACAAAGTATTCATTTAGAACCCTGCCTACGCCTTCTGGCTCCGCACATAAATTACTACTATGGTCCTTAATGGGCCATACTCTTTCCCTAGTTATCCTCTTACTCTTAATGTATTTGTAATTTAACTTTGGAATTTCCTTTATTTCAACTGCCAATGTTTTTTCATGCCCCCTTTTTGCTCTCCTAATTTCCTTTTTAAGTTCCCCCCTACACATTCTATACTCCTCTAGGGCACCTGCTGTTTTGAGCCCTCAGCATCTGCCATTAGCCTCCCTTTTCCTCTTTATCCAATCCCATATATTCCTTGACATCCAGGGTTCCTGAGATTTGTTGGTCCCACCCTTTATCTTTACTGGAATATGTTGGCCCTGTACTCCCTCTATTTCCTTCTTGAATGCATCCCACTGCTCTGATGCAGATTCACCTAAAAGTAGCTGCTTCCAGCCCACTCTGGCCAAATCATATTTGACCTTATTATAATCGGCCTTCCCCCAATTTAGTACTCTGATTTCTGGCTCATCCTTGTCCTTTTCCATGACAACCTTGAATCTAACAGAGTTATAATCACTATCTGCAAAATGCTCTCCCATTGATACCTCTACCACTTGCCCGGCTTCATTCCCTAGAATTAAGTCCAGGACAGCACCCTCTCTTGTAGGACCTTCTATGTACTGGCTTAAAAAGCTCTCCTGGATGCATTTTAAGAATTCCACTCCCTCTAAACTTATCACACTATAACTAACCCAGTTAATGTTGGGGAAGTTGAAATCCTCCACTATTACTATTCTATTATTTTTACACTTATCTGAAATTTGCCTACCTATCTGCTCTTCTATTTCTCTCTGACTGTTTGGGGGCCTGTAGTACACTCCCAGCAAGGTGGTTGCTCATTTTTTGTTTTTAAGTTCTACCCATATGGCTTCATTTGAGGATGTCATACCTCCTTGCTGCTTTAATTGATTCCTTGATCAATATTGCAATACCCCCTCCTCTTTTACCTCCTTCCCTGTCTCACCTGAAGACCCTATATCCTGGAATATTGAGCTGCCAATCTTGCCCTGCTCTCAACCATGCCTCTGTGACAGCAATGACATCGTACTTCCATTTGTTAATTTGTGCCCTCAACTCATCTGCCTCATTCATCAGACTCCTTGCATTAAAATAAATACCATCCAACCTTGCCAAACTTACTTGTGCCTTAACTGGCCTATAATTTCTATGCCTTCCAGACTCACTTTCTCTCTCTTCTAATTTTGGCTCTGCAGCTCCTTCTGCTGAACCTTCTTTCAGGATCTCATCCCCCTGCCAAGTTAGTTTAAACCCTCCCTAACAGTGCTAGCAAACCTCCCCGCGAGGATGTTGGTCCCATTCCGGTTCAGGTGCAACCCGTCCACCTTGTACAGCCCCACCACCCCCAGAAATGCCCCCAATGGCCCAGAAATCTAAAGCCCTCCCTCCTGCACCATCTCTCCAGCCACGCATTCATCTGGACTAACCTCCTATTTCGATACTCAGTAGCACGTGGCAGCAGAAGTCATCCAGAGATTAATACCTTTGAGGTCCCGTTTTTGAATCTGCTTCCTAGCTCCCTAAATTTTGCTTGCAGGACCTCATCCCTCTTTCTACCTATGTTGTTGGTACCAATATGTACCATAATCTCTGTCTGTTTGCCCTCCCCCTTTAGAATGCCCTGCAGCCGTTCAATGACATCCTTGACTCTGGCAAAAGGGAGCCAACATACCATCCTGGAGTCACGTCTACGGCCACAAAAACACCTATCTGTTCCCGTTACTATCGAGCCTCCTACCACTATCACTTTTCTCCTCTTCCGCCCCCCCCCCCCCCCCCCCACCACCACCGTGCAGCTAAGCCACTCAGTGCCATGAGTGTGGCTGTACTCCCCAGAGGAACCGTCACTCTCACCATTTTCCAGCACACAAAAACGGTTCTCGAGCGAGATACACCCTGGGGATTTCCTGCTTACCTGCCTGACACCTTTCTTCTGACTGATGGTCACCCATTCCCTCTCTGTCTGCACTTCCGTAAGCTGTGGGGTGACCACGCCTAAAAACATGCTATCCACGAAACTTTCAGCCTAGTGGATGCACTCAGTGCCTCCAGCTGCCGCTCAAGCTCTGAAACTTGGAGCTCAAGTAGCTGCAGCTGGTGGCATTTCCTGCACACGTGGTCAGTCAAAACGCAAGGAGCGTCTAGGACTTCCCACATGTTGCAGGAGGTACATAACACTGGACAGAGCTGCCCTGTCATGCCTCTCTTTTAAAAAAAACACTCACTTTAAGTTAAATACAGTAAAAAATGTTAAATTATTTACGTACTTTAAATAAAAACTAGAACTCTTACCTTTCCTTAGCTTAATCTATTTTAAACTGAAGAAAAATTGGAGAAAAAAACTGGAGAAAAACACTTACCCACTACTCACCACTGAGCTCTCACCTTTGTGCTGACGTCACTTTTTGAAGCTTCCCTGCACTCATGCTGGTTCTAATCTCTCCACCGCTCTCTCTTGCTCTACCTTGTGATGTCACTCTTGTTATTTTCAACAGGAACTGACTGCAGCACACTCTTCCCAAGCTGCTTCACAGCGATGCTGACTGCAGCACACTCTTCCCAGACTGCTTCACCATGATGCTGACTGCAGGACACTCTTCCCAGACTGCTTCACCATGATGCTGACTGCAGGACACTCTTCCCAGAGTGCTTCACCGCGATGCTGACTGCAGGACACTCTTCCCAGGCTCATCTAGGCTGGGAAATCCCGGCCTATGAAACCCACTGCACTTGACAATCCATCAATAAGGCTTGTGTGAGAGGTGTCACTGGACACACTCAATTTTATATTCTTAGGTCGCCCAAATATGGAAACTTCAGTACATATTTCTCTATCTTTTAACTTTTTAAATGTTTTGTTCGCCTGTAAGATGTCCTGAGCCTTGGGATATTTCATTATAGTACTCAATTCAAGAACATCAAAGTTTGCATCCAGCCTCTTCTGTGCGCCCAGCCAGTTTAATTGTCCAATCAGACTTTGCAGCTGCTCTGTCGCATCTTTGGAAGAATCTGCATCTTTTTGTGAGGACCTGGCCCAACTGATTGCATACACTTTCTAAATACGATTGTTGCTGTAAAATAATTTCAGCCCCATGCTGTTTGATTTCTAATCCAATATATTTAAAGGCCATAGTAGCCTGACTCCCAAGCTTAAACTCTGTTCTAATCCAATCAATAATTTTGTTTTGAAATTCACTCGTGCCATCCTATAGGCAGTCATCAACATGCATCATAAAGATGCCCGCAAGCTTTCCACCATGATACCAGTAAAACATGGCAGAATCTGCCTGGAGACAACCCAATTTTATCAACACGGATCAAACTGAAAAGCACCACACTTCCCTCTGGAGGCTCCCATATAGCTTTATCCTCTACATTGTTAGCCATTACAAAGTCATGAGGACTCATACTTCTGCTATGTTGTGTGATGGTTCAGCATCCCCCACTCTACTATGTTGTCTAGTCAAGCTGTGACCCCTACTTGCCTGCTGAAGTCTTTCCAAGATCCTACTGTTAGAATTCCTGTATTCTCCCTTTGAGGCCCTATCCACCATAAGTGAACATTCCCTCACCGTGATTTGACATCCAGCCCATCACTGTAACTTGGCCTACGCTTCCTTATTTTCCATTCTCATACTTCAAGCTCCCAATCCATGGCTTCACTGTTTCTCCATCATCCTGGACATTCTGCCAATTCTTATATTTCCATTAGATTTTCCTGCTTGTCCCAATATTGTTGCATCCCTCCAGTTATCTGATCTTTCTGGACCACATGATACCTGGGAACCCACTTTAGGCAGCTGACTTCTGGACAAAATAGCCCCTTCTTGTTTATCACAATTAGATTTTCTACCGATATCTCATCCCTGATCCATCATATCCTGTACCTCTGGTTCTGCTCCACAAAATACATGCGTATGCGATGCACTTTGTGCTTCATCTTCCATCACATTGTCAACATTCACAAATTCATATTTCATTCCAATGACCCGTGAAGAATTCGCTTTTATTGCCTGATTCCCATGCTGAATAATCACAGTTTTTCCTTCATATCCTAAAACTTTCCCTTGGCCTATCTATTCTCTTTGCCCTTCTCTCTTATAATATACCAAATCACCTGAACTAAATTCTACCTCAGATGGTCTAATTCTTTCTGAAACCTCAGCCTTGCTGAAAGATTTCCTGCCTGGATGTGAGGAAAGTGAGCGGAAAAAATAGAGCTAATGGTAGTTCATTCAAGAGCAAGGGGAGCATCTGATAGCACTGAAGGCAACTTCGGATTCCTACCATACACCAGCTGGCACAGACTATAACCCTCGAACATTTGCAAAGAACTTTTTTAAATGTACTGCCCACACCAGTGCTGCTTGCAACTTGCAATCTGGTTGGTCAGCCAGTATCTTAAGCAACATTTAATCAATTACTGCATGGTTCCTCTTACACAAACCATTGCTGAACGGGCTCTTAGCCACAGTATTCATGACTATGATATTCAGATTTTCAAACATGTCCCAAAAGTCATTATTGGCAAACTCTCCTCCATTATCTGTCAGGGATTTTGTCAGTGTTCCTAATCGAGTACCCACCCATTTCTCCATGACCTTGTCTATGACAGCCTGTGTCCTTGCCATTTATTACTGTAGATAGGCTAAATCTAGTCGCCATGTCTCCAAAGTGTAGCAAAAAAAACTCCAATCCTGTCCTAGACTTTTAAGCCCATTGCTACTACATCATTAAATTCCCTGGCCTGTGGTAGACTCACAACACGACATGGTGGTATTCTTCAATATTTAACACAAATGTCGCATTAAGCCATAACTTGCTCAATAAGGATGTCATATTTTTATCAACTACTCAAGCATCTAACAGAGCTTTCAATTTCCGTGATGCTGGATGTGCGAATTGTCTGTGTAACTTCTAGATAATCCTTTTCTTTCCCTCCAAACTTTTATCCCCAGAAGTTAACAAGTGCTGCGTGGATTCCCCGACAAGAAATGTCTGACTTTCTCAATGGCAGGCAGTGATAGTCTGATTGTGTAAAATGCAGACCTATGGTTTTTCTGAACATAGTTGCTTTGTCATTCTCCAGGTCTGATTTCATCTGTGCTTTTTACATTGAAGATTTGCTCAACAATTGAGGTATCTCAGATACTCCATCAGTCTTGTTGAAGAGACTGCTCCCAGCTATCGTGCATGGGAGAATTACCTCATGGGAGATTTGCCATCCCAAACCTAAAGGAGCTTCCATACTCCTTAACCTTACACCGATCTTCCACATCAAAAGACTCCAGGCAGCGATTAAGCCAATCCACCCCACACACTGTGGGAGTGCACCGCTATCTAGCATTCCGCAGTTGAATAAATCAGCAACCAAAATACTCATCACCAGATTCAACTTCACTGACCAGCAAAATACCTTCACGGCAGTCTCAGCTTCAGAGTTATCTGCTTCATGCATTACTCCAAAAACATGTTTTTTTCGCTGAGGGCAATTCATTGCGTAATGATATTTAAAATCATGCTGATAACACCGATTTAATCATTCCCCATGCATTTCTTGGGTGCAAGCACCTACAGTCGCCACTTTTTGTCTCGATTTTCAAATTGGCTAAAAGTGCGACCGTCTTGAAACCTGCACCGAATATTTTGGTGATCTCAAACTTCCATTTTTTGCTTTACTGCAGAGTTGTTTATATTTGACAGAAACGCAGCTGGAATGACTGCTTTCCCAATTTTTTTGAGGGCAGCTGTCATCAGGTCTAGCAGCAAGTCTTTTCCATGAAATTGAACCCCCATTAAAACCAAATGCCTATCGACATGAGAAATGCATGCACAGCCCAGTAATTTGAAGGACAATACGAACTCCAGGGGAAGAATTTTCCGCTCTTCACAGGAGTTGTGTGGGGGCGGGCGCAGACCCGATCGGCGCCCCCAATCGGGTCCACCCCGCCATTTTACAGGGGCAGGCCAATTAAGGCTGAGCGCTCCCT
The DNA here is from genome assembly GCF_964194155.1 of Cetorhinus maximus. Classification (NCBI taxonomy): domain Eukaryota; kingdom Metazoa; phylum Chordata; class Chondrichthyes; order Lamniformes; family Cetorhinidae; genus Cetorhinus; species Cetorhinus maximus. Next base: position 70,610,408 of record NC_135885.1, read on the forward strand.
GTGTGGGCAGAGGTGGGGCTCCCTGAGTCGGGGCCTGCGCTCTTTCGTGCATGCGTGCGAAAGAGCGCAGAAATCTCCCTGAGACACAGAGCTGCCTCAGGGAGATTAGTTTAAGTTCCCAAAATTTTAATAAAGAAAAGAAAAAAAATTAAGACATGTCTCCTCATGTGACAGTGTCACATGAGCTGGGACATGTCAATGAATTTTTATAAAAATTTTTATTCAATTTATAAAAACTTCATGAAACCTCATCCCGCTCGTGGATGAGGTTCTATGAAGAATGTGAAGGCCGCCTGGGCTCTTTGCCTGCCCGCCAACTTTAAGGTTGGGTGTGCAGCTCAGTTTATTAATTTCATTGTTATTAAAATGGTCTTAATCGGCCTTTGACAGTTTGGCGGGTGTGCAGCCGACTCCACTGCGCGCCCATCGAACTGAAAATCGAAATGATGTGTGGTGATGTCAGGACACCCGCCCGACATCACCGTGCGTCATTTTACGCCTCGGTGAGCAGGCCCCGCCCCCGCTCGCCAGGCCGAAGATTCAGGCCCAGGATTTCAAGGTTAAACCTTTTCAGTCTCTTATACCACTTAACATAGTGCATTATATACTCCGCTATGGGCTGATCATCTGTTTTCTTAAACCATTTGAAAGTTGACCATATTTCATATGCTTCCAACAAATCATTCTTTTAATGAAACTTATTCAAAAACAGCAATAGCAGTGTTAATCCCTTTTCAGTGTCCAAGTCTCCCACATCCAATGCTGAAAATGCTTTACACTTAACCATACTTTTTGCAGGAAATGACAAAGCCAAGGGCATATCTTGTTTCTGCCGGGCTAACGAAGCAACCCATGTCCACATTTCACCATCATTTTTACATTGCAGGCAGCCGGGAGATTGAACACAGCGCGAGAGGAGAGGCAGTCGGGAGATTGAACACAGCGCGAGAGGAGAGGCAGTCGGAAGATTGAAAACAGCGCGAGAGGAGAGGCAGTCGGAAGATTGAAAACAGCGCGAGAGGAGAGGCAGTCGGGAGATTGAACACAGCGCGAGAGGAGAGGCAGTTGGAGATTGGAAGCAGCGTGACTGGAGATGCAGTTGAGAGATTGAAAACAGTGTGAGTGATTGAAAACAGCATGAGAGGAGAGGCAGTCGGGAGATTGAAAACAGCGTGAGTGATTGAAAACAGCATGAGAGGAGAGGCAGTCGGGAGATTGAAAACAGGGCGAGAGGAGAGGCAGCTGGGAGATTGAAAACAGTGCGAGAGGAGAGGCAGTCGGAAGATTGAAAACAGCGCGAGAGGAGAGGCAGTCGGAAGATTGAAAACAGCGCGAGAGGAGAGGCAGCTGGGAGATTGAAAACAGCGCGAGAGGAGTGGCAGTCGGGAGATTGAAAACAGCGTGAGAGGAGAGGCAGTCGGAGATTGGAAGCAGCGTGACTGGAGATGCAGTCGAGAGATTGAAAACAGTGTGAGAGGAGAGGCAGTCGGAAGATTGAAAACAGCGCGAGAGGAGAGGCAGCTGGGAGATTGAAAACAGTGCGAGAGGAGAGACAGTCGGGAGATTCAAAAGAGCGTGAGAGGAGTAGCAGTCGGGAGGTTGAAAAGAGAGCGAGAGGAGAGACAGTTTGGAGATTGAAAACCGTGCGAGAGGAGAGGCAGCTGGGAGATTGAAAACAGTGCGAGAGGAGAGGCAGTCGGGAGATTGAAAACAGTGCGAGAGGAGAGGCAGCTGGGAGATTGAAAACAGTGCGAGAGGAGAGGCAGCTGGGAGATTGAAAACAGTGCGAGAGGAGAGGCAGCTGGGAGATTGAAAACAGTTCGAGAGGAGAGGCAGTCGGGAGATTGAAAACAGCGCGAGAGGAGAGGCAGTCGGGAGATTGAAAACAGTGCGAGAGGAGAGGCAGTCGGGAGATTGTAAACAGCGCGAGAGGAGAGACAGTCGGGAGATTGAAAACAGTGCGAGAGGAGAGGCAGTCGGGAGATTGTAAACAGTGCGAGAGGAGAGGCAGTCGGGAGATTGAAAACAGCATGAGAGGAGAGACAGTCGGGATAATGAAAACAGCGCGAGAGGAGAGATAGTTGGGAGATTTAAAACAGAGCAAGAGGAGAGACAGTTGGGAGATTGTAAACAGCGCGAGAGGAGAGGCAGTCGGGAGATTGAAAACAGCGCAAGAGGAGAGACAGTCGGGATAATGAAAACAGCGCGAGAGGAGAGATAGTTGGGAGATTTAAAACAGCGCGAGAGGAGAGGCAGTCGGGAGATTGAAAACAGCGCGAGAGGAGAGACAGTCGGGAGATTGTAAACAGCGTGAGAGGAGACACAGTCGGGAGATTGAAAACAGCGCGAGAGGAGAGGCAGTCGGGAGATTGAAAACAGCGCGAGAGGAGAGACAGTCGGGATAATGAAAACAGTGCGAGAGGAGAGGCAGTCGGCAGATTGAAAACAGCGCGAGAGGAGTAGCAGTCGGGAGGTTGAAAAGAGAGCAAGAGGAGAGGCAGTCGGGAGATTGAAAACAGCGCGAGAGGAGAGGCAGTCGGGAGATTGAAAACAGCGCGAGAGGAGTAGCAGTCGGGAGATTGAAAACAGCGCGAGAGGAGAGGCAGTTTGGAGATTGAAAACAGAGCGAGAGGAGAGGCAGTTGGAGATTGGAAGCAACGTGAGGAGATGCAGTTGAGAGATTGAAAACAGTGTGAGTGATTGAAAACAGTGCGAGAGGAGTAGCAGTCGGGAGGATGAAAAGAGAGCGAGAGGAGAAACAGTTTGGAGATTGAAAACAGAGCGAGAGGAGAGGCAGTCGGGAGATTGTAAACAGCGCGAGAGGAGAGACAGTTTGGAGATTGAAAACAGTGCGAGAGGAGAGACAGTCGGGAGATTGAAAGCAGCGCGAGAGGAGAGACAATTTGGAGATTGAAAACAACCTGAGAGGAGAGGCAGTCGGCAGATTGAAAACAGCGCAAGAGGAGAGGCAATCGGCAGATTGAATACAGCGCGAGAGGAGAGGCAGTCGGGAGATTGTAAACAGCGCGAGAGGAGAGGCAGTCGGCAGATTGAAAACAGCGCGAGAGGAGAGACAGTTGGGAGATTGAAAACAGTGTGAGAAAACAAATAGTGACATCACAGAAAGAAGCAGTTTGATTGGTTGGACAAGAAGCTAGCATTTTGGTGAGTATCTGGTGAATATCTTAGTAAGTGGTTAATGTTTATTCTATTCCTAAGGTTTAAAAGAGTATAGCACTGTGTTATAGCCAGCTTAAAAGATACAGGAAATCTATAACTAAACAAAACTTTAAAACTAAAACTTTAAAATTAAAATGAAATAATTAAAATAAACACCTAAAACACATATCTGTGTGGTTAAGAAACAAGTAACTTTTAGTTGTCAATGGTACTAGCATTTAATAAACACAGTAAATTATAGCATACATAGGAATTACTCGAAGTTAATTAAGCAAGTAATTAAATTAAATTAACTTGTTAACCTAATTAAGAATGGCAGGACAGGTGTTACATTGCAGCTGTTGAATGTGAGGGATTTTGGACACCAAGGCGATTCAAGACAAACACGCCTGCAGAAAATGTTAGAAATTAGAGGAATTCCAGATCAGGGTTATTGATCTGGAAGCCGAATTGCAGACATTGCACAACATAAGGGAGGGGGAGAAATACTTGGACACCTTGTTCCTGGAGACGATCATACCTCTTATAAGAGGGTCGGCTGTTTTGGTCAGCAGTGAGGGACAGGGGGATGTAACCATCAGTGTGGCGGGTAAAGGAACCAAACAGACAGCATTGGAGGAGCCTCAGACTTTGCAATTGTCAAACAGGTTTGAAATGCTCACAGCCTATGTAGACAAAATTGAGGTCTGCAAGGTGGATGAGCAGGCTGGCCATGGCACCATGATACAGGAAGCCATTCAAGTTGGTGGGAAGCAAACAGGAATGTAGTCATAATACGGGGCAGTATAGCGAGGGGGGATTACACTGTTCTCTACAGCAAAGAGTGAGAGTCCAGAAGGCTGTGTTGCTGGCCTGGTGCCAGGCATTGGTACATTTGCTCTGGGCTGGAGAGGAACTTGCAGTAGGAGAGGGAGGATCCAATTGTCGTGGTCCATCTAGGTACCAATGACATTGGCAGGACAAGGAAAGAGGTTCTGCATAGTCAGTATGAGGAGCTATGTACCAAATTAAGAAGCAGAACCACAAAGGCTCTCTGGACTATTACCTGAGCAAATTGGCAAAGGGCAAATTAGATTAGCGAGATGAATACGTTGCTTGGCTGGGATGGGAGAAGTGGGTTCCGGTTCGTGGGGCACTGGCATCAGTGCTGGGGAAAGTTGGGGCTGTAACATTGGGACAGTCTACACTTGAACCACGCTGGGAAGAGGTTTCTTGCAAATCACGTAACTAGGGAAGTAGAAATGGTTTCAAACTAAGTAGTAGGGGCAAGGGATCAAACGTGGGATGGTGTGGTATATCAAGGAGTAGAGACATGGTAAGAGAGGAAGGTATTAATATGGGAAGTGATAAATAGATCATAACAGGAAGGGACAGAGCATACCAATCTAAGAGCAAACCAACAGAAAAGGCTAGAGGTTACAAAAATAATAAAAGGATAAAACTTAAAGCTCCATAATGGAATAGAGCACTTGAAACATAACAGATGAACTGATGGTGCAAAGAGTGATAAATCAGTGCAATCTAATAGCCATTACAGAGACATGGCTACAGGATGGGTTAGATTGGGACCTGAACATTGAAGGGTATGTGCCTTTTAGGAAGAATAGGAAGTTAGGAAAAGGTGGAAGGGAGGCTCTGTTAATTAAAGACAACATTAACACAATAGAGGGGGATGTCCTAAGTTCAGGAAACTCAGATGTAGAAGCGGTTTGGATAGGGATGAAGAATCATAAAAGTAAGAAGTTCACTTGTGGGAATGGTGTACAGGCCCCCTAACAGTAGTCACATGGTAGAATGGGGTATCAAAGAAGAAACAGTGGGAGCTTGTCATCATGGGGGCTTTTAACCTATGTATAGACTAGAACAGCCAGATGGGCAAAGGTAGCATAGAGGACAAATTCATGGAATGTTTTTGGGATAATTTCTTAGATCAGCACATTTTGGAGCCAACCAAGGAGCAGGCTATACCAGACCTGGTACTGTGCAACGAGATAGGATTAATTTATGACCTCACAATAAAGGCACCCCTAGGTAGCAGTGATCATAACACGATTGAATTCAGTTTGAGGGACAGAAGACTGGGTCTAATATTAATATTTTAAAGTTAAATAAGGGCAATTATGAGGGCATGAAAGCAGAGCTAGCGAAAGTGAACTGGCAAGTTAGGTTAAGGGATAAGTCAATAGAGATGCAATGGCGGACATTTAAGAGAATATTACAAAATACACAGAATAGATACATTCCAACAAGAAAGAAAAATTCCAAGGGGAGGAACCACCATCTGTGGTTAACTAAAAGAGTTAAAGGTAGTATCAAACTTAAAACAAAAGCATATAATTGTGCAAAGATGGGTGACAGGTCAGAAAATTGGACATACAAAACAGCAAAGAATGACTAAAAGATTACTGAAGAGGAAAAAATTAGAGTACAAGAGAAAAGTAGCTAGAAATATAACGTTTTTCATGAAACTAACACATTTTTTCGTTATATTGTTGTGGTTTATTGTAAAGTAGGTTTATGGGTGGGAGTGTAGATGGTTCTGTCTGTGATTTAATTGAATTAGAGCCAGATAGACTGAAAGCTTGAAATTATCAAAAGAAGTTGAGGTAAAAGTCATTTAAAATGCTAATGAGTAAACATGGATGAGGGCAGTATGTAGGGTGTGAAGGAAATTTGCACTTTTAGATAAGTGAAGGGATTGTTTGGGTTTCAAAGGGGTGATAGGATGTTTACAACTAACAAGGTAAGCAAGGCCAAGCAGTATGCTTATTTTTCCCAAAGGTACTGACCATATTGGCGACATGAAAGTTTTTTTTTTAATATGGGAAAAATACATTTCCAAAAACAAATAGAACAATGGAATTTACAGATTAAAGATACAGAAACATATATAAAGAAGGGTGGAAGGCTATGTTGGGGGGCCATGTAAGATCTAAAAGGACTGTATAAAACAACCTTGGGGAAAAAGCCTCCAGCCATTTTTGCAGAATTCTGCTATGTCCAGTAACCAAAGTTGGAGAAACGCCTTTGGAATTCCACTGTTGAGTGGGAGCTGTGGTAAACCTGCTGGTTGCTTATCTAAATTTAAAATCTATTTTGGACCATTGCCTTAAAGAGGGTGTGTAGTTGGGAGTCAGGTTAATTAGGAATTTTGGGGTTTGTTATAGTAATAAGTAACTGTAATATTATATATGTGCTTGAAATATTTCCTTTTGTTAATAAATGTTTTAATTTAATTTTTAAAATCTCTAAAGGTGTGAGTGGACTCATTACTTCTTAATTCAGTGCACAAATCTTCTCATAATAAATATAAATTGGAAAACCGCTGTGATAGTGTGGGCCAAGTTTCCCTTGTGGATTTGGACTGCCTGGAACATATCACCTGCCACCGCATAACAAGTTAGACAGTAAAAGTTTCTATAACTATTTAAAAAAGAAAAGATTTAACAAAGTGAGCATTGGTCCCATAGAAAGTAAGTCTGGGGAATAAATAATGGAAAATAAGGAGATGGCAGATGAATTGAAAAGGTATTTTGCATTAATCTTCAAGATAGAGGATACAAGTAATATCCCAGAAATAGCTGTAAATCAGGAAATGGGACGGAGGAACGCAAGAAAAGTACAATCACCAGGGAAGTGTCATTTCGTCACTTATTGAAACTGTGGGTTGTCAAGCACTTGGGCGCTGATGGATTTCATCCTAGGGTCTTAATATAAGTGGCTAGTGAGATAGTCAATGCGTTGGTTTAAATTTCCAAAAATCACTAGATTCGGCAAAGGTTCCATTAGATTGAAAATAGCTAATGTAACTCTTTTATTCAAAAAGGGAGGGAGATAGAAAGCAGGAAACTATAGGCCAGTTAGCTTAATATCTGTCATAGGAAAATGTTAGAAGCTATTCTCAAAGACATTATAACAGGGCACTTAGATAAATCCAAGACAATCAGGCAAAGTCAACATGGTTTTGTGAAAGGGAAATCATGTTTAACTAATTTATTGGAGTTTGTTGAATAGGTAACCTGTGCTGTGGATAAAGGGAAACCAGTGGATGTACTGTACTTAGACTTCCAGAAGGTATTTGATAAGGTGCCTCATCAAAGATTATTGTGGAAAATAAAAGCTCATGGTGTAGGGGGTAACATATTGGCTTGGATAAAAGATTAGCTAACTAGCAGGAAACAGAGAGTAGGCATAAATGGCTCATTTTCTGGTTGGCAGGATGTGATGAGTGGTTGCCACAGAGACCATTGCTGGGCCTCAACTCTTTACAATTTACATAAATAATCTGGTTGAAGGGACTGATGGTATGGTTGTTAAATAGGCTGATGACAAAAGATAGGTGTGAAAGTAAGTTGTGAAGGGAACATAAGGAGACTACAAAGGGATATAGATAGGTTAGGTGAGTGGGTAACGATCTGGCAAATGGAGTATAATATAGGAAAATGGGGGGTTTTCCATTTTGGCAGGATAAATAAAAAAAGAGGCATATTATCTAAACGGTGAGAGACTGCAGAGCTCTGAGATGCAAAGGGATCTGTGTGTCCTAGTGCATGAATCACAAAAGGTTAGTATGCAGGTATAGCAAGTAATTTGCAAAGCTAATAGATTGTTATCATTTATTGCAAGGGGAATTGAATACAAGAGTAAGGAGGTTATGCTTCAGTAACACAGGGCATGGGTGAGACCACATCTGTTCTATGTTCAGTATTGGCCTCTTTATTTAAGGAAAGACTTAAATGCATTGGAAGCAGTTCAGAGAAGGTTTACTAGGTTAATGCTTGGAATGGGTGGGTTGTCTTATGAGGGAAGGCTGGGCAGGCTAGGCTTGTATCTGCTGCAGTTTAGAAGAATAAATGTTGACTTAATTGAAACATATAAGATCCTGAGGGGACTTGACAGAGTAAATGTGGAAAGGGTGTTTCCTCTTATAGGAGAATCTAGAACTTGGGGTCACTGTTTTAAAATGAGAGGTCGCCCATTTAGGACAGGGATGAGGAAAATGTTTTCCTTTCAGAGGGTTGTGAAACTTTGTAATTCTCTTCCCCAAAAAGTGGTTGAGGCAGAATCTTTGAATATCTTTAAGGCAGAGGTAGATAGATTCTTGATAAGCAAGGGGATGAAAGGTTATCGGGGATAGGCAGGAATGTGACGTTAAGATCAGATCAGCCATGATCTAATTGAATTGCAGAGCAGGCTGAGGGACTGAGTGGCCTATACCTGCTCCTAATTCATATGTTTATATGTTCAAATGTTCATATTGCTGATATGGCTCCACCTCCGAATAAAAAATAGTGGATAGTCAAAGTTTGAGATTTAGCATCGCCTTTCCACCATTCTGTGACTGAGTTTGTCAGCAGCAGTATGCTTCTTTTTCTCTCAGAGGATAAAGACAAGGAACTTCTTATTCAAAAGCCAATCATGAGAGCTTAATGTTCGTCCTCTGCTACCATGTTAATTCCAATATTCAATTATTGAGGAAAGAATGAGTCTGAAGCCAGCCTGTACCTTTAAACAGTTTAATTTCCAAGCCCGCAGAGTAAAGATGCAGATGCAGTCACTTCCAATTTCCCTCTCCCCTACCACCCCATGTGAACACCTTTTTGTAGCCTTGCAATGAAGCCCTAACACTTCCCCAACTGGGGGCAGCTGCTCATGATTACCAACTTAAAGCATGTACGCTACTGCCACACAATTCCAAAATTAACATTGTGGGCCCAGGACAAACACTTCTGCTTCTCCAAATCATTTGACAATAAAAACTGAGCATTTTTGGAACTTTTTTGAGCATCCTCCAGAAAACCCTTTAAGGATTGTCATTTAAGCCACGTAAGAGCCGAGTAAATTTGGACTGAGCATGCACAGTGCAAACATTATCCACTGGTACCAAATGTTCACATTTTGAGTCCCAACTGATGTTGGACCCCAATCCTAACTCATGTTTTGAGCAGACGCTCTGAATAACTAAAATTGCTCATTCCATAATGGCATCCAGTTCACTTCTGGTCCAGACCATGTGGGACATATTAAAGCGCAACACTTGAAGGTCTGATACCCATTTTATAGGCACAAAATTGGACGCCACAAGTTGATTTTTCCCCAACTGTTTGCTTTTGTGACAAAAATCAAAAACAGAAAGGCAAGCTGCCAATATTATAGATCTACGTAGATCAACCCATATTGATTTTCAATAAACTCTCATTTAAGTTATTCTTGTCGGAAAATAAATCTTAAATCCATTAATTTTAGTTATTTTTAACTTAATCATGATTTCATTAAGGATTTAATTACATTAGGGACAAAGATTATGCTTCACAATTCCCTTTAATGTTCATGAACACTTCTGAATAGAAAAAAACCCCAAAATACAACCTAAAATTAACAAGAATTATTGGTAATAATCCATTGTACATATCAATTAGTTTACTTTATTTTTTTTTCTCCCTTGACCTGAAATTATCATTTCCCAAAGCTTTTTGGGCAGAATTTTTCTTATGGTGGGCAGGCTGTTTGGGAGTGGGCGCAGGCGGGCGTGGAGCCGATCGTCACCCACGATCGGCTCCATGCCGCCATTTAATGCGTGTGGGCCAATTAAGGCCCGCCCAGTGTGAATCGCGGCTCCTGAGAACAATGGGAAGTAGAGCAGGCCAGGTGGGAGGGCAGGTCGGCGGGGGAGTGTGCCCTGAGATTTTCGGATGACTACCTCGCTGCCCTCCTCGAAGAGGTGGCAGCATGCCATGACATCCTTGTGCCAAGGGACGGGAGGAGGAGGCCCCCCCACATGACGAAATGTGCCTGGGCGGAGGTGGCAGAAATAGTCAGCTCCCACGATGTGATGAGACACACCTGAGTGCAGTGCCGCAAGCGGTTTAATGACCTCTTGTGAATGGGAAGGATGGGTGCCGTGTTGGAATGGGTCACTTATCACAGCGGTTAGGTAGGCTCCCCCACTTGGCACAATCCCAACTCAGAATTTTGTTCCTGCATTCATTCATTCAAGGCATGCGGCCTTCACTGGCTGGGCCAGCATGTATTGCCCATCTCTAGTTGCCTCTGAGAGGGTGATGGTGAGCTGCCTTCTGTACCCGCTGCATGTGGTGCAGGTTCACCCACAGTGCTGCTTTGGGATGAGCTCCAGGATTTGGACCTAGGCACAGTGGTGTAGCATCGAAACCTTTCAAAGTCAGGATGCTGAGTGACCTGGAGGGGAACTTCCAGGTGGCGGTGCAGCCATCCATCTGCTGCCCTTGTTTTTCTAGGTGGTAGTGCTCGTAGATTTGGAAGGTCATGGACTGTGAGTGGCAAGTGTGATGGAAGCAGCATTTGGGCAAGGGGGTCAGCCCTAGCTGCTTGGAATGTGTATATGGTGGCTCCAGGGTCACAAATCAGATTACCCCTGCAATGTTTCACTCATTGCAATGGCAATGCAGGTACAGGGTGGACTAATCAATGCTCCTCTCTCCTTTCAATGCCGAGTGGCAGTGGACTGGCGGAGGGCAGGCGCAGCTCCTCATACTGACCAGGTACGAGCAGAAGGCTCTCGAGCTGGAGCTGCACCATGCGCCCAGGTCAACCGGCCGTGGTGAGGTTGGGGTGCTACTGGGAGGTGAGAGTGCCGCGCCCTGAGGTCACAATGTCAGTACAAACATTCCACTGTTGACTATATATTGATTTCAGCATTGAACATGGGTTGCCCATTGATAATGGAAGGAGGAGCGCATCCTGATCTGGGTGCCAGGCATGCACAATAACAGTGTAATGACTTCAACTAATCAAATGTCCTTGTTCTTCCTTTCAGCCTCTCCAGAGCACGCCCACTGAACATGCTCAGTCGGTGGCTGATGATGTACCTCTGGAGTCATCCCTGAGGCAGCAGATGCTGGAAGTCCAGCAGGGTGTGCAGGAGGATCTGATGGAGATACATGAGGCTATGCATGCCATGGTCTCCGTGATGGAGCAATGCAATGACCCTCATGGCCGAGCGCAATGCCTCCACTATAGAGAGAGTGGCGACTCTCATGGAGAGGCTCTACCAGGAGAAGAATCAGGGCTTCCTGGGGTTGCGCTCGGACCTGCAAGCCCTTGCAATGGCATTGACCTCAGATGGTCAGTGTCAGTGTGCGAGATGGATTGGGCAACCAGCTAGGTGCCCGTCCATCAATGGTGAGAAGAGATGTCCAAAGCGACCTCACGTTGGCGCACAAATTGCCTGTCATCTTTGCGGGTTCCTTTCAGGGTGCTCTGGATGAGGGCAGCAGCTCCTCCGCCCGTCTGCTAGTGACAGTGGCACCTGATAAGGCTGCGGCGACTGGGGAGATGCCAGTCTTGCCACTGGCCACTCCCTCCCAGTCTGGGCCAACACAGGCTCCACGGGTCAGAGGACGCCCGCTGAGGTCATCAAGGCCAACAGGACAGTACAGTGAGCAGGCTGTCTCCAATGCCAGTGCCAAATATGGGGGAGCATCCAGATGTAGCACCCACAAACATAAACGTAAATCACCTTAGGCACAGCAGAGGCTTATCACTGGAGGTTTTTCTTTGCTCCCCAATTGCTTTGCAGTAGGTGTGCTGCGCAACACCTTTTAATGGACTTTAATTTCTGTGTGCAAGTATGCACTTATTGAATGTTTTGGTTCTCAACAAGCATCTGGGTGCCTCATTAGTTCTGCAAGTGGACGGGAACCCATGATGTTATGAGTGACTTGTTTGTCTTTGAGCTTTATTGACAAGTTACATAGTTAATGTCCCTAACCAGGCAGAGGTTGCTTTCAGTTATCGAGTATGGAGCCTGAAGCCTTGGCATGTGTTGGAGGTTCATCTTTGGTAGGCTAGCTGAAGGTTCGTTGGATCAAAGCCTCCCAGGTGTCCCTGCCTCCCTGGAGGTTGCCCGGGTCAGTGTCTACCCCCTCAGCGTTCTCCTGAGCATGCTCATCCTCGGACTCGCTACTGGGACTCATTGTGTTCAGTCGGAGCATCTGCGTCTACATCTTCTTCCTCCACTGCGTCCCCCCTTTCCAGCGCTAGATTGTGCAGAGCGCAGCATGCAACCACTATCAGCGACACACGATCTGGGGGTATTGCAGTGCGCCCCCGAATGGTCCAGGCATCGGAATCGCATCTTGAGAGGACCGATGGTTCTCTCTACCAGAGCCCTTGTGGAGGCGTGGCTCCTGTTGTACCACTGCTTGGCCTCTGTTCTTGGATGGTGGAGGGGCATCATGAGCCACCTTTTGAGGGAATAGCCCTTGTCACCCAGCAGCCATCCATCCAGCCAGGCTGGAGTACTGAAGAGCCCCGGCACCTGGGAGTGTCTGAGGACGTAGGCGTCATGGGAGCTGCCTGGGTACCTTGCACAGACTTGCAGAATCTGCATCCAATGGCCATAAACTATCTGCACGTTCATGGAGTGGAATCCTTTCCTGTTGATGAAGGCACCGGGCTCACCCGCTGGTGCCTTGATGGCCACATGTGTGCAATCAATTGCGCCCTGGACGCGGGGAAAACCGGCAATCGCTGCGAAGCCTCTGGCTCGCTCTGCCTGGCTGGCCTCGTCTGAATGGAAATGAATGAAAGTCAACGCACGGCCGAACAGAAGGTCTGTCACCAGCTTGATGCAACTGCGGACAGCTGACTGGGAGACTCCACAAAGATCACCACCGACCCCTGGAAAGTGCCAGAGGCATAGAAGTTGAGGGCAACCGTGACCTTCAGCACCACTGGCATGGGGTGTCCACTCACACAGTTGGAGCTGATCTCAGGGCCGATCATCTGACAGTTGGAGGTCACTGTCTCCCTTGAGAGACGGAACCTCCTTCGGCATTGCACGTCTGACATATTAAGGCAGCTGCATCGCCCGTTAATTGATGGCGGGTGTGCTTCCGAAGTCATAGCATGCCCGGCCTCCAAAATATCGCAATGGCGCATAGTGATGTCGGGACACACACCCGATGTCACCGCACGTCATTTTACATGTTGGCCTGTCGGGCCCGCCCCCGCACGCCAACAGCAAAATTCTTCCCTTCACATAATTTAAGACATTTGCATCACTGTAATTTTCTGAAATGAAATTATCTTTAAAGTGAAACTACAGTTAAATGTGTGATCTCCTGCATTGGAAACTTTTATTGATTGGTTAAGCAATACAATGGTTTCATGAGGCTAACAATATGTTTCAAATACACATCTTGCTAACCTCTTTCAAATAGCTTTTGACATCAGAGTCAGAGAGAATGCATGTGTGTAACATTTTGAAGATAATATATTCGACTCAGATGAACATTAATGACCTTTAGCAAAGATTGCCATCCACAAAGGTAAAATCACAAGCACATGGATAAAGTGGCAATATTTTAGTTCAGCTATTGGGTTACTGTATGGTCCTGCTCCATCATTAATCACTATAGACAAAGCTGCAACTACTAACAATCGAGAACTAGCAAGGGAAACACAGCAACCCTGACTGCAATAAAATTGATGGCCTGGTAGATCGTTTGTAAATCCCGCTTTACACTATTTAGACCAAAACGATAAATATTAAAATTAAATATATTATCTTTGCTTGCACTGAGTGCAACACTGGAAATCTCTAACAATCAAAGGAGTATGGATCTCTTTAGCTGATTCATTTCAATCCATTCCTGGTCATCTGACCTTGTGCTCACAATATAGATCAGACTGTTTTTAATTTCAGAGGCTTGGGTCGGTAAATTCAATGCTAGCACCCATTTTTTCTAGTGCCAGTCAGCCTGCATTCATGAAGCATGCAGTACAGATTTGATACCAGTGCTGTTATTTTCAAGCTCAATGCTCCATTTAATACACTTTCTTAACTTTGCAGAGTTGAGCACATGTTCAGCTGCAGGCAAAAAAACCCTACTCGTGCTTTTTAAAATGAACAGCAACTACTTTAATCTTCCATTGCTGATTGATTTTAGTTGGCTGTTACAGCAAGTGTAGAAGTGGTTGGTGGTTTCCAGAGTTGCCTAATGTTGCTGAAGTCTGCAGGAAGTGGTGTGGCATGAGCTGCATGGCTTTTTTCTGGCTTCAAGAATTCTATACAAAGTATTAGCTCCCAGGCATGGGTACAGTAACATGCAGTCCCCTTGACCTACAGCATGGCAAGAAGAATGAGCAGAGATGATGCTGAATTGTATATCTTATTAGAAGAGGGAGGAGGAGAAGGAGGAGAAGGTTCTCAGTAGGAACCATATTTGTCCAAGAGGTTTGGTGAGCAATTCTCTGAACCTCAGTGAGGAACAGTGTATCAGAAGTGTCTGTTTCACTAAAGATGTCCTTACTGAAATCTGCCACTTGTTGCAGCCACAACTGCAGTTTCATAACAGGACAGGGCATGAACGGCATCTCCAGGTGATAGTGGCCTTGAACTGCTCTATTTCTGACTCATTCCAGTTTGGAGCAGGTGATATTTGCAACATTTCAGTTTGTTGTCCGATGTTGGATAAGGGAGATCACTAAAGTTCTACTGAGAATCTCAATACATTTCATTGCCTCTTGTTAGAGACAGGCAGGCAGAGTGAGAACACAGCTTCACCAAGATTGCAGACTTCCCCATGCTGTGGGGTGCCATTGACTGCACACTGTTTGCATTGTGGGCATTACATTTCAACTTTGAGGTGTACTGAAACCAAAAGAAATTCCACTCCCTTAACATCCTAGTATGCAACCATGCACAGTGCATCAGGAAGGTCAATGCCTAGTATCCTGGCAGAAGGCGGTGTGGAGCATTGAGGGAGGAACCCAACCAGTTTAAAAAGGAGCAGCAGTGCAGTTGAGGGAGGATTGCCACAGCAATCAGCGCTTGGGTGACGGCTATTTAAAATCTATATTAAGTTTATAGATCGTAAAAATCTAGGGGCTGTGAGGACGACATAAAGCGGCTGAAAAAGGATAAAGATCAGTTAAGTAATTGGGCAAGGAGGTGGCAGATGGATTGTAATGTGGAGAGGTTATTAACTTTGATAGAAAGAATGGGAAAGCAGAACATATTTTAAAAGATCAGCAACTAATAAATGATGATATTCTGAGGGACTTATGAGTCCTTGTAAAGGAAAAGTAAGTTAACATGAAGGTTCAGCAAACAATTAAGAAGGCAAATGGTATGTTAGCATTTAATGCAAGTGGGTTGGAATAGAAGAGTAAGGAAGTCATTCTGGAATTATATATAGTTTTGGCGAGACTTTGGGCAGAATTGTCCATGCCCGCTGGCATCAGGCGTGCTCAGCAGCGTGGGCGGACCATATGGTGAGAAGACCAGTTTCACAATATTGTAAAACCAGTTTGTGATTGTCCGCTCAGCCCGCTGATGGTGGGGCGTGTTACCCGCCATCAGACGTTGGGAACCTCATTGTAATACATCTGCATTTCATTATAAGGCTAGCCCTCTAGACTCATCCCCCCACGCTGAATCTCCTGCCCACATTGGCACAATTGCACGCCGATGTGTTTCACAGCTGCACATAAGTGACATGCACCAGGCAAGCTGCACTTCGCTCAGGACTTCGAGGTTTGTTTGCCTATTTTGCTTCGGGCAGCACTCACAGTCATCAGCGCCAGATTTCGCAGACAGCACCACAGCATTTTTAGGGGGGGCTCATGGGCAGGACTCTACCTACAAGACCAACCATAAGGCAGGGACTCACTCTTACAAACTCCAATAAGTCACATGGGCTTCCCTCACAAATTCCACTTTATTACAATAAAAACACTTAGGCCTTCGAGTTTCACCTGCACCCTCAGTACCTTCCTTCCTGATCTGGGAAGGAGATTTCAAGGTATTCTCAGCTATCCATTCTTTACCCTGGCTACTTGCCTTCCATTCACTCTCCCACTTTCTTTCCTTTTCAAGTTCATGGGGGTGATGGAATAAAGGTTTAGTTTTATGGATCAGCTCATAATCGTCAGCCCTTACTGCTGCCTGTCTAGCAGTTGCAAACCTTTGGTCCTCAACATGGTTTCATATTACAGAAGGTAGGGAGTTTTTAAATTCTTCCAAGAGAATGGTCTCTCTGAGAACTGCATAGGTAGTTTCAACTTTTAATGCTCATATCCACCTGTCAAAATTACTTTGCTTAATCCTTTCAAATTGAATGTAAGTTGTCTAGGCTGTTTCCTTAAATTTCAAAAAGTTTTGTCTGTATGCTTCAGGGACCAATTCATATGCACTCAAAATTACGTTTTTCACCACATCATAATCCTAGAAACCTGCTCTGACAGTGAAGCATAAATTTCCTGTGCTCTACCTGGCAATTTGCTCTGCATGAACAATGTCCAGTTTCCCTTTGGCCAGTTCATCTGTTTAGCTGCCTTCTCAAATGAAATAAAGAAAACTTCAAAATCCCTTTCCTCAAACTTTGGAAGAGCTCACAAAAATTTAAACATCTCCCCACTGGCCTTTGACCTGGAAATAAGTCCTGCCTCACCTCTTTTTCAACTGTCAGCATTTTAAGCTGGAATTCTGTCTCTCTTTTTCTCTTTCCTCCTTTTCTAACTTTGCAATTTCTAACTCCCTTTGAAACGTCCTTTCTCTTTCCTTTTGTGCCTGTTCCCTTTTGAATGCCCTTTCAGCCTGTTCCCTTTGGAATGCCCTTTCTTTTTCTGTTGCCTCTAGTTCCAATTTTTTTATTTGCAACTGAATTTGAGCCCATTCCAATGAACCACCCCTTGAAAACTTGGTCTCTCAGGTATTCCTTCCAATTTCAAATGTTGTGTCATCTCTTCAATTATCTCTGCCTCCCTAGCTTTGGCAGGCAATTCCAATCTTAATTTACTTGCCAATTTGATTAACCTGGCTTTTGGGTCCCATTGTAAAATTGTCAGGGACATCTCTTACACTCGCAAGAAAGCTTTAGCAATTTTCAGTACCATCTTATTTTTGACAGTCCAAACCTGGTGTTTCTTTTTAGCTTTTATTACTTACTAAATCTAGACACAAATTGTCATTATCTTTTGTATCAAAATATCCCGGACCCGAGTCCCCAAACTTTGTCACAGCTCCCTGGGAATAGTGCACTGTAATATCAAGCCTCACTGTTCCCTGAGCCGTGACAAACTTGAAAAAGTTTGATCAAAGCACCAGATTGCTACAATTCTACTAACTGTTTAATTTAGGCTAACAGAATACAAATACAAGGTTTGTAAACTTAATAAGTAAATAACTGTTTATTGAGCAAACTGTCATTAACCAGTGGCAAAAGAAAAAAATATGAATTGCTAATTTCTAACGCTATAACCTAAGCTCTACCCCTTCTTAAATCCCTAAACATACACGTGCAAGACACATAAGATACTCAAAAACATGGATTTTAAGGGTGGGATAAAACAGCACTAATTCTGGAGTGCAGGATTCGATGGGTTGATTTTGACTGATGTCTTCCAAATTCCTTTCAGTTCTTGTTGATGACACAAATTGGTCTTCCAGCACTTTCAGTATTTAGTTCACTGGTTGAGTAGTTGTCTTTCAATGTCTCTAACAGTGAGTTTCCCTTTGCCTCTTGACAGAGGTTTTCAGAGAGAGAGCCGGTTATAGAGATATGAGAAGAAAACAACAACTAGCTATTATTGTGGAATTATTGGAATCTTCCACACACAGGAGAAAAAGGTTTTAGGTCTTGTTCCTTTCAGGCTAGGAGCTATTTGCTGCACTAGTCTCACACAAAACCTGGTCACCTCTTCAGGAGCCAATTAAAACATTGTTGCCAGGCAGTTCCCTTGGCCCCTTTTTGGCACTGTCCTGTCTTTCATGGCACACTCTGTTCCAAGACTGCAACAATATATATGTCTGTCATCTTGTTCCAGTGGACATGTCTTTCAAACTGCAGCCATTGTAATTTTAATCCACAGTCCAACAGAAAATGAAAATATATGTTCTTTACGGCATTCTGACAGAATGAAAAGATATGTTCCTTACACCAGGGAATGCATAATTAATGTGGCAGGTTTGGGATAATACGGCGTGAGAAGCTGCCATTGCAGCCAGCAGGTAAAACATCATTTTACCTGCCAGCTACCACACATAGTGCAAATCTGGTACGATTCAGCCCTATACCTGAAGTAGTGTGTACAGTTTTGGTCTCCTTACCTAAGGAAGTGTAGACTGGCCTTAGAAAGGGTGCAACAAATGTCTAATTGATGAAATCCTGAGATGAGAGGGCTGTCGAATGAAGAGAATAAAGCCTATGAAAGAGAATGAAGAAAATAAGTCTATCTTCTCTGGAGTTTAGAAGAATGAGCGGTGATTACATTGAAACATATAACATTCTTAGAAGGCTTGACAGGCTGAAAGGCTGCTTCCCCTGGCTGGAGAGAACAAGGGTTCATGTTCTAAGGATAATGTGGCAGCCATTTAGGACTGAGATGAGGAGAAATTTCTTCACTCAAAGGGTTGTGAACCTTTGCAATTCTCTGCTTCAATGACTGTAAATTCTCAGTCAATGAATATTCTCAAGACACAGATCGATAGATTTTTTTGGTACTAAGGCAAGCAAGGGATATAAGAATTGGGCAGGAAAGTAAGGTTGACATAGAAGTTCATCCATGACCTTATTATACGACGGAGTAGGCTCACTGGGCCATATGGTCTACTCTTGCTCATGATTCTTATGTTCTTAAGTCCCTAGCAACATAATAAGCAGAATAATGAGCAGAGTAGTAGCAGACTTCAGGCGGATATAAATGGTTATTGAAATGGGAAGACACGTGGTTACTGCATTATGGTGGCGATAAGTGTGAAGTACTGCACAAGATGGAGAGGCAGGATGACCTGAATGGTGCTATTTTTACGGGGGAGATGGACCTGAAAATGCCTTTACACAAATCGTTGAAGGTGAGAGGACAAGTTGCCTCTATTTAGAAAGCCAAGTATCCCATATGCTTTCCTAAGCTAGTTAGGAAAGCAACTGTGGTACTTGGCTTTCTAAATAGAGGCATTGAATACATCAAAGTCATGCAAAATCATTGGAGAATGTGCAAAGGAGATTTGCCAGCATGATACCAGGGATGAGGGACTTCAGTTATGTGGAGTGACTTGGAAAACTAAAATTGCTCCTTTGAGAGCAGAAAAGATTTAGGGGAAATCTAATAGAGGTATTCAAAATTTTAAGTGGTTTTGATGAAACAAGCAGAAAGAAATTCTTTCCTCTGGCAAGTGGATCCAAAGGTCACAGATTCAAAATGGAGGTCTTGTGGTGCAGTGGGTAGTGTCCCTCTGAGTCAGAAGCTCTGGGTTCGAGACCCCCACCAGGACTTGATGGCCAAGAAGGGTGTGCCCATAATGTGACCAAACAGCTTGATTATCAACCTGCAAATCCTTCCAACATGTGCCAATAGCAGGCAGTAAGAGAGGGGGAGATTCCTGGTCATTCATATGATGGAAAGAAAGTTGGAGCTGCTACCATCACTATCAACAGCTCAAGACTGCTCCCTGCAAGTTGCCACAGCAACTTGGATGCCCTGGTGTAACACACCACCACCAACACAGATCTAAAATAATTGGCACAAAAAAACGAGAGGGGGAATTAGTAGCTTTTGTTCACAAAGGGGGTTGTTAAGTCTGCAATTGGAGCAACTGTCCTAAAGGAAGTCTGGCAGAAGAGGGCAGGCCTTTTCAACAATGAATGCTTCAGGTCTTCAAGAAGTGCAGGACAGGGAGAATAGGAGTTGGTGAAAATCAGTGCCAATGCTACCTCTATCATTCCGCACTTAGAGGAGCAAAGTCACAGAAGTATAATAGTGAGTTGGAAAGTGTTTTTCATTCATGGCTAGATGTCGGGCCAACAATAAAAGCAGGTATGCTCCATTCAGTTGTCAGTCAAAGATATTCTTCCTGGGAGATTATATTGTGGCATATTCACTGTAATGGTATCAATATTATTGACAAGTATAATTTTCAGGAAAAATGAAGAAGTGATCTCCCTCAAAAATTGTGAAACACCTCATAATTTAGTTGCTTAAATCAGTGGCAACAATTGTTATGAAATAACTATTCTTTATATTTGATAATTTAAGGAAAGTTTATTTCCCCACTGCAATAGCTAAACAAATTTAAGCATAATATTCACAATGAGTTAATATATAATGGGGAGCATTCCTGAGTTTTTTTCTTGCTGAGACAAAAATTGGCATTAAATATTGAAGAGGAACAATTATTGATGAAATTGGCTTTTTAAGCTCAAAAAATTGAATATATTGAAAACATTTTTTGTAGGACTTTGATATTTTCTACCATAATTGCAGAACACTCTATTTTGAACCAGATTATATTTTCCATCATGTAAACCAATAATCTTTAAGCCATGTCTGCCTGAGACTGCCAATTATTGCTAATTGGTGCTGAATTAAGAACAGTTTTGTGTTATGAATCCATACCCACCAGGAACCAGAAAAGTCATAAGAAAAGTTTATTACAGCCAACATAAAGGGAAGACTTACATTCCTTCAATCTTGTCTGGACTTATTGCAGGTCACAGAGATGAAAGTGTACATGTGCCAACTGTCTCCTAGGTATTTTTGCCTTTGTTTTAAATGGATTTAAATTACATCTCCAACAGGTAGCATTATAATATGCTGATTATGAGCTGGAGAGAACAGAATGGAAAAGTAATTATATTCTATTTGACTCAATTAAATGTCAATTTTAAAACTAGAAAAATCAAACTAATTGTTTTGTAGCAAATGAATATTATTGATTTTTTTCAAAAATGCAGAAAAGAGCTTTTAATAGTTTAGCACTCTCAAAGTAGGGGATTAGGGTCAATAACTATTAATCTACTCCCTAAATCTGTATTGTGTGAATGCACTGCCAAATTTTGTAATGCATCATTAGCCCAATTCGCTTCAAGACAGTAGGTAATGAATTTCCTTGTGCCTTTCACATTCTTGCTCTTAACAGACATCCAAATGTAAATTGTTTGACTAACCTTATTGAATTCTTTGAAGAAGTGACAGAAAGGATAAATAAGAGTAATGCTGTAATGCATATATTTGGATTTCCAAAAGGCCTCAATAAGGCACTGCACAGTAGACTCATGACTAAGATCAGAATATTTAGAATTGGGGACAAGTAGTGGGACAAAATAAAATGAACCAAAGAGGAGGGGCTAAAGGCTCAAATTGGCAAATGGTGGTAAGTGTGTTCCACAAGGATCTGTGTTGGGACCTCTGTTGTTCGCCATTAACATAACTAATTTGGAATAAGGAATTGGACAATTCCAAATTTTGAAGATGACGCCAAATTGTAGGGTATAGTTAATACAGCAGAGGGGCTTGCAATTAGCAGAGGAGCTACGGATACGTACATCAATAAAAGTAGCGACACAGGTTAATAAAACCATTAAAAAAAAGCACTGGGTTTATTTCCAGAGGGATTGAAATAAAAAGCAAATAAGTTCTATTCAGCTTGGATAGAACCTTGGTTAGACCATACTTGGAGTGCTGTGAACTGTTCTGGTCTCCAGTCAGCTTTCCATCATTTAGCATTTCTAAAAATAAGTGTGCGCTAAATGAATATGTGCTAAGCAAAAATCACTTTCCTATAAGAAAGTGATAGGAATGGGTAATGCTCCTGACTTGTAATTTTTACATGAAAAACCTATTAATTGCCTAACTGACAAAAAAATCCTCTTTTTACTTGCAACTCTTACTAACTTACCACTCTTGCTAACTTACTACTCTTACTAACTTACTACCCTTACTAACTTAACTCCCACACTTCCAACTCCTTCTCAACCACCTCTTGCTCCCTTCCACTCGCTATTTCCCTCTTCTGACTCCCTCCCGCTCTCTGCTTCCCTTTCCCGGTTCCCACCCGCTCAGCGTTTCCCTTTCCCTCCCTCCTGCATGCCCCTTACTATTCCCTCTCTCTTGCCACTGCCTTCTTCCTCCCCTTTGCTGCGCCTTGCTCCCTCTTGCCAGGAGGGAGGAAGGGTGAAGGAAGCAGAAAGCAGGAGGGAGGGAGAGGGAAGTGGCAGTCAGAAGGAAAAGAGAGGGAGAGCAAAGTGGCGAGTGAGAGGACCTTACCTTTGACAAGGTCCCACATGGGAGGTTAGTTCAGAAGGTTCAGACACTTGGTATCCATGGAGAGGTTGTAAACTGGATTCGAGTTCTGCTGAAGGGTCATGAGGACTCGAAACGTCAACTCTTTTCTTCTCCGCCGATGCTGCCAGACCTGCTGAGTTTTTCCAGGTAATTCTGTTTTTGTTTCGAAATTGGCTGTGTGGGAGAAGACAGAGAGTGGTAGTGGATGATTGCTTCTTACGCTGGAGGTCTGTGACTAGTGGTGTGCCTCAGGGATCTGTACTGGGACCATTGTTGTTTGTTGTCTATATCAATGATTTGGATGATAATGTGGTGAATTGGATCAGCAAGTTTGCTGATGACACTAAGATTGGTGGCGTTGTGGACAGCGAGGAAGGCTTTCAAAGCTTGCAGAGAGATCTGGACCAACTGGAAAAATGGGCCAGAAAATGGCAGATGGAATTTAATGCGGAAAAGTGTGAGGTGTTACATTTTGGAAGGTCAAACCAAGGTAGGACATACACAGTATGGGCACTGAGGAGTGCGGAGGAACAAAAGGATCTGGGAGTTCAGATACATAATTCCCTGAAAGTGACATCACAAGTAGACAAGGTTGTAAAGAAAGCTTTTGGCATACTGGCCTTCATAAATCAAAGTATTGAGTATAGGAGTTGGGATGTTATGGTGAGGTTGTATAAGACATTGGTGAGGCCAACTTTGGCGTATTGTGTTCAGTTCTGGTCACCTAACTACAGGAAGGATATCAGTAAGATTGAAAGAGTGCAGAGAAGATTTACTAGGATGTTGCCGGGTCTTAAGGAGTTGAGTTACAGGGAAAGATTAAACAGGTTAGGACTTTATTCCTTGGAGTGTAGAAGAATGAGGGGAGATTTGATAGAAGTTTACAAAATTGTGAGGGGTATAGACAGAGTAAATGCGAGTAGGCTCTTTCCACTTAGATTAGGAGAAATAAACACGAGAGGACATGGCCTTAGGGTGAAAGGGGAATGGTTTAAGGGTAACATTAGGGGGAACTTCTTCACTCAGAGAGTGGTGAGAGTGTGGAACGAGCTACCATCTGGCGTGGTAAATGCGGGCTCACTCCTAAGTTTTAAGAATAAATTAGATAGATACATGGATGGGAGAGGTCTGGAGGGTTATGGACTAGGTGCAGGTCAATGGGACTAGCGGAATAATATTTCGGCATAGACTAGAAGGGCCGAATGGCCCGTTTTCTGTGCTGTAGTGTTCTATGGTTCTATGGAGAGGGTGAGGGAAGCAGCAAGTGGGAGGTAAAGAGAGGGAATAGAGAGGGAGAGGGCAGGGGTGAGCAGGCGGGAAGGGGAGGGAAGCAGTGAGCAGGAGGGAGAGGGAAGTAGGGAGTCAAAGGGAGGGAGAGAGAGGCAGCAAACGGGAGGGAAGGAATGGGAAGCAGGGAGTGGGAGGGAGGGAGTGGGAGGTGGTGAGCAGGGTGGAGACCGAGAAGGCAGGGTGAGTGGGAGAGAAAGAGAGAGAGAGGGAAGCAGTGAGCGAGAGGGAGCGGAAAGCGGCAAGTGGGAGGGAAGGAGAAGGAAGTGGCGTGTGGGTGGGAGATGGAGTGACAGGTGGCGAGTGGGAGGGAGTGAGAGGAAAGCAGTGAGTGGGAGGGAGAGGGAGAAGGAAGCAGTGAGCAGGAAGGAGGGAGGAAACAGCAAGCCATGAAGAGTGAGGGGCAGTGGGAAGTGTTTAAAACAGACTGAGCATGTGCAGTTACTACACAGTTCTTGGTACATGCACAGTAACTGCTGGAACAACAATGGAGGCAGTGCTATTTGAGTAAGATTCCTAAATTACAAACCGCACTAAATTGAAATCCTGCTATTAGAAAGTGTTATAAATGGGGAATATCTGTATTATATTATAGAAGGATTGGAGAAGATGCATAAGTCATTTACTAGAATAATGCCAGAATTGGGAGGTTATAGCTATGAGAATAATCAAACAGACTGGGGGCTCTTGTCTCTGGAGAAGAGAAGACTGAGGGTGGCCTGATAGAGGTCCTTAAGATTATCAAAGGGATTGATAGAGCAGAAATGGAGCAGAAATATCCATTTGCAGACTAGACAGTAATTTTGGGCCATAAATTTAAGATGTTCACTAACAAGTCCAAAAAGGAATTTTTCTTTATTATTTGTGGGATGTGGGCATCACTGGCTGGACCAGCACTTGTTGAGAGGGCATTTAAGAGTCCATTAGACCGTAAGATGTAGGAGCAGAAGGAGGCCATTTGGCCCATTGAGTCTGTTCCATCATTCAATCAGATCATGGCTGACCTGATAATCCTCAACTCCACTTTCCTGCCTTTTCTCCGTAACCCTTGATTCCTTTACTGATTAAAAATCTGTCTATCTCAGCCTTGAGTATATTTAACAACCCAGCCTCTACAGCCCTCTGTGGTAAAGACGTCTAAAGATTCACTACCCTCTGAGAGAAGAAATTCCTCCCCATTTCTCATTACCCATTTTAAATGGGTGCCCCCTTACTCTGAGATTATGCCCTCTGGTCCTAGACTCTCCCAAAAGGAGAAATAACCTCTCAGCATCTACCCTGTCAAGCCCCCTAAGAATCTCATACGTTTCATTAAGGTCACCTCTCATTCTTCTAAATTCCAATAAATATAGCCCCAACCTACTCAACCTCTCCTCATAAGAAAATCCCTCCATACCCAGGATCAATCTAGTGAACCTTCTCTGGACTGCCGCCAATACCAGAATATCTTTGCTTAGATAAGGGGACCAAAATTGTTCACAGTATTCTAGGTGTGGTCCTTGTATAGTTTTAGCAAGGCTTCCCTATTTTTATACTCCATTCCCTTTGAAACAAAGGCCAACATTCCATTTGCCTTCCCTATTACTGAACTTCTAAGTTAGCTTTTTGGGATTCATGCACAAAGACTCCCAAATCCCTCTGTGCTGCAGCTTTCTGCAGTCTTTCTCCATTTAAATAATATTCAGCTCCTCTATTCTTCCTGCCAAAGTGCATAATGTCACATTTTCCCACATTATATTCCAACCGCCAAGTTTTTGCCCAGCCACTTAACCTGTCGATATCACTCTGTAGACTCCTTGTGTCATCCTCACCACTTGCCTTCCCATCTATTTTTGTGTCATCCGCAAACTTGGCGATAGTACATTCACTCCCTCATTTAAGTTATGAATATATATTGTAAATAGTTGAGGACCCAGCACTGATCCCTGTGGCACTCCATTAGTTACAGCTTGCCATTCCAAAAATGCCCCCTTATCCCAACTCTTTGTCTTCTATAGCCAATCCTCTATCGATGCTAATATACTACCCCCAACACCATGGACTCTTATCTTATTAAGTAGCCTTATGTGCGGTACCTTATCAAACGCCTTTTGGCAATCCAAATATATTATGTCTACTGGTTCCCCTTTATCTATCCTACTTGTTACCTCCTCAAAGAATTCTATTAAATGTATTAGACATGATTTCCCCTTCATGAAGCCATGCTATCTCTGCTTGATTAGATTATGCATTTCTAAATGCTCTGCTATTACATCCTTTATAATAGACTCCAACATTTTCCCAATGACAGATGTTAAGTGAACTGGCCTATAGTTACCTGTTTTTTGTCTCCCTCCCTTTATGGATAAGGGTGTTATACTGGCTGTTCTCTAATCCTCTGGGACTTTTCCAGAACCTAGGGATTCTTGGAAGATTACTGCTAGAACATCCACTATCTCTGTAGCTACTTTCTTTAATATCCTAGGATGCAACTCATCAGGTCCAGGGGACTTATTGGCCTTTAGCCCCATTAGTTTCCCTAGTACTTTTTCTCTAGTGATAGTTATTGTATTTATTTCCTCCCCCGACCCTTTTGCCCCTTGATTATTTAGTATTTTTGGAATGCTATTAGTGTCTTCTATTGTGAAGACTAAAGCAAAGTATTTATTCAACTCCTCTGCCATTTCCTCATTCCCCACTTTTATTTCCCCAGCCTTATTCTCTAAAGGGCCTTTGTTCACTTTGAACTCTCCCTTCCTTTTTACATATTTAAAGAAGCTTTTACAGTCCATTTTTATATTACTTGCTAGTTTACACTCAAAGTTTATTTTCTCCCTCTTTATTATTTTTCTGGTTATCTTTTGTTGGTTTTTAAAACTTTCCCAATCCCCTGGCTTACCACTAATCTTTGCTACACTGGGTGTTTTTTTCTTTCAATTTGATACTGTCCTTAACTTCCTTGGTTAACCATGGCTAGTTTATCCCCTCCCTCGAATCCTTCTTTCTCACTGGGGTATACCTTTGTTGAGAGTCATGAAATACTTTCTTAAACGTCTGTCATTGTTCATCAATCATCTTTTCTGTTAAGCTGCTTTCCCAGCCACTCTAGCCAACACTGCCCTCAATCCTTTGTAATTACCCTTATTTAAGTTTAGCACAGTTGTTTCCCACCCAAGTTTCTCACCTCAAACTGAATGCTAAATTCTACCATGTTATGGTCACTTCCCTAGGCGATCCTTTACTCTAAGATTATTTATTAAACCTGCCTCATTACACATTACCAGATCCAAAATAGCCTGATGCCTGGTTGGATTCACAACATATTGTTCTAAGAAACTGTCCCGAATACGCTCTATGAATTCTTGCTTGTGTCTACTCTGTCAATTTGATTTTCCCAACCTACATGAAGATTAGAGTCATCCATGATTAATGTACTGCCTTTTTTACATGCCCTCATTATCTCCTGATTTATTCTCTGACCTAGAGTATAGCTACTGTCAGGGGGCCACTACTCCCACCAGTGTCTTCTTCCTCTTGTTATTTCTTACCTCCACCCATATGGATTCTACATCTTCTGATCCAAGATCCTTTCTTGCTATCGTACTTATTCATCTCTTACTAAAAAAGCTACGCCACCGCCCTTTCCTTCCTGCCTGTCCTTTCGAAAAGTCACATACCTCTGAATATTTAGTTCCCAGCTTTGGTCTCCTTGTATCCACGTCTCTGTAACAGCTATAAGATCATACCCAATAACTTCTATTTATGCCGTTAATTCATTTGTTTTGTTTTATTTATGTGCATTTAAGTAAAGAGCCATTAATTTTGCCTTTTTACCATTTTTTTCCCCTTTGATCCTATTTGCTGCTGTTTTTTTATGTTTGTACACTCTGTCCCTTCCTGTCACACTTTGGGTACCATTACCTAAATAGCTGCCCTGCAAGGATGCCATATCCTTTTGCTTTGTAAACCTACGTAACCCCTCTCCAGAACCCCCCCCCCCCCCCCCCCCCTCCCACTATTTAGTTTAAAGCCCTCTCTACAGACCTAGTTATTCAGTTTGTCACTGGAACAGCCCCCATAGAACTTGTTGACTAAGCAGAAGCTAAATATGAACGTTAGGGAAAAAGGAACAGAAGGGATTGCTGATGAGGTTTGTTATAGATGGTGGAAGTGAACTCATAAGCAGCATAAACACCAGCTTGCACCTATTGTGCCGAGTGGCCTGTTTATATGCTGTAAAAATTTTGTAATACTTTGTCTGGGATTTCAGCTCCCATTTGTGATGGGCGTCATGGCAGATAGGTGAGAAAATTCGGCGGGAGGGACAGAAATCGGCTTTACGCCACGGTGAAATTACAGCAGGATCATCCGATAGTTTCTGCCCACTGGAGGCTGGCGTGAAACTGATTTGCGTCCTGCTAATGGAATGCAAAGTAAAGCCTGACCTGAATCGTCCCCCCACACCCGGTTTACCATTACGCTGGTGGGAAAACACGGTGGTACAGGGAATGTCTGGACAAGCGAGATGTGCAGAAATGGGGATTCACCTTTTGGGCCTTGTTCAGATCACAGAGTTCCAAGGAAAAGAAGATGCTGGAGGCATTTCGTGGGCATGCCAATTAAGGCCCGCCCAGCGTGACATCTGACAGGAAGCACATAGCGCATCCTGTGCGGGCGGTGGGGGGGTATTCCCTCAGGCATGCGTGCGAGAGTGCGCACTGATCTCCCTGAGGCTAAATGCTGCCTCAGGGAGATCAGCTCCAAATTTAAAAATGGTAAGCAAATGATAACATTTCCCTGACATGTCCCCTCATGTGACACTGTCACATGAGTTGGGACATGTCCATCACTTTTACTGAAACCTTTATTAAGTATTTAAAAACCCTCATGAAACCTCATCCCGCCCGTGGATGAGGTTTCATGCTTTTTCTTAAGCCCGCCGGGGCTCCTGGCCTGCCCGCCAACCTTAAGGATGGGCAGGTCCATTAATGAGGTTAATTACTTTTTAAATGGTCTCAATAGGCCATTGACAGGTCGGCAGATGCACAGCTGACTCGGCTGTGCCCCCACCGACTTGAAAATGGAAATGATGCGAGGTGACGTCAGGAGTTCCACCCGACGTCATCCCGCATCATTTTACGCGTTGGTGAGCGGGCCCTGCATCCGCTCGCCGACTGGAAGATCCCCCCATAGAGTCATAGAGTCATAAAGGTCTACAGGACAGAAAAATGCCCTTCGGCTCATTGAGTCTGCGCTGTACTGAACTATGCTAATCCCATTTTCCAGCACTAGGCTCATAGCCTTGTGTGCCATGGCATCGCAAGTGCACATCCAAATACTTCTTAAATGTTATGAGGGTTTCTGCCTCTACCACCCTTTCAGGCAGTGAGTTCCAGATTGCCACCACCCTCTGGGTGAAAACATTCTTCCTCACACCCCATCTAAACCTCCTGCCCCTTACCTTAAATCTATGCCCCCTGATTATTTATCCCTCCACCAAGGAGAAAAGTTCCTTCCTGTCTACCCGAACTATGCTCCTCATAATTTTATACCCCTCAATCATGTCCCCCCTCAATCTCCTCTGCTCCAGCAAAAATAATCCCAATCTATCCAATCTCTCCTCATAACTAAAATCTCCAGCCAAGGCAACATCCAGGTAAATCTCCTCTGCATTCTCTCTAGTGCAATCACATCTTTCCTATAATGCGGATTCCAGAACTGCATGCACTTCTTTAGCTGTGGCCTAACCAGCATTTTATACAGCTCCAGCATAACCTCCCTGCTCTTATATTCTATGCCTCAGCTAATAAAGGCAAGTATCCCATATGCCTTCTTAACCATCTTATCTATCTGTTCTGCTACCTTAAAGGACCGGTGGACATGCACACCAAGGTCCCTCTAATCCTCAGTACTTCCCAGGGTCTTACCATTGATCGTGTATTCCCGTGGCTTGTTTGTGCCACCTCACACTTATCAGGATAAATTCCATTTGCCATTGATCAGCCCACCTGTCCAGCCTGTCCATATCCTCCTGTAATCTAAGGCTATCCTCCTCACTATTTACCACCCCACCAATTTTTGTGTCATCCGTGAATTTACTGATCAACCCTCCCACATTCAAGTCTTAATCGTTTATATATATCACAAAGAGCAAGGGACACAACAACAATCCCTGTTGAACCCCACTGGACACAGGCATCCAGTCACCAAAACACCCCTCGACCATCACCCTCTGCTTCCTGCCACTCAGCCAATTCTGGATCCAATTTTCCAGATTGCCTTGGATCCCATGGGCTCTTACCTTCATTATCAGTCTCCCATGCGGGACCTTATCAAAAGCCTTGTTGAGGTCCAAGTGACTGCGTCAAATGCATTACCCTCATCTACACACCTGATCACCTCTTTGAAAAACTCAATCAAATTGGTCAGGCATGACCTCCCCTTAACAAAACCATGCTGACTGTCTTTGATTAATCCCTGCCTCTCCAAGTGTAGATTAATTCCATCCCTCGGAATTGCTTCCAATAGTTTCCCCACCACTGAAGTTAGACTGATTGGCTTGTAGTTCCCTGATTTATCCCTACCTCTCTTCTTGAATAACGGTACCACATTGGCTGTCCTCCAGTCCTCTGGCACCTCTTCTGTGGCCAGAGAGGTATTGAAAATTATTGCCAGCGCCCCTGCTATCTCCTCCCTTGCCTCACCCAACAGCCTGGGATACATTTCATCTGGGCCTGGAGATTTACTGACTTTTAAGCCTGCCAGACCACTTAGAACCTCCTCCCTTTCTACAATAATTTCTTTAATTATATCACATTCCTTCTGCCTGTTTTCCATACCTATCTTGTAAATGGTACACATTGCTGCCACTGTGCGTTGGTGGTGGAAGGAGTGAATGTTTGTGCCAATCAAGTGGGCTGCTTTGTCCTGGGTGGTGTCAAGCTTCTTGAGTGTTGTGGGAGCTGCACTCATCCAGGCAAGTGGGTAGTATTCCATCACACTCCTGACTTGTGCCTTGTGGTGCTAGTGGTAGGTGGGGGATGCAGGGGGAGGACTGGTGAACATTATTCAGGGAAAGTGAATAGATTTTCAGATTATAAAGTGACAAAATGTGTTTGCCCATGCCACCACTTGTGATCAAAATTACTTGGCTTTACTAGGCCTACCACTTCTAGTTGCTGCCCTGACATCCACAGCAGGGTGGAGGCAGCTGTGCAGAGGTTGGCCCTGTTGTCGCTGGTCACTTCGGCAAGTGCCTGCTGGAGAGCTGAGGCTTGGAGGGCCCCAACTTGCTTTGGTTGTCCTCCTGTAGGCTAGATGCTCCCCCTGCTGTGACGGAGGATGAGGTTGAGGGATTCAAAGGCAAAGGGGACTTGAAAGGAGCAGGCAGCCTCTGAGATCCCTGAGTGACCACCAGATTGTGAACCCAAGCCTGCTCTAGATCTAGGTCCCACTGAGGTGCATGTCTCTGCACTGGTTGAGGGTGTGGGTAAGAGCTGTGACTGATCTTCCAGACTACGTAGTTTGAGCTCTTCAATGGAGGAGGTGTCCTCTTGGCTGGAGATGAGGATGTGGATGGAGCTGAGGGACTGGCCGGCTGAGGGTGTCAGTTGCTTGGCAGAGCTCCCTGTGAGCCAGAGTAGAGATAATTAGTGCATGGCAGCAGAGTCAGAAACAGGAGACGGAGCACTCACAGTTGCATTGAGAGAGGGATGATGTGGTGCAGGGTCCTCATGTGGGCATTCGCTGCTGACCTCTCTGTCACTGCAGGAACGGTCCACATCCTCACCAGTCAGTGCGATGGCACGCTCCTCAAAGTGAGTGAGGGGCATAATGCAGGCCATATCAGCTCCAGTCTGGCATTTCTCCCTCATGTTGTGAGCCAGCTTTTCCTGCATGGAGAGAGTGTGAGCAGGTGCATGGCACTGCATGGGATTCTTGAGTTGTGAGTAGAGCCATGGACGGGATGAGGAGGCGAGCTCCAGAGGGTATGAGCCTGATGGGGATGTGAGGGTGTGTGTGAGAGTTAATGGTGTTGTCCCTTGAGGTGTGAGATCCCTGTGGATGTGTGATGGGTTTGTTAGTATGTGTTGAGAGTGATGAGGTGGTTGACTTACCCTGACAGAATGGATAAGATCATTCATCCTTTTCCTGCACTGGATGGTTGACCTCCCCTGTGCTCCGTTGGTACTGACCACCACTGGCTCCGCCTCCCAGGCCAGATTGGTGACTATCGTGATTTTCCTGTGGCCAGGGTGGTTGTAAAGGGCTCGTGGTGGGCCTCAACAGCATCCAAAAGGCACTCCAGTGAGGTGTCAGTGCATTTGGAGGCTACTGTCTT
Source organism: Cetorhinus maximus (assembly GCF_964194155.1). Lineage (NCBI taxonomy): Eukaryota > Metazoa > Chordata > Chondrichthyes > Lamniformes > Cetorhinidae > Cetorhinus > Cetorhinus maximus. The sequence continues at coordinate 70,642,242 of NC_135885.1, forward strand.
CCTGGCTTTTGGAGCCAGTTGTCGCATGCAGGTCTGTAGGCATGACGTATGCTGTGCTCTGTTGCACTTTAAATATGGCGCATGGAGTGCTGAAGTGCTGGGGTGATGGCATGGTGGGAAAATCCAAGGCCGGCTGCCAGCGATCCGACTTGCTTCCCATGCATCTATTATTAATGAGGTTGCAGGGAGCAGATGATACTGTGCAAAATTCCGCCGTTGCGGCTGGCAGGAAAAGCATTGTTTTTCACTCCTGCCAATGCACTTAGTGCAATTCAGGGAAAATTCTGCCTCTTGAATGTTACTCATATTTTTGCTTTCATGATCTAACCTTGCTTTTTGCATCACCTGTCTTATTGTTTTGCAAATTGTGAATTAGTTTTTAACGATAGCTTTTTACATCATACAGTCAAAATAGATATCAAATTATTCACGCTCTTCGACATTTTAAAGCATTTATTTGTGTTTTCTACCAGATGCATCAGCAATTTTAACAATCACGAAAATAAAATTTCAATTCACTGCCCGTTTGCTAAATTATTCCAGTAAAAAATCAGACACAGAAACAGCAATAAAATCAGCCTGTGTTTATATAATATCTTTAACACAGGAAAATGCAGAGCCAAATGTTATTAGAAGTGGTGTCAGAAAGCTTGGTCAAAGGGATAGGTTTTAAGAAGGGTCTGAAGAAGGAGGGGGAGGAAGGGAGACAGAGGGTTTTTGGAAGGGAATTCCTAAGCTTGTGACTGAGGCAACTGAAAGCATAGCTCAATGTGAATGGTGAGGTGAAAGGAGAATGGATGCACAGAAGATAAGAACTTGTCATTAACTCAGTGTAGGAGAGAAGCAAGAAAGGATTGAGTGATAGTGGATAAGGCGCATGCTAATAACTATCTCTCCTCCCCAGCAGGATTGACCTATATCCTGAAACTATTGATGCAGGCAGCGAAAATTCCTTCAAAACCTAAAAATATTCATTAGTAAGATCAGATTTGCACCCACCCTATCCTCAAGTAAACTCAGCTGTAGAAAATGCATTTTTTTTTCTTTTCTTTTGCACTGATGTTCTGGGTTCCCTCATCATTGAGAATGAGGGTATTTGTGGAGTTTCCTCCTCCAGTGAGTTGTTTAACTCCACCATTCATGACTGGATGTGGCAGGGCTGCAGAACTTAGATCTGATGCGTTGGTTGTGGGATTGTTTAGCTTTGTCCATCACATGCTGCTTTCAATGTTTGATATGCAAGTTGTCCTGTGTTGTAGCTTCAGCAGATTGATACCTCATTTTTTGGTATGCCTGGTACTGCTCCTGGCATGCCCTGCTGCACTCTTCATTGAACCAGGTTTGATCCTCCGGTTTGATGGTAATGGTAGAGTAGGGGATATGCCAGGCCATGAGGTGACAAATTGTGGTTGTGTACAATTCTGCTGCTGCTGATGGCCCACAGTTTTGAGTTGCTAGATCGAAATCTATCCCATTTAGCATAATTGTAGTGCCACACAACATGATGGAAGCTCAATGTGAAGGCAGAACTTTGTCTCCACAAGGTCTGGTCACTCTCACCAATACTATCATGGACTATCTCACCACATGCCGTAGAGCCAGTCTAGCAACTATGTCCTTTAGGACTTGGCCAGCTCAGTCTATAGTGGGGTGACTGAGCCACTCTTAGTGATGGATATTGAAGCCCCTCACTCAGGGTACATTCTGTGCCTTTGCCACACTCAGTGCTTCCTCCAAGTAATGTTCAACATGGAGGAGCACTGATTCATCAGCTGAGCGGGATGGTGAATGGTAATCAGCAGGAGGTTTCCTTGCCCATGTTTGACCTGATGCCATGAGACTTCATGTGGTCTGGAGTCGAGGTTGAGAAGTCCCAGGGCAACTCCATCCTGACAATGTGCCACTATGTAGCCACCTGTGCTGGGCCTATCCTGCTGGTGGGACAGGACATATGCAGAGAAGGTGATGGCAGTGTCTGGAACACTATCTGTAAGGTATGATTCCGTGAGGATGATTATGTCAGGCTGTTGCTTGACTAGTCTGTGGGGCAGCTCTCTCAATTTTGGCAAAAGCCCCCAGATATTAGTAAGGAGGACTTTGCAAGGTCGACAGGGATGGATTTGCCATCGTTTTCAGTGCCTTCGTTGATGCTGCGTGGTTCGTCTGGTATCTTTCCTTTTTGTAGGCTTCATAGTGGTTTGATAAAACTGAGTGGTTTGCTAGGCCATTTCAGAGGGCATTTAAGAGTCAACCACATTGCTGTAGATCTGGAGTCACTTATAGACCAGACCCGGTGAGGACAGCAAATTCCCTTCCCTGAAAACCAGGTGGATTTTTACGACAATCAACAATGGTTTCATGGTCACTATTATGAGGCTAGCTTTTTAATTCCAGATTTATTAACTGAATTTAAATTCCACCAGCTGCCGTGGTGGGATTTGAACCCATGGGTAAAATATTTAGCTCGATGGGCAGGCACGTGCCATTTACGTTTGGCAAGCGTCCTGATGTCAATGCGCAGTCGCGCATAATTTCAATCAGCAGGTATGCGCCGAAGTCGGCAGTACACCCACCAACAATTAAAAGGGTTGTTAAGGCCATTAAACGATCAATTAACTTGGAATTTTCACTGCCCGTCCAACCTTACGGTTGCAGAATCGTCTTCCACACCCAATCAAGGGTGGCGGTCGGCGTCCTGACCACCTCCGCCCGCCTCCACCGAGCCCGCCCGACGTGGGTGAAATTCTGGCCCGTGTCTCCAGAGCATTTGCCGGGGCCCCCGGATTAACACTACGTATGATTACAGGATTATTACTACTGACATTACCACTATGCCACTGCTTCCCCTGGCCATGAGGAAGAGCATCTCCTTGAGGGCCTTTAGAGCCCACAGCATCATCTTCAGGAATGCACCGCTGAAGTGTAGCTCCGCCTTTCCATCAAGCCTCATCTGTGCAGGTATGGCTTAATTCAAAACACCTACACAGTGCTTAAATATGATCTTCACAGGATCTCTTTAAATAGTGGAGCTGAAAGAGACTGTCGTCAGCAGGTGCAAATACAGTGGCTAGGTTAAAAATCCACTGACAAGCACATTGAGAAAACCTTCAGGTTTCCAATGTGCTGCTGGCCTTCCTCATTGTAGTGCGTCAGAAAAATGTCTGAGTAAAGGATGCAATCGGTAGCAGGTGTATGGAGCCTGTGGTGGCAGCCAAAGCAGATAGCTTCAATCTTCCAAATCAGATATTAAACTAAAGCCCTGTCTACCCTCTCAGATAGAAATAATGATTGCATCATGCTACTGGAAGAAGCCCAGGGCAGTTCTCCTGGTATACTAGCCAACATTTTTCCCACAACCAATGGCACCATAATACAGATTCTCACTTATATATTTAGATATATGTGTGTGTGTGTGTGTGTGTGTGTGTATGTGTGTATATATATATATATATATATATGTGTATATATAATGTATATAATATATATATATATGTTTTGATAGAAATTGCCATATGTCTGCACCATGACCAAGACTACCTACTTCCACCTCTGTAGCATCCCCTAACATCGCCCTTGGCTCAGTTCATCTGCTTTTGAAACCTTCATAAATTCCTATGTTACTCTAGGTTTGACTATTCCAATGCACCATTCCCAATTCCATCCTCAATGAACTTAAACTCTTCTCATTCTTCTATCCACACTCTAACTTGCACAATGGACATGGACCACTTCAGTATCTGAGGAGTCGCGAATGGTGCTGAACATTGTGCAATCATCAATCATTAAGACACCTTGCTGAATGAAGTGCACTTGGTCTGCATCTGGCTGTGGAGTGGCTGACCTGGGAGTAATGAATGCTGCCTGGGGATGCCTAAAGTAGAATGTATCCTATTTCCTCACTTCAATGAGCACAAATATAAATCATTATATTTGATATAATGGTTCCGAATGGTTCCCTCCTCACTTCATTTCTCCACTATCTACTGTTTCACAAATCTACCTCCCCTGTTCACCCTCACTTTTAACAAAAAATGCAAAGAGCCCAATGATTTCTTTTTCAGTATTACTGAAAAAAGATACATTTTTTTTGTTGAAGCCAAGGCTGTCACTTTCAGCCCTGAAAAGTGCCCAGTCGACTTGAGATTACCCTGGAAGGGCAAGGTATCTTAAAAATTTTAAAAAACAGGTGAAGCTCACTGTTTCATGCTGCTACTATACAGTAGCAACACAAGTGGTATTCACCACTAATAGGATGCTGCCGTCAAGCCAAAAAGACATTCTGCCTATCACACAAATGAGTAATGTGGTATATGAATTTCAGTGCCAGTGTGATGCTAGGTATGTAGGCCATACATCCCAAAGACTGGCAGATCGTATTGAACTCCAGGTCTGGACGATTTGTGTCCCAGACTGCTGAGGGAGGCAAGGGAGGAGGTCGCAGGGGCTCTGATCCAAATTTTTTATTCCTCTCTGGCCACTGGGGAGGTGCCAGAGGACTGGAGAACAGCTAATGTGGTTCTGCTATTTAAGAAGGGTTGTAGAGATAAGTCAGGGAACTGCAGGCCTGTGAGGCTCACGTCAGTGATAAGGAAACTATTGGAGAAAATTCTGAAGGAGAGGCACTTGGAGAGGCAAGGTTTGATCAGGGATAGTCAGCATGGCTTTGTCAGAGGGAGGTCCTTTCTAACAAATTTGATTGAATTTTTTGAGGAGGTGACCAGGTGTGTAGATGAGGGTAGTGTAGTTGATGTAGTTTATATGGATTTCAGCAAAGCCTTTGACAAGGTCCCACATGGGAGACTTATAAAGAAGGCAAATGCACATGGGATACAGGGTAATTTGATAAGGTGGATTCGAAATTGGCTTAGTTGTAGGAGACAGAGGGTGATGACAGAAGGCTGTTTTAGTGACTGGAAGCCAGTGTCCAGTGGCGTACCGCAGGGATCTGTGCTGGGTCCCCTATTATTTGTCATTTTTATATATCAACATAGATGACTATGTGGGGGGTAGGATTAGTAAGTTTGTGGATGACACAAAGATTGGCCGGGTGGTTAACAGTGAGGTTGAGTGTCTTGGGTTACCAGAAGATATAGACGAGATGGTCAAATGGGCAGATAAATGGCAGATGGATTTTAACTTTGAAAAATGTGAGGTAATACACATTGGAAGGAGTAATTTGACAAGAAAGTATTCAATGAATGGCATGACACTAGGAAGTTCTGAGGAACAAAGGGGCCTTGGCGTTTGTGTCTGTAGATCTCTGAAGGTGGAGGGGCATGTTAGTTGGGTGGTGAAAAAGGCATATGGGACACTTGCCTTTATCGATCGAGGCATAGATTACAAAAGTAGGGAGGTCATGTTGGAGTTGTATAGAACCTTGGTGAGGCCACAGCTGGAGTACTGTGTGCAGTTCTGGTCGCCACATTATTAGGAAGTATGTGATTGGACTGGAGGGGGTGCAGAGGAGATTCACCAGGAAGTTGCCTGGGCTGAAACATTTAAGTTATGAAGAGAGGTTGGATGGACTTGGGTTGTTTTCATTGGAGCAGAGAAGACTAAGGGGTGACCTGATCGAGGTGTAGAAGATTATGAGGGGCATGGACAGGGTGGATAGGGAGCAGCTGTTCCCCTTACTGAAGGGTCAGTCACAAGGGGACACATGTTCAAGGTGAGGGGCAGGAGGTTTAGGAGGGATGTGAGGAAAAGCTTTTTTATCCAGAGGGTGGTGATGGTCTGGAATGCGCTGCCTGGGAGGGTGGTGGAGGTGGATTGCCTCACATCCTTTCAAAAGTACCTGGATGAGCACTTGACACGTCATAACATTCAAGGCTAAGATAAAAGCAAAATACTGCAGATGCTGGAAATCTGAAACAAAAATAAAAATAGCTGGAGAAACTCAGCAGGTCTGACAGCATCGCCCCCTGGCGGCATTCCGCTAGGATCATTCCCTTGGGGACACTCTGGTCCACTCCTCCATCACCCCCTACACCTCAACCTCCTCCCACAGCACCTTCCCATGCAACCGCAGAAGGTGCAACACCTGCCCCTTTACTTCCCCACTCCTCACCGTCCAAGGGCCCAAACACTCCTTTCAAGTGGAGCAGCACTTCACTTGCACTTCCCTCAATTTAGTCTACTGCATTCGCTGCTCCCAATGCGGTCTCCTCTACATTGGAGAGACCAAATGCCGACTGGGTGACCGCTTTGCGGAACACCTTCGGTCTGTCCGCAAGCATGACCCAAACCTCCCTATCGCTTGCCATTTCAGCACACCACCCTGCTCTCATGCCCACATGTCCATCCTTGGTCTGCTGCAATGTTCCATTGAAGCTCAACGCAAACTGGAGGAACAGCACCTCAGCTTCCGACTAGGCACTTTACAGCCTGCTAGACTTAACATTGAGTTCCACAACTTTAGATCATGAACTCTCTCCTCCATCCCCACCCTCTTTCCGATCTCCCTTTTTCCAATAATATATATATTATATATATATTTTTTTAAATATATTTTTCTTTTCCCACCTATTTCCATTATTTTTAAATATATTTCCATCCATTGTTTCATCTCCACCTTTTATCCTATTTCGATCCCTTCTCCCCACCCCAGTCCACTAGGGCTATCTGTCGCTTGCTCGTCCTGCTTTCTATCCTTAATGTCACCATTAGCACATTCCTTAGCTAATATCACCACCGTCAACACCCCTTTGTCATTTTGTCTATGACAACTTTGGCCATCTCTTCTTTGCCTCCACCTATCACTGGCCCTCTAACTAGCTCTACCTGTCCCACCCCCTCAATCAGCTTATATTTCACCTCATTTCTATATTTCCTTAGTTCTGATGAAGAGTCATACAGACTCGAAATGTTAACTGTATCCCTCTCCGCAGATGCTGTCAGAACTGCTGAGTTTTTCCAGCTATTTTTATTTTTATAACATTCAAGGCTGGTAAATGGGATTAGGTAGGTAGGTCAGGTGTTTATCAAGTGTCGGTGCAGAGTCGATGGGCCGAAGGGCCTCTTCTGCACTGTGTGATTCTGTGATTGGACAACATTTGCTAAACAATCGTCAGTGCGCTAAGAATTACACTGACAACCAATTTAAGATTGTCACTCAGGTTTGCAGTGTGGTACACTTGCATATATTGGAAGCTACATCTCTTAATGCACAGGGCCCTGTTCTTTGCAGACAGAAAGAACATATATACACATTGCATCTGTTTCAGCTCAACAAAATAAGTGACTGTCATTCGCTGGATCATTCCTCAGGACAATGCCTTGGCCAATCACAGTCAAGTTGCCTAGTTTAAATTTCAAACAATGTTTGGCAGTTAACCATCAGTCCCTATCAACTGGCGCATTCTCCATGGTAACGCCTTTGCCAATCAGAGTTCATTTATCAACCAATTAGCACTGACTTCTCATACAGTATAAATTGTTGTTCCTTTTACATTTGGTATTCTTGTAAATTGCCCAGATGAGTGCAAGATGAAAAGCTTCGACAAACAATGTCTCTTTTTCAGCAATACTGAAGTTCTGTACTACCAAACGATGATTTATTTTTCATAAAATTGAGTCTTTCTGATCAGCTGTCTCTGTTGCACCCCACTCTTCTGCTTGTCCATGGAACCAGAACTCCACTCTCCTTGCCCTAACCCTCACACTAAACCCACATATTTCTTTTTTGTTTTATCCCCCACCCCTGCCTAGTTCTCCCTGAACTCACCTTGTCTATGACACCTTTAGCTATCTTGATGCCTTTCCTCCATCATCCAGCTCAGTTGGATTACTGAAGCATGGTTTCACTCTTACCTATTAAAATGTAGCCGGAGCATTTCCAGCAATGGCTAGTTTTCCCATCCCTGTGTTGCTACCACTGGAGTTCTCCAAGGATGTATTTCTTGTCACTTCATCTTTCTCATCCATCTGCATGCTATTTATTAGCAACATCATTAGCAAAAATACATCATTGGCAAAAATAGGGTCAGCTTCCATATTTATGCTGAGGACATTCAGCTCTTCCTCTCCAGCACTTCCCTCAACCTCTCCACTATTTTGTGTTGTCAGAATACTTGTCTAACATCTAGGTTTGCATGAGGTGAAGTTAAACATTAAGAAGACCAACACCACCATCTTTGGTCCCCCAAAAAATGCAAACCCTTGCCATGGATTCCACCTCCAGCTCCACATTAAAACTGCAGGCTGCTACTGCCCACCACTTAATTACCACCTCCCAATTCCAGTCTCAAGCATCCTCTCACTGGCCATTAACTTAAAGCCCAACCAAAGTGCTGGCTTACAGACATACCCACGTGACGCCCAATGTCCTGATTGTCCTTTCATTGTCAATCATCCCCTCCTGAATGCACCATCTCCTCATTTAACAACCTAACTGAAGGCTGTTGCAGGCAATGCAATGACCAACATTCAAAGCCCCTTCACTGGTGAGCTGCTGGGATGCCCATTAAATGTCCATAGAATGCCAGTCTCAGTTAAATGAGGCTCAAAGCCCAATTTTGGGTGTACCTTGGGCCTTCAGGCACAAAAGCATGGTCTCCTATTATGCTTTTATAGAAAATATACTTGCTTTTGTAGATATCACTATGAAGGAATACCACATTCTCATCTATATGGTCGGTACTCATCTCTGATGACCAATAAACAATTTGAAAGGTAAAATAATGCTCATTTATGAAGTGGATAATTAGATGTATATTTGCATGAATTTAAACATGAAGAAAATAATTTGTGTATTTGGTGAGGACATTAAATTGTTAAATTACCTCTCTTCCATCTGTTATAAAACCAATGTTTTATATCGAAAATGACTTCATTTATTGAGTGGGTTGAAATCACTGGACAGGTAAACAGCATTTCAAATGACCAAACAGCAGTTTCTAAGATGACCAAACAATTGCATAACTGTACTCTACAAAGTCCATTAGTACGGAGTCAGGCTGTCTAGAAGTAGCCCATCAGAGACAACCAACTTAGAGGAATGTGAATGACCCATTCTGTACTGTAAAGATACTGTGATACTGTGATCTCCTGAACCATTCACAAAACATCCAGACATTACCTATGTATTCAACTGGGTTAGAACAAGACATTAGACTCAATAGCTTTGGACAATGGACCCCTGCAGAGAAGGGAACTCCAACCATAATCTGATCACTTCTAAACAATGAGCCTGGAATCAACTTGCTATAACCATGTTTGGGTAACTGGTCAGTTTGTGAGGGGAGATCATGTGATGAGCCAACTATGTTTTAAGAAATTGCTTTTATCCAGGCCAGTCAGAAGAACAGAGACAGTCTGAGTGTGAGACCAGAAAGCCCCAGAGTGGGCATTCTCTTTCTCCAGCCATCCTGCAAGCTTGTGCCCTACCTGTTGTTTGACCAGCCACATACCATGGGCAGTATCTTAAAGAATCAAGCCAGCAGTTGTCGACTTCAGAAGAAAAGATAAAAATCATCTAACATCATATTTAAATTGTTACAACACAGAATCGGGAAAGACCATTAAGCTGCCTTAAGGGCCTATATGGCCGACTGTTGTGGCAATATTCCCATGAAACCTCCATATTAGCACTCAAAGTGCCTGTTGTATACCATGCTTAATTTTACCTTCTCATTGAAGTTTTTTTATTCAATCATGGGATCTGGGGGTCACTAGCTAGGCCAGCATTTATTGCCCATCCCTAATTGCCCTTTAGAAGGTGGTGATGAGCTGCCTTCTTGAACCACTGCAGTCTATGTGCTGTAGGTGCATCCACAGTGCTGTTTGGGAGGAAATACAGCAATATATTTCCAAGTCAAGATGGTAAGTGGCTTGAAGGGGAACTTGCAGGTGGTGGTGTTCCCATGTGTCTGCAGTCCTTGTCCTTCTAGATGGTGGCAGTTGTAGGTTTAGAAGATGCTGTCTAAAAAGCCTTGGTGAGTTACTGCAGTGCATCTTGTAGATGATACACACTGCTGTCCCTATGTGTCATGGGTGGAGAGAGTGAATGTTTGTGGATGGAGTGCCAATCAAGCAGGTTGCTTTGCTCTGGATGGTGTCAAGCTTCTTGAATATTGCAATGTGGTGCATTTGTGTGTACTGGAAGCTACATATATTAATACACAGGGCCCTGTTCATTGTAGGCAGAAAGAACATGAACTTACATTGCACCTGTTTCAGCCAAACAAAATATGTGACAGCCATTCGCTGACTCATTCGTCAGGGCAATGCCTTGACCAATCAGGGTCAAACTGCCTGGTTTAAATTTCAAGCAATGCTTGGTGCTTAACTGTCAGTCACCATCAGTGGTGCATTCTCCATGGCAATGCCACTTGCCAACCAATCAGCACTTTCTTCATATACAGTATAAATTGTTGTTTTTTTCCTTATATTGGTATTCTTGTGAATATCCTGATGAGTGCAAGATAAAAAGCTTAGACATCTCTCTTTTTTCAGCAATATTCTTGAGTTTTGTTGGAGCATTGTGCAATCATTAGCGAACATCCCCACTTCTGACCTTATGATGGAAGGAAGGTCATTGATGAAGCAGCTGAAGATGGTTGGTCCTAGGACACTACCCTGAGGAACACCTGCAGTGATTTCCTAGAACTGAAATGATTGACCTCCTGGAACTCCCTCCCTAATGATACTGTGGGTGTACCTACATCACAAGGACTGCAGCAGTTCAAGAAGGCAGCTCACCACCACCTTCTCAAGGGCAATTAGCAATGGGCAATAAATGCTGGCCCAGCCAGCGATGCCCACATTCCATAAATAAATTTTTAAAAACACAACCATCTTCTTTTGTAATAGGTATGACTCCAACCAGTGGAGAGTTTTCCCCCTTATTCCATTGAGTCCCCCAGTTTTGTTAGGGCTTTTTGATGCCACACTGTCAAATGCTGCCTTGATGTCAAGGGCAGTCAATCTCACCACACCTCTGGAGTTCAGCTCTTTTATCCATGCTTGAACCAAGGCTGTAATGAGGCCAGGAGCTGAGTCACCCTGGCAGAACCCAAACTGAGGGTCAGTGAGCAGGTTATTGCTAAGCAAGTGCTGCTTGATGGCACTGTTGATGACCCCTTCCATCACTTTACTGATTATCAAGAGTGGACTGATGGGGCAATAGTTAGCCAGGTTGGATTTGTCCTGCTTTTTTGCACAGGACATACCTCGGCAACCTTCCACATTGCTGGGTAGATGCCAATGTTGTAGCTGCACTGGAACATCTTGGCTAGGGGCGCGGCAAATTCTGGAGCACAAACCTTCAGTACTATTGCCAGGATATTCTCAGGCCATAGGCCAGGTTGTATGGTGAGCATCCAGTTAGCTGCTATCAGTTTGCCGCCCCTGCCAACATTTAAAATGACTCCCTAGTCTTGGTGGTAGACCAGTCGTGTGCTTGAAAAGGTCAACTCAAAATTTGATTGCAGGAACTCCTGAATTACAGCACCCGATGCAAATCAATTGTCCCTTTTATTCGTAATGTTGTTACTTATGTTATTTTTAAATTTTCAGTTGATTAAAGGCAAAGTGCAAAATTCTGATTACTTAAATTCTGCATTCATCATAAACATCATCAAATGTAATCTAATGCATTCAATTTTAGATGATAGAGTTGTTGGATGATTGGTGTTCTGATTATGAGCAAATGTATACATCTGCACTGCTGCTTTCAACTGCCAGGAATATGGCATGTTTCAGGTGACATGGGAGAAATGTACACCAGTTTGAGATAGTAAAAAAGGAGCCCCATTTCTGCAGACTAGATATGTCCATGAGAGTTTTCTTCTCTGACTGGTCAAAAGCCACATTAAGTACAGTTTCAGTTATCCTCTGAGCTTCTTATCACATGCATAAAGATTAATATTTGGATGTCGTAGGCCCCTTGTAGACAGCAGTGAAATATAACGTTTAAAAGTATCACAAAAATATGCACCTAATCTTTAGAAAGGATAGCAAAATCTTAACATCTAGCAGGTAGCTGATGGAGCTGCATATGAAGCAGAGAATCAACTAATTAAAGGCACAGAGAGTGGTTCAGAACTGGATCAACACTGACAGAATAAAGTGACTCTGACTTAAGGAAGCTAAAATTAAGAAAAACAATTAGAATAAAATGAGGCAGAAAATCAAGTTAGAGGTGTTACAGAGATTAAAACATGTTGCAATGGTAAAATAATTCATTGAAAGGAGCAGAATCGATTTAAAATTAAACAAATTGAGAAATGATAATGTATATCTATGGAACAACAGAACAAAGATCTTGCACCAGTAATTTAAAAAAGAGCTTGCACAAAATATATTTAGGTAAAGATCCAAGGAGCAAACATTTCTGCGAAAAATGAGGTAGGAATTCAAAACTGAATTTTTCAGAATCAATGCATATAATTCAATTTATCTCTGAAAATTAGATCTCCCCATCCAACTTAGAGCGTTAAAGTGTCTATTGTCAGCAAATTGCCCCCATGTCTCACTATGGACTAATGACAGTTATTGAAAGAAATGATAGGCAATTATTGATTAAACACCTGGGCCTGGAGTTTCCTCAAAGCCAATCCTGCTTGTTACAGATAGGGAAGGAGAGATAAACTGAAACCCCCAATCCCCTTCCCATCTGTCTGTAATCAGTATGGTTTACTTTTGAAAAGGTGGCTGTATGTGTTTCTAAACCCCTGTTAATGTGTTGTCAAATTAAAAGTCACCAGCAGCAGACCTTCCTGGATTTAAACAAAGAGGATTATTTATCCACATACTCCCCAAAAGATCCAATGCTGCACCAGTCACACATAACACACTCAGAAAGATACAATTAAAGAAAGTAGTGCACTTTACAACTATTAAACCAACGGAGTAGTTAACAGTCCATGTGTCTTTGAGGGTCTGGTGAGGAAGAGAGCTTTTTTCCACTCTCAAATTGTAGTCCAGGTAAATTCAGATGGCTAGGGTCAAATTTGGATTAACTACAGGGTTCCTTCCAAGAGAAGACTCTTTAGCAGATCATGCGACCAGTTACAAGTGGCTGCTGAATCAGGTCCAATTTCTTTACAGGTGAACTCGAATTTTGGAAACAGGTGGGACTTCAGTTTTTCACTATATTTAGATGAAGGAATAGAGCCTTCCAAGATTGCTAATGAAACTGCATTAGGGACAGAATCTTGCCCTTGGATGGCGGGCGAGCCACACCGGCTTGGCGGCGGGCGGGCAGCCGACCCCTGCCACTGAAACGGGGCCCTCCGCCATTTTAAGTGGGCGGGACAATTAAGGCCCACCCAACGGCATCCCCGACAGGAAGCGCTATGCACTTCCTGTGCGGGAGGGGGAGGGAATCCCCAACTGTCAAACTTTCATGCATGCGCGCGAAAGAGCGCACTTCTCCATGAGGCAAAGTCCTGTCTCAGGGAAAATACTGGCAGTGTCAAAAACATTAAAAATAGAAAAGTTAAAAAATTATCAACATGTCCCCCCCATGTGACAATGTCACACGAGATGGGACATGTTAATAAAGACCACATAAACTTTATTATTTTTTTACAATACGGACATGAAACTTCATCCCGCCAGTGGATGAAGGTTCATGAATAATCTGGAGAGTGCTGGGCCTCCTGACCTGCCCGCCAGCCTTAAGCTTGGATGGGCAGGTCTTTATTACTTTAATTAGCCTGACAATGGCCTCAATTGGCCATTGACAGGTCGGCGGCCGGACAGCTGATTTCGCTGTCCACCCGCCTTCCTGAAAATTTAAATGGACCGGGATGACATCGGGGATTCCTCCCGATGTCATCCTGTGTCATTTTCCCCTCGGCGACTGGGCCCTGCACCCAAATCATCGAGGGGAAAATCCTGGCCTAGATGTTACAATAAAGATTGTAGCAGGGAACCGAAAGTTATAAAAGGGACATTCATTAAGTGAATGGGCAAAACTGTGGAAAATTAATTTCAATCTGCATAAAAGTGTGCAGTCATCCACTTTGGAGCTAAGAAGGATGAATGATACTTTTTTTGTAAATACTGAGAAACCAGAGTCTGTGATCAGATCCAAGCAAAAAAGCATGAAAAGCTAATGAACAGGTATGAAAATTGATTCAAAAGATTAATGGCATTATGACCGATGCAGTTGGTAAAGTGGAGTTATTTAAAAATCCCAGAGCGAAACATTAAACAACTTTCATAACCTATAATTTTAAGTGTTATATTTGAGATGTGACTCTAAACTCAGGAATCAGACCATCAGTTCTTGAGATTTTACATTAAACTAAATGAAACAATTTATTAATTTACATAGGTTAAAAATATATATTAACATGGCCACAAATTGCTACTATCATAACTTTTAACAAATTCCCAAACTAATCTCCATTAAGGCAACAGCAACCCATAGACATAACCAGACACCAGGCAAAGCATTTTCACCTGACAAATTCAAAATAAGGTTCTTTTCACTTTGGTTGCTGTAGAGAGAGTTGGAGGCTTGCAGTTGTCTTTTGATCTCACCTTGCCTCTGCTCTGCACACCTGAAGTGGTCATCTTGTTATACCTCCACTTGGACCCCTCCCTCTGGATTCTTACCTTCTCTTGATCTTTTCATTGAGAACTGTCGGCGTGACATTAGCCGTCTCAATTTCTCTGCTCCTCTCACCCATTCTAATCTGTCTCTCTCTGAACTCACTGCACTCCGTTCTCTACAAGCCTACCGACTCCCACAGCTACCTCGACTACAGCTCCTCACACCCCGCTTCCTGTAAAGACTCCATCCCATTCTCTCAGTTCCTTCGCCTCCGTCGCATCTGTTCTGATGACGCTACCTTCAAAAACAGCTCCTCTGACATGTCCTCCTTCTTCCTTAACCGAGGTTTTCCATCCACGGTCGTTGACAGGGCCCTCAACCGTGTCCGGCCCATATCCCGCGCATCCTCCCTCACGCCTTCTCCTCCTTCCCAGAAACATGATAGGGTCCCCCTTGTCCTCACTTATCACCCCACCAGCCTCCGCATTCAAAGGATCATCCTCCGCCATTTCCGCCAACTCCAGCATGATGCCACCACCAAATACATCTTCCCTTCACCCCCACTGACGGCATTCCGTAGGGATCGTTCCCTCCGGGACACCCTGGTCCACTCCTCCATCACCCCCTACTCCTCAACCCCCACTTATGGCACCTCCCCATGCCCACGCAGAAGATGCAACACCTGCCCCTTCACTTCCTCTCTCCTCACCATCCAAGGGCCCAAACACTCCTTTCAAGTGAAGCAGCATTTCACTTGCATTTCCCCTAACTTAGTCTACTGCATTCGTTGCTCCCAATGCGGTCTCCTCTACATTGGAGAGACCAAACGCAAACTGGGCGGTCTGTCCGCAAGAAAGACCCAAACCTCCCTGTCGCTTGCCATTTTAACACTCCACCCTGTTCTCTTGCCAACATGTCTGTCCTTGGCTTGCTGCATTGTTCCAGTGAAGCCCAACGCAAACTGGAGGAACAGCACCTCATCTTCCGACTAGGCACTTTACAGCCCTCCGGGCTGAATATTGAATTCAACAACTTTAGATCTTAAACTCCCCCTCCCCCCATCCCCACCCCGTTTCTTCACCCCCCCCCGGCTTTTTTTTTCAATAATTTATATAGATTCTTCTTTCCCCACCTATTTCCATTATTTTTAAATCTAAAACTAAAACCTTTAGTCTTTCCACCCCACCCCCACTAGAGCTGTACTTTGAATATCCTGTCTTCCATTCTTAATTTGCACTTTTCTCAGACAAATACCACCACCTTCAACACCTCTTTGACCCTTTTGTCTGTGACATCTTTTGATTATCTGCTCATCTCCACAATCACCACACCACACCCTCAATGTGTCTCTTCCCCCACCCCCCCCACCACCCCCCCCCACCCACCTTAAACCAATTTATATTTCTCCCTTCTTCTAACTATGCTCCAGTTCTGCCGAAGGGCCATGAAGGCTTGAAACGTTAACTGATTTCTTCTCCGCCGATGCTGCCAGACCTGCTGAGTTTTTCCAGGTAATTCTGTTTTTATCTTGTTATACCTACTGATTGAATGCAAATTCTCATTGTCTCACCAGCCTTTTTGAACTCCACCTTTTAACAATGAAACCCCTTTCATAGTACCAATTTTATTAGTAATATGAACATATTGCTTGGTAGCTTCTGGATAGGCATCAAGTTTTCACCCCACTTCTTGAATGCTCTATTCAAAAATGCAAATACATGTTATCTCTCTTATACATCAAAACTAGTACCCCCATCAAAGCACCCAGACTAGCTGGCTTTAATCCAATTAAGAACACCCACAGACTAAACCTCTATTTTAAAAGAAAAATATTTTCCAAAATATTATATACATTAATAGCTTCATGACAATGGATGGTTAGCTTTGTCTCAAGAGGGCTGGGATCTAAAGAGGTGGAGGTTATGCTTTAGTTATAGAAAGCTCTGGTTAGGCTCCACGTAAAGTAAAAAAATAACAGGGAGATGGGGGTGAACTGGCATTTATAAAGGTCAACATCTGGAGTGGCATAAATCAAACAATAAGTTGTGGGAATTTATAACTCACAGGGTTTCTGTTCTTCACCTGAACCTGGTGGCCAATTTGCACATCCTTAACAACATGCATTATGAACATGCCATCATTTTTCCAGCAAGATTTGGCACATGGCTTCCACCACACTTCTGGTGAATAACACTGATGAGCATGCATAGCTCTGAGGAAATACGCAGCCCTGGTGCTGCACACATCTGTTGTGATCCTCTGGTAGTCAAATGGAGCTATGGCACTGATGATACTGTAGTTAACACCGAATAGAGCAAATGGTCATCGAAAGAAACAAACGTCCTGTGCATCGGGTACACATCCCTTGTATCATACAACTGAAGAGCACCTTTAGCACTGAGGAGTACATAATTGGGGTATGCTAGATTAATTCATTTCAAGGTTATTTCTATTAACCACTGGCTTGATAATGTGTTTGTCTTGAACTGAGCTGCAGCTCAAACAGAAATATCTGGAAAAACTCAGCAGGTCTGGCAGCATCGGCGGAGAAGAGCAAAGTTGACATTTCGAGTCCTCATGACACTTCAACAGAACTAAGTAAAAATAGGGAAGGGGGTGAAATATAAGCTGGTTTAAGGGGTGGGGCGGGGGGGAGGGAGGGAGGGGGAGGGGGGTGTTTTTGGGACAAGCAAGCAGTGATAGGAGGAGATAACCAAAAGATGTCACAGACAAAAGAACAAAGAGGTGTTGAAGGTGGTGATATTATCTAAAAGAATGTGCTAATTAAGAGTGGAGAGCAGGACAAGCAAGGTAACTCTAGTGGGGGTAGGGTGAAATAAACGATGGGTGGAAGACATTTAAAAATAATTGAAATAGGTGGGGAAAGAAAAATCCAAATAAATTATTGGAAAAAACAAAAAGGAGGGGGAAGAAACGGAAAGGGGGTGGGGATGGAGGAGGGAGTTCAAGATCTAAAGTTGTTAAACTCAATATTCAGTCCGGAAGGCTGTAAAGTGCCTCGTCGGAAGATGAGGTGTTGTTCCTTCAGTTTGCGTTGAGCTTCACTGGAACAATGCAGCAAGCCAAGGACAGACATGTGGGCAAGAGAGCAAGGTGGAGTGTTAAAATGGCAAGCGACAGGGAGGTCTGAGTAATGCTTGCGGACAGGCAGAAGGTGTTCTGCAAAACGGTCACCCAGTCTGCGTTTGGTCTCTCCAATGTAGAGGAAACCGCATTGGGAGCAATGAATGCAGTAGACTAAGTTGGGGGAAATGCAAGTGAAATGCTGCTTCACTTGAAAGGAGTGTTTGAGCCCTTGGACTGTGAGGAGAGAGGGAGTGAAGGGGCAGGTGTTGCATATTCTGTGTTTGCATGGGGAGGTGTCATAGGATGGGGTTGAGGAGTAGGGGGTGATGGAGGAGTGGACCAGGGTGTCACGGAGGGAACGATCCCTATGGAATGCCGCCGGGGGGGTGAAGGGAAGATGTGTTTGGTGGTGGCATCATGCTGGAGTTGGCGGAAATGGCGGAGGATGATCCTTTGAATGCGGAGGCTGGTGGGGTGATAAGTGAGGACAAGGGGGACCCTATCATGTTTCTGGGAGGGAGAAGAAGGCGTGAGGGTGGATGCGCGGGAGATGGGCCGGACTCGGTTGAGGGCCCTGTCAACTACCGTGGGTGGAAAACCCGGTTAAGGAAGAAGGAGGACATGTCAGAGGAACTGTTTTTGAAGGTTGCATCATCAGAACAGATGCGACAGAGGCGAAGGAACTGAGAGAATGGGATGGAGTCCTTACAGGAAGTGGGGTGTGAGGAGCTGTAGTCGAGGTAGCTGTGGGAGTCGGTAGGCTTGTAATGGATATTGGTGGACAGTCTATCATCAGAAATTGAGACAGAGAGGTCAGGGAAGGATAGGGAAGTGTCAGAGATGGACCATGTGAAAATGATGGAGGGGTGGAGATTGGAAGCAAAATTAATAAATTTTTCCAGGTCCCGACGAGAGCACGAAGCAGCACTGAAGTAATCATCGATGTACCGGAGAAAGAGTTGTGGGAGGGCGCTGGAGTAGGACTGGAACAAGGAATGTTCCACATACCCCATAAAGAGACAGGCATAGCTGGGGCCCATGCGGGTACCCATAGTCACACCTTTTATTTGGAGGAAGTGAGAGGAGTTAAAGGAGAAATTGTTCAGTATGAGAACAAGTTCAGCCAGACGGAGGAGAGTAGTGGTGGATGGGGATTGTTCGGGCCTCTGTTCGAGGAAGAAACTGAGAGCCCTCAGACCATCCCGGTGGGTGATGGAGGTGTAGAGGGATTGGACGTCCATGGTTAAGAGGAGGCGGTTGGGGCCAGGGAACTGGAAATTGTTGATGTGACATAAGATGTCAGAGGAATCACGGATGTAGGTGGGAAGCTGCATCTGTTCAGCACACCTATAAAATGAGTACAGATCATTCAAACGTGCTTGTACCCCTTTCATAAAGTGGAGCTTTATTTTGATAATTATTGCAAATTGGTGCAATTTGCACAATTCCTTTCTTTTGGTTTGTTTTCAAAATTGAATCAAACTTTCAAGTTCTCTCATTTGAGGATGTTTTCTAAAGAAAATTCAATTGTCCACACCTTAAAGGTGGCACATCACAGAAAGGAGTGCATATGCATGGAAGGGGGGTCCTGTTTTATCAAGCTGTGGGTATGCCAAAAGCAAATGCATTAGATATGCAAGGGATAACTTTGTGGCTGTAAAAACCCAACAGAAAATAGCAGAGTGGGGCAGAACAAGGATCCACTGAAGACTGGAAGGGATTACCACCTATCTAACTTTCAAGATCCTGCACAATTGACCCAGTGTGCCAACCACAAAATCAACACCTTCATCTTAAAAAAAATCTTTTTTGCTTGTGTAATGGAAATAAATATGTGGGTATTAATGCAGCCTCCATTATTAGATGAGTCAATTTCGTACATAATTGATTGTAATGTGGAACATTTTCAAAGTATGTTAAATGATCCAGAGACAGCTATTGGTTACTGTTTTTCAAGTAATTGCATGATTATATTATTGATGGATATATGTAAATTATTTAACATCAATAGTTACTCAATCCTCGGCAAAACAAAAAACATCTTTTTCACATTTTTCCTGCAAAGATGTAATAAAAAGTGAGACACAAAAGATTACGATTGGGGTGAGGAATCACAAGGCACCAAATTTAATCTCTTTGTTTCCATCATTTCTACTATATCTAGTGATATGAATCACAATATTGCTATTAATGGAAATTCAATTTGCGAAAAAAGTTATATCGTCAGTTAGATTAACCATTTAAAACATCTTGATGCATTCTCTTAACTAAGCTTTACTTTAAGGTTATTGCATGACAAACAAATAAGTGAAAATGGACAGATGTAGATCAGTACAACCTAGGTAATTAAATTTATGTCATTAAATGTAATAAGTAACTGACCTTCTAATACATGCACATTCACTCTGGTTTGACATTATTCTTATTGCACCTGTCTTTTTTTGACCTATATGTCATCAGCTTAATCTTAAATGGAAGAAAATTCATTATTTCTGGCTGACAAATTAATTAATTGCACTAAAATCAATACAACTTATTAACTGCTGTACCCAATGAAAAGCCCCTGGGTATATGTTCTGCTGAGGAAGATTGGAGTTTAGAGAAGACAGGAGTTACTTTCTGTGACAGCTTTATTTGATACTGATGGACCATAAGTGGATATAGACATTTATTTCCAATATGTTTTATGTAATTAACTATCTCTGCATCTGTTAGCTTTTAACACAATTATTTAGTTACATAAAATATTTCGAATATATCATGCCATTAATCTTATTAACAACTAAAAGAAAATTCATATTTTTCAGAACTGAGCCATAAGTATCTGAAAATTGAATATTCTCACTGTCAACTGATGATCTTTTATGGCACAATATATTCATCCAGCCTGATTTAATGAAGATGGGTTTTACTATTCTAGGAACATGTTTATTTCTTGTAGCTTCCTTTAATTACATTTACTCCCAAAGGAAAATAAGCACAAAGCCTGATGTTTTGTGTTTCATTCTTCATTTTGTTGATGACCATTTATATTGCGTTTCCTGGTTTTCCATGACTTTTACATCAAAGTTCCAGCAGGGGAAACCCATGGAAATTTACCCCCCAACTCTTTTGTAGGGATGTAAAAGCATGTTATTATGTAACCCACAATACACTGTTCTGTTGCTAGTGGGAAGCTGTGTACAACATGAAATATCCCTTCAAGGCTTATTACTTATGCATCCTGAGGCTAATTAGATACAGTCTGACTCAACTGGTAGCGCTCTTATCACTGAGTCAGAAGATGGTTGGCACAACTCAACACAGACTTTAATGCATATTATAGGATGACAGTTCAGTGCTGTATGTAGAGGGCTCCAATGTTGGAGGTGCTTTCTCTTGGGTCACGAATTAAATGGAGGCCCCATCTACCTGCTCAGGTGGATTTAAAGAGTCAGAGGCACTATCAGATGAGCAGACAGTTATGCAGTGTGCTGGTTAACATTTTTCCGTCGACCAAGATCAGCTGAAACAAATTAACTTTTCAATAATTCTTCTCTTTTTTGGGATTTGGTTGTGCACAGATTTGTTGCTATGTTTGTCTACATAATAGCAATTACTGTATTTAAAATGAATCCATCAGTTGTAAGGGTATTTTAGGATAATCTCAGGCTGTGATGTCACTATATATATTGGTATTTATTTTTTATTGTAAATAGTCAGGGTGTATGTAGAGAGGATGTTTCCTCTTGTGGGAAGATCTAGAACTAGGGGTCACTGTTTAAAATTAAGGGGTCACCAAAATAAGACAGAGATGAGGAGATTTTTTTTCTCAGAGGATCGTGAGTTTTTGGAACTCTCTTCCACAAGAAGCAGAGACTTTGAATATTTTTTAAGGCAGAGGTAGAGAGATTCTTGAGAAGCAAAGGGGTGAAAGGTTATCGGGAGTAGGTGGGAATGTGGAGTTGAGGTTACAATCAGATCAGCCATGATCTTATTGAATGGCAGAGCAGGCTTGAGGGGCTGAGTGGCCTACTCCTGTTCCTAATTCGTTTGTTTGTATGTTTATATGTTCGTAGTCACATTCTGAGATCAATTAAAAGGAAGACTCTGATGCTGGGGAATTTACTCTGAAACCAGCAGAAATAACTGGCTTTCTTTTACACTGGTTTAAAATTACTAATTGATCTTCTTTGTAATATTTGCTACACAAGGAATCATGTTCAAGTGCAGAATTTAAGTCAAGAAAGGTTAGAGGACAGGAGATAATTGGATTTAGATGGGGGGAAAGGTGCAGGACATGATGAAGAGGAGGAGGAGGTTGAAGAGGAGAAGGAGGTGGAGGGATGGGAGAGGAAAACAGAGGCAGAGGAAATTGGGAGGTGAGAAGAAAGGGCAAAATGGGAAGTGGGAAGGTGGAGAGCAAGGATGTTGGAGGAAAGAAAAAACTGAAAAAAGAAATTAGAGCTGGGGGACAGGGAGTTTGTAAAACAGCTTTTTCTTTGTGAGTGCAAAATCGAACAGCTAGAAATGGCAGAAGGGTGTGGATATGTAGCAGCAGCTACAAACAGAGCATTCCCCAGTTACATGAATGAGGAAAATCAGCTCTAATATTTGAAAGACATTGCAATGCTTTCAACCGGATCATAGAACAGAGGCTAAAATCAGTTTTACTGAGTTAGTTGCTTGAGCAGCAAGTTGCAATCAACATAAATGAAAACTGTATGGCTTCTAAAATATGCAGCTGATCTACAATGCTATTTTGGCACCCAGTTGGTAAATTAATCATATATCCATTTTATTTTGTGCTGTTGTTGATAGATCTATTCCAGTTTTGACATGTGCCATCCCCACGTCAGTGTCAGGAAGATATAATAATTCTCATAATATTATTGAAATTTATTGTAAAATAGTGGTATCTGTGTCTGTGTGTGTGTGTGTGTGTGTGACTTAATTGGATTAAAGGCAGCTGGTTGGAAGGCTTTGATGTAAACATAGTAAACATGGGGGAAGTTTAGAATGTAAGATGTAAAAGGACATTTGCATTTTTAAATAAACAAGACTAGATTGTTTTCAAAGGAGGGGTAAAATGTTATACCTATCCAGGTGAAGTTTAGAAATAGTAGCCAGGATTTTTCCCTTGGCAATTTGGGGGCAAGGCCCGCTTGCCGAGCAGAAAATGACACGGGTGACATCGGGAGGAACCCCTGACGTCATCCTGGTCCATTTCAATCTTCAGGAAGGTGAGCGGACAGCGAAATCAGCTGTCCGCCCGCTGACCTGTCAATGGCCAATTAAGGCCATTGACAGGCTAATTAACCTTGTTAAAGACCCTGCCCATCCAAGTTTAAGTCTTGCGGGCAGACCAGGAGCCCCAGCGGGTCATGAAACTTCATCCACTGGCGGGATTAAGTTTCATGTCCGTTATTAAAAAATTTAATAAACTTTATGTGTTTCTTATTAACATGTCCCATCTCGTGTGACATTGTCACATGAGGGGGACATGTTAATAATTTTAATATCTCTGTATTTTTTGACTTTTCTTACCTGTCAGTAAACTCCCTGAGACAGCACTTTGCCTTAGGGAGCAGTGCGCTCTTTCGCGCACATGCACGAAAGAGCGCACTTTGACAGTTGGGGATTCCCTCCCCCCCACACAGGAAGCGCATAGCGCTTCCTGTTGGGCAGGCCTTAATTGGTCCGCCCACTCAAAATGGCGGTGGGCCCCGTTTTGGCGGCGGGGGTTGGCTGCCCGCCCGCCGCCAAGCCAGTGGGGCCCGTTAACCCACCAAGGGCAAAATTCTGCCCAGTGTGTTTATTTTTCCCAAATATTACTGTTAAAACTTAGTGCTATGAGAGATTTTTATTATCAGAAAGATAAAGCCCAAAGACATAGTGAAACAATGGGAATTTGCATTCAAAGGGGAAAATATGTATAAGGGAGCAAAGGCTTTGCGTAAGGGCAGGCATTTTTAGGATCTAACAAGTATGAAAAGCCTTCAGCATCTATGCTGCTGTTTTCAAAGAACTGAAGTTAAGAAAAATCACTTTGAATTTAACTGCTTCAGGGTATTGTGTGTTACCTTGCCTGGGTCTTTTAAAATCTATATGTCTTACTGTTGCCATAACAAAAGTATAACTGGGAGTCAGATTAAGTAGGGGATTTAGAAGTTACATTGTAGTAATTTGTAGACCTATATATACATTTAAAATTATTTCTCTTATTAATAAATGTTTAATCTAGTTTTGTAAAATCCTATAAGACTTGGTGGTCTTATTACTACTGAATTTAAGGCATGCATCTCGAAATTTATATAAATTGCAAAAAACAAGTTGTAGCAGTTGTTTCAAGTTTCCCTTTGAGAATTTGAACAACTCAGCATTTACCATTGGCTGTTCCAAAACAGTCAGTCTTATCAGATCAGATATTTTTATCAATGCTAACAACTGTTCACAAATTCTGGATGGAGGTTTAAAGCAACTTTAAGCATTTTCATTGTAATTGCCTAAAAGCAACAATTAAGACAATTAATTGGGTTCCATTAAGCTTAATAAACTCTATATAATTGCATAATATGCTTTATTAGCACTAATAGTCACACTTGGACCAGGTCTCACTCAATGTGCGCAGATTAAAGTCATAGATCTGGCAGCATCTATGGAGAGAGAAACATAGATAAGGAGCCAGATTTTTTCCATCATGAAGCTGGGCAAATGCATGTCAAATGGCCAAAAATTCGGGGGGTGTGGTGTGGGGGGGTAGGGTAAAATCCCCAAGCGATTCCCACCAGCTGCCATTTTGACCTGCATAGGAAATGTGGTAGGTGCCGACCCAATGCACATGGAAGTGATGATGGTCTCAGACTTTTAAATACCTGCTTCAATTTTGAATTTCTGTGAGGCTGAGATCTTTGGCGAGGCCAGTGGTCAATCAGGTCAGTCAGTTTAAGAACCTTGGGGAAGTCTGTTGTGGGGTGAGGAACTTTTAGACAGCGGAGTTAAAAAGGTCTTGCCAATTTCAAGTGTCATAACTAGATTTTGTATAATAAATTAAAAATGTTTTTAATGCAGTGATTGATCATAGGGCTCAGTCCTTAAAAGGTAAGTGACCATTAAATTGACCAACATTGCGTAATTGTTCAGATGCATTAGAATACCTTCTCCAGTGGATAAAGTGTTTTTCTGCATTTAGCAGTATTGAGAATCAGATATTAATATGTCATCTGGAAACTGTGCTTTGACTTTTCACATGGATTTAAAATCCAAACATTTGCTGAGCTTTTGAAATAGCTCACAATATTTTTGAATTATTTGATTGAAAGTTTATCTGCTGAGCCTTTGAAAAAAAATTGAAAAGATGGCTAGCCATCTGTTCAGGCAATTTCAAAGGCACATTGCATTGAGCCCTGGAGGACTTGTTTATAAAGTTGTGCAATGGAATCCCATTATGATTTTTTGTCTGAACGCCAAGCCCCACTAATGGGTTTAGCTCAGCAGGGGCTCACACAGCTGTGAAAGGGACTGTAAGCTTTGACCGACTGATAGCTTTATGAGCTGCTAATAGGATTATGATATTTTGAGGAGGTTTGAATGACTGACTGTTTATTTTGTGACAGATTTATGTGCACTGGTAAGGTTTTTTCAACTCGAGTTTGACTGGCTGTGTGTATGATTAACAGTTTTATGATCTCCTAAGAATATCAATTTTTTAGAAGTGGAGTTTGAACATATGATTGTGTATTTATTGAGTGAGCACTTAAAAGACTTCCCTTTATTACAGGACTCATAAGTTCTGCCTGTAGTGGGTACTGGGTAAGTGGATATGGGGTAGGCATGTGGGTTATGAAGGGGTCATGGAAGGGGAATGGGTAATATGAGGGGGCATGGGAGGTGGGTGGGGGGGTGAGGGTTAAGGGCCTGGCAGTCATGAACAGAAGTGGACCACTGTACCAATGAACGGGGGCAGGCCTTTTAACATGGCGGCCTCGGCATCCACCCACCTCTGTTCCTACCTTAGCCCTGCTTCGGGAGGCAGAAGCCACTACTTCAACTGACCCCAACTCCCTGGGGAGAAACTAACATGCTAATGTGAGTTTATTCAGAACTTGGGTACGCACTTTTGGGAAATGGCCCGACTCATGATTCCCGAGTCTATCATGAAAATCTGGCCCAAGGTTTCAGGTCAATGACCTTTCATCAGATTTTGTTCATTCTGGCAAAGGGTCATCAGTCTGAAGTCTTCTTCCACAGATGCCGCCAGGCGTCCTGAGAATTTTCAGCATTTTCAGCTTCCGTTTCATATTTCAGAACCTGCAGTATTTTGTTTTTGTTTGATATGTTCCAAGTTGCTTTTGTAGCATAAGTAAGAAATGTTCATGGAATATGGATGTATAGGCATTATGAGTCAAACCCCATATTGGTATTTGGTGTAATCTTTGCATTATTAGTTTTATGTTCTAATTTTTCAAGAATTTGAAAAAAAGCGTATCACTTGAAACTAAGACAAGGCAAGACATTTTTACATTAGTATGCGAACATCACATATTGGATTCAGATATGAAAGCTCCTTCCCCTGTGCATCTTGCCTCACTGCATAACACAAGGACTTCTCTGCGGGGTAGCTCAGCATTGGACCTATTTGAATTTCCTTACCCATGCATCATAGGTATCCACAGTTCACTCGCTGCTTTCATGCTAATGAAATGTAATTTCAATCAAATCTCGGGCTAATGTCTTTGGGTGTACCATTCAGCTGTGCTGCCATTTTGCACTAGAAATCAGTACTATTCAAATTTTTCCTCTTCCATATATTCCCTTTCCACCTGCTTTCACAAAGTACAGTAGTACATGCAGACCAGTGAACCTAAGATCCTTAATTCTTTATGACAAGGTGGCCGTGGAGATTCGGGCAGCAGAGACATTGAGGATGGAGGGCATTGGGGGTTTCTGCCATACTCACACTAGTATCATCCTCATTCTTTATCTAGTTAACCAGTCACTCAATCACGCTGTTACAAACTGACACTCAATGAAGAGTAGAAAAGCACACTGATATGTCATACCCAGTTAGCTCAGATGAAGGATGGTCCTACTGCTAGGACTCTGAAATCTGCTGTTCTTCTCCTGCAACTGCCCAAGGGGAGAAAGTGCCAGAGTTCAATGTGCAGCTTCAGCCTACATACCTTCCTTCTACAGTGACAAACATGATCACAGATATATCATTGTTTTCTGTCCCTCAATTCATCTACTCAGGGTTGTAAGTTTCTGCCATAGGTTTTCATGTGACTGAAAGGTAGATTCTTGACCCACAGATCTTTAAGCACGTGGTGCAGGATGTCCCATGAGATAGTGGGATCCAGACTACAGGATTTGCTTCCTTAGCTTTCTATCTACCATTTGAGAGTTGACAAAGTAATGCCCAGTAGGAGAGGCACTTTTTGGCCATCTTGACACAATGGATGGAATCGTACCAGATTTGCATTAATTGCAGTAGCAGGCAGGTGACACGACGTTTTAACCATCGGCCACAGCGGCAGGTTTTTATGCCGTATCATCCCAAACCCGCCACATGCTATTTCGATTGGCTCTCCCGCCATCCCCTCGCCGCTTCATCACGCCGGGCGCCATATTTAAAGTCCAGTGCTTCCAGACCATGACTGCTGCACGGAAGATAGGATGGCCCTGAAAGGCAAAAAAACTGCAGCCCCCCTACTTCAGCAATGCATCTCTGGAACGCCTTTTGGACGCAGTGGAGTCTCACCGTGATGTCTGCGTTACCAACCAGGCTTGGGGGATGGTGGCAGTGGTGGTCAGTGCTAACGCCCTTCAAAAGAGGACAGCCACACAGTGCCACAAGAGGATGAATGATCTCCTTCATTCTGCCAGGGTAAGTCACTCTTCTCATCACTCGCAACTCTCACACTCTCAAACCCAGCACACATTCACAGGGCCCTCACTCACTGCCAGTTCACCATTCACTCTCTCCCACACACCTTCATTGTCCTCATCCCATCCTTGGGACCACTCACCACCCACACATGCCGGGCATAACTATTATCTGGCCTGGCAGGCATCCTGCTTACATTCTCTCCATCTCTATTCATGCAGGACAAGCTGGCATACAACAAAAGGGAGAGGTCACAGGCCGGTGGAAGAATGTCTGAGATCAAGGTCTTCACGGACTTTGAAAACAGAGCCATCCAGCTGGCCGGCGAGGATCTTGACTGGTTTTGTGCTGACAGTGAGGTCGGCGGTGCTCCACCAAGTGAGGATCCAGTAGTGCAACGTCCATCAGACAACCATGCTGTGAGTGATGTGTCCTGTTTCACAAGCCACCTCCATGCACTAATTATCATCCCTTGCTTCCACAGGCACATCTCGGAAACAGCCAAGGGAAGCAAGGTCCCCAAGTCTCAGCTCTCCAGGGGATGCCTGCCAAGTTCATCACAGACAGGGCATCGCTGTCAACAGGCTGCCTCCACCTCCACTGTGGATGTCTGGAGAGCACCAAGATGTAGAGGCAGGGTTAAGAAATTTAAGGAGAATTAGTTGCATAGCCTGGGCACGGGTGTTAATCACTTGTACATAATGTTCACTATTGTCAATAAACTCCCAAGAATGTCTCCCTGCCTATGGCTCCTTGTTGTGTTGAGCAGTGTTCTTGTCACTCAGATGTGAAACCTTTCTGCACAAGATAAAGGCAGGTGTCTCAGTCCAGGGCCTCTTCCCTGTGCTCTGTGCAGCCTCCAGACTAAAGTGATGGTCCAGCCTCACGCTCCCTGGACACATTACTGGTGCCTGCACCTCGGCGGTGCTTGTCATTGCTGCCAGAATGTAGTGGGCAGGTGCCACACAGTTCTCTCATTCTCTCTGTGTGCTCTCAGCACCTTTAAGGTGGGGCTGGTCCCCATCACACCAGCATCTGTGACCAGTGATGCTGTGTTCCTGAAGGGCTCAGGTGCTGAAGGTGGACAAAACATCAGATGCTTCTAAAGTTTCATGGCTGAGTCTCTATGATATGACCCTGATCACGGAGCGCAAGTGAGCTGCTCTCGGCCAGACAGGACTCTGACATTCTCAGAGACTGTGTGAAGATCCATGGAGTATCCTCACTGCATGTTGTCGTCATCCTCCTGCAATCGAGCGACTAATAGGGCCTCTACTGCGTCTCCATGACAGGAGCCTTATCACAGACGGTATTGGCGCTGCCATAAGCCAGACTGGAGTCAAACATTCAAAAATGCAATGTGAGGATCTATGGGGTAAACTCACTACATGTTGACATCATCTTCCACAAATTTAGCAGCTATGAGGGCCTCCCTAGCTCGCCTGCCTCGTCTGGCCAGTGCGATGGCCTCATCCCTGCCATTATCACCTCTGGGGACCTCCTTACCCTCATCCTCATTGGAGGAGATGTGCAGCTTCAGCAAGGAGATTGTACAACGTCTTCCAACTGTTCTGCCATCCACTAAAATGCTCATGACTTTGCAGTCTGTGCTGGCGGGGGCTGGGGTGGTGGGTGAAAAGCTTTGGAGCACTTGGTGCATCTTGATGCCTCCATGTTGCTTGAGTGGGTAGATAAGCTAGAGGCGCGACCCTGTCTCAGTTGCACAGGAATGGTCATTTCAAACAGGTTTCCCTAATACGTAGCCACTCACCTCTCCCACCCTACCCTCCCACCCCAAATGCTTGTGTGCTATATTCAATGGCAGCCCTTGCCCCCACCACCCCCCACACAAGTCAATTCAATGGCGGGGCTGCCCTTGCACCACCAACACCCCCAGACAAGTCACCCCAACGGCAGGGCTGCCCTTGCCCATATCCCCATCAATTTGCTTCACCAGCAGGGCTGCCCTTGCCCATAGCCCCATCAATTCTCTTCAATGGCAGGGCTGCCCTTGCCCATATCCCCATCAATTTGCTTCAATGGCAGAGCTGCCCTTGCCCATATCCCCATCAATTCACTTCAATGGCAGAGCTGCCCTTGCCCATATCCCCATCAATTCGCTTCAATGGCAGGGCTGCTCTTGCCACCCCCCCACCCCAAATCACCTCAATGGCCGGGCTGCCCTTAACCCCGACCCCCCGGTGCTCCTCAAGCTTGAAGTCCTAGAGGCGACCCTGGTGAGCGCTGCTCAATGTTGCTGCGCAATCATCTCCGAGTTCCTCTCAAAGCACAGAGCCGACAGGTGCACGTCGTTTATGTGCAGTTGTGAAATGTGTTGGTGTGTTTTCCCACCAACGTGGACAGGCGATCCATTGAGGGGAGACAATTCCGGCAGGCAGGCCTAATTATGATATGCTGATGTATTACAAGGAGATTCCCACTGTCCGATGGCAGGAAACGTGGCCCGCTATCAGCAGGCTGGGCGGCCAAATGCGAACAGGTTTCCTGCCATTGTAAAACTGATCGGGCCATACCTTCCGCTCAGGCCACCGATCACGCCAGCACTAGTGGGAACGGAAAATCCTGTCCAATGTCCAGTTCATCAAAGTTCCTTTCGCAGCAGTTTTGCCTGAATGCTTGAGAAGCTGGCTTCAAGAAGGACGCTAATGTTTGTTTGGGGGTCCTCCCATTGAACCCGGAGAGTGCGTCAGAGGCATTGCTGATGGAATTTGTCTTATGTTCTTATGGTCTCACTGCAGTCCGGGCATGTGGTGACAGCTGTCATATGCCCTTAAGGGTTATCAGCATGAAAACACTAGAAAGGAAATATGTCTTATGATCCAGTCTTAGTTTCATGTTTGCTTTGAGCAGAGCACATACACAGCTCTGATGCCTTTAAGCTTTATACCTATGTATAACTGTTCTCATTTGCCTAGTCTTAATAAATAAACCCACAGCATATTTACCCAATCCCCTATGAGTAATTGGTGCCTTGTGCCTTGTACTGTAAACAATAACACAGCATGGTGATCAGCAGTAGTCAGATAGCTGGCAGCAAGATGAAGTACATATACAACATGGAGAACAGCCTTAGATCATGCTAAGTGATACAAGATAACCCTTGACGTTTTGGTCAGACTGTAACAAATTTGCAACATCAGAGAGAGTTCAGAATTGAGCATGGTGACTGTGCAGAAAAGCTTTGAAGATACAAGCTAGTGCTGAAATAAAGAGCTGGTAAGTAGACAGATCCCTCGTGGTGAGATTGCAGTACATAGCCTGTCAGTTGTGTAAGTGGGACTGTGTGTCGAGAGGCCCAGCACCGGGTTAGCTTAGTTGGGAAAGCTGAGTGATCAGGGTGTAGGATGGATCGATACCAAGCGAGGGAGAGTCAAACAAAAAAAAGTAATAAAAATTGCGCCAGAGAAGGTTGTGCTTATAATGGATGGTTTGGGGACTTGTTGAATGATAAATTGGATAAAAAGCAAAGACACCATTAACCCATGGTGCGTTCCCAGCACAACTTATATTCGTGGGAGAAGGTACGGAAAAGCACGGGAAAGTGGCTACAGTGACACTTATCCCAGGTACAGGAAAAGGAAAATCAAAGTGATATTGTCAGAATGTTCACAAAATTGCCCAGTTTGAATTGGGAGGGTGCTGACCTACCATCTGAATTAAAAATGTTTAAACAACATACGGAACTATTGTTTCTTGATTCAAGTGTGTCTGAACCGGAAAAACAAGCCATAAAAACTCACCTAGCAAATGGGAATGAAGGTCTACACAGGCTGAACATGTCAGGATTAACAGGAGAGCTGAAGGATCCCCAAAAGATATGGACTACATAGGAAGACCAGTTCAGAATCGTTAAACTTCTGTAGTCATCAACTAGAGCTCATAACATTTTGACAACAGCCTACAAAATCCATAGGTCACTTCATCAGCAGTTGTGGAGAAAAGTGTATGTACTGTGATTTTTCAAATGTAGAATTAGAGGGGAGAATTGTTGAGTTGGTGATCGCATCCACTCCCAGGGAAGCACTCCAGAAAGATCTGCTAGACAAGCCAATACATACAGCACCGAAGAGCTACTCAAGGATGGATGTAAGTAAGAAGTGATCCTTGCAGGTCAACAAAGCTTACAGGTCTGAAATACAATCCGGATTGTTGACGAACTGATTAGAACGCCCAAATCTAGGAAGACATGTAGAAGGTGTGCTCTTCTGCATGCACCATGGAAATGCCCAGCTTTGCAACAATTCTGCAATGCATGTTGCAGAAAGAGCCAGTGGCAACAGCAGTGCACGAGAGCAAAGGCTGATGCTACAAAGCTGCATAGAGCCATGTACTGATCCAAACAGACCGTACACATCGGGTACTTTCAAGCAAGAAGAATGACCATTCGGATCCTGTCAGAAACATATACATGAGGTGACTGACAAACCAGAAAATGATGATGATGATGTGGTTAATGAGACGAAGAGCAGTGAACATATGTTTCACACTGTCAATCTTGTGGAAAACAGAGATACCATCACACCATCCAAAGTGTTTGCCAAGTTTTGAATTACAGTAAAGTCCCACCATTTGCGATTCCCTTTTCACATTTTCACTTACCCTCACTTTGTACTTTGTGCACAGCATTGCCCATCACATAAACAATGCTCGCTTATCCGCGGTTTCTTTTTTCTCTTCTTTTCCCAGGGAGACAGTAACCATGATGGAGCAGAGACTGAAATGGTTTCAGCTGAAGTGCAGCCTGAATGAAGGGATTAACCTGGAAATGTCAGAATTGCTGGGTCCATAGCGACAATAACAGCTCTATTCAATTTTAAATCTTCACTGATGTATTGCTCAGAGACTCCCCTGTCTGTCCAATATAGGTACTGCACCACATTTTTGCTGGAGAGCCCCATACTGCCCTCAGAAGGCTGGAACCTAGCTAATTGAATCTCATTCAAAAACATGTTCTCCCTTTGCGATTTTGCCATTTGTGAGATATGCTGGGAACGTAATCCCCGCAAACGGTGGGACTTTATTGTACCTGCCCTAAGAAAGTTGGTAACTATTCATTATTGGCCAAGATTGACACAGCTTACAAGTGCCAACATACTACCTCTGTGAATTCTAAAAGACATGTATCCCCAAACATTGAAGGCAATGGTGAAACCTATTGCAGTGAAACTTTCAGCATACAACAGTTCACTAATTCCATGTGCTGGATCCATAGTCCTGGAGTGCAAGTACAATCAATCCTCCTGGATGTCACAGATATTTTATATCATGGAGACTGAAGGCCCAGTATTTGCAGGTCTACCAGCATGTCATGACCTCACACTAGTAACAATCCATGGAATCAGTCAAACATCATAAGGCAGATCAACCTCAGAAACCACTCCTATCACATCAGTTCATGACCTAACATCCAAATATTCAGAATATTTTGATAAAATTGGCAGTTTCTAGGAAGCTGCAACATTACACTTACAGGGAAAGCATGTCCATTAATTGATCCACCACATAATTGCTGCATCCACTTAGAAGACAAAGTGAAGGCTGAACTAGATAAAATGGAATAAGGTGGAATCATTAGAAGAGTACAAAAGCACACAGATTGGTGTAGCTCCATCACCTATGTCATAAAGGAGGATGGTTCACTGACAGTATGCCTCGATCAGCGCAACTTTGAAATGTTGTCCTTACAAAATACCCACATTAGATGTGTTAAACCCACAATTTTCGGGTGAAAAGTTCTTCTCGAAGCTTGATGCCAAGCATAGTAACTGGTCAGTATGTCTTGCAGACAAGTGCCAAGAGCTTATTACATTTCGTACCCCATTCAGACAATATTGTTTTCAATGACTTCCTTTCGGGCTAACTGCTAGCCAGGATCTCTTTCACGCTCACGTGGACCACATTACATGCACTATGCCAGAGTACATCTGTATTTCCGATGACATTGCTGTTATGGGAAGGACAAAGCAAGAACATGACCATAATCTGCACTTATTGATGCAAGCAGTATATCATGAAGGATTGGTGTTTAACAGTTTGAAATGTGACATCAACATTCAGCTGATGAATTTCTTCGGTTCTATTTATTCCAGTGCCGGCATATGTCCCAATCCAAGTAAAATAGAGGGTATTAAAGCCATGCCAACTCCTCAAATGAGGATGACCTCTTTGAAGCACTGAAACAGTCATTATCGACACTGCAATTTTATGATCCTAGCGCGACAACAACCCTGGAGATAGATGCCTCACAGAAGTTCTATCTATCTATTTGGCAAATGCTTTGTAGTAGAGACTGACTACAAGCCACAGGAGATGATTTTGTGAAAACCATTGACCACTGCACTGCCAAGATTGCAACATTACCTGATAAAGATTCAAGGTTATGGCTGTGATATTAAGTACAAGCCAGATAACTTGATGGTCATATCAGGTACACTTAGCAGATTGCCTAACCGAGGGAAAACAGAAGCTATATCCTTGAATCTGCAAGTTGACTTCATTGACATTGAACTTGAAAATGTTCTCCAAATTGATCACACACATTTTGTGCAACGCAAATTCCAGCAGCTACAGGAAGAAACATAAGAACATAAGAACTAAGAGCAGGAGTAGGCAATTCAGCCCCTTGAGCCTGCCCTGCCATTCAATACGATCATGGCTGATCTCATTTTGGCCTCAACTCCAATTTCCTGCCCTCTCCCCATAACCTTTCAACCCGTTACTAATTAAAACGGCAAAAGATTCTACACCATAGAAACTGTGGAAAACCATCACTGAATGATATCCTAATTCAATTCAGCATGTCCACGACCAGATATCCTTCAACAACTTCATCATCTACACTTAGGCATAGATGAGAAGAAAACTCTCAATAAAGACAGTCTATTGGCTGGGTATAAACAATGACACTGACGTCATTGTCAAAAAATGTGAGGTATGTCAAGGGCACATGCCAAGCCAGAACAACAAACCACTGATTTCATATGAAGTTCCTAACCATCCTTGTTCCAAAATCGCATCTGACCTCTTTCATGTCCATGCCAATGAGTTCATCATAATCATTGACTGCTTTACTAAGTACTCCATTATTCGGCAATTACATAATAGGTCAAGCGACTGTCACACATACTCTAATTTCTATTTTCAACTTATTTGGTATGCCTAGAAAGATCATTACAGATAACGGTCTGCAATTTATTGGTAAGCCATTTCAGGAAATGCGTGAGAAATGGAATTTCGATAACAATGCTTCTTCTGCTTATTACCTTGGATTTAACAGCCTAGCTGAATGAATGATTCACATGTTGAAATCCCTAGTTCTCAAATGTAGACAGACCAAGCCAGATCCACACATTGCAATGTTATACCTGAGAGTGACACCTTTCAGTGCGACTATTCCATCACCTGCAGAGCTCATGTTTATCAGACCAGTGTGTACCAATTTACCTTCTCTTACCCACTCTACTGTCTCAGAAACTAGAGACCAACTTGTAAAACTACAAGAGAAGGTGACCAACGTGCATGATAAAAATGCAGGTACAGAATTGCCAAGTTTACAGTTGGGACAATAAGTTCACATCAATAAATCCCATAGAAGGTATGTGGTAACCAGTTGAGGTGACAAGGATTTGTTCAGAATCAAGGTGCCATGAAGTCATTATACACAAAGGTGAGGTGTAATTGAGGACAAATCAGATCCATTCCAACTCCTTAACCACCATACAGCCCTATTGCATCCAGGACAAGATATTAAATTCAACCAGGAACAATATCCAAGAATGATAGCCCCACAGATCACTGTGAGCAATTAAAGACACCTCCAGACAAGGTTACCATTACAAGGTCTGGGTATACTAGCAGTTTACCTTTATGCATTAGCGACTCATAGATTCATCAGGATTATACACTTATTTAATGGTAACTAGGCATGAAAATGAATTGTAAATAGTCGTACTTCTTTGGAAAATGGAAAGCATCTTTAAAAAAAGGGGGGGATGTTGTAATATGCTTTATGAGACCACCAGAAAAGAAACATGTCTTGTGACCCAGCCTTAGGCCGGATTTTCCAGTCCCACCCATGGCGGGAATCGTCACAGGTGAAACAGAAAATTTGACAGACCTGCTAAAGGTCCGTTGACTTTCTGGTCCCATAGCGGCGGGACCAGGAAATCCCAGCCTTAGTCTCACTTTTGCTTTGAGCAGAGCAGACACACTCAGCTCTGACATATTAAGATTTATACCTATGTATAACTGTTCTCATGTGCCTAGTATTAATAAATACACCCACAATGTGTTTACCAATGCTTTATGAGTGATTGGTGCCTTGTGTTTTGTACAAGCCCAAGGTATTGTATTATTATAATAACATGGCAGTGATGACATCTGCTCTGTACACTAGAATTTCTGTTGGTTTGTGGAGGTCTTTCTTGTTAAATACTTGCTGCCGTAGTTTGTAGATGGCTGAGCTTCCACAGCTGATCCAGTGTTGGATTTTCTCATCAATGGTGGCCTTTTGAGAGAGGTGGTTGCCAAGGTATGGGAAGTGTTCAACATATTCCAGAGTCTTTCCTTCAATGTAGATAGGAAGTTGAATTTTTGGCTGACCAGGTGTGGGATGATATATGAATTTTATTTTGAAAACACTCAAGGACAGCCTGAGTTTCTTGTATGTAGAATTGAAAAGATTGCAGACCTGGTGCAGAGTGGGCAACAACACGATATAGATCATGTATGACTATGATCATCAGCACGGAGGCCACTGAGGTTAACAAGTTTTCCATCTTGGTGGTATTTCATACCAACACCAGGGGGCAGTTGATCTTTGTGGTGAGCAACTACTGTCAGGTAGACTGTAAATAGAATGGGGGCTTGACACCAGTCCAGATTTTGAAGGCATTTGTTTCAGATCTCTCTCTCTCAAGACAGTTGCAGTCATATCATCATGAAGCAGTTGCAGGTTTGTGATGAAGTTTCTTGGAGATCCAAATCTTTGGAGCACAATCCACAAAGCCTCAATGATTTACTGGATCAAATGCTTTGGTCAGGTCGATGAAATCAATGCAGAATTACTGGTATTCTTGACACTTTTCTTGGTTTGTCTGGCAGCAAAGACCATGTCAGAGGTCCGCCTGGAAAGACTAAAGCCACACTGGGTCTCTGGGAGGATTTCCTCAGCCAAAGGTAGATTCAGGAGAATGAGAAAAATCATATCCATATTGTGGGGCAGTTAGTGATTTGCAGGAGAGAGTAAAAGGGAGGGGGACCAATTGGAAGTGGAATTGGAGGACCTGCAAGTGGAAGGTGATGAGGCCTTTGTGAATACCACGGATGGCATGGGGATTGAACCCACACTATTGACATTATTCTACATCACACTTTAGCCATCTAGTCAATTGAGCTAACTCACATCCCCCAACCCACTGCCTCCCCCCCACCTGCCCCATGAAAATGCATAGCATTGGATTTCTACTTGTCTAGTGTATACTTTTTCTAAAATATTGCCCATTGGAGAGGAGAGGTGATCTGAATGGCTGCAGATGTCAGTGTTTGCTATTATAAATGGAACTGGTTCACTATATACATGTGATAGATCAGTTATTCACCATGCAACTACAAGTGAAACAAATCTTGCTGGCTACATTGGACTGTATGCTGAGTAACACAT
Organism: Cetorhinus maximus; assembly: GCF_964194155.1. Classification (NCBI taxonomy): domain Eukaryota; kingdom Metazoa; phylum Chordata; class Chondrichthyes; order Lamniformes; family Cetorhinidae; genus Cetorhinus; species Cetorhinus maximus. Next base: position 70,679,379 of record NC_135885.1, read on the forward strand.
CTGCAGTGACTGGATAGACAGCTGGATAAGCAAATGTGGTTTTGCCCAAGAAACATCTGTACTATCCATGCCAATACCTGGCATTATCTTCCTGTGAGACAGTCACTCAACATGTTCAGAGATCTATGTGGGAGAAGACTACTGTTTAGCTATGAGGTTATTGAACCTCTGTGTTACCTGATACTTCAGCATGGTGTATAAAGAGAATACATTCTATAGGCTGGAGTTTGAGGTCTGTAGATTTCTAGTCTTAGCCTTTGTTAAGGAAACTATGGAATTGGAGGACCTGTAAGTGGAAGATCAGATCGAGGGTTTCAGCATCTGCTGAACCTAGAGATTCAGTCTTTTGAGGGCCTTCCTAAAAATGCAGATTGCTAGCTCAGAATCAGCAGTCCATGTTGTCACTTGTCAGTCTGTATGGCTCCTCCATAGTTTCCTTAACAAAGGCTATGACTAGGAATATACAGACCTCAAACTTCAGCCTGTAGTTTGTATTCTCTTTATACACCATGTTGAAATACCAGGTAACACAGAGGTTCAACAACCTCATAGCTAAACAGTAGTCTTCTCCCACATAGATCTCTGAACATGTTGAGTGACTGTCTCACAGGAAGACAATGCCAGGCATTGGCATGGATAGTACAGATGTTTCTCTGGCAAAACCACATTTGCTTATCCAGCTGTCTATCCAGTCACTGCAGATGTGTTACCCAGCATACATTCCAATGTAGCCAGCAAGATTTGTTTCACTTGTAGTTGCATGGTGAATAACTGATCCATCACAAGTATATAATGAACCAGCTCCATTTCTAATAGCAAGCACTGACATCTGCAGCCATTCAGATCACCTCTCCTTTCCAATGGGCAATTATTTAGAAAGAGTATACACTAGACAAGTAGAAATCCAATGCTATGCACGTTCATGGGGTGGAGGGGGGCGCGGGTGTGCAGGCTGGGGTGGGGGTTGTTAGTTAGCTCAATTGACTAGTGGCTAAAGTGTGATGCAGAATAATGCCAATAGCGTGGGTTCAATCCCTATGCCATCCGTGGTATTCATGAAGGCCTGCCTCATCACCTTGCCCCAAACTGTGGAGTGGTGCCCCTCAAGCTATCTATAACCAATTATCTCTCTCTCTAATGGAGAGAGATGCCTATGGTCCTTTGTAACTATGGCTTATTACCTTACACTTTCACTAAAGAGAAGCACTGGGGCAGCACACAGCTGCACCACACATTGTAAAACACATTAATAAAAGTTGGAATTGTTAGCTACAGGTCATTTGCACTGCACCAAATTAGGTAGTTTAGGAGAAATGCTGTTCTATTCCTGGGTTTTGATGCACAGCTAGCCAATGGAGGTGAAGTTTCATTTGACAAGGTTATAAGACACATACGCAGGCAACAGTCATGCCATGGTTACTTAATGCATCTAAGCATGTTGCTATCTGTTACATCCTGCCTTATGACCCTTGATGATTGATCATTTTCTTTAACTGACAGGTCTCCTGTCTTCTAATCAGGCTTGTCTTCTGCCTCTGGGTTCTGTTGCTTGTCTTTCATAGCTCCTTCCATGAGAAGAATAATTTGCAGGAAAAGTTACATGAGATGCTGAAGGCAATAAACCTTGCCCAGCCTGTTTTATATGTACAAAGTGAAACATAGTGTTTGAATTTTTGCAACGTGTACTGAGGGGCTGGGTGATTGAATCTGTTTCACAGATGTGCATTAAAGTGTATCTGAAATGGAACCCAAAATTAAGAATAGTGAAAAAGGCTTAAAAGAGGGAAATTTTCGAGGAACTATATCATGATTCAAATAAAACTGGAACACCTATATAACAAATTATATGTTTTAGACAAACTATGTGTTATATTGTTATGAATTATTCCAAAATGATTTAGGAGCTTTTTTAATACATAGTTACATATGTATAGTCAGAATGTCACATCACTCCGTACTGCACCACAGTCTGTGCACCAAAGCAACAATGTTAGATTCCACATGGTGAAATCTGGGGAAACACACTCGATATCAGCTCTAATATCTGTATCAAAAGTATGATTATTTCAGACCTCGGAACTATCAGACATAACACTATGTGTAAAGCCGAGCTGTTTAAAATATCTTACAAAACGTTGGTCACATTGGAAAGTTATTAGTTTGGAGCTGCACTCATTCAGGCAAGTTTGGGATTATTGATTTTCTCTTTAAAAACTACTCTAGCTCAGTGGATAAATGGTTATTTGAACTGTTTTGTCACTTCTAAACAATTAAGAATACACACACACAGCTATCTGTTTCTGAACCCCAGCTTCCTGTATAAAAAACGGAAGGTTCCTTTATTCCTTATTCTACACCAGCGGGCACTACATCCAGGCTTACCACACCTACTGTCAGTTTTTTTATATAGCACTTTTTAACTGAAATGTCCTTTTACAAAAAAGCATAAACATTAAACACAAACATCACATCTCCTCCCCCTTTAGCTAGGAACAGGTCAGTCAGGCGGTTTGCAGATTTGCTTTGATCTAGAGAGGAGTGTTGGCATAGGTATCTCTGTTTGTTTGCTTAGAAATGGAAGGTTCTGCTGTTCCACTTGTTTCTGTTCATGCTCAACAGTTGCAGCTGCAGGTGCAACACGTTTGTCAGTTGAATCAACTTGGGTTTCACCAACTGCAGCAGATGTTTCCCAGAAATCTTCCAAAGTGACTGGAGATTGCTGAAAACTTGGTTCCTTGGATTTGGCTTCTTTAATCTGGTCAGTGTGTCTCTTCCAGATTCCACAAGAAGATTCAACATCATAGGTCAGTGGTCCTCGACGCTTGATGATTCTTCCCAGGAGCCACTTCAGTGTTCCACAGTAATTTCAGACCCAAACAGACTGATTCAGATTAAACTCACAAGCTGGTTTACTTGTGTCATGTGACCTTTTCTGATCAAGTTGCCTTGACCCAATATTTCTTTTCAAACCCGGACACAGCAAACCCATTCTGGAACGCAGTTGCCTTCCAAACATCAGAATAGCAGGAGATACGCCTGTTGTTGAATGTGGAGTGCTACGATACATCATCAAAAGGTCCTTCAGCTTAAACTTCCAATTTACTTGCATCCTCCCCTTCAATATGGCTGTTTGAATGCCTGGATAAATCACACCACTTCATCATTTGAGGATGGGTGGTAAGGCAAGATAAGAATCTGCTTGATCCCATTGTTTCTCAGGAATGTTTGAAATTCACATGATGTGAACTGTGTGCCATTGTCAGGCACAATCTGCTCCAGCAAGCCAAAAGTAGTGAACACATTCCGAAGAGCATCAATGGTCTTTGCTGAAGTTGTTAACTTCATGGGAATAACATGGGCATCCAACACAATCAGGTACATATGTCCGAGAAGTGGTCTGGCAAAGTCCACATGAAGTCTCTGCCATGGGTGGTCAGGCCAAGCCCAGGGATGTAATGAGGCAGGTGCAGGAGAAGACTTCATTTCTTGGCATGGAAGACAATGACTGACCATGCCTTCAATGTCTTTATCCAGATGTGGCCACCATACATGTAGACAAGCTATGCTTTCATTTTGACGATTCACATATGACTGAGATGAAGTTCTTCTAACACTTGTGTTTGGAATTTCAGAGGAATAACAACCCTGATTCTCCATAACAAACAACCGTCTTGCAGAGTCCGCTCAAATCTACGCACGTAGTAAAGTTTAAGCTCAGTAGTCACTTCTTGAGGTACAGACAAACCCTTCTGAATACTGGTATACTTTGGAGAGCACAGCATCCCTCTGCATTTCAATTTGATCCACTTTAACAGGTAACATGTCTATCTGGTTTACATTGAAAGCAGTGACTTCATTTCGGATTGTGGAGCTGTGGTGTAATGGAAGTCTGGAAAGTGCGTCCACATTTCCACGACTCTCAGTAGAGTGAAAAATAATTTCGTGCTGGTAAGCAGATAAGATCAGTGCCCATCTTTGTAGGCTTGCAGCGGCAAGTGTTGGGATTTGTCACTTCGAGCTAAGCAACCAGGTCAATGGCTTGTGGTCTGTAATTAATGTGAATTTATGCCCATACAAATATTGGTGGAACTTCTTGACTCCATAGATTAGTCCAAGAGCTTCCTTCTCAATTTGGGCATAATTTTGTTCTGCCTTGGACATTGTGCTTGAAGCATATGTAATGGGCCTTTCACTACCATCAGGAAATGTATGGGAGGTGACAGTTCAAACACCATATCCAGATGCATCACAAGCCAGGTAGGCAGGTAACTTTCCATTGAAATGGACTTTAGCAGAAGTGAGCTCTTGCTTGAGTTCCTTGAAACTTTCCTAACAGGTTTGTGACCAATCTCACTTTGCATTCTTCTTCAGCAGATTATTCAGTGGTGCTGCCTTGGTAGCCAAGTGGGAAGTGAACTTGCCATAGTAATTCACAAGTCCCAAAAACAAAAGCTCCTTAAAATTTTTGGACAGTGGTGCATTCATCACTGCCTCCACTTTTCTGGGTGAGGTTGAGAGGCCAGTTTCGGTGATCACATGTCCCAGGTACTCCACTGAGGGCTTCAGGAATGAGTATTTGGATTTCTTACAGCGGATGCCGTATTTTTCCAGTCTACGCAGGACCCTGCCTAGGTTCTCTAAATGAGTTGGGAGGCTTTTCCCGGTGATGAGCATATTGCCTTAGAAGCAGATTACACCAGGGAGGCCCTGCAGTTTTTTGTCCATGGCCTGCTGGAATAAGGCTGATCATGACATAATTCCAAATGGTAGCCATTTGTATTGATATAGACCTCTGTGTGTGCTGATGATTGTATACTTCCTGGAATCTTCCCTCAGCTGCATTCGCAAAAATGCCTGTGATGGATCAAGCTTTGTGAATAATTCACCTCCATTCAGAGCAGCGAACAGGGCTCCTCAATTTTCGGTAGCGAGTACTGATGCACTTTCAGGAAAGGATTAATGGTGATTTTATAGTCACCACATATTCTGATAGACCCGTCATCCTTCACTACTGGGACTATTGGAGTTGCCCACTGCATAATCAACTTTCTTAATTATCTGAAAGCTTTCAAGTCGTTCTAGCTCCTGGTGGATTTCCTGTCGCATTGAGAGGGAACTGAACGTGGTTTGAAGAACCTTGGAGAAGCTTCAGCCTTCGTAACAAGTTTGGCTTCAATGTCTTTAATAACTCCAAGACCTTCTTTGAAGACATTAATATGCTTTTCTAACAAGGGGTTGCAATGCACTTTGTTTATTTTATTCCAGTGCAGCCGAATTTCTTTTCGACAGTTCCTGCCCATAAGCGATGGATGATCCCCTTTCTCAATGATAAGTGGCAACCTTGCTATATGATCTCCATATTTAGCTTGAATGGGCATCTTTCCAAGTATATTCACAGGCTCACCAGTGTACGTGCTAAGCTGGATGAGGGTTTTCTCCAATGATCATTTCTTGAAAATGTTCTCCCATGCCTTCTCTGAAGCAAAGAAACAGATGCTCCAGTGTCAATGTCCCTTTTAACCATTTTACCATTAAGACTGAATGCAATACAATTGCTCTTCCTCATTGTCGCTGATAGTTTCATTTTCTGTCTCGTCTGGACTCGCATTTCTTTTGTATTTTGTTTCCAAGTAATGACTCTTTTTAAACTGCTTGTTTATTTTCAAGCACGACTTGTCTGTGCTCCTCAGGATGCCCTTTTCTTAGCCGTACTGCTTTACTGTGATCAGACTTTGATCTACATGCATGCTGTATGTGTCCTTTTTTTCTCCACAGTAGCAACAGTCAGCGGTTTTCCACTAACAGGCTTCTGCATTATGCCCTATTCCAGTACAGCAGTAAAATGTTTGAAAGCGAGTATACCTTGACTTTACTATTTTAGCTTCAGCATTGTTAGAATGCACTTTCAAATTTCCAACTCGTTTCTCTGCCATTTCAAAGCTTTGCACAATCTTGAATGCTTTCTTCAGTGTCAACTCTTGCTTCGATAACAATCTACGTTGAATTCTTCATTTCTTACTCCATAAACCAAGCAATCATGTAATGTTTCTTCCAGGTAGCCTTTAAAGTCACAATGTTCCGCTAATTTTCTCAACTCAGTGAGTCCAGACGAGACAGAACTAGGAATCTGACTCACTCTCATGCTGTTCTCTTTGGTGAAACTTGAATCTCTTGGAAATAATTGCTGGTCTGGGATCGAAGTGCTTTTGCCAAACGTCCACAAGCTCTTTAAAGCTTGTATCTGCTGGCTTGTCCGGAGCAATGAGATTTCTCAGTAAAGTGAAAGTTTTCATTCTGATGACTGTAAGGAACACTGAGGCCTGCTATTCCTCTTCAATCTCATTCGCAATGAAAAACTGTTCCATTTGCTCGACATAAACTACAAAGTCCATAATTATTGGATCAAAAGCCTCTAAAGCCCCTAATAATGATGATCCCATCCTTGTCGCCATTTGAGGTGTTTTGTCACTACTTAACAATTAAGAATACACACACAGCTATCTGCTTCTGAACCCCAGCTTCCTGTGTGAAAAAAAAACAGAAGGTTCCTTTATTCCTTGTTCTACACCAGAGGGCAATACATCCAGGACTTAGCACACCCTACTGTCAGTTCTTTACATAGCACTCCTTTTTAACTAAAATGTCCTTTTACAAAAAAAGCATAAGTGTTAAACACAAATATCACATTATTGTTTGTAGGGAAAGCCTAAATTTTCATTTCCTCCAGAAGTAATTATGATTTGAAATAATGTTGTTCAGATCATAATATTTTGTCTTGTTAAACATCTTAGGAAGCACAGTAATCATTTTCATGTGTACTGTAACTTCATTTCATTTTATCAGTCTATGATGTAGCTTGATATAGATATGAAAATTGTACATCTTGAATATGTAAAAATTTTTAAAAAATACAAATTGCTGCAAGGCTTTAGGAGATTTTGTTTGAGTCTATTTGTTCAATTTTTTTTAGTTTGATTAACTCAGTGAAAATACTTAGGTGACAGATAAAAATTGTTGACCGTATTCAGCTGAATCCTGTGCATAATTACAGGAGAGAGAGGTGAATAAATGTTAGAGGTTAGAGGAAGTGAGATAATGAATAATGTAACATAACAGAGTATGCATTATAACTGACCAGATTTATACTCAAAACTCAAGTGAGGTGATTCGTTTTGGCAGGAAAGATATGGTGAGACAGTATGAAATGAAGGGAGAGCCTCTAAAGGAGGCCCAGGAACAGAGGGACCTCAGTGCATATGTACATAGGTCATTGAAAGTGGCAGGACATGTTGACAGAGCAGTTAATAAAACATATAGTATCTTAGGCATTATTAATAGGGGCGTTGAGTACAAGAGTAAAGAGGTTATGTTGAACATGTATAAGACACTAGTCAGGCCTCATCTGGAGTACTGCGTCCAGTTCTGGGTGCCATATTTGAGGAAGGATGTGAAGGCATTGGAGAGAGTACAGAGGACATTCACAAGGATGATTCCTGGGATGAAGAACTGTAGCTATGAGGAAAGATTGGTGAGGTTGGGACTGTTTTCCTTGGAGGAAAGAAGTCTGAGAGAAGACTTGATAGACATATTCAAGATCCTGAGGAGCATGGACAGGGTAAATAGTAAGACACTGTTCCCAATCAAGAGAACATCAAGAACTAGAGGGCACAGATTCAAAATAATTGGCAAAAGGAGTAAATGTGATGTGAGGAAAAAATTTTTCACCCAAAGGGTGGTTGGAGTCTGGAACAAACTTTCTGAAAGGGTGGTGAAGGCAGGTTTGATCGAGTTATTCAAAAAGGAATTGGGTTGCTACCTGAAAAGAGAGAATGTGCAAGGTTATGGGGATAAGGCAGTGGAGTGGGACAAGGTGGAATGCTCTTTCAGAGAGCCTGCGCAGACTCGACAGGACGAAGGGCTTCCATCTGCATTGTAAAGATATTGTGATACTGTGTGAAGTGCCTAATAGTTAAGTGGCATAATCCCCTACTGGTCCAATTCTACCTCCACCAGAACCAGCAGATAAAGGATGACCATTGGAATACCCATTTCAAAGGAGATTAATTGTAGCTCTCACAGATGACAGATGGATTTCAGCTTTAAAAGGTGTGAATAGCTAAAGTGGTGAAACTGAAGTACACTAGCCATAACTTCCAAGCTCCAGGGCATTGGATTGGAGTGTGGGGGGTAACTAAAGATGTGCTGGGGAATCCCACCCATGGAAGTTCGCAGGAGAGGTTTGTACGGTAATTGCCCAGAAGTGAAAACTTCCCCTGGGCAATTGCCCTACACTGGGAACCAACCAAAAATATGATTTAAATTGCAAACTTCAGATGGCTCTGACTGAGTTACACCAATAGTTACCCAGAAAAGGTTAGAATTATTAAAACCACTTCTAACTTCTGGGTAACTATTGCACAAACCCACACCAACCCCCCACGGGATAACCCCACCCACCGACGCCTCAGGGGTCTCTCCCACCCCTCTGCCGACTACTCCCGCCCCAATGGTACTCCCCCCACCCCTAAGGGACCACATACTTTGACAGGAATTCCCCAACACAGGGGATTCCCCTTACGCCCAGAGGCTCTTTCCCCTCCCACCCCCCCCAAACATGACACCCTTCCCCAAGGCCTGGCCCCACACCCACATCCTTCTGAGGCCTGAAACACCACCCCCCCACCCTGCAGAGGCCTAACCCGACCTGACCCAACACTCCTTGAGACCTGACCCAACCCGACTACCCCCCCAAAGCCCAACCCGTGCCCCCTCCCACCCTCACCCACCCACCATCTAAGGCCCAACCTCCCCAGTCAGGCCTGAGTCAGGAGAAGATGGAAAATAATTTTGGGTAAGTGTGGAAAAGTGAGATACCCTGTCCCTTTAAGAGAATGCAAGTGTACTGATCATGTGACAGCACTGACGAATCACTGTACAGTGTGGGCAGCTGGGAACTGGAAGCTGAGTTCTGGAGATTTCAGAGTAAGCACATATGATCTGGTGCTCTGCCCTATGTCTCAATAAATCATCACTGCTTATTCTTACATCAGTCTCTCCCCACTATTGATTGCAAGCAGCAATTGATGAGAACATAGGAAGGTGTGCAGCTTGTGTTCGGTTGCCCAACAAACTCATTTACCCAAGACATATAAGTGACGATGAGGATAAAGACATTGCAAGACCCCTGAGTGGGAGTCTACAAGATGGGTGAGCGAAGCATTGGAAAGAGCACCTGTACTTAACTTGTAAAACAGGTGACGGCCGGCAATCGGAGCAGAAAGCAGTGCTGCAGTTTAAAATATTTTTAAAACCCTGCAGAATCGCAATCGCAGGGGTCTCACCAAAACCTGAAAAGAGCACCAAATTCAGCAGAGAAAAGCCGACAGCTGCAGAGACAAAGTTTTAAAAAATGCAACTGCTCTTAAAACGGCAATACATTTAAAAGGGTCAATACATGAAAAATGGCTATGGACAGAAAATTATAAGAGACCCCAGACAGAGGCTGACTCTGTGGTAAGCCAAACACCTAAATTCATCATTGCCTGGATAGCCTATTGGAAGTATAGTCCCCTTGCAGTCATTCACGATGCCGCAGTTCGGGCGTGTCACTCCATTCGATCCCATTTCAGATGACTGCTCTCGGTATGTCCAATGCCTAGCATTCTTTTTTACCGCTACTGACATCATGGGGGAGGAGAAGAAGAGGGCGATTCTTTTGTCCTCATGCGGGAGCAAAATGTACAGCCTGATCCTCAGTCTTATGTCACTTAGCGTCCCAGACTCGAAGACTTTCAACGAGTTAATAAAAATTGTACAGAGCCACCTGAGACCAAAACCCTCAGTTACTATGCAGCACTTCAAGTTCAATTCAAGGAACAGGCTTCCAGAGGAGACAATAGCTGACCATGTGGCCATTTTAAAGGCATTAACTGAGCATTGCAAATTTGGAACGTCCATTAGTGATATGTTAAGAGACCAGCTGATATGCGGGATTGGAGATGATACTATCCAAAGGCGTTTGCTAGCCGAACCCAGTCTGGACTTCCATAAGGCATTAGAATTAGCTACCATGATGGAGAGTACTGTTAAAAATTCCGACGTTATAAAAGATGCACAAAATGGCACTGTCCATCTGGTCAAGCGGGACAATACGACGAAGAAATAAGACTGAAAGGGTTATGTCAGGTCCCGCTGAAGTACAGAGGTCAATTTGAAAGGTTGCTTGTACAAGTGGTAGCCGGAGAAGGACCCAGCTTAATAGACTGCAACTGGCTTGAAAAGATCAAATAGAAATGGGCTGAAAATTTTCAAATTGCTATGAAAGGATACAAGACTTATTGCACAGATACTCTTCCATTTTTAAAGATGAATTAGGAAGGATTCGAGGGCTACAGGCCTGAATGTATGGAGGCCCAAATGCAACCCCCAGGTTTATAAGAGCCAGACCAGTCCCTCATGCTTTGCGGGACAAGGTAGAAGCTGAGTTGAACAGGCTGGAGAAATTGGGCATCCTGCAGCCAGTGCAGTTTGCTGAGTGGGCGGCACCCATTGTGCCTGTGCTAAAGCCAGACCAAAGCGTACATTTGTGAGGTGACTACTAACTAACTGTAAATAAAATGGCCAGACTGGATAGACACCCAATACCCAAGAATGAGGAGTTATATTCAAAGTTGGCAGGGGGCATCACATATTCAAAGTTAGATATGAGCCATGCCTACCAGCAGGTAGAGTTGGAAAAGGATTCCGTTAATACGCATCGTGGGTTGTATCAATACACAAAATTGCTCTTTGGGGTCTCCTTTGCCTGCGCTATTTTTCAGAGGGCTATGGAAAACCTGCTTCAAGGTTTACCCCATTTTGTCATTTACTTGGATGATGTTTTGGTCACTGGACTAACTGATGAGAAGCACTTAGCAACTCTGGAGGAGGTACTCAAACGATTCGCCCAAGCTGGGGTACGCTTAAAGAAGGAAAAATGCCTGTTCAAGCCAGAGAGGTAATTTACTTGGGCCACAAGGTTGATGAGCAGGGCCCTGTGGAAGAGAAAGTCCAGGCCATTCATGAGGCGTCTGCCCTGAGAAATACCACTGAACTTAAGGCCTTCTTAGGCATGTTAAACTACTATGGCAATTCTTCCTGAATCTTTCAACCATCCTGGCCCCATTGTACGGCCTACTTAAGAAGTACCAAAATTGGAGTTGGCAAGCCCCATGCAAGGATGTCTTCCTGAAAGCCAAGTGACCGTTGAGATCATTGGCCCTGATGGTCCAATTTGACCCCAAAAAGGAATTGATTTTAATATGTGACGCGTCCCCTTATGGCATAGGGGCTGTTCTTTCACACAGGATGGCGGATGGATCAGAGAGACCCATTGGTTATGCATATCGCACACTCAGTTTCACAGAGCAGCAGCAGGTATTCCCAAATTGAAAAAGAGGGGTTATCTATTGTGTCGGCCTCCATAAATTTCACCAATATCTCCACAGTCGCCATTTCCATATTATCCCTGATCATAAGCCCCTGCTGGGATTATTTGGGGAAGAGAAGTTGATACCCCCCATCGCATCGGCTCACATACAGAGATGGGTGCTCATATTAACTGCCTATGGATACACTTTTGTTCATTTAACAGGCACTCAAATCACACATGCCGACGCACTAAGCTACCTTCCCCTGCCAGCCAACAACGGGGAACCCCCAATTCCCCAGGAATTCATCTTGGTGCTAAATTTCCTGGACTCCTCTCCTGTTCAAACCAAACAAATTCGGAAGTGGACAAGCCAGGACCCACTACTGTCAGCCGTCCATGAGAAGGTCTTGTACAATTGGTCTGGTAGATCTGACTCCGAGGAGATGAAACCCTGTTATGATCACAAATATGAGCTATCCTTTCAGGACATTATGGGGAGCAAGGATTGTCATGCCCCTGAGGGGGTGAAGGCTGTTATTAACCCACCCAGGCATTAGCAAAATGAAGATGATCACTCGCAGCTATGTGTGGTGGTCTGGCATGGACGCAGACATTGAAACTCTGGTCAAAAGCTGTCCTCAATGCCAGCAAGTGCAAAAACTCCTCCCCTCAGCTCCATTGCACCCGTGGGAATGGCCGGGTCAGCCATGGGTGCACCTCCACATCGATTATGTGGGACCCTTCCTGGGTACAATGTTCCTTTTGATGATTGACTCCAAGTGGATGGGGACGTCTATGAAGTCCGGTCGCCCACATCGGTTGCAGCAGTGCTTTGCCATACATGGGTTGCCGGAAGTCCTTGTTTTTGACAACGGACCACATTTACCAGCATCAAGTTCATCAAGTTCATAACCCTGAGCCACATTACCCATATCAGAACCTCCACCTGCCACCCAGCGTCCAATGGCATGGCTGAGCAGGCTGTCCAAATGTTTAAAGACGGAATGAAAAAGGTAAAAGGGGATTCCATCAGTACGAGATTGTCCCAGTTTTTATTCACATACTTGACCATGTCACACACAATGACTGGCATTGCCCCTCCAGAGCCCCTCATGAAGAGACATCTCCACACTTGCCTGACTCTGATCTGGCTGAAATTAGAGGGGAGGGTGGGGAAAAGCCAAGAGGTGCAGAAGACCAGGCATAATGGACATGGGCACGAAAGAGCTTTTGCAGAGGGAGTATGAAGAACTTTCTCATGAAGAACTTTGGTGATGGGCCAAATTGGTTGTTAGGCGAAGTCAGCACTGTAACTGAACCCCTCTCCTATAATATATTGGTAAACGGCCAAGTCATTCAATGACACATGGATCACCTCTGCCAAAGAAGGCCGATCCCACAAGGCAAAATGCAGTCGCCACCTATCTGTGAATCAGCTCCGCAGGTGGAGGGAAGGTCACACGACTCGGAAGTGTCGGTTCTGCCTGTGGCGCCCGAGGGAGTTGGAGAGCCCAATCTGCCAGTGCCAACTGAGAGACCTAGTGGGCAGCTGGCCCCTGAAAAGGAGGTTTCGGAAACACCAGCCGAGGCTGTTGGGCTGCGATGCTCAACCTGTCAAAGAATGCCTCCTGAGAGACTTGACATGTAAATAGTTATTGTGTAAATAATTAACGTGTTTTAAGTTTGTTAGCTGTACCATTAAGTAAAGGGGGAGGGATGTGGTAAAGTGAGGTACCCTGTACCTTTAAGAGAATGCAAGTGTATTGATCATGTGACAGCACTGACAAATCACTATACAGCGCGGGCAACTGGGAACTGTAAGTCTAGTTCTGGAGGTTTCTGAGTGAGCATGTATGATCTGGTGCTCTGCCCTATGTCTCAATAAACCATCACAGTTTATTCTTACGTGAGTCTCTCCCTGTTATTGATTACAAGCAGCAATCGATGAGTACATAGGAAGGCATGCAGTTAGAGTTTGGTTGGCCAATGAACTCATTTACCCAAGCCATAAAAGTAAGAAATTAGGAGCAGAGTGGCAATCCGACTCTGATTGCCACTCCGAGGACCCCATGAAATAAAAAGTGACATTGCTGGTAAATACACAGTTACTTGATGCAACACTCATGCTCCCTTTCCAGGAACAGATGACAATGGGCTAACCATTCAACACCAACTTAAAATGCACACTTAGTTCCAGCAGCACGCTTTGGGTGTTGCGACCTTTATGTGGCAAAGGCCTCATTTTTGTTGATGTCTATAGTGAATCTGATGTGCAGGTTCTCAGTGCCACCAGTGCTCCTCCATGCTGTTACATTGATCACTGTGCAACAGGTGCACAGCAAACCTTAGGCCTCAATGCCTAAAAGTGCCACCTTTGCCTGATGTACCTTTTTACTACAGTTGCTGAGCAGTGGGTTGTTGAACCCAAAGTTTGTAAGAGTGATTCAATTAAGAAGACCATGTTATCAGTGTAGGATAACATGGCTTGATATGTACCAAAATTGTAAACTTCTGTCTTTCCAGGTCTAGAAAATACAACTGAGTGCAAAATTTGAACAGATTTGACACTTGAAGGGTCTTTCATGAGAAAGCGGGGTCAACTCAAGCACAAAAAAACTAGATGCTGACCCCACAACAATTGTGGGAAGATTTTTTTTGATATAAGGGAGCTATGATAGTTAATAGTTTGAGCTGTTTTTGCATCAGTGCAATGAGTGGCCTAATTGGAAAACCAATCTGCTTCAACCAGCATATCAGATACTTTATTAATATAATTCAAGACAGCCATGTGAGAGTGCACTTGGACATTTCCAGCTTGTTAATTTGATAACCTGTTGAATCAGGTCATTCTCATGCAAGCTGTGTGATAGTGATGGGGGTGGTAAAGGGCAATATCTGTCTTGTCTGATTATGGATAATGGAGTTTGGTGATCATTCACTCAGGCAAGCTGTCATTTGTAGCACTTTGTGGCTTATTTTTGAGATTATTTTTGTTAGTAATTGCATAGCATTTTGTGTTTCACCAGTCATTTGAGTCCATTGATTTATCCACTGAAATTTTGTGGGGTTTGTGGAATTTGGCACTTTGATTCCAAAATTGCTTCATTATAATAAACATTTTAGATTATGTAAAATTATGCTTGTCTTTATACTTTAGGCTTCATCCAGGTTTTGCCTCCTTTTACTGCCAGACAACATGATGTTTCATTCCTGCTCATTGGAATCATAGTTTGGAATCCTTTCAACTAATCTCTAATTAAATATTTTAACATACTGGCAGCAGTTAGCATTGCAGAATTAAATGCTTCCATGCACACGTCTCAAAATCACTTAAATTCCCTTTCAAAGTATAAATTTTCTCTCACAATCTTCCACCATGACACCTAAAATGACCCTGTCTTACTTAATCAAGATGCCATAACACATTAGATGAGATTACTGAGCTGTTTTGGAGTTTTTTGCACATTCAACAGCCGAACAACAATGTTAGTAATGACACCGCATTGCTGAAATCTAAACCTTTTACTTTCTGCTCCTACACAATGCATGCAAGCAGGGACTAACAATTATCCCAATTGTGATACTGTTCGTGGATTACTAATAGTACTGTACTACACTCCCACACTCACTTCAGACAGGCAGAAAGTATTACGCACAGATCAGAGACAGAGGAAAACAACTAATCCAATATGTTTGCATAATCAAGTAAAGTTTTAAAAAAATGCAGTGAGTTTTTTCAATAATTGTGTTTAAGACAACAGTAGCTTATAACATACTATTCACCAGAGCACACACCAGTCTTTTTCCAACAATTAAAACAGCTTTTATTCATTGTGTGCTTTAACTGAAGGCAGGTCCATGGCTCATTGTCTGCCGATGCTTCATCCTGAGCTGTATTCATGGCAACATTTTTTTGTCACTAGTGGTTTATTGTCATTGCATTCCAGTCTCAGGGGCAGCACAAAAATGCAGGTTCCCATTCTAGGGCTGATCTTTGTGGCACTCCACTGGTTACGTCTTTCCAACCTGAAAAAGACCCATTAATCCTGACTCTCTGTCTTCTGTGTGTTAACCAATCCTTAATCCATGCTAATACATTACCCCCAATACCGTGAGCTCCTATCTAGTGCAATAACCTTTTATATTTCACCTTATCGAATGCCTTCTAGAAATCCAAATACACTACATCTACTGGGTTCCCTTTTATCAACTCTGCTTGTTATATCCTCAAAGAGCTCTAGTAAATTTGTCAAATACAATTTCCCTTTGACAATGCCATGTTGACTCTGTTTGATTGCATTAAGCTTTTCTAAATGTCCTACTATTTCTTCCTTAATAATGGACTCCAGCATTTTCCCAACAACAGATGTTAGGCTGACTGGCCTATAGTTTCCTGCTTTTCTCTCCCTCCGTTCTTGAACAGGGGTGTCACATTTGCAGTTTTCCAACCCACTGGGACCTTCCTGGAATCGAGTGAATTCTGGAATATTTTGACCAATGCCTCCACTATCTCTGCAGCCTTTAAAACCCTTGGATGCAGGCCATGAGGTCCTGGTAACTTGTCTGTCTTTAGTCCCATTAGTTTGTAAAATACTTTGTCCCTCGTGATAGAGACTGTTACAAGATTTTTCCTCCCATTAGCTCCTTGCTTATCCTATATTTTTGGGACATTTATAGTGTCCTCCACTGTGAAGGCCATTGGCAAAATATTGGTTTAAATTAGCTGCCATTTCCCTGTTTCCCATTAGCAATTCTCCAGTCGCATCCTCCAAGGGTCCCACACTCACTTTAGTCACTCTCTTTCTTTTTATCTACCCACAGAAGTTCTTGCTGTTTCTTTTTATATTTCTTGCCAATTTGCTTTCACAATCAATTTTCTCCCTCTTTGTTAGCTTTTTAGTCATCAGCTGCTGGTTCCTAAAAAATTCCCAATCCTCTGGCCTACCACTAGTTTTTGCGGCTTTGTATGCCTCCTTGACTACCTTTGTTAACCATGGGTGGTTCATCCGTCTTATCGAGTCCTTGTTTTTGACTGTGATAAAACTTTTGCTGAGAGTAATGAAATATCTGCTTAAATGTCTGCCACTGCTCATCCACTGACCTTCTCCTTCGTCTATTTTCTCAGCCCATTTTAGACAACTCATTCTCCATACCTCTGTAATTGCCCTTATTTAAGTTGAGGACACTGGTTTGAGACCTGAGTTGCTTGCCCTCAAACTGAATTTGAAATTCTACCACGTTGTGATCGCTACCCCTAGAGGATCCTTAACTACGATATCTCTTATTAATCCCACCTCACTACACATTACTAGATCTAAAATCGCCTGTTCTCGGGTAGGTTCTACAATGTATTGTTCTACGAAACAATCCCTGATGCACTCTCCAAATTCATATTCCATGTTATCCCTGTCAATCTGAGTTGTCCAGTCAATATGCAGATTAAAATCACCCATGACAATTGTAGCGCCCTTCTTACACGCCTCCATTATTTCCCAATTTACACTTTGTCCCACAGTGAGGCAAGTCTTCGGGGGCACTATAGACAACTCCCATCCATGAGTGAGTAAGTGCTGATGTCCCTTGAGATGGCAGTGAGTGAGATGCCAGTGAATGTGTGATGGGCTTGAGTGTGTGAGTTTAGAGTGATGAGATATTTTGCGTACCCTGGCGGCACAGATGAGATCATTCATCCTCTATCTGCATTGGCTGGCCAACCTGTTCTGTGCAGCATTGGCACTGATCACCACTGCCGTAGCCTACCAAGCCAGAGTGGTAATATTGCTGCCGCTCCTGTGGCCAGAGTGGGTGTAGAGGGCATCATGGTGGGCCTCCACGGCATCCAAAAGGCACTTGAGGGACCTGTCATTAAACCTGGGGGCTGCAGTCTTCTCACCTTTCAGAGCCATGCCTTCTTTGCAGCAGCCCTGGGCTGGAAGCACTGAGAGGTGCGCACGTGGCTGCACTTTAAATTGAGTGACTGGCGTGATGAAGTGGCGAAGTGACGGTGTGGCGGGTGAAAAAGGTGTGTTTCTTGGGAATGCATGATTAATGTGGTGGGATTGGGATGATACGGCATGAAAACCCACCATTGCGGTCAACGGTAAAATGTCATTTTTCCTGCCCGCTACCCGCTAGTGCAAATCTGGGACAATTCCACCCCTACTGCCTATAAAAGCATTGAAAATTAAATCAGATAAGCATTTAAGAAGAATGAATACTGAAAAGCATTGCAAATGAGCAGGGAAATGGAATTTGAGTAAATAACTTCAATTAGGAGTTAGTGCTGGTACTGGCCAACACCACATTGGTGCTTTTGTGGCGAAATTTAAATGATTCTACAAAACAAATTTCTTAGGACCACACAATAATAAATGATAACAGTTACCCTCTGCTACCAAAGGGGACAAAAATTATGTCCATCAGTTTGGGAGTTTCACATGGATTACAACATCAGTGAACACTGCTTTGGACACTGATTACTCTTTCAGATGAAGGATAAGTCACCCTATAACGGGTGGTCTCCTCAGCAACCAGTAAATGTCACTTTTTATGAAGTCCGTAAGATCACTGATGAAGAGAGGATTTTTGCTTAACTCTATCAATACAACCCAATGAGAACAGTTAGTTCTTCATACTGAATGACAACCTCCACAAAATCAATGCTCTCTATAGTAATAAAGCTGCTTATAACATACTGCTTGCTACATTAGTAGTCCCTGTTAAAATACAGATACACATTACATGTGTAACCATTTTATTTCAGTATTAGTGTTTTATATAGATCCCTTATTCTTTGTTTCTCCTATACTTGGCATTGATATGTGTATGAACTGCTTCCATTCACAATGTTGTGGTTTGCCATCTGCCACCTCAACTTGTGCCTCTACAATTGTGCTGTTTGCTTTACTTAGGTGCTCCATAAAGCTATGTAAAGCACTGATTCAGATACATTTGGAACAAAGCCCCGCCCCTAGCCAAGCTGTTCCAGTACAGCTCCAACACTGACATCTACTCGGCAATGTGGAAAATTGCCCAGGTATGTCCTGTACACAAAAATCAGGACAAATCCAACCCAGCCAATTACAGCCCCATCAGTCTACTCTCCATCATCAGTAAAGTAATGGAAGGGGTCATTAACAGCGCTATCAAGCGGCACATGCTTAGCAAAAACCTGCTCACTGATGCTCAGTTTGGATCCTAACAGGGCCACTCAGCTCCTGACCTCATTACAGCCTTACTTCAACCATGGACAAAAGAGCTGAACTCCCGGGGTGATGGAGAGTGACTGCCCCTGACATCAAGGCAGCGCTTGACCGAATGTGGCATCAAGGAGCCCTAGAATACTGGAGTCAATGGGAATCAGGGGAAAACTCGCCGCTGGTTGGAGTCATACCTAGCACAAAGGAAGATGGTTGTGGTTGTTAAAGGTCAATCATCTCAGTTCCAAGACATCACTGCAGGAATTCCTCAGGTTGGTGTCCTAGGCCCAACTATCTTCAGCTGCTTCATCAATGACCTTTCTTCCATCATAAGATCAGAAGTGTTCGCTCAATACTCAGCACTATTCGCGACTCCTCAGATACTGAAACAGTCTATGTCCAAATGCAGCAAGACCTGGACTTGGGCTGGCAAGTGGCAAGTAACATTCGTGCAACAGAAGTGATAGACAATGATCATCTCCAACAAGAGAGAATCTAACCATCGTCACTTGACATTCAATGGCATTACCATCAACACCCTGGGGGTTACCACTGACCAGAAACTGAACTAAAATAACCATATGTATATATATATCCCCAAAGCCTGTCCACCATCTACAAGGCACAAGTCAGGAATGTGATGGAATATTCTCCTCTTGCCTGGATGAGTGCAGCTCCAACAACACTCAAGAATCTTGACACCATGCAGGCCAAAGCAGCCTACTTGATTGGTACCCCTTCCACAAATATTCACTCTCTCCACCACTGATGAACAGTGGCAACAGTGTGGACCATCTACAAGATGCACTGCAGAAACCCACCAAGGCTCCTTAGGCAGCACTGTCCAAACCCATGATTGTTACTATCTAGAAGTACAAGTGCAGCAGATACATGGGAATATTACCATCATCCTGACCACCACCACCATTCTGACTTGGAAATATATGGTCATTCCTTCATTGTCGCTGGGTCAAAATCCTGGAAATCCCTCCCTAACAGCACTGTGGGTGTACCTACACCACATGGACTGCAGCAGTTCAAGAAGGCAGGTCACCACCACCTTCTTAAGGGCAATTAGGGATGGGCAATAAATACTGGTCTCTCCAGCGATGCCCACACCTTGTAAATTAGTTGAAAATACAGCGCACAGCCCTAGACACCACATTTTAGAAAGGATGCATTGGCCTTGGAAGGAGTGCATTGCAGATTTACCAGGATGTTACCAGGGCTTCAAGAGTTAAATTACAAGGAAAGGTTAGATAAACAAGGCTTGTATTTTCTGGAATCTAGGAGGTTAAAGGTTTGAGGTTTTTAGGATTTTGAAAGGAATCAATAGGGAAAAGGCCTATTTTCTGCTGGTGGGTGTGCGTAGGACAAGACCAGAACCAAGCCATTCAGTAGAGAGTTTAGGAAACATTTCTTAGTGTGAGGGTGGTAGAAGTGTGTAACACTCTCCCATAGAAAGCATTATATATTAGCTCAATTAATAATCTTAAATCTGCTTTCAATAAATTATTATTAACCAAGAGCATTCGGGATATGGAACCAAGGCCGGTAAATAAAATTAGGGTACAGATCAGCCATGATCACATTGAATGACAGAACAGGCTTGAGGGGCTGAATGACATTCTCCTATTCCTATGTTTCCTGCTGACCATCTCTTTTTGATTCTTACTAGGTGGATCTGAACTGGTGCAAGCCTGGCCAGGAGTGCATGACTGGTAATTATGTGATGGGACAGCCTTCTGAGGGTATACCATTGTGGAGTTCATTACACTGATAGTAGAAAAATGTGTGGGAGCAAGTTGTATGCTTTACGTGGTTCTGTATATAGTCAATATGTTGAGTGATATGCTACTGGAGGGCAGATGCACCTGATTTGCGTTCAGTGGAGAAGCAATAACAGGTACAGGTAATCAAAAACAGGGATAGGACCGATTGTATCAGTTGATGTCAAATTAAAACATTTTTTCAAGGAACTAGATTCTTCCATATAGCACGTTAGATTTTCATTTAACCTCTGATTTTCCAAGTCCAGCAAATCAGGGCTGATGCCAATAGCACAGCCAACTGGATTCGGTCGATTTTAAAAGACAAGCTTTTCAGCTTTATTTCTATATCCTCACTGCACACTGAAAAAACACATGCAGGAAAGCAGACCTGTGTTGCAGTTTATTGAGGGATGTATATTTGAAGATAAATGGCAGACCTATTAGAATGGAAGTGGACACAGGAGCTTCCACTACAGTGAACACACCTTCAGATACCTGAATTATAGTGAACATAATTTAAATTTGGAAGAAACTGATGCCAAATTAAAAGCTTACTTGGGAGAAGACTTATAAGCCAAAGGCATAAGCAGAGTAAATGTCCATTATGGAGGCCAATCGGTAAAACTACTCTTGATGGTAGTAGCAGGTGAAAGGCTAAGCCTCCTGGGACGAAACTGGCTAAAGGAGATTAAGTTAGAATGGAATGAAATTTTCCAGCTGAGCACAAGTGGGTTACCAGAGCTACTACAAAAATACACCTCAGTCTTCAAGGATGAACTTGAGAAAGATCCAGGGTGTGCAAGTAAAAATTCATGTGGATCCAGAGGCAACCCTGAAGGCATGAAGGCAAGACCAGTACCTTATGCATTGCGAGAAAAGGCCAAAACTGAACTGGACAGATTAGAGAAACTGGGCGCTATACAAACTGTGCAGTTCTCAGAATGGGCAGCGCCAGTAGTCCCCATACTTAAACCTGAAGTGTCGGAATTTGTGGAGATTACAAATTGGCAGTAAACAAAGTGGCTAAGCTGGACAGACACCCCATACCAAAGATCAAAGACCTGTAAGCCAAGCTGACAAGTGGAACCGCCTAAATGAAGTTTGACATGAGTAATGCTTATCAACAATTAGAGTTAGAGAAGGCCTCCCAGGAATTTGTCACAATTAATACCCACAAGAGGTTGCACCAATGTGCTCGATTGCCTTTCTACATCTCCTCAGTTTGCTCCATATTCCAGAGAACAATGAAAAGCTTACTGCAGGGACTGCCCCACATTGCAATTTATTTAGATGATGTTCTGCTGACACAACTCACTGAAAATGAGCATTTGGCAAACTTAGAAGAAGTCTTAAAACATTTCTTGCAGGCTGGAGTGCATTTAGAAAAAGAAAAGTGCACGTTCCAAGTGAGGGAGGTAATCTATTTGGGTCACAGGGTAGATTCACAGGGCCTCCACTTGGTTGAAGAAAAGGTGAGAGCCATAAGAGAGGCACCTGCGCCAAAGAACACCTCCGAGCTCAAATGATTCTTGGGAATGATCAATCATTATGGACGGTTCTTACCCAATTTGTCTACAGAACTGGCACCCCTGCATTATCTACTCAAGAAGAACCAACATTGGTCTTGAGAGGCACCCCAGAAAGAAGCTTTCATTAAGGTGAAACAATTGTTGCACTTGTCCAACCCATTAGTACATTATGACCAGACCGAAGAATTGGTGTTGACATGTGATGCATCCCCCTATGCAGTGGGAGAAGAGCTCTCCCATCGAATGGATAATGTACGGAACGGCTTTTGGATATGTGTCAAGAACGCTCACCACAGCAGAAAAGTGATGCTCACAGATAGAAAAAGAAGGTTTGTCAATCATCTTAGGTGTCAAGAAATTTCATCAGTCTGTACACAGCTGGCATTTTACTATCGTTTCTGACCACAAGCCATTGTTAGGATTGTTCAGTGTGGACAAGGCTATACCACCCATAACCTCAGCAAGAATACAACAATGGGCACTGGTCCTGGAAGCATATGAGTATACTTTTGTACACAGGCCTGGAAATCAAATTGTAAATGCCGATGCACTTAGTTGTTCGCCTTTACAAGAAAATGATGAAGGTATCCCAGTTCCACAAGAACTTGTGTTATTGTTAAATTTCTTAGATTCATCACCGGCACGTGCTAGGCAGATCAGAGGCTGGACAAGTCGAGACCCAGTTCTACCTCAAGTAAGAGAACAAATGCTTCATGGTTGGTCACAGGAACCTGTATCTGATAAAATGAAACTGTACTTCAACAGAAGACATGAAATAACCAGCCAGGATGGTATCTTATTGTGGGGAGCACGAGTGATTGTTCCTCCTAAGGGAAGAAAGATATTGTTAATTGAACTACACAGTGCAAATCCAGGAATTTCTAAATGAAGACCATGGCTGCGTGCTATGGTCTTCATTCAGAAATTCCTGGATGTGCACTGTGTAGTTCAATTAACAATATTAACCTGGGATGGATAGAAAAATAGAGAGCTTAGTGAAGAATTGTGTGCAGTGTCAGCAATTACAAAAGTTACCTTCAACAGCTCTGTTACATCCTTGGGAGTGGTCAGGAAGACCATGGGTATGATTACACATTGACTGTGTGGGACCTTTCATGGAACAATGTTTCTGCTCATTGTAGGTGCCCATGCAAAGTGGATGGAAATATATGGGGTGATGTCACCAACATCTGCTACAATTGAGAAGCTACGTCAAAGTTTTGCAATTAATGGACTACCAGAAGAGGCCGTTTCTGATAACGGCATGGCATTTACGAGTGCAGAGTTTCAATGGTATCACTCATGTAAAAACTGTACTGTACCACCATTCCTCAAATGGACTGGCCAAAAGGGCAGTTCAAACATTCAAGTCAGGCATCAAAAAATTAACTGGAGATTCCCTATCAACCAAGCTAGCATGCTTTATTTTTCATCATAGGGCCACCTCTCACTCAACAACAGGCATCACGCCTGTGGAATTATTGATGAAATGCTGTCTCAGGATGCAATTAAGCTTAATAATGCTGAATTTAGCAGGGAAGGTGGAAAGGATTCAGGCAAGTCAGAAAACTAGAAATGACTGGCATAGTCATGAGAGGAAATTTACTGTGGGAGAACTACGTGAAGAACTTTGAAGAAGGACCAAAGTGGTTACCGGGTGTAATAAGTGCAGTGACCGGACCTCCATCTTACCACGTGGAGGTGGAAGGCCAAGTCATACAGAGACATGTGGATCACCGAAGGAAGAGAGAAACAAATCACCAAGAAATTATTCCACCAGTGTTCATGACCGGGTCAATGTTTCCTGTTGAGAGAACTCAACCTAATACAGATATGTCTGAAGTATCTGGTGTACCTACAAGAGTTGAGGAAACAGATTTGCAGGTATCTGCCAGAGAACCTGATGTTCAGACAACTCCAGAAAATGAGGTTTCTTACAAAGCATCTGAGGTTGTAGAGCTGAGACATTCTACACGCCAAAGGAAACCCCCAGAAAAACTGAACTTGTAAATTTCTTATTCAGTGTAAATAATTTGCTATTTTGAGAAAATTATAACTGTAAATGTAAAATGTGTTTTCGAATAAAGGGGGAAGGATGTGGTAATTATGGTTTTATGTAATGTGTAGTATATCTTTAAGAAGGACGTTATAAAGGAAGATCACATGATCTCCTGTAACCAATAGAAGAGTAATATGGGCTACCTCTGTAGTCGGTAGTCTATCGTTAGCAGGAGAAGTATGGAGATAGGGTTTGATGTGAAAGCACACGTGCAGCTGCTGAGTACCTTGTAAATAAACAGAATGTGCTCTGCTTAAGAAGTGTCTGCTGATCAACTCTATCTATAGTACCAACTCGGCCATCCCATTACAAGCTTGCAACTGGGGTTCACCAAGCTTTCACAGCAAGTCATTACTAACACCTACAACTTCTTGGAACAAGAGCTGCTTCACAATGGACCAGGTGGTCATGCATGACTGTGAGACATGGATACATGAGGGCATTAGGATGAGTGTGAGTGTTGGCTATGAAAGATGCCTGAAGAAAGATGTATGAGTGACACTGGATGATGTGTTGATCTGTGTAATGTTGTGCGGGAGAGCTGGGAATGTCAGGGAGTGGGGTTTGGCACCTGAAAGTGTTTTGCCACTTACCTTTCACGCCCTCCTGCAATTCTGGATCCTCTTGAGGCACTGAATCAAGATTGGAGAGGCCCATTCCTACTGCTGGATTCCTCGGTCACTTCCATCTTCACCTGTTTGGTGTGAGAGACTAGCTTCTTACCCCCTTGCTTGGCAATCATCATCTCACTCCAGCCTTTCAGATCTCACAGCAAGACCTGCAGGTAAGAGTGAGAGACCCAGTTAGCAGCCTTCCCAGGTCTCCTCTCTATTTCTGTGATTGCTGCATCCTTAGCAATGCATGTGCAGTTGAGCTTTTCTGACCCCTGCTGGTGTGCCTTTAATTAGAAAGACTTCCTTTGACAGATTTGGCATGTTTCATTCCACCTGCCCTCTCTGATTGTTCAGAACAGCCAGAAGCCAGGTCCTAATGCTGTGCCTGAGTTAAAGAGCCTGAGCAAATCTCACTACTGAGCACAATGGCTTCCCCGCTCACTAAAGGCCCTGTCGTTTTGGCAGGAACTAGCAGGTGGCAATTTCTTCCTTATATCTCCTTGAGAGCATTGTCTTGAGGATGCATTGTAAATCTTCCTCCTTTTTTCATCCTATAGATGAGGTCAGACTAAGTGTATTGTAGGTCTTCGCACGTCATAGCAAATTGTTCCCTTCCCCTGCTCCAATATCAGCCCCAACATAGCTACTTGCATCATACAAAGCTTAGGCTATGTGTTTTAGGGAGAAGCGCCAGATGAGTCATAAGTCACAAGTGAGAATGAGCCAGTGGAAGTGGCAGGGATGGAAGAAAAAAGATCTGGCCAGGTTTCAAACCATAAATCAGCTATATGAACAAAGGGATTAAATACCCTTGCTTCTGATGAAAGGTACCTGAACATGATGTTTTCTTTTCTCTTTCGAGGTGCTGATTGACTTGCAGTGTAATGTTTTGTTTCCTTTGAAACTCTCCTCATAGCTCAGATTCCCTAAACCAGGTACCCATTTTTCCAGGATCCTTTCAGTTTAGATGTACTTCTCCATAAATATTCCAAAACTGGATATCCTGATGTAGAATCGCACAGTGTGCTTTAATCATGGCCATGCAATTGCCTTGTAAAGACTCATTGGACAGGATTTTGCACTTGGCGGGGGTGCTCGGCAGGGCTGGGTGGGGACTTTTGGGAAGCCAGCCGCGATCAGCTCCGCACCGCGATTTCATGCGGGCCGGCCAATTAAGGCCCGCCCTGTATGGATTGCGAGCGGCAGCATTCAGCGTTGCCTGTGCAGGCGGGAGGAGGAGGATAGCCAGGCCTAGCACATAGTTGCGCATGCGCATGAAAGAACACTTCAATCTCCCTGAGGCACAGGTCTGCCTCAGAGAGATTGAAGCGCTTTTTAAAAAAATTAACAAAGACAGTAAAAAATTTAATAAAACATGTCCCCTCTCATGTGACTCCATCACATGAGATGGGACATGTTTTAAATTCCAAAACAAAGCTTTTATTTAATGCATGTTAGTTTTAGGAAACTCCATCCCGCTCGTGGATGAGGTTTCCTAAAAAATGTAAAGGCCACTTGGCTTGGCTAAAAGGCCAACTGTAAAGTTGGATGGGCAGCGTAAATTTCAAGTTAATGAGGTTGTTAATGGCCTTAATAGACCTTTTAATTATCTGCGGGCATGCAGCCAACTCCGGCGCATGCCCGTTGAACGAAACATCGTGAGACTGCGCGATGACGTGGAATGCACGCCTGGTGTCATCGCATGTCATTTCACTCTTGGGCATGTCGGGTGCGAGCTTGCACGCCCAGCATAATATTCTGGCCATTATCACTTTCTCTGACTTGTGCCTTACACCATTGCTTATAATTATTCTTATTTCTTGCCTCCTACCCTGTGGATCTATTGCTTGTGTGGTTTGGTTTCAAAAACCTTATTGAAGGAGTGACTCATTTGGAGAATCATGCATAGATGCTGATGACAGAAAGATTGGTGGCATAGTCAGTAGTGTAGACTGAAGCAAAACATTACAAAGAGAAATTGATAGATTGAGTGGGTGAATGTAAATATCAGGCTGCTCATTTTGATCCAGGAAAAATAGATCTGAGTAATTTTAAATGGTGAAAAGTGAGGAACAATAGTGCCCTAAAGAGATTTAAGAGTCCATGTACAGTAAAATGAAGTGATCATTAACAAAACATAATAAAATGGGCTAATGGAATGTTAGTCTTTACATTAAATGGATTGGAATATCAAAGAGGATTAAGTTTTGCTGCAAACTGGTTAAATAATTTTGGAGCACTGTGCACAGTTCTGGGCACTGCAACTTAGGATATATTGGCTTGGAAGGAGTCGAGCACAAATCCACCAAAATGTTATCAGAGCTTTAAGGGTTAAGTTATGAGTAGAGATTACATACATTAGCCTATTATTCCCTGGAATTTGAAAGGTTCGGGTGATTTGACTGAGGTTTTTAGGATTTTGAAAGGAATTGATAGGGTGGATAGAGGTAGGGAGAATTCTTTTCTGCTGGTTGGAGAGTCTAGGACAATGAGACATACCTTCAAGGAGACAGGCCATTCAGGAAAGAAAGTAGGTGTAGTGATTGTAAATAAAACCTTTCATACTGTTTTAGGGATCACATGATTGTGTTAGTGAATCAGCCCTATGCACAGGTAATCTTAGGGGTGAAGCTTTCTAGTCATGGGGGAGAATTTTCCCCCGTCAGGCGGTCTGGGCGGGAGCAGGCGCGGGCGGGTGTGCAGCCAATTGCTGCCCGCGATCGGCTGCGTGCCGCCATTTTACATGCGTGGGCCAATTAAGGCCCGCCCAGTGTGATGTACACCTAGAAGTGCTCAGCGCTACCTGTGCAGGCGGGGGGGAGGGAGAGTCGGGGCCGGCGCTGTTTCCCACATTCGCGCGAAGGAGTGAAGAAATCTCCCTGAGGCACGGAGCTGCATCAGGGAGATTAATTTTATTCTCAAAAATTGATAGAGAAAACAAAATAAAATTACTGAGACATGTCCCCTCATGTGACATTGACACATGAGCTGGGACATGTTTATGTATTTTAATAAAAAGTTTTATTTAATTTATAAACCCTTCATGAAACCTCATCCTACCCGTAGATGAGGTTTCATGAGAAATGCGAAGGCTGCCTGGGCTCTTCGCTTGCCCACCAACCTTAAGGTTGGACGGGCAGCCCAGACAATAAGCTTAATTAGATTATTAATGGCCTTAGAGTTATAGAGTCATAGAGGTCTACAGCACAGAAAAAGGTCCTTCGGCCCATCGAGTCTGCACCGATCAAACAAGTACTGAACTATTCTATACCCATTTTCCAGCACTAGGCCCATAGCCTTGTATGCCATGGCACCCCAAGTGCACATCCAAATACTTCTTAAATGTTATGAGGGTTTCTGCCTCTACCACTCTTTCAGGCAGTGAGTTCCAAGCTCCCACCGCCCTCTGGGTGACAAAATTCTTCCTCACATCCCCTCTAAACCTCCTGCCCCTTACCTTAAATCTATGCCCCCTGGTTATTGATCCCTCAACCAAGAGGAAAAGTTCCTTCCTGTCTATCCGAACTATGCCCCTTATAATTTTATACACCTCAATCATGTCCCCTCTCAATCTCATCTGCTCCGGGGAAAATAACCCCAGTCTACCCAATCTCTCCGCATAACTAAAACTCTCCAGCCCAGGCAACATCCTGGTAAATCTTCTCTGCACTCTCTCTAGTCCAATCACATCCTTCCTATAATGCGGATTCTAGAACTGCACGCAATACTCTAGCTGTAGCCTAACCATCGTCTTATACAGTTCCAGCATAACCTCCCTGCTCTTATATTCTATGCCTTGGCTAATAAAGGCAAGTATCCCATATGCCTTCTTAACCACCTTATCTATCTGTCCCACTACCTTAACGGACTGGTGGACACACACATCAAGGTCCCTCTGATCCTCGGTACTTCCCAGGATCCTACCATTCATTGTGTATTCTCGTGCCATGTTTGTCCTGCCCAAGTGCATCACCTCACACTGCCAAACTTCTTAGAACCTCCTCCCTTTCTATGCTAATTTATTTAATTATGTCACAGTCTTTCTGCCTGATTTCCATGCCCACGTTGTCTCTCTCACTTGTGAACATCGACACGAAGTATTCATTTAGAACCCTGCCTACGCCTTCTGGCTCCACACACAAATTGCCACTATGGTCGTAATGGGCCCTACTCTTTCCCTCATTATCCTCTTACTCTTAATATACTTGTAAAATCACTTTGGATTTTCCTTTATTTTAACTGCCAATGTTTTTTCATGCCCCCTTTTTGCTCTCCTAATTTCCTTTTTAAGTTCCTACCTGCACATGCTACACTCCTCTAGGGCACCCTCTGTTTTGAGCCCTCGGTATCTGCCATAAGCCTCCCTTTTTCTCTTTATCCAATCCTGTATATCCCTCGACATCCAGGGTTCCTTGGCTTTGTTGGTCCCACCCTTTGTCTTTACTGGAATATATTGGCCCTGTACTCTCCCTATTTCCTTCTTGAATGAGTTCCGCTGCTCTGACGCAGATTTACCTAAAAGTAGCTGCTCCCAGTCTACTCTGGCCAATTCAGATCTGGTCTTATTAAAATTGGCCTTCCCCCAATTTAGAACTCTGATTTTTGGCCCATCCTTGTCCTTTTCCATAACAACCTTGAATCTAACGGAGTTATGATCACTATCTGCAAAATGATCCCCCACTGATAGCTCTACCATTTGTCCGGATTCATTCCCTAAAATTAAGTCCAGGACCACCCCCTCTCTTGTAGGCCCTTCTATTTACTGGCTTAAAAAGCTCTCCTGGATGCATTTTAAGAATTCTGCTCCCTCTACTCCTATCACACTATGACTAACCCAGTTAATGTTGGGGAAGTTGAAATCCCCCACTATTACTACCCTGTTATTTTTACACTTCTCTGAAATTTGCCTACATATCTGCTCTTCTATTTTTCTCTGACTATTTGGGGGCCTATAGTACACTCCTTGCAATGTGATTGCTCCTTTTCTGTTTTTAAGTTCTACCCATATGACTTCATTTGAGGAGGCTTCTAAGATGTTATCCCTCCTTACTGCTGTATTTGATTCCTTGATCAATATTGCGATACCCCCTCCTATTTTACCTCCTTCCCTGTCTCACCTGAAGTCCCTATATCCTGTAATATTGAGCTGCCAATCCTGCCCCTCTCTCAACCATATCTCTGTGACAGCAATGGCATCATACTTCCATGTGTTAATTTGTGCTCTCAACTCATCTGCCTTATTTGTCAGACTCCTTGCATTAAAATAAATACCATCCAACCTTGCTAAGCTCCCTTGTGCCTTAACTGGCCTATAATTTCTATGCCTTCCAGACTCACTTGCTCTCTCTTCTAATTTTGGCTGTGCATCTCCCCCCGCTGAACCTTCTCTCAGGATCCCACCCCCCTGCCAAGTTAGTTTAAACCCTCCCCAATAACACTAGCAAACCTCCCCACAAGGATGTTGGTCCCATTCCGGTTCAGGTGCAACCTGTCTGCCTTATATAGGTCCTACTGCCCCCAGAAACTGTCCCAATGTCCCAGAAATCTAAAGCCCTCCCTCCTGCACCATCTCTCCAGCCATGCATTCATCTTGACTAACCTCCTATTTCTGTACTCATTAACACGTGGCACTGGAAGTAATCCAGAGATTAATACCTTTGAGGTCCTGATTTTTAATCTGTTTCCTAGCTCCCTAAATTCTGCTTGCAGGATCTCACCCCTCTTTCTACCTATGTCATTGGTACTAATATGTACTATGATCTCTGTCTGTTTGCCCTCCCCCTTTAGAATGCCCTGCAGCCCTTCAGTGACATCTTTGACCCTGGCACCAGGGAGGCAACATACCATCCTGGAGTCACGTCTACGGCCACAGAAAAGCTGGTCTGTTCCCGTTACTATCGAGTCTCTTACCACTATTGCACTTCCCCTCTTTTTCCTCCCCCTTTGTGCAGCTGGGCCACTCACAGTGCCATGAGTGTGGCTGCACTCCCCAGAGGAACTGTCACTCTCACTGTTTTCCAATGGCGAAAAACAGTTCTCGAGCGAGATACACCCTGGGGATTTCCTGACTAATTGCCTGACACCTTTCTTCTGACTGATGGTCACCCATTCTCTCTCTGTCTGCACTTCTGTAAGCTGTGGGGTGTCCATGTCTAAAAACATGCTATCCACAAAACTTTCAGCCTTGCGGATGCACCTCAGTGCCTCCAGCTGCTGCTCAAGTTCTGAAACTCGGAGCTCAAGTAGCTGCAGCTGGTGGCATTTCCTGCACACGTGGTCGGTCGGAGCGCAAGGAGCATCTAGTACTTCCCATATGTTGCAGGCAGTACATAAGACTGGACTGAGCTGCCCTGCCATGCCTTTAGTTGAAAAAAAAACCTTACGTTAAGTTAAATACAGTAAAAAAAGTTGTTATTTATGGCCTTTAAATAAAAACTGGAACCCTTACACTTCCTTAGCTTAATCTATATTAAACTAGAAAAAAAACTGAAGAAAAACACTTATCCACTACTCACTAATCAGCTCTCACTTTTGTGCTGACGTCACTGTTTGAAGTGACTGCTTCACCGCGATGCTGACTGCAGGACACTCTTCCCAGGCTGCTTCACCGCGATGCTGAATGCAGGACACTCTTCCCAGGCTGCTTCATAGTGATGCTGACTGCAGGGCAATCTTCCCAGGCTGCTTCATAGCGATGCTGACTGCAGGACACTCTTCCCAGACTGCTTCATAGTGATGCTGACTGCAGGACAATCTTCCCAGGCTGCTTCATAGCGATGCTGACTGCAGGACACTCTTCCCAGACTGCTTCACCACGATGCTGACTGCAGGACACTCTTCCCAGGCTGCTTCATAGCGATGCTGACTGCAGGACACTCTTCCCAGGCTGCTTCACCGCGATGCTGACTGCAGGACACTCTTCCCAGGCTGCTTCATAGTGATGCTGACTGCAGGGCAATCTTCCCAGGCTGCTTCATAGCGATGCTGACTGCAGGACACTCTTCCCAGGCAGGCCCTTGACAGTTCAGCACCCACGCAGCCGACTCCGGTGCACACCCGCCGAACTGAAGATCGGAATGACGGGTGGTGACGTCGCGATGCATGCCTGACGTCACTGTACGTCATTTTACGCGTTGGTGTGCAGGGTCCACCCCCACGCGTCGACCAGAAGATTCAGGCCGTGGACTTGGTTCAAGCATGTAGCTTCATCAGGCTCTGTAAATAAAGCTTACTTTTTCTAATAAGAAACCTATCTGGTACACCAAGTTTATTGCAATTGTTGATGAGGATAAATAGCTCCACTGCTGCACCTCACCTCTTGAATGTGGGTGTATCAATTTTTAAGGAAAGAAAGAAAAGTATATTCACCAGTCATGTCGCTTTTCGGCAGAATTGACCCACATGACTTCTCCATGGAAGACTGGAGTCAGTACATAGAGTGCCTAGGTTTCTACTTTGTGGTGAATGAAATAATGGTGGAGGAGACGCAGAAAGAATTTCTTCTCAGTGTCTGCGGGAGCAAGACATATAACCACATCCTTAGTCTGACAGCCCTGAACGCACCCAATTCCAGATCTTTTAACGGGCTCATAGACCCCGTGAAGCTCCATTTTCAGCTGAAGCTATCAGTGATTATGCAAAGATTTAAGTTGAATTCAAGAGCAAGGAC
This sequence comes from Cetorhinus maximus, assembly GCF_964194155.1. Lineage (NCBI taxonomy): Eukaryota > Metazoa > Chordata > Chondrichthyes > Lamniformes > Cetorhinidae > Cetorhinus > Cetorhinus maximus. Next base: position 70,711,631 of record NC_135885.1, read on the forward strand.
CCCTGATGAGTCAATCGCAATGTATAGCAGGAAGTCAAAACAGTTGACTGAGCACTGTGACTTCGGAGGTACTCTAAATGATATGTTGCAAGATCATTTAGTTTGTGGCGTACATGACGATGCCATTCAGCACCGTTTACTTGTTGGAGTTGATATTGATCTGAATCGCACCATGAAAATAGTGCTAGCAATGAGGAGTGTTGAAAGGGACTCACAGGTTTTACAGAGTGTGCAACATGGCGCTGTTCTTCATTTGGGATGGGAACCTACCACCGGGCGTGGCGTGAAAACCAGGGAGAAAACCGCGAAGTGTTAAACAGTCTGTACCGCTTGAAAAGCAAAAAGAAATACTGGAAGCATCTCACTAGCTAGTCAGGAATTAAATTGTTACCGATGTGGGGGTAACCAAGTACCAGGAACCTGCAGATTTAAAAAGTTGATTGCCATTACTTTCACAAAAAAAGGGGATGTTATAAAGCAATGCAGAGTGAAACCAAGACAGCCAATCAGCTAGCAGACCAAGATGACTGAATTGCACAATACAACTGAACCAGAAGCTGCTGATACTGATATCTATTCCCTATAAAATGTCAAAGCAGTAAAAACAACCAATCACCATTACCCTTCAAGTAAATGGGAAGCATCTAGTCATGGAGATTGACACAGGGGCATCGACTACAGCGGTGGAAGAACATGCATTTAAATACCTAACTGAAGGTACCCAGCCACTGAGTCTGGAGCAAACCACGGCTCAGCTGAAGATGTACACTGGAGAGGCAATACAGGTGAAACACATCGCCTCTGTACCTGTATCCTACAGGCGATAGACAGCTGCCAGTAATTGTTGTAACAGGTGAAAGACCTAGCCTTCTGGGCTGCGATTGGTTAAAATAGATTAAGCCCAACTGACAGAAATTTTTCAAATTAGAACAGGAAGAAACCCTGAGTTGAGAAGGGAACATGGCAGTGTATTTTGGAATGAGATAAGAGAACCAAAGGACCTTCTCAGGATGCAAGGATCCCTCTGGTCAGAGTTGGTTCCACGGGAAAATCAAGAAAAGAAGCGAAACAAATACAGTGCCACTCCAAACAAACTGAAGAAACATTTGGCAGAAAAAAATCAACAATGTTCAATGTTCCAGAAGGAAGCCAAAAGATACAAAAAGGAGACAGAAGAACTGAAGAAGCAGTTGATTGAAACAAAAGAGGCATTAGAAGGAAAAATCATGGGACTTTCCAAGGTGCGAGTGAGCAGCAAAGCCATGGGTAGCTCAGCTACCAAGCTGAACCAAGTTAACATTTCACCAGAGAAAAATTTGGCCAATTGTGAAACCAAATGAAGGACGAGACAAAACTGTGGCAGACAAAAGAAGAAATGGCAGAAATCAATTCTGAAAGGCTAATCGTCCATGTCTCCAGAACTCTCTCCGCAGTCGAGAAGGGTTACTCAACTTGAAAAAGAAGGCTTAATCATAATGTTTGGAGTAAAGAAATTCCATCAATATTTGCATGGTCAATATTTCACTATAGTGCCAGATCACAAGCCACGTATGGGTTTATTTAATGAAGATAAAGCAATTCCGCCAATAGCCTCTGCCAGAATTCAAAGATGGGCTTTGATTTTGTTGCCATACGAGTACACCTTTATGCACCATCCTGGTGTGCAAATATCAAACGCAGACACTCTCAGTCATCTTCCTTTGCCAGATGGCATTATACACGCTCCAGTGCCACAAGAAGTTGAACTTGTATTTAAATTCCTGGACTTATCGCCGGTCTGTGCGGAGCAAGTAAAAAATTGGACAAACTGGGACCCAATTTTATCAAGAGTCCAAGAACAGGCATTGAAAGGATGGTTGAATGCATCAGCCTCTGAAGAAATAAAACTAATCTATGTCCATAAATCTGAATTAAGTTGTCAAGAAGGGATCTTGTTGTGAGGAGCAAAAATCGTTGTTCCTTCACAAGGAAGAGAACCACTCTTGACAGAGCTTCACAGTGCACATCCAGGCATTTCGAAAGTTTAGGTGCTTGTGCTAACCTATATCTGGTGACCAGGTATAGACAGTGATATAGAAAAAATGGTTAAACACTGTAACCAGTGTCAGCAACAACAAAAGTTGCCTGGGTCAGCTTCACTGCTTCAGCGGGAGTGGCCTGGTTGACCCTGGGTTCGACTATGTAGGTCCATTTTTAGGTACCATGTTTTTATTGATCATTGACATGCATTCTAAATGGATGGATGTGTATGAAATTAGATCACTGAAACCGTGTGCAAATAATGAAAAGCTGCGGCAATGCTTAGTGTATATGGCCTACCAGAAGTCATTGTTTCAGATAATGTTACTGCTTTCACTAGTACGGTATTCCAAAGATTCGTGAACTTAAATGTGATTAAACACCTTAAAACAGCATCATATCATCCCTCATCCAATGGGTTAGCAGAAGGAACAGTACAAACATTTAAAACAGGAATGAAGAAGTGATCCGAAGGAACATTAGAAACACAAATTTCACGATTTCTTCTCGACTCCTCAAGCACCTACAGGTTCAACACTGTCTGAATTACCGATGAAATACCGCTTTCATACAAGGTTACGTCTGGTGTTTCCTAAATAAGAGGGGAAGGTAGAGAAGAACCAGAATAGTCAGAAAGTGAATTATGGTGTCCACAGTAAAGCTCGAAAATTTACTGTGGGAGAGAGAGTTTTATGCGAAATTTTGGAAACAGACTTAGTTGGGTTCCTGTTATAATTGTCTCTGAAACCGGATCATTGTCATTCCAAGTGGAAGTGGAAGACCGGGTTGTTTGAAAACGTGTGGATCATCTAAGAAGTAGAGAGACAGTTCAACAACCAGTTACTCCACCTGAAATTGAAATCAAACCTTTAACCCCTGAGATGCCAGATCGCCATAGAAAAGACATGCTTGATGTCTCTGTTGAAGTAAATCATTCTGAACTACCATTGCCTAAGGATGTCCCTGATGCTGCAGTTCCTGATCATGTCGATCCAGTGGTAGAGTCTCAAGTCGTAGAGCTACATCGCTCTAACTGAATTAGAAAACCACCCTCAGGGGCTTAATCTATAATTGTATGAACCGTGTATATTTGTATATGTTATGGATTAGGATATTCTTGTAAATAAGAGATGTTAAAAAAATTAAAGGGGGAGGAATGTAGTGATTGTAAGTAAAACCTTTCATTCTGTTTTATGGATCACATGATTGTGCTAATGAATCAGCCCTAAGTGTAGGTAATCTTAGGAGTGGAGCTTTCTAGTTGTGGACCTGGTTAAAGTGGGTAGCTTCATCAGGAGCACTGTAAATAAAGTTTACTATTTCTGACAAAAAACCTGTCTGGTACACCAAGTTTATTACAGTAGGAAACACCCGCTCACACAAAAGTGAGGAACTCGCTCCCAAAAAGCTGTAAATGCTAACTCAGTTCATAATTTTAAATCTGAGACCAATAGATTTTAGCTAGAAAAAGGGTGTAAAGGGAAATGGAGTCAAGGCAGGTAAAATGAGTTAGTATACTGATCAGCCATGATATTATTAATGGTAGAATAGCCTTGAGGGGCTGAATGGCCTACTTCTGTTCCTATGTACCTATGATTTGATGGATAGAACATAAATATATCACATCCACCAAATTCCTTTGTCAATCATTTCTTTGAACAACACCAGTAGTCAGGGAAGATCTCAGTCCTATAAATTCTCTGCTAGCATCTCTTACTATATTATGATCTATATTAATGACTAGGATGAGGGGACCAAGAGTAATGCCCTGATCAGAAGACAGGAAGGAATATATATGTATATATCTATATCATTCTGGTTACTTTATAAACATTTTTTTTTAAATGGGTAAATGGCAGGACTGATAAAATGCCCACAGCTGACCACATGATGGTAGTTCTGGAAGCTTCAGAGCAGTTTAAACATGGACAAATGCCAACTCATCAAACTCCTGAAATGTAACACTTCTTGCATTGTATAACGTTCCAGCTAAGCCAACAAAGGGCTAGTTATCTTCAGTTGCTGTTTAAACTCAGGAGAAAAAACCGGACTCCAGGCTAGCAGCCTGTTGCTGATCTCCATCTCTCTCAGCGTCTGATCTCCAGAAAGAACCTTGTATTTCACCCAGGATACAAGAATACTTTGCTGCATCTTCCACGAACTCAAACTGCTACTGAGATCCTAGGACCAAGGACCTAGGAATTCTGCCAGACAAAGCCACCTTAAAGAACCTTCCTTGGACATTGATTCTGGTCTCTGGACTCACTTGAAACCATAATCCTTATTTTTATTGTGATCTTTGACCTGAACCCCTTTCTTTCCCATACCCTCTTTTATTGTATAGATGCAAAAACGACGGACATTGCAAAACCCCTTCCCGTGTTTTGTATGCCTGTGTAAAATAAACTATGCCTCTTATTTTACCTTATCTCAAATTGCTGTGGGGTTATTAATAGAGGATTGAATCACTCCAAAACTGAAGGGTTGGGGAAAATCTACCCCCCTTATAAAGGGGGAAATTAAAAATCAAAAATATCCTTTCTGTTTACAGATGGGCAGTGAGGAGAGAAATTAGGGCTGTTTAAATTAATCCCTCACCTGTCCATAACAGAAATGTATCTAAGTTTACTGACAATACAAAGTTAGGTGGAAAGGTAAGCTGTGAGGAAGAACAAAGAGGCTGCAAAGGCATGCTAAGTGAATCGAAAACAAGGGGGAATGTGGAGTATAAGGGAAATTTCAAGTTATTCGCTTTGGTAGGAAGAATAGAAAAGCTGAATATTGCTTTGAAAGGCTTGAGACTTCTAAATACTGGTGTTAGAAAACCTTGGTATAGTCATACAAGGAACACAGAAGGTTTGAATGCAGGTATATTGAACAATTAGGAGGGCAAATGACACGGTGGCCTTTACTGTAAGGAGGTTAGAGTACAAGAATAAACAAGTCTTGCTGTAATGTAGAGAGTTTTGCTGAGACCACATCTGGAGTACTGTGTGCATTTTTGGTCTCCATGTCTAAGGAAGGATGCAGTTGCCTTGGAGTTGGTACAGCAAAAGTTCACTAAATTGGTTCCTGAGATAAAAGGGTTCTCCCATGAAGAGAAGTTAAGTAAATTGGGGCTATACTCTCCGGAGTTTAGAAGAATGAGAGGTTGCCTCTTTGAAGCATATGAGATACTGAAGAGGCTGGCAGGCTCAGAGACTGTTTCCCCTGCTGGGGAATCTAGGATATGGGGGCACAGATTTAAGATAAGAGGTTGATCATTTAGGATTGAGGTAAGGGGAAATTCCTTTCCTTCGTGGGTTGTGAATCCCAGAGGGTAGCTGCTGCTACATTGTTGAGTATATTCAAGACTGAAACAGAGAGGCCTTTGGTCTCTTAGGAAATCAAAGGATATGGGGAGCGGGCAGGAAAGTGGAATTGAAGTAAAAGATCAACCATGACCCTGTTATATAGTACAGCAGGAACGAGGGGCCAAATGGTTAACTCCTGCTCCTATTTTGTAAGTTTTTATGTTGCTATACCATCCCCATCCAAGAGGGTCCTCTCTTTCAGAATGCCTTTTCATATTGTGCCTACACAAGGTGCTAGACACATTGGCTTGCTGTGTCTTGGGTCATCTCTGTCCATTTTAAATTTTTAAAAATTCGTTCTTGGGATGTGGGCTTTGCTAGCTGGGACAACATTTATTGGTCGTCCCTAATTGCCCTTGAGAAGGTGGTGATGAGCTGCCTCACAGAATCACAGAACCTCACAGTGCAGAAGAGGCCCTTTGGCCCATCGACTCTGCACCGACACATGAGAAACGCCTGACCTTCCTACCTAATCCCATTTACCAGCACTTGGCCCATAGCCTTGAATGTTGTGATGTGCCATGTGTTCATCCAACGTGTAAAATGACATGGGATGATGTCAGGCAGAAGTCCCAATGTCACCCTGCATCATTTCCATTTTCAGGTCAGCGGGGGCGCAGCCGAATCAGCTGTGCGCCTGCCGACCTGTCAACGGTCTATTAAGGCCATTTAAAAAGTACTTAACATAATTAATGGACCTGTCTGTGTAACATTACAGTTGGAGGGCAGGCCGGGAGCCCTGGCGGGCTTAAGAAAAAACATGAAACCTCACCCATGGGCGGGATGAGGTTTCATGTAGGTTTTTAAGTATTTAATAAAGGTTTCACTAAAAGTGATGGACATGTCCCAACTCATGTGACAGTGTTACATGAGGGGACATGTCAGGGAAATTTTGTTTTCATCTCTTTAATATTTTAAAATTTGGAGCCGATCTCCCTGAGGCAGCACTTAGCCTCAGGGAGATCAGTGCGCTCTTTTGCATGCATGCACCAAAGGATGCAGTCTCGGCTAAGGGATTCCACCCCCCCCACCCCCGCCTGCACATGGAGCGCATAGCGCTTCCTGGTGGATGTCCTGCTGGGCAGGCCTTAATTGGTCCACCCACGTAAAATGACGGCTCCTGCACTTCCCCCCCCAACAGGGGAAAACTTTTCCCATAGAGTCATACAGCACAGAAACAGGCTCATCAGCCCATTGTGTCCATGCTGGCCATCAAGCAACTAACTATTCTAATCCCATTTTCCAGCACTTGGCCTGTAGCCCTGTATTCTTTGGTGTATCAAGTACTCGTCTAAATACTTCTTAAATGTTGTGAGATTTCCTGCCTCTGCCACCCCCTCAGGCAGTGTGTTCTAGATTCCAACCACCCTCTGGGTGAAAAATTTTTTCATCAAATCTCCTCTAAACCTCCTGCCCCTTACCTTAAATCCATGCCCCCTGGTTATTGTCACCTCCACGAAGGGAAAAAGTTTCTTCCTATCTACCCTATCTATACCCCTCATAATTTTGTATACCTCTATCTGGTCTCCCCTCAGCCTTCTCTGCTCTAAGGGTAGTGCCACACCACACGATGGAGGATATCCTCAATGTGAAGGTGGGATTTCGTCCCCACAACGACTGTGCAGTGTTCACTCCTACTGATACCATAATGGATGGATGCATCTGAGAAAGTTTGGGAGCATGAATTCAAGTTTGTTTTTCCCTCTTGTTGGTTCCCTCACCACCTGCCACAGACCCAGTCTAGTAGCTATGTCATTTAGGACTTGGACAGCTCGGTCAGTTGTGGTGCTACTAAGCCACTCTTGGTGATGGACATTGAAGCCACCCACCCAGAATATATTCTGCACCCTAGCCACCCTGTGTGCTTCCTCCAAGTGATGTTCAACATGGAGGAATGCTGATTCACCAGCTGGGGGAGGGTGGTACATGGTAATCAGCAGGAGGTTTCCTTGCCCATGTTTGACCTGATGCCATGAGACTTCATGGGATCCAGAGTTGATGTTAAGGACTCCCAGGGGAACTCCCTCCCCACTGTATACCACTGTGCCACCACCTCTGTTGGGTCTGTCCTGCCAGTGGGACAGGACATACCCAGGGATGGTGATGGTGGTGTCTGGGATATTATCTGTAAGATGTGATTCTGTGAGGATGGCTATGTCAGGCTGTTGCTTGACTAGTCTGTGAGGCAGCCCTCAGATGTTAGTAAGGAGGACTTGCAGGGTCAACAGGCTGAGATTTCCATTGTCATTTCCAGTGCTTAGGTCAATGCCGGGTGGTCTGTCCAATTTAATTCCTTTTTTGTGACTTTGTGGTTGGTTTGCTAGGCCATTTCAGAGGGCATTTAAAAGTTAACCACATTGCTGTGGGTCTGGAGTCACATGTAGACCAGACCAGGTCAGGATGACAGATTTCCTCCCCTAAAGGGCATTCATGAACCAGATGGGATTTTACAATAATCAACACTCATTTTGTGGTCATCATTACATTTTTAATTCCAGATTTTTATCAAATTCAAATTCCACCATCTGCCATTGCGGGATTCAAACACACACCCCAGTGCACTCCCTGGATTACTCATCCAGTGACAATTCCACTACGCCATCACATCCCCTAATGGTAGGCCATTAGTTATTTTCCAATCTAGGACACTACTCCTGATTCTTTAAAGATAATGATCAGTGCATCACTAATTTTGTTATTCATTTCTCTAAACAGCCTTGCATGAAATCCACCTGAGTCACGTGTTTTGTCTTCTTTCAATTTTCTTAGCCCAGACCAACCGACCTGATATTTCCATTTCTTTTAGTATTTCCACCACATGCATCCTCCCTGCAGAAATTAAACTTTATTATCTGAAAACTTCACGGAGCAAACATAGAAAAGAAGAGTTCATTCAGTATATTTGCTGTGCTTTCTGTGCTTGATGTCATGTCGCCTTTAGGATTATTGAATATTCCCTTTTTTACCTGCTTGCTATGAATATATTTATAGAAATTCTTAACATTTCTTGCATTATTCCCTACTATCCTAATCTCTTTTGTATATTAGCTCTCCTGACCATTTTGTGAACCTCCTTTACCTTTTTTCTCTTTCATTTATTGGAGTCTCAAGGATATATATTTGCATATACATTTTATGAAAGCATTGTACATTTTGATTGCATTGTGCTTGTGGGAGAGATATATTAATGCATCCAGATTTTTGATATTGCTATGATTATATTCTGAGCAATAAGTGTTGAAGCCTTGAGACGAATTGTTTGGCCTTGGATTTCAAGACATCAAGTGGGCTGAGAGAGGGGCATATGGGGAGGGGGAAGAGGTCCCTGCATTTCAGCGGTCATTTTGGTTAGGATCAAAGCACTTCATGGCCTATTTGTGAATTGCCATGTCGGGGTGGGGAATAGTTTCACGTTGTTTACATTTCTGCTGTGGCAAAGATCACTAATTTCTGAATGAAATTGAGGGAATTTTTTGTAGCTAGGAGCAGGAGCTATGTAAGTCTGTCCCACCACCCAAATAGGCAGGGATGTTCAGCTAGATCCTATGGGATAGTAAGAAGAATACTGTTCATTTTATTATTAAGAGGGGAATGCCCAATCTGAAAATGTGTGTTTTGGTGTCACACTGTTAATCAGATGATTTGGATGCAAGGACAGGACCAGCACGAGTGGCCTCCTGACAATTAAAATGGAGTGGGAGACATACCAAGATTCTACTGACTATAATTTTAACTTACTGACACTAAGTTTACACACCCAAAACCAGCAGGGATTTAATGTGAATATGTAGATTGGGTCCTGATGATGGCAAAACCTATCCCAACAATGGAGAGGGCCAGAAAAGGTCCAGCAAGATAATTTTTAAAAATGTGCTTTTAATTTCCTTGTGGGATAGGAACAGCAAGGAGACCCATCTGGGCCCCCTAAGGAAACTTGGCTTCCCCACCTCCATGCTCCTTTCCCCTCTCCCCTGACCACAATCGCTTCTAAACACTCACCTGACCACTTACCTTGTGCTAACAATCATCCCCTCTAGTTCTCATGCTGCCCAAAATCCTGCACCACCTGCCAATCTCCTCAGCATTCTGCTGGGTTCAGGCAGTACATCTTCCTGCAGAATGCACATGAAATGGCTGATGAAATCAACTGAGACTGCCCTGCTGCTGTCATCTGAGCCTGCCAAATTCACCAGGCCAAATTCCTGCCCAAGATTTAAAAACAACCCCCACACTTCTTACACCCTTCCTTCCTTAACAGTCACCCTAGGGTTTGTTTCCTAAGCTTCCCTCAAGCCTTCTGTCCCATCCTTGGTCAGGCAGGTGAGCATTGTATGTAGGATGAAGATGCTACCACAGGAGCCTTTTATGGAATGGAGGAAGAGTTCTATGTGTTTTGTTCATGTGAAAGTATGCTAAATATATGAAGATAGCACTTTGTCAGTAACAGGGTTGACTCTATTGGGAGGGGAAATTTGTGTGCTAACCAGTGGAAGGGCAGAGTTGCCAGCAGTCTAAGAGAAAAAAATTGCATTTATATTGCACCTTTCATGACCTCAGGTTGTCCCAAAGCTCTTTACAACTAATGAAGTACTTTTGTAGTGTAGTCATTGTTGTAATGTAGGAAACACAGTAACCAATTTGCGCATGGCAAAGTCCACAAACAGCAATGTGATAGTGGCCAGATAATCTGCTTTTTTAGTGATGTTACTTGAAGAATAAGTATTGGTCAGGACACCAGGGATTACTCCCCCGGTCTTCTTCAAAATAGTGCCTTAGGATTATTTAGTGCCATAAGATTAGTTAGGTACTAGTTTGACCGGCGCAGATTCAATGGGCCGAAGGGCCTTTTTCTGTGCTGTAGACCTCTATGACTCTATGAGGATCTTTTATGTCTACCTTTGAGAAGAGACTAGGCCATGGTTTAACATTTCAACTGAAAGACAGCACCTTTGACAGTGCCACAATCCCCGTCAGTACAGCGCTCCCCCAATACTATTTGTCAGCCTAGATTTTTATGCATGAGTCTCCGGACTGCAAGTTGAATCCACAGCCTTCTAACTCAGTGGTGGCCATGCAGTTGTTTGTCCTTTGAGGTGAAGCTGACCATGTTCATCATCTAAAATGTTTGGTAGGATTCCGGTGGGTATGTCGGTGACGGCTAAGGCCAATCTGTGCCTAGAAGGCTCTGCTGCAAATTGGACATGATACTGTAAATGACTGAGTTTTGAGTGAGTTGCAGGCTCAAGATTTCCTCTCCTTACCTTTTCTCTCTGCCTCTGATATGTATTTGCTTTTGAAGGAGGCCACACCTCTTATTTATTTGCACCAGGTGCAGTGATCTTGGGTGAGCTTCACCCAGGACTTGGGGTCAATGTCAAAACTCCTATGTAATGCCTTCAAAGTGTCCTTTTATGCTTCCTTTGACCACCATGAGAGTGTACTCCAAATCTCCAGAGGAGATTTGCTTTGGTAAGCGAGTGTCAGGCATTCTGACTACCAACTGAGCCAAGATGACACAGTATGTATTGTTTAGTACTCCATGTAGCATTTTTAAACATGATCTATTTTTTGTCCATGCTTTTCTAACAACGCTGTCCAGTCCAGTTTCCTTAGCTCAGACTTTGAAATCTGCCTTTCTAAAGTTAATTATATTAATTATACTAATTCTCTTCACCAGAATTCACCAGGTAAGCCGAACCTTAAATTTCAGCATAGCATGGGCATCCTTGCCAATTCATTGACTCTGATCTGTTCTATCACTTTCTGGTACTTCATATCAGTTTAATAATGCCTCTCATTAGATGAGTTCCTTGATCAATTGTCTTCCAATTGATTATCTTTTTGTTTGCTGCACCTTTCATAGATTTATAGATTTCCCAACCTATCTGTTGAAATTATCCATAACATCTAAATTTGCCCCATGCATATTCCTCTTTAGACTCAAAGGCCGGAATCTTCCAGCCTCAACCACCAGCAGAATCTTCTGCCCCCCCTCCCAAAGTCAATGGCCTTTTGGCTGGCTTGCCACATCCACCGCAGGGGAGTCCACCATGGTGGGTTCCTAGTCAAATCTCTCTTGCTGATTGGTCATCAGTAACAGATGGCCAAAGTTAGCTTTCTTCCTTTCATGTCTATCATTCCTATCCACAGAGAACCTACCTTGCCCACATCTGGTCCATCTCCATTTAACTCATATTCTCTTTCATATAAGAAGCTGCACCCTTTTTCAGTTGTCTTTTCCACAGCTAGAAAGTGACCATTATCACATTTACTCAACCAATGTCATTTTTGAATCAGGCTTTTGTCATACCTGTGATAATATATACAGCCTTCCTCTTCATCAAGGACCCTCCAGGTCCATAAGACCATAAGACATAGGAGCAGAAATTAGGCCATTCGGCCCATCGAGTCTGCTCCGCCATTCAATCATGGTTGATAAGTTTTTCAACCCCATTCTCCCGCTTTCACCCCATAACCTTTGATCCCCTTACCAGTCAAGAACCTATCTATCTCGGTCTTAAATACACTCAATGACCTGGCCTCCACAGCCTTTTGTGGCAATGAATTCCATAGATTCACCACTCTCTGGCTAAAGAAGTTTCTCCTCATCTCTGTTCTAAAATGTCTTCCCTTTACTCTGAGGCTGTGCCCACGGGTCCTAGTCTCTCCTACTAATGGAAACATCTTCCCCACGTCCACTCTATCCAGGCCTTTCAGTATTCTGTAAGTTTCAATCAGATCCCCCCTCATCCTCCTAAACTCCATCGAGTATAGACCCAGAGTCCTCAAACGTTCCTCATATGTTAAGCCTTTCATTCCTGGGATCATTCTTGTGAACCTCCTCTGGATCCTCTCCAGGGCCAGCACATCCTTCCTGAGATACGGGGCCCAAAATTGCTCACAATATTTTAAATGTGGTCTAACCAGAGCCTTATAAAGCCTCAGCAGCACAACCCTGCTTTTATATTCTAGTCCTCTCGAAATAAATGCCAACATTGCATTTGCCTTCCTAACTACCGACTCAACATGCAAGTTAACCTTAAGAGAATCCTGGACTAGGACTCCCAAGTCCCTTTGCACTCCAGATGTCTGAATTTTCTTCCCATTTAGAAAATAGTCCATGCCTCTTTTCTTCCTACCAAAGTGCATGACCTCATACTTCCCCACGTGTAATCCATCTGCCACTTCTTTGCCCATTCTCCTAACCTGTCCAAATCCTTCTGCAGCCTCCCTGCCTCCTCAATACTACCTGTCCCTCCACCTACCTTTGTATCATCTGCAAACTTAGCCAGGATGCCCTCAGTTCCTTCATCTAGATCATTAATGTATAAAGTGAAAAGTTGTGGTCCCAACACTGACCCCTGCGGAACTCCACTAGTCACCGGCTGCCATCCTGAGAAGGACCCCCTTATCCCCACTCTCTGCCTCCTGCCAGACAGCCAATCTTCTATCCATGCTAGTACTTTGCCTCTAACACCATGGGCTCTTATCTTACTGAGCAGCCTCCTGTGCGGCACCTTGTCAAAGGCCTTCTGGAAGTCCAAGTAGATAACATCCATTGGCTCTCCTTTGTCTAACCTACTCGTTACCTCCTCAAAGAATTCTAACAGATTTGTCAGGCATGACCTCCCCTCGATGAAACCATGTTGACTTTGCCCGATTTTACCATGAACTTCCAAGTATTCTGAAATCTCATCCTTAATAATGGACTCTAAAATCTTACCAACGACTGAGGTCAGGCTAATCGACCTGTAATTTCCCGTCTTTTGCCTCACTCCCTTCTTAAACAGGGGGGGTTACATTAGCGATTTTCCAGTCCTCTGGGACCCTCCCTGACTCCAGTGATTCCTGAAAGATCGCCACTAACGCCTCCACTATCTCTTCAGCTATCTCCTTCAGAACTCTTGGGTGTAATCCATCTGGTCCAGGTGATTTATCCACCTTCAGACCTTTCAGTTCTCCTAGCACCTTCTCCTTGGTAATGGCCACTATACTCACCTCTGCTCCCCGACTCTCTTGAACTTTGGGGATGTCACTCATGTCTTCCACTGTGAAGACTGACGCAAAGTACCTATTCAGTTCCTCCGCCACTTCTTTGTTCCCCACTACTACTTCTCCAGTGTCATTTTCCAGCGGCCCAATGTCCACTTTTGCCTCTCTCTTACCCTTTATATATCTAAAAAAGCTCTTGCAATCTTCTTTTATATTGCTGGCTAGTTTACCCTCATATTTAATCTTCTCCCTCCTTATTTCTTTTTTAGTTGTCCTCTGTTGGTCTTTGTAGGCTTCCCAATCCCCTGGTTTCCCTCAACTTTTATTTCTAAGGCTCCTAAGAATTTTGAGACATGCATTTGCTCCACTTCCTGAATTTAAGTTTGTGCTCTCTCGTCTGCAACCTTACAGCCAGCATGATTCAATCATTCACTGGATAAACTTTGCAGAGGTTGTCCATGAGAGGGCAGGAGGGTGCCACATTTTAGAAAGAAAGGGGTGGTGGCTGTTCATTTGAGTTTTACCAAAAGGAGCATCCACTAAGTGAGCATACAACCAGAGCTACTAAATGAAATCATTTGATTATTAGTCTAGAAAACAGCAAATGTCAGTGTGATTTTCATGCGCAAGGAAAAATCATGGAATTCTTTCTGCCCATGGTGCCTATGAAGGGCTTTAAAAGAGTTAGGCAATTAATTCCACTCCCTTTCCCCTTAGCCTTGAAAAATGTTCTCCTTCAAGTAATTATGCAATTCCCTTTTGAAGGTTACTATTGAATCTGCTTCTCTTTTATGAAGCACATTCCAGATCCTAACAACTTGTTCGTTGTAAGAAATTCATCTCACCACATTCTAGATATTTTGTCAATTTCCTTAAAGGAGAAGGCAAAATCAAACTAAAAGAATGGGATTCATTGCTTGAATTGAAAAATCTGGTAGTTTTCCCAAAATGGATTCCAACTATTCAGTCAAATCATTAAAGAATGCAGGCAGATTTATTGCGGTGAGAAGCTTCCATTAAAGCTGGGTGAAATACAGGGATCTCATCCAACCAATACTCATAAGTAAACTGAAGGAGAAGGAATGTCAATGATAATTTGAAATACTAACAGAAAATGTACAGATCAGACAATATTTGAAATAGGAAAACAGGTGAAAATTTCAGGTGGGGCTCTTCCTCAGGACTCCCATGCCCAGGTTGCCAGTTCTACCTCAGACTGAACTGGAATTCTGAGATCAGGGACAACATGGAATAGATACAGTGTAAGATCCAAAGTAATTCTGCACTGTTGATTCAATACAACACCCACTACAGATGTCACTTTCTATTTACCAGCGTGAGACTAAAGGGAAAAACTGATTCAGCCTTTCTACTGCACACCTGAGTTACTACCAGCTTGTGCATTTAGACAAGGTAGAGTTCTATACATGTTTTTAAGGGCAGGATTTCCCCGTCGGTGAGCGGGCCCCGCCCCCACGCTCACCAACGCGTAAAATGACGCATGATGACGTTGGGCGGAACTCCCAACGTCACCACGCCCCATTTAAATTTTCAGGTAGGTGGGGGCACTGCAAAATCAACTGCGCACTCGCCGACCTGTCAATGGCCAATTGAGGACATTGACAGCGTCATTAAACTAATTAATGGACCTGCCCATCCAACCTTAAGGTTGGTGGGCAGGCCGGGAGCCCTGGCGGGAATTAGAAAAAGTATGAAACCTCATCCGCGGGCGAGATGAGGTTTCATGTAGGTTTTAAAAAATTTAATTAAACTTTTTTTAAAAATTATGGACATGTCCCAACTCATGTGGCAGTGTCACATGAGGGGACATGTCAGGGAAATTTTGTTTTCATCTCTTTAACATTTTTAAATTTGGAGCCGATCTCCCTGAGGCAGCACTTAGCCTCAGTGAGATCAGTGCGCTCTTTCCCTGCCTGCACAGGGACTGCATAGCACTTCCATGCAGATGTCATGCTGGGTGGGCCTTAATTGGCCTGCCCACATAAAATGGCGCCGCACCCCTGATTGGGGGCACCGATCGGAGGCACACCAGTGCGCGCCCGCACTTCAACTTTGCCCCCAACGGGGGGAAAATCCTGCCCTAAGTGTTTAGGTATGGAGCCATCTCACTGGTATCAAAATGTCCTGAAATGTTTATATTTAATGAACGTGAATTCTCTGGGATGTTAAACTTTATGGTTTGCAAAATAACCTTCCCACCTGTTCCAGTTATCCAGCTGAGACAAAGCCAAAGCAAAGAGATTGCCTTCTCCAAATGGTGTCATGCCACTTTCCAAAATTAGTCACCTTTTATAAACTTGAGTCTTAGTGTTCTTTGTGTGAAAACAGATTAACATAGAAAGTGTAACATAATTGAGATAATGTAACATAAATGAGATCGAAAATTGATATGCTTTTTTAAGGTTCAAACATTGACAACAAAACTCCAGACTTGAATACAGCTGGATTGAAAGATAAGGTATTTTGTATCATTACAAAACAAGCACGCTGTGCATGTTACATATATTGGTTCTTACTTCAAATGCTAAACATAGAAATTTGTATTTGACAATTTATGTTCTGTATACTAACAGACCATTCCACTGTTATGTTTGATGTTCATTACTAAATACAAATGTATTTACTTTCACATTGATGCTATGGGGGACTGTTATTGTCTAAGTAAGTGTGGAGCATGAGAAATTTGTTTTAATTTAGCCAACTTTTTTAAGGTAAGGGAGTCTGTTACCAAATGCATTTCTGTCTGTCTTCAATTGTTTTAATTCCAGAGAGGTTGTCTCTCTGAAGACCATTAAGGTGTTAAGTGCAAGGATCTCGACTGATTGAATCTGGCTCCAGACAGTCTGAGATAGCATTTACTTGTATGCTGTGACTGATATGAGTGCTGTTTGATTACATCCAGTAGTTTACCATGCATTAAAAAGAGAAAGGACATACAAACAATGCACTCCTGCTGAGACTAAATATATTTTCACAGTCCTTAAAAAAAGCTGCTCTTCAAATGAGAGCTATAAAGGAGATAACTCTTTCATAAGGTCAAATATAATGAGTCCCTTTGCTACTTTAAAACACTCACACATTCATGATCTTGAAGTTTTAATGCTCAGCAAATCAAATAGAACAGTGCTTTATAGATTCTTCATAAATAAATCTTTGTTTCTTAAAGGTCAAGAATATGGATATACTTTGATATTAGAAAAGCTAACTGTATTATCCTTTATTTATTATAATAGAGTTTAAGTTTTTTTCTGTATCCATTCATTTCTGCGCTTCCATTAGCTACCCAGAAGCTTTTAGTGGACAAAACAACATACTTTATCACACTGGACATAATGGAAGGGTTACTGATGTTGCATTATTTTCAATCTATGTCAACTGAAAGTTTTTTCAAGTTATAATTATCAAAAAATTGGAAGTGGATGTTTGAATCCGATCTTGTCTCAGAGGGGAGTGAATCTGTGGAATTCTTTACCGCAGAGGGCTGTAGAGGCTGTACCGCAGAGGGCTGTAGAGGGGGTGGTTGGTCCAGGGGTTGCGGGTTGATGGTTTGCCGGATGTTGTGGGGGCGGCTGGTCCGGAGGTTTGGGTGGGGGTTGCTGGTCCAGAGGTTGGGGGTTTGGTCCGGAGGCTGGGGGAATCCAAGGTCGGGGGAGGGGTTAGGGGGAGTCTGAAGTCAGGCGGGGTCGGGGGGGCAGTTGGGTGGAGGTCCGAGATCTGGGGGGGGTTCCGAGGTCTGTGGGAGGGTCCGAGGCCTGGGTGAGAGGCCCGGTGTCTGGGGGGGTGGTCCGATATCTGGGGGGTGGTCCGAGGTCTGGGGTCGGGGGTGGGGGGGTCTGAGATCTTGGGGGGCTCCCTAGGTCTTGGGCAGGGGTGGGTGGGTGGTTGGGGGAGTCTGAGGTTTGGGCGCAGGGGGACTGGGGGGCCCGAGGTCAGTGGGGGGGTTGGGGAGGCCTGAGGTCAGAGGGGAAGTTGCGGGGGGTCTGGCGGTGGGGTGGCTGAGGTCTGTGTGGAAGGGGGGGGGCGTCTGAGATCTTGGGGGGCTCCCTAGGTCTTAGGCAGGGGTGGGTGGGTGGTTGAGGGAGGGTCCGAGGCCTGGGTGACAGGCCCGGTGTCTGGGGGGGTGGTCCGATATCTGGGGGGTGGTCCGAGGTCTGGGGTCGGGGGGGGCGCGGTCTGAGATCTTGGGGGGCTCCCTAGGTCTTGGGCAGGGGTGGGTGAGTGGTTGGGGGAGTCTGAGGTTTGGGCGCGGGGGGACTGGGGGGCCAGAGGTCAGTGGGGGGTTTGGGGAGGCCTGAGGTCAGAGGGGAAGTTGTGGGGGGTCTGGCAGTGGGGTGGCTGAGGACTGTGTTGGGGGGGGCATGGTGGGGGGGGTCTGGGCGGAGAGTGTTAGGGGTGGTCCAAGATCAGCGGGGAGGTGGTCCAAGGTCGGGGAGGAGGGATGGGGGGATGGGGGAAGTCACATGGGTGGGGGTGGAGCGGGGTCGGGGTTTATGGGGAGTCCTGTGGGGTCGGTCTAGGTCTTTACTACAGCTGCCCAGAAGTTAGAAGAGGTTTTAATTCTTCTAACTTTTTCTGGGTAACTATTGGATAAACCCCAATGGAACCATCCGAAGTTTGTGATTTAAATCGCATTTTCGGATGGTTCCCAGCGCAGCGCAATTGTCCAGAGGAAGTTAGCACTTCTGGGCCTTTGCCATGCATACCCTTACCTCGGAACTTGCCAAAGGAATTCCACAACACATCTTTGGCGTACCCCCCCCAAATCCGATGCTGGGGAGCACAGAAGTTACAGGCCATTGTTCCCAGGAAAGGTCCAACATAGTCAATGTGTAACCGCACCCAGGGTCCACCCGGCCACTCCCATGGGTGTAATGGAGCTGTCACTGGCAACTTTTGAAATTACTGACATTGCACACAATGCTTTACCAAACTCTCTATTTCACCATCCATCCCTGGCCACCATAAATAGCTGCATCCTATGGCCTTCATTCGGGAAATTCCTGGATGGACAATGTGTAGTTCAACTAAAACAGGCTCCCTTCCCTTTTGAGGAACTATCACTCAGGCACCCCACAATAAGATGCCACCCTGAAATAAAAACAGAAAATGCTGGCAAAACTTAGCAGATCTAACAGCATCTGTAGAGAGAAAAACAGAGTTAACATTTTGAGTCTATGACTCTTCTTCAGAGTCATACAGACTCGAAACATTAACTCTGTTTTTCTCTCCACAGATGCTATTAGACCTGCTGAGTTTTTCCAGCATTTTCTGTTTTTGTTTCAGATTTCCAGCATCCGTAGTATTTTGCTTTTATCAAGGTGCCATCCTGGCTGGTTATTTCTTGTCTTCTGTTGAAGTACAGTTTCATTTCATCAGATACAGGCTCCTGTGGCCAACCATGTAGCACTTGTTCTCGTACTTGAGATAGGATTGGGTCCCGACTTGTCCAGTGTCTGATCTGTTGAGCACATACTGGCAAGGAATCTAAGAAATTTAACAGTAAAACAAGTTCCTTTGGAACTGGGACATACTCATCATTTTCACGTAAAGGCAAACGACTAAGGGCATCGGCATTTGCGATTTGATTGCCAGGCCTATGTACGAAAGTGTATTCATATGCTGCCAGAATTAAGGTCCTATTAGTATTTCCGTATCTTCTTTCTATGAGCCTTCTTCTTTCTAGCGCAGACTTTAATCTTGGCCTTCGTTTTGACTTCACTGTTGGCCAGACTTATCTCAGATGCAAGCTCAACTTCTCTGAGCTCAGTGGCTGAGTCTCCCGAAATTTCATCATCTGTCTGCTTCTTGTAAAATTCTGTGACTTTTGCTTCCAAAGCCTCTTTCGCTTCATTTAGCTGATTCTTCAGCTCTTTCGTCTCCTTTTGGTATTTGTTTGCTGCCTCCTGGGAAATTGAACATTGTTGTGTCTTCCCTGCCAACTCATTCTTCAGTTTGTTCGGAGAAGTGCTGAGTTCTTTCTGTTTCTCTTCTTACTTTTCCAGGGGTACAGACTTTGACTTGAGGGAATCTTGCAGTGTGTGAAGGTTTTTCAACAGGTTTTCTTTTTTCCTGTGAAGGTTGCTCAACTTGTCTCGAATTTTCTCATCAAGCATGGTGTCTTTGAGTTTCTTCTGCTGTTCTTTCAGGTTTTGGCTCAGGACAGCCTGCATTTCTTTAGGTAGTTGAGTCTTTGCACACTCCTTTTCCAAAACAGGAACACTTCCTGCTTCCTTTTGCAATCTCAGTGGCCAATCCAGGTTGATTTCTCTGAGCCAATTTCACCCTAAAAGGTTTGGTCCTCTGCCTCTCGATACCAATACTGGAAGCTTTACCGATTGGCTTCCATAATGGACAGTTACCCTACTTATGCCTTTTACTTGAATGTCTTCACCTGTATATGATTTTTGCTTGGCAGCTGTTTGTTCTAAAGTTAATAGATGTTCACCTTTATTCAAATATCTGAAGATATGTTCCCCAATTATTGTAGTGGAAGCTCCCATGTCTATTTCCATTCTAACAGGTTTGCCATTTACCTTCACTGTGACAAATATTTGTTCTGTCTTTCCAACTTTCAGATTAAACAAATAAATGTCAGAATTTGTTGTTTCAGGCTCTTCTACAATGTATTGGGCTCCTTCTTTTGCTTACAAGCCTGCTTGAATCTTTCCTTGCATTGCCTCATCATATGTCCATTTCTGTGACAATAGTAGCATTCGATTTTTTTAAACTGCCAATCACTAAAAGATTGATTGTTTCCATGTCTATTAAAATTATCCTTCAATTTCACAGCTAAGTTATTTTTCTTTATTCTTTGGCTAGTGGGGGCTGTTTCCTGCTTTTCAGCGGAGTCTCGCTTTTTTGCACCGCTTTGGTTTGAGGTTTCCCACCCAATGTGGAGGACGGCACCATTTTGCGTGCCCTGTATTGCTTGTGAATCTCTTATAGCGCTTTCCATGGCCAGTGCTATCTCTAGCTCCTTCTTGAAATCCAGATTCACTTTGGACAATAATTTTTTCTGAATAGAGTCCTCTTTCACACCACACACTAAACGATGTCATTCAGAGTCGTACCAAACTCACAATATTCTGTTAGCTGCTTCAAATTTGCCAAATAGCATGCAATGGTCTCGCCTGGAGCTCTATTTCGCAAATTAAACCTGAACCTCTGCATCGTGACTGAGGGCTTTGGTTGAAAATGACCCTTCACGAGTTCCACCAATTCATCAAAATTCTTTGAATCTGGGAACTGGGTGCAGTCAAACTTTGAATCAAACAGTAGGTTTTACTCCCACAAGCACTCAAGAGGGTCACTCGCCTCTTCTCCCCCAGCAATCTCGATTGCTTGAAAAAATAACGTGAGGCGTTCTATGTATTAAGAACAATTGTCAGTGGCTGGTTCAAAAGGATCAATTCTCCCAAATTGTGGCATTTTGAGAGGGGATAACTTCTTCAATTCTAATGAAGCTTGCTACTTACACTCACTGGGTGAGGTGCATGCTGATTTCTTTTAACTTAATTACTTTTGTTCTATCCTGTTTTATCCTCATTGCCAGTTTACTGTAGGGTGGCTGAGTTGTACTATTATTAAAGAGTTGAACGGCAGATACTTCTTAAGTGGAAACATTAAGTTTATTTACAATATAGTCAGCAGCCACTACACGTGTGCTTTCAACTCCAACTCCATCTCTACACTGTCTGCTGATGTAGCCCACACTGCTCTCCTATTGGTTACTACAGATCATGTGACATCTCCTAACAAGTATTATTCTTAAAGGTACATTACACACTAAATAAAACCATGGGCCAAATTTTTCCATCGGCGAGCTGGGAGCAGGGCCCCCTTGCCAATACGAAAGTGACACGGGATGACTTTGGGGGGAACCCCTGATGTCATCCCGCCCCATTTAAATATTCAGGAAGGCGGACAGCGTGATCAGCTGTCCGCCCGCCGACTTGTCAATGGCCAATTGAGGCCATTGACTGGATAATTAAGCCAATTAAAGGCCCTGCCTGTCCAACCTTAAGGTTGGCGGGCAGGCCAGGAGCCCCAGCGGGCTTCTGAAAAAACATGAAATCTCATCCACCGGCGGGATGAGGTTTCATGTCTGTTTTAAGAAACCTTAATAAAGTTTGTGTGAAATTTATTAACATGGCCCATCTCGTGTGACATTATCACATGAGGGGGACATGTTAATAATTTTTTTATTTTTCTATTTTTGAAGTTTATAAAACTTTCAGCGCTCTCCCTGAGACAGCGCTTAGTCTCAGGGAGATGTGCGCTCTTTCGGTCACATGCACTAAAGAGCGTACTCTGACAGTTGGGGAATCCCTCCCCCCCTCACACAGGAAGCGCATAGTGCTTCCCGTCAGGTGGCCCACTGGGCTGGCCTTAATTGGCCCGCCCACCCAAAATAGCGGCGAGGCCTGTTTCGGCGGCGGTGATCGGCTGCCTGCCCACTGCCGAGCCGGTAGGGCCCGCCCGCCCACCAAGGGCAAAATTCTGCCTCATATTTACAACACAGTCATATAGTCAAGCAATCAGCCTATAACTGATAGGACCCAGGTTAGATCAAGGCCTGTGCAGAGCTGTATATAGTTGTTCTAGTAATAAACTTCATGTAAAACTGTGTTTGACCAGAACCTCCATCAGTCTCAATGTCTTGCTTGGCATAGATAGCATAGAGTCAGATCCTTTGAGGTCTACATCGAGACCCTCAACATATATGGTGACAGCAGACTCTAAGAGAGGACTTGTCCCATTTGTGCACTAAGTGCAGCAGCGGGCGAGAAAAATAATGTTTTACTCGTCGGCCACAAAGGTGACTTTTCACATCGTATCATCCAAATCTCGCCTCATCAATCTCGTATTCCTGGGAAACATGCTCCAATTTGCTTGCCATGCCATCACCTTGCCGATTCCTCGTGCCAGGCCCCATATTGAAAGTGCAGCCATGTGCACACCTAGGTGCTTCCAGCCCAGGACCGCTGCACAGAAAACATGACCCAACAAGGCAAGAAAAGTGCAGCCCCCGATTGAGTGTCGCATCCCTGGAAAGCTTTTTGGATGCTATGGAGGCCCGCTGTGATATACTCTGCCCCTGCTCTGGCTGCAGAAGAAGCAGCAACAACACCAATCTGTCTTGGGAGTGGTGGCAGTAGTGGTCAGTGCCAATGCCCTGCAAAAGAGGACAGCCACCCAGCGTTGCAAGAGGATGAATGATCGCCTCCGTTTCAGCAGGGTAAGTCACTCTTCTCATCACTCTCAACTCACATACTCACAAATCCATCACACATCCACAGGGATCTCACTCACGGCCAGTTCAAGAGACATCACCATTCACTTTATCACACACACTGTCCATGGGACCAATCACCACCCGCACATGCCAGGCATACTTATCATCTGTTCCGGCAGGCATCCTGCTTACACTCTCTCCATCTGCTTTCATGGAGTACAAGCTGGCACACAACAAAAGGGAGAGGTCGCAGCCTGGTGGAGGAATGCCTGAGATCAAAGCCCCCACAGACTTTGAAAATAGAGCCATCCAGCTGGCGGGCTAGGATCTGGACCGGTCCTGTGCTAATGGTGAGGTTGGCAGTGCTCAACCAAGTGAGGATTGTCAGGAAGATATAATAATGTTATTGGAATTTATTGTAAATTAGTGGTATCTGTGTCCATATGTGTGTGTGCGTGTGTGTGTGTGAGACTTAATTGGATTAAAGGTAGCTAGTCTGAAGGCTTTGATATGTTAGAAGATAAACTGGGTTTGAAATGTTAAGCAGGTAAACATGAGGGAAATTTAGAATGTAAGATGTAAAAGAACATTTGCATTTTTAAATAAATCAGACTAGATTGTTTTCAAAGGAGGGGTGAAATGTGTCACCTAGTCAGGTGAAGTTAAGAAACAGTATGTTTATCTTTCCCAAAGATTACTGGTAAAGTTGGTGCTATGATAATTTTTTATGATCAGGGAAATAAAGTCCAAAGACATAGTGAAACAATGGGAATTTGCATTCATAGGGGAAAATATGTATAAAGGAGGGAAGCTGTCTATAAGGGCAGGCATTTTGAGATCTAACAAGTGTGAAAAGCCTTCAGCATCTATGCCTCAAGCTGCTGTCTACAACAAACTGCAGTTAAGAAAACTCACTTTGAATTGGATTGTTGAGGGTATCATGTTTCTTTGCCTGGGTCTTATAAAATCTATATGTCTTACTATTGCCTTAACAGAGGTATAACTGGGAGTCAGATTAATTAGAGGATTTGGAAGTTATTATAGTAGTAATTTGTAGACATTTGCATGTGCTTAAAATCATTTCTCTTATTAATAAATGTTTAATCTAGTTTTGTAAAAACCTATAAGGCTCGGTGGTCTTATTACTATGAATTCAAAGCCTGCATCTCGAAACGTACAAATTGCAAAAAATAGTTGTTACATTTACTCAAGTTTCCCCCTGGGATTTGAACAACTCAGCATTTACAATTGGCTGTGCCATAACAAGGATCTAGCAGTGCAACGTCATTCAGGCAACCATGCTGTGAGTGATGTGTCCTGTTTCATAGGCACTGCCAAGCGCGAATTATCTCTCCTTGCTTTCACAGGCACATTTGCGAAACAGCTGAGGGTGTCCGTGACCCAGGTCCTCGTTCAAGCCCCAAAGATTTCAGAAGTAGAATCTTCTGAAACCATCATTGAAGACCCATCACACACTCACACACACCCTCTACCAGTGCAGAGACATGCACCTCAGTGGGACCAAACTTTAGAGTAGCCTCGGGCTCACAATCTGGTGAGCACACCACACTGCCTGATGCACAACAGGCAGTGTCAGGGACTTCCCAGGTTTCTGGCACTCGGAGGACTGCTGGAGGCTAGAAATCTGCTGAGTCTGACTTAGATGAGGAGCCTCTGGACTTGGTCATACCTCAGTTGCTGGAGCTGCAAAGGCAAGCTCGGGAACATCAGGAAGTGATGTCTGCTGCACTCCTCAGATTGCAAAGCATGATGGAGGAGTCCCTTCACCTTCAGTCTGAGGTGATAGTGTTGGCATGCCAATGCACTGAGGTCAACACTGGTAGGATGTCTGCCACCATGGAGACCTTGGTCCAGGACATCAGTCCTGCACTGCTGCGTGGACTCAACTCCATCGCTGACATCATAGCTGGTCTCCAACAGTTTCAATGAGAGAGAGGGTTGTGGGGCAGCTCAACCTCACTCCAGCTTTCCCTTATCCTCAAGGAGTCAGCCAGGGACCCTCAGAGATCCATAGGGAGGAGGATCAGCAGGTGCACACCCCAGGGCCTTCCACCCAGGTGACTCTGGGAGTGTCCGGCCCATCTGAATCCCTTCTTCCTGTGACCCCAGCAGCTCCAGCTCCACAGGCCAAGGAGGGTGCCACTGCCACATAGCAGGACCCCAAAAGCAGAGCACCCTCCAGCTCTCAGCTTTTCAGAGGACTCCCGCCAAAGCGATTACAGTCAGCAGGCTGCCTCCACCTCTGTTGTGGATGCCTGGGGAGCACCAAGGCGTAGCGGCAGGGTTAGGAAAGTTAAGAAGATGTAGTTGCACAGCCTGGGCTTGAGTGTTAATCATTTGTACATAATGTTCACCTTGTTAATAAACTCCCAAGAATGTCTCCTTGTCTATGGCTCCTTGTTCTGATCAGCAGTGTTTGTGTCACTCAGAGGTGAAACCTTAGTTCCTGCACAAGATAAAGGCAGGTGTCTCAGTCCAGGGCCTTTTCCCTGGCTTTGTGCAACTTTCCCAGCACACTGATGGTGTGCCTTCACAGTCACTGGATACATCAGTCATGCCTCTACCTCGATGGGGCTTATCATTGCTGCCAGAATGTCCTGGGCTGGTGGCACAGAGTTCCCTCATTCTCTTTGTGTGCTCCCAGCACCTTTGAGGTGCGGCTCACCCCCCATCTCATCAGCATCTGTGTTCGATGACAGTGTGGCCCTGAACAGTTCAGCTCATAAAGGATGCCATAGGGTCAGGAGAAGTTAAAGTTTCCCCGCTGCATCTCCATGAAATGACCCTGATCACAGAGCACAAGTGAGCTGCCATCAGTCAGACAGGAGTCAGACATTTACATAAGCTATGTGAGAACTATGGAGTGTCCCCTCTGCATATTGTTAACATCCTCCCGAAATGTAGGAACTATGGGCATCCACTGTGTCTCCATGACAGGAGCCTTATCACAAAGGGTATGTGTGCTGCTATGAGCCAGACAGGAGTTAAACATTCATAGATGCAATGTGAGGGTCTATGGTGTCTCCTCACTGCATGTTGTCATCATCCTTCACAAATCTTTTAGCTATGAGGGCCTCTCGCGTCCTCCTGCCTCACCTAGTCAGTTCGATGGCCTCATCGCCATCATATCACCTTTGAAGAACTCCTCATCCTCATTGCCATCAATGTCCTCCTCATTGGAGACCTCCAGCTCCTGCATCTCCTCCTCAGCTAGCTCCTCTCCCAGTTGCAACGCCAGGTTATAAAGGGCCTGGCAGGCGACGACGATGCGTGACACCCTCTGTGGACTGTATTGCAGGGCTCCACCAGACTGGTCCAGGTACTGGAACCTCATTTTCAACATCCCAAATGGTTTGCTCCTCCAATGTGCAAGTTGCCTCATTATACCTTTTCTCTGTTGCAGTCTGAGGCCACCTCATGGGTGTCATCAACCAAGTCCTCTGCGGGTAGCCCTTGTTCCTAAGGATCCAAACCTGCAGCCTCTGTGGACCCTGGAAGATGTCAGGGATCTGAGAACTTCTGAGAATGTAGGGGTAATGGAAATTCCCTGGGAATCGCACGCAGACCTGCAGAATATGTTTGTGCTGCTCACAAATCAGCTGAACATTCAGTGAATGGAAGCCCTTGCAGTTGATGTAGTTGATTGTCTGTTGCGATGGAGATCTGAGCACCAAGTGAGTGCAGTCGATGGCACCCTGCACCTGTGGAAAACCTGAGATCTGGGCAAATCCCAGCACTCTTGCTTCCTGGCTTTCCTGGTCCCAGGCGAAATGCACAAAGTTGTGTGCCTTCACAAAGATGGCATCCATGATCTTAAGGATGCATTTGTGGTTGGAGGCTTGTGATATCCCACAGAGGTCACCTGTGGAGCCCTGATCGGAGTCACTGGCATAAAAATTGTGCGCTGTGGTTACTTTCACGGCCACTGGTGCCAAATCCTGCAGCAGGTGGCAGATGTGACTGACCTGTTCCCTGGACATGCGCAGTCTTCAGCGACGCTGGCTCTAGGTCATCTCCAGGAATAACAAGCGCTGTCTATAGACCCTGGGTCTAGCTAGCTGCCATCCAATGACAGATCACTGGGGCTCTCCAGCGGCATGTGTGGGAGCCCCAGCCGCCCATTCTTCCTGAGGGTGCTGCTCCTCCCTCTGCACAGCCAGATGTCCCTGTTGCTCTCTTCTCCTTCATCTCTGAACTCTGAGCCATGAGGCATACAGCTAGGTCACTAGGCTCCATGCTCCTAATGTACTCCTGCAGGATGAAAGAGAGAGACACGTGGGTTAGCATGGTTTTCTAAGAACCTCTCTTGGTTAAGTCTGAAGGCCCCTTAACACATCTCGGAGAATGCTGGCCATCACTTGGATGGCCAGAGTTTAGTGCGCTGCATGGCTGCCCAAAACCCTACTCACCTCCGCCCCACTCCACCTGACCGATTGGCAGCAGCTTTGCCCATGGGACTGCATGCTGTGCTCTCAGTTCAGGTACAAGCATTCTCCTAACCCACACTGCAAGGCTGCACTGTTAGCTTGAACCATGGGGGAGACTGGTCCAAACTGGGATGCTGACATCGCAAGTAGCTGTGAGCACCTCCCCCAGTCACTGCTCCGTGGCCAGCTTCAGCAAGGAAATTGTACATTGTGTCCAGTCGTCCAATTGTTCTGCAGTCCACTAATACAGTCATTAGTTTGCAGCCTGTGCCCAAGGGCTGAAAAGCTCTAGAACATTTGGTGGCACTTTCATGCATCTGCATTTCTTGAGTGGGTAGATAATTAGAGGCCTGGCTCCAAGCATGCCAATGTAGCTGCGCCTGAACTGTCTCAGCTGCAGAGGAATGGTCACTTTATACAAGGTTTCCCTGATGTGTGGCCGCTTCCCTCCCCCTACAACCCCCAGCATGTGCTTGTGCACTACTATCAGCCGTAGGGCAACCCTTGCCCTGACACTGCACTGTCAGCCAGCTTGGAAAATACGACTTGCCTGTGCCCTCGCCTGAATGCGTGGCGTCTCAAACTTAAGGTCCAACTGGCGACCCTCACAAGCGCTGAGTAACGCTACTGTGCACTCACCTCCCAGTTTCCCTTGACGTGCAGCTAGCTAGCTTCATGCCTTATAAACTGTTGTGAAACACGTTTCACGCTGATGTGCTCGGATGATCGAGTGTCGGGGGCTGATTCCGGCGAGCAGGGCTTATCATGTTATACGGATGTATTAAAATGAAGCTCCCAACGTGTGGTGCAGGGAAATGCGGCTGCCATTAGCGGATGGAGTGGACAATTGCAAACTGATTTAACAACGGAAAATTCCGCCCTCAGAGACCACAGCACAGGCTAGACTGAAGGCTGGAGGAGTCTGTCCACCTTCTGTCTGCTGTCGTGGCTACAGCATGTGAGAGCTTGGCTGCCTCCATGGAAAAGATGACAGCTGACTTGGAGTATCAGGTCCAGCAGCACATCTGGTGGCTGCCATATATGCACTCTGACCTGTACCTGTCGCTCTCGGCACTGGTGCAATGCAGCAATGCTAGGCAACAAGGGGACGGGGACCTCAACTTCCCTCCGGGTGTCCCTTCTCCTCAAGGAGTCAGGGAGTTGCCACCGGGCACACACAGGGAGGAGGAGCATCAGCCTGGCACTCTGGAAACTTTACCCAGGACACTCCAAAGGTGCCCTGCCACTTCACCGGCCCTCTGCCAGTAACCCCATTGCCTCCAGCAGGTCAGGCCGAGGAGGTTGCACTTGTACCTGCGCAGGAACCCTTAGCAGGCCGGGTTCCTCTAGGCCTCGGGCCATCAGAGGACACTTGCCAAAGTCATTACAGTCAGCAGGGAATAGCAGTCAGCAGGCTACCTGCAGCTCAGCTGTGGATGTTGGGTCTGCACTTGGGTGTAGTAATAGGAAAAGAAACATTTAGGGCACAAACGTGAAACAGGTGTATAATCATTGTAAATATCAATCACAATTGTAAATAAATGTATAATTTCTCCATGCATATGTCTGTATTCTCATGATGCTGGTAGTTGCTGAAATGATCTCATGTATTTAAGGACATCAAACTTTATTCCCTAGTACCCATGCTTGACGTGGGCCTATTCAATCACCATTTGATGCTTCGCATCATCTGTTGTGCAGTGTATAAGACTCCTGAACTATGTAGGAGCCATCCTTGGGAATGACTGTCGAAGTTGTGGCCTTGGTACGAACCTGGCCACCCAGCAGGTACTGGTGACTCAATTAGGGTCGCTCTGTGAATGCTCTTTGAGCAGCCTCTGCAGCCGCTATCTCTTGCTGCTCTGGCCGTTGCTGTTCCTGGCTGTGGGCAGCTCTGCACCAATTCCTCCTCAGTTGCACCATGGCTGGCAAAATGGCAAGGTTGTCTTGAGTCATCTTCCGGGATGTCTGAGGTGCTCTGAGAACACATTGCAGTGATCCATGTAATCATCACACTGTTTTAAACTTTCCCTCCGTCCCTAACCATTTCAGCCAATGGGATGACCTGTAACTAGCATCAGACTACCCCTGGCAGTACCCACCCCAACACACACAGCAGCACGGTGAAGCCCGGACTGGAGGACCACAGATGAGTGCTCCTCTCATTCAGACATCCATGTGTATGGATACATGCTGCCTGAACTGGGGTCATGAAAGCCATGTCCTTGCACCCTCCCTCAGACACTATTGAGCTTCCCTCCAAATCCCTGGTGACACATTTGGTAGACCCCTTCCTTGCCATCATAGATGTAACATCTGTCCCCTTATCCACCCTTATTATCTATCGGGGTAACTTGAGGTTCCAACCTGGCACATTGGGACCATCCCCCACCCAGGCCCTGTGGAGCTCCACTTCTCCCACTCTGGCTGTCCCTGCCTCAGTCAAAAAGGGATGGCCTTCAGCTGAATCTTCGATGCTGCTTCCAACCTTGCTGGAATGACGCTGCAGTGAGACTCGAGTTATAGAGGAACACTGTTGTCTTGGGGGATTGACCAGAGAGATGAGAATGCACCTGAACGTGGTTCTCCATTCAGTTGACTAATGATTATTTGGGTGGCCCTTTAGTTGGCCCACTAAGCACAGCAGTAACTCCACCCACCTCCGAAGACCCTCCTTCCACTGAGAGTCCTGGCTCTCACCGTAGGACTGCGTTGCAACATTGCAAGTTAAACAATGATATGCATCTCCTATCGATGAAGGTACAGCACCTTCTACCCTCGCCCTGTCACCCACCAAAATCCCCTGTATCTTCCTTCACCAACACCACATTATCCTTCATCTCCCCTCCTTTCACCTTGCACCACCTCCATTACTCTTGACCCTATAATACTTTATGTCTTTATCTCTGCTCTCCCCCCTGAGCCCTCAACCATCCAAGTGCAGATGCCCATCCTGACCCTGACCCCTCCCATCCTTGAGGCCACTGTTAACCTTGCTTTTTTGCCATTGCCCCAATGAAACCCCACAGTGCCTGACCATGATCCTGCCACTCCCACCCTGCCAGATTCAACTTCCCCCTGTCACTGTCACTGTACCCTCTGCCTCCAATTACCCTAACCTTAACCTTCAGGACCCCAACCTCGACATCCATGGCACCACCCTTTAGATGCTTCCCTCTGCCGCCATCACTGCACAGACAGCTCATCCCCAAACCAGAAGAATGATCAATGCCTGCTTGAGCAGATCAGTCTGCCTCTCTTGGCCGCGGATATCCTGCACTTTACCTCCCTGGACAGCTTGCACTATCCCTTCCACCTTTCCCCAGCCACTGCTCCACCCTTCCCCACTAGGCCTGTCTCCCTTCCTCCCTCCTTCGGTCATCCTCCACTGCCACCACCCGATATGAAGCATAGGCTGCCATTTACAGAAGCTCGCCAAAGAGAACAATGCAGTGGCAACTCGCTGTTAATCATGGAAGAAGTGAAGCTCGCGAGGTGCATGTCACTTATATACAGTCGTAAAAGTGAATTTCTGACTGACGGGGAACTTAATTTGGTGCCGAAACTTAATTCTGGTGAGGTGACCTTTTAATGAGCGTGCATGACATGCTAATGCAGGCAAAAGGGCTTCCCGACATTGTTCGTCAGGAAGCTCCAATCCACTTTAACCTACCTTTAACGTCCCAAGAACAAAATTCCAAAAGTTAATCCAGATGTCGAGAAACTAATTTTTGGCCTCATGCCAAATTAAGCTCCCCCGCCCACCACACTTCCCACTGCTGGTGGGGCTGAAAGATTCCGCCCCTGAACTGAATTCTACTCAGTTAAAACCTAAAATGCTTTGCTTGGTTTATCATCACAAAATCCTTATGATCTATGATTTATATAAAATGATTGTATATGTTCAATCATTGTGAACAAGAGTGAGGATTCTGCCAATTGGTTTTCTGGTCCTTTGTTTCCAGTCAGTGTGTTTACATTCACATCCTATTGGGTCAACTTCAAGAATAGTTTATGTAAATTTATTTTAGTTCGTGGCAGATAATTGATACTGTTAAAATAGGCTGCCTGTTACAATGAAAGTTGTATGTGTAGTAAGCCAGGCCTCAGTGACAACTTGCCTTGAATGAATGTAGGAAAATGTCCGAAGGCATTCTTCAAAGCCTATCAGGTTTAAATAAAATGATACTAAACCAAAGCGGAAATTTAGAGGAGGGTTGGTTAAAAGTCTGGTCAAAGAGGTAGGCAGTGAGAATTGTTTTAATGCAGGAGAGAGATTAAGAGGTTCACGGAAGAAATTTCAGAATTCAGGACCTTGAGGACTGAAGGCCTGGCTGCCAATGGTGGGGTGGGAGTGGGGAAGGGACAGGGCAAGGGAGGGAAGGGTAATGCATAAAAAGACAGATAGAGGAATGCATAGTTTCTTCAGGGAAGCGGAGATTGTAAGGCTTGAAAGCATAAAGGAAATATGGAGGGTGAGACCTTGAGGGATTTGGAGGCAATGATGAGAATTTAAAATGTGAGGCATTGGTGAACCGGCAGCCAATATAGGTCAGCAATTACAAAAGTGATGGGTGAGCATGAATTGATATGGTTTAGAATGCAGGTAGCAGAACTTTGAGGAGCTAACATTTATGGATGATGGAGGATGGGAGCTTACCAGGAAAGCCTTGGAATAGCTAAGTCTCGGTGCATTGGTAAGAGTTTCAACAGTCAGCGAGTTGAGGTAGTAGCAGAGACAGGTGATGTCAAGAGGTGGAAGTAGATATGATGAACAGACAGTGGTCAGGGAGGGGAGGAAATTGGTTCTGAGGGAAAAGAGCTTTTATGCGGGACCGAAGACAATGAAGTTCATCCAGGACTGAATATGGCAGTGACAGGTTGGCAACAGAGAGCAGTGTTGAGAAAGGTGGGAGAGATATGGGTTACTTTCTCTAAATATAGATCTAGACCCATCTTTTGTTTCTTTACTTGTCTCATTACCTTTCCCTTTTGCCTTGCACCATTATCCCTTTTGTCAGTTAATCGCTCCTTGTTCGTTCCTCTCCTCTAGATTCTTGTCTCTATTCTTGCTCAAAACTTGTTACATCTCTAACTCTCCCCAGCTCTCATGCAAGGCTATTGACTCGAAATGTTATGCTGTATTTTTTTTCTCCACAGCTGCCACCTGACCTGCTGAGTATTTTCAGCATTTTTATTTCAGATTTTCAGCACCTGCAGTATTTTGATGTTGTGGAGTCGGTGAGCTAGCTGTTAGCCCTGGCTCAGTTCTTAGCCCCTTTGCCTTCAAGTCTCAAGGTTGTGGGTTCAACTCCCATTCCAGAGCTTGAGAAAAAAATCAAGGCTGACACTCCATTGCAGTACTAAGAGAGATGTTGTCCTTTGGATGTGATGATAACTATGGCCCCATCTGACTGCTCCAGTGGATATAAAAGATCCTATGGCACTTGAAGAAGGGCAGGGAAGTTATCCCTGGTGTCCTGGCCAATATTTGTCCCTTAATCAACATCACAAAAACAGATTATCTGGTCATTATTGTTACACCCGGTCCCCGGCTAGGTTCCCCAAATTGTTCTGCTCCCGGGTGAGGAGGAATGAACTGGCTCCCTGTCTTTGTTCAACCCCTTCGGTTGGCCGCAACAAGCTTAATTCAAAAAGCATCCCTTCCCTCATGGATAACTTTTCCCAGTCCAAATGTGTTTATGTTTTAGAAGGAGCCAATTTAACCAGATTGTCCTGAGTCAAAGAAAGAGTAAGTGTATTAGTTACTAAAAACTCAAGAAAAAATAATAGAAACGCAACATATACACAGATTAGAAATGAAAAGTTGAGTCCAAAAATAAAAGTAAGAAAAGAAAATCAGTCTTTGGCTTGTCTGTGAGGAGTAGATGGTGAAACGTTGTGGCCATGAAGTTAAGTGATTTCAATTGGGCTGCCTTTGGCAGTTGAGCAGTTGGTTTGGAGACACTTGGTTCTGCAGGTTTGCTGAAGGAATTGTCCTGTTTCCTTTTTGAATGTGGCTTTGCTGACTTGTGATTTGCTTCCAGCAACAGAGAGGGACTTTTACCTGACAAGCTGCAGGGATGCCTAGTTGCTGTTCTTCTGCTTTGACCTTCACAGCACACACTAGCACACCAGAACCAGAACATAAGAACTAGCGCACACACACCAGGTTTGCAGCTGGCTTTTTAACCATTTGTCTTGAGTATTCCTGGAAAGGAAAAACAAACATGTCTTTCGCCCAGTATCTACTTTCTTTCAACTCAGATCATTTCCACATTCTGAGATATAACTCAACAGGAGATGGTTTCTGCTGAGGTGTAGTAATCAGTTTCCATTGTCTCTTAAGCACAGGAGATTACAGCTCAACTGCTGCATTGCATCTCTGCCTTTCAAGTGTCTCTGTCTGAAGTGGGCCTTGACACCTTTTTAGGTGCAACAATCCAGGGTCTCTCTGGACTCGTTGGTCAAGTATAATCCACATAGGAATTTTCCAGAAAGTGGTTACTTTAGAGTATCAGCCAGCTTTTGCTTGTATGTCCTTTTTAAAAACCACATGCCTTCCTCAATATGCCTGTAAATAACTTGGGTTGTAACCCACTGTCATGGCATTATCACTTTACGGTTTGTGCAAGTTTGATGTGCGCCAATTGGCTGCTTTATTTCCTACATTACAGCAGTGACAATAAGGCACTGTGAGATGCTAGTTGGTCATGAAAAGTGCTATATAAATGCAAGTCTTTTTTTCTTTAGGTGTCATAAGTCTACATGTGCAATCCAGGGCAAAATTTTTCATAAGCCTGAGTTTCCTGCCTCACCACTGCACAATTATGTCTGCTCATGGTGGGTGCCCCTTAGCTATGTTAATACTCTGTGGTGTTAATTGGCTGGAGATTGGCTGGAGGTGAGCCTTCACCCATAATGTGGGGAGAGAGTCTTGCCTCAGAGAGCTGCTAGCTAATCTTGCTGGCCAGCAGGTCTCCAGTCCCAGCAGCACCGCCAGGAGCGGTGGCCACTACTGGGACTACACTCAGTCCCACAGGACAAAGTACTGGGAGCCCAGAATGCAGGTAAATCCAGTGGTCTGTCAGTGAGGGCAGGGGAGAAGGTGCTAGGGTGGGTATAGGGATACAAGGGGGTGTGGGCTGGGTTGAAAAGGCCAATGTGGGGGGGAAATGGGAGGCCAACCCTGACCACCTACTGTCGGCTTTAAAATTGCGGCCTGGCATGAAGCAGCCCTCATGTGGTCTTTAATTGAAAATCAGGATCTCACAAGGGTAGATTTTGTGACTTTGTGTGATAAAATAAATTGGGCGATAGCTGGATAAGGAAAAATTGTACAATTCTGAATGGGTTACTCAAGAAGACTCGCTTGTATGGACATCCAGTTTTTTTTGGAGATTGAGTTTGCACTGGAGATTTTACCTGAATCTTAACTGTAAAACTGCTTTGGACAAATTATAAGCATGCAATGTATCATCAGACATGTAGGGGTCAAAATTCTTTTGATCCATTTTTTGAGCATGGGTGTCACAATTCTTGTTCTGTCTGCACCGGTTTCATCAGAGGTGGGTAACACAGAAACTTGGTTCTCCTATCTCGCTTTGTGGATTGCAACATGGGTTGAGAGAATCCTCGTTGTTCACTGCCTCTTCACACTAACATCTTTTTCAGTGCTTAGCAGGGGATTATAAGATGTAACCTTCTGCCCCTCGCAGGCTTCTCTTCTAATCAGACATGAAAATTATGAGAAATAATAAGGCAACACTCAAAGATCAAATTAAATACTAGTGTTTCTAATAGATTTGAACAATACAATTCACCCATTACAATATATGAGTTAGGCAAAAATGTGTTACAAGAAGTCATGTATTTAATCACTCAGTGAGTGTTCAACCTCCTGCTGATCATACCTTTCAGTGGCTGACCAAGGTACTCAACTTAAGAATAAAATGACTTTTTGTAATGAATTTTATAATTTCCTTTCCAAGGTGGACAGGATGGTTCATTGACAAGATCATACTGTTCCATCAAAATCCACCTTAAGGCAC
The DNA here is from genome assembly GCF_964194155.1 of Cetorhinus maximus. Lineage (NCBI taxonomy): Eukaryota > Metazoa > Chordata > Chondrichthyes > Lamniformes > Cetorhinidae > Cetorhinus > Cetorhinus maximus. Next base: position 70,746,750 of record NC_135885.1, read on the forward strand.
AATTTTCCAATGAAGCTTCTAATTTTTTGTACAATATTAGAGACTCCTTGACAATGTCCATTTGATTCAACCTCCTTCAGTGTTGTTCTACCCCTCATGAATGTTGCAAATGCCTTCAAGATCTTTATCAATAAATATAACAGCAGTATCCTTTCCTGATCTCACACACATATTCTATAACCACAGACAATTAAACAATACAACTCTCATAAATTACTGACTTCTTACAAACTGTTGCTCAGGGAATTAATGTCAGAGTTTATCTGATAAAGCATGTGTTTATTAAAAATACCTCCTGGTTTTTTTCTGCATTTCAAAAGGAAACAAACTCTGACATTGCCCATCAATATCAGTTTGTGTCACCCTCTTGCAGCTTTTCAAAACTCTTACATTAGCTAAACAGATGTCTTGGCTCTATGTTATTTGTGTACATGAAGCCTTTCCAAAGTTTTGACTTCATATTAAAGTGAAATATAGCTTCAAAGTATGCCTGTTTATTGGTCCTAACTCAATTTTATGACTTTTGCCTCTTTGCTGAATACTCCATAGCCTGAAAGTGTTTTATCAGTGACTCTGTTTATCTGTTGATGCTCCTCCCCATTCCAGGGTCGAACAGGTTCCACAAATCTCAGCTAAAAGTACGATTAAATTGATCAAAAACATTGCAGCTTCTTACAGGGCTGAGGAGCATTATGCTGAGAGCAGATGGTTCAGCCAGCACTCTGTTCTTAAAGGCAAGCTATCCCTCTTTAGGGAAAGCTGCACTGAATAACATTGTTGGAATATAAAAGGTGGAAATGGAACCCCAGGGTAGAAAGAGAGTTTTGAGATGATGGATACAGTGCTGGAAGCAGTAATGGTGAAAGTGGGCAGAAGGATCAATGCCATGGCTCCACAGCTGACCAGCAGGTCCTCAAGGACCACCCTCAGAAAAGACTGGGAGCAGCTGGCCAGCGAGTTTAATTCCTGGAGACTGGACCTAAGGACCTGACAGCACTTTTACAAGAAGTCAAATTATCTCATGCACATGATCAATGTCACTGAATGCATTTCCACATGACATTTCCTAATTACTGTCCTACCAACCACTCATGTTGCTCAATGCATCACACACACATCACACACCCAGCAACACCCCATGGCACTCAAGACATTTGCATAATATCCAGACTCTCTACCTCATCCTCACATACCTACCAATACTTCAAGCTTCACCCCACCTCTTACTACCTCCACATACCTCCTGCTATTCAGCTGTGGTAGACACATTAACAAAACACAGTTCTACACAATCAAAGTTCGGGCCAGCACGTGGTGAGGCATCTAAGCATGGCTGGGCTGCAATCAGGTCAGTGGTAATGGGCGGTTTATTTGCCAGCTCATAAGAGGTTGCAGACGAGGTCTGCTGCAAAGCACTTAGATGAGGATCTCCATGAGGCAGCACACAGGAGGGCACTGAATGTCGTGCACAATGAGTTGCTGGGTGCATTGGCTGGCCAGCCAGGCAACCTGCTGTCATTGTCAAAGAGCATGGAGGAGTTTAGCTCCAAGTTAGCAGAGGGCTTCATGCAGATCTTACCCTCTCCACAGTCTCCGATCCATTTCTATTTGGTGTTCTACACTCATAGGCACTGCCATCACTGCTCCCATGCCTTTGCAGCCTTTGTATGGACAAGTTATGTATTCCTCTGCCATCCCTGAGACAATGCAGCAACACTCTTTGGCAAGTTCAGGAACTCACAACAACACTCCAAAAACATTGATTACTTCCAGATATGTTTCAATAGCAGAAGTTCAATAAGTTTACTTTACATGCAATTTGAATGACTGGCGCAGGTTGAGGATGCTGGCGTGGGCTCTCTTCTCAAGATGGCGCACTGCACGGGCCACACCAGAAGCGACTGGTGGCATAGCATGCCCCAACAAACTAGAACTTGGCTCCATAGTGCCGCTGGATGCAGCAGGGCAGAGATGAATTTCTCACCTGCAGTTTTTATTCTGCTCCTGTGCAACAACAGTACTCAGGATTGCATCACAACAACCCAGATCATTTAACAGGCAAGAGGAAATCGTGAATTAAATAACTATTCCACTCAATACTTGATGTTTTGAATTTAGATTATGACCTGGCTTCGCAAATCACTATATATTGGACAAATCTGTAGGTACGAAACTAGAGGCAGTACATCCTGAGGAGGCAGCTTGGGAACTGCAAAATGAGTTAGACAAAAACTGTAAGTGATAATGGAACAACTACAGGTAAAAATGTAACTTTTGTGTTAAGTTTTGCATGGGGCAAAGATTGGGTGAAAGAATCTTTAGAAGGAATACAGGAGGGTGTGTAGCAGTACTTGAACATTCTAAACAGAGAGGATTTAGTAGGTGTTGTCGGAGTGAATCTGATTTGTGTTAAGGAATGGAGGGGGAGGTGTTACATTGCAGGGCATTTTTTGTTGTACCCCAAACATTGAGAAAAGATAGATAAGCAAATTTACTGGCAAATTTCAAAGGTGCATATCAAAATTAGAGTAGTCATATCAGGAGACTACTTATGTCAATATAGACTGGAGAAATAAAACAGTGCTACAGATAGGAAAGGAGAAGAATTTCTCATCTGTGTACAAGTGAACTTTCAATATATCTCCAGTGCAACAGGAAAGGAAACAGTTTTACATTGGTTCCGGTAAGTGAAATAGAGCAAGTGGAGTGTCCTAGGGTAGAATATCATCAAGCCAATAATGACTACGAAATAATTCAGTTTACAGTAATTAGGGAAAGAGATCAGAAAACATCCAAGAAAATACGATCAACTGGGTTAGTGATAATTTCAGCGAATGAAGTGGTGAAAAAAAGCACATGAGTTAATTTGTTTTATAAGTAGAGACATAGGGCTGAATTTTCCCCCCATTGAGGGGGAAGTTGATGGGTGGGTGCGTACAGGCGTGCTTCCGATCGGCACCCCCGATCGGAGGCGCGCCGCCATTTTATGTGGGCGGGCCAATTAAGGCCCGCCCAGTGTGACGTCCGCACAGAAACGCTATCTACTCCCTGTGCGGGTAGGGGTGGTGGATTTCCCAAAATTGAGAGTGCGCTCTTTCACGCATGCGCACGAAAGAGCGCATTCATCTCCCTGAGGCTAAGTGCTGCCTCAGGGAGATCGGCTCTAAATGTAAAAAAGCTAAAAATAAAATTTCCCTTACGTGTCCATAATTTTTACACAATATTTATTAAATTTTTTTAAAGCCTACATGAAAGTTCATCCCACCCATGGATGAGGTTTCATACTTTTTCTGGTTCCTGCAGGGGCTCCTGACCTGCCCACCAACCTTAAGGTTGGACAGGCAGGTCCATTAATTACTTAATTGAGTCTGTCAATGGCCTCAATTGGCCATTGACAGGTCGGTGGGCACACAGCTGATTTCCCTGTGCACCCACCTTCCTGAAAATTTGAATCAGGCACGGTGACGTCGGGAGTTCCCCCCAACGTCATCGTGCATCATTTTATGCATTGGCAAGTGGGCCCCTCCCCTGCTCACCAACTCATAAAATTCTGCCCATAGAATAGAGAGGCAATTGAACGTGCAAAAAATTTATAAATCATTAGTTCCACCTCAGCTGAAGTACTGTAGACAGTTTTGGGCATCGTGCATCAGTTTTGAGGAATGGAACAGAAGAGGTTTACCAAGATAGAAACATAAAAAATAGGAGCAGGAGTAGGCCATTCAGCCCTTTGAGCCTGCTCCACCATTCATTATGATAATTCCTGATTGTCTATCTCAACGCCGTACTCCTGCGCTCTCCCCATACCCCTTAATGCCTTTAGAGTCCAGAAATCTATCTATTTCCTTCTTAAATATATTCAGTGACTTGGCCTTCACTGCTTTCTGTGGTAGAGAATTCCATAGGTTCACTATCCTCTGAGTGAAGAAGTTTCTCCTCATCTCAGTCCTAAATGGTCTACCCTGTATCCTGAGACTGTGACCCCTGGTTATAGACACCCCAGCCAGAGGAAATATCATCCCTGCATCGAGTTTGTCCATCCCTGTCAGAGTTTTATACATTTCAACGAGATCTCTCATTCTTCTAAACTCCAGTGAATAGAGGCCTAGTCGGCCCAATCTCTCCTCATATGACAATCCTGCCATCTCAGGAATCAATCTGGTGAACCTTTGCTTCACTCCTTCTATGGCAAGCATGCCCTTTCTTAAGTAAGGAGACCAAAAGCGCACACAATACACCAGATGTCGTCTCACCAAGGCCCTGCACAGCTGCAGTAACATATCCTTGCTCCTGTACTCAAGTCTTCCTGCAATGAAGGCCTGCATACTATTTGCCTTCTTAACTGTTTGCTGCACCTGCATGCTTGCTTTCAGTGATTGGTGTATAAGGATACCTAGGTCCCTTTATACATCAACATTTCACAATCTATCACCATTTGAATAATGCTCGGCCATTCTGTTTGTCCGAACAAAGTGGATAACTTCACACTAATCCATGTTATACTGCATCTGTCATATATTTGGCCACTCACTCAACCTGTCTAAATTGCCTTGAAGCCTCTTAACACCCTCCTCATTTCCATCCCCACCAAGTTTCGTGTCATCAGCAAATACTACCTTTGGTTCCCTTATCCAAATCATTGATAGACATTGTGACTAACTGGGGCCAAAGCACTGATCACTGCGCTACCCCACTAGTCACCACCTGCCACCCCAAAAAAGACCCATTTATTTCTACTGTCAGTTCCCCATCTGCTAACCAATTCTCAATCCATGCTAATATATTACCCCCAATCTCATGTGTTTAATATTACACACTAACTTCTTATGTGGGGCTTTATTAAAAGCTTTCTGAAAATCTAAATACACCACATCCACTGGTTCTCTCTTATCTATTCTGCTCATTATATCCTCAAAGAACTCCCATAGGTTTGTCAAACATGATTTACCTTTCATAAATTCATGTTGACTCAGCTAAATCCCATTGCTATTTTCTAAGTGTCCTGTTATCACATCCTTTGTAATCGACTCTAGCATTTTTCCTATGACTGAGGTTAGGCTCACTGGTCTGTAATTCACTGTTATCTCCCCCCCTCCTTTTTTAAATAGTGGAATTACATTTGCCACCCTCCAATCTGCCGGCACTGTTCCAGATTTTGGAAGAAAACCACCAATGCATCCACTATTTCCATGGCCACCTCCTTTTTACCCTGGGATGTAGGTTATCAGGCCATGGGAATTTATCGGCTTTCAGTCCCATTAATTTCTTCAGCGCTATTGTTTTAGTGATGCTAATTTCCTTCAATTCCCCCTTCTCACTAGACCCTTGGTTCCCTAGTATTTCTGGGAAGTTATTTGTGTCTTCCTTCTTGAACACAGAACTAATGTAGTTGTTTAATTGCTCTGCTATTTCCTTGTTTTCTATTATAAATTCTCCCATTTCAGGCTGTAAGGGACCTATATTTGTCTTCACTAATCAGCTTTTTATATACTTATAGAAGCTTTTACAGTCCGCTTTTATGTTCCTTGCAAGTTTACTCTCATACTCCATTTTTTCCCTCCTAATCAATCTCTTGGTCCTCTTTTACTGAATTCTAAACTGTTCCCAATCCCCAGGCTTGCTACATTTTCTAGCAACTTTATATGACTCCTCTTTGGATCTAATACTGTCCTTAATTTCTTTTGTTAGCCATGTTTGAGCTGCTTTTTCTGTTGTGTTTTAGCGGCAGTAAGGAATGTACAACTGTTGCAATGCATACATTCGTTCTATAAGTATTAGCCATTGCCTATCCACTGTCATGCCTTTTAATGAAGTTCCCCAATCTATCTTAGCCATCTCACACCTCATATCTTCTTAATTTCCTTCATTAAGATTTAGGACCCTAGTTTCAGATTGGATTGCTTCACTTTCTATCCTATTATATCATATTATGGTCATTGTTCTCTAAAGAACCCTGCAGAGCAAAATTATTAATTAAACCCTTCTCATTGCACAATACCAAATCTAAGATAGCCTGTTCTCTAGTCGGTTCCTTGACATACTGGTCTAAAAAAAACACCTCGTACACACTCCGAAAATTCATTCACCACAGTATTATTGCTAATTTGGTTTGCCCAGTCTATATGTAGATTAAAGTCCCCCATGGTTACTGTAGCACCCTTGTTACATGCATCTCTAATTTCCAGCTGAAGGGTTCTCAAAATTCCCACATTTTTCATATCATGAACAAGGATATGACTTTTGGACTTTTATGGCAGAGGACCCAACTGCTGAGTTAAGTGTAGAACCCTGCAGACAGGAGTCTAGGCCCATGAAGGCCTGGGACTGGACATGCCTGGGCTTGTTGAGTGCAGTGTGGATTGTTGCCTGGAACCAGACAACGAGAGGAGACAGAATACGCATTCTTCCCTTTAAAACAATCAACCTAGAGAAAGACTTCATCTTACACGAAACTAAAGCCCATCAAAATCTTGCATAAATAATCGCTACTAACTACTAAGGCAGGAAGGCAGCCATCAATGCAATTATGCGAACCTATCAATACTCCACATATACAATGGCTTTCAGTTCAAGACTAGTTACGGGAACAGGAAGACAAGGATAAATATCATGCAAGCCCATTAAAAATAATGAGACAACAATCACCTGAAGAAGCCCAAATCAGACAAAGAACTAATCTTGGTTTGGTTTCAGATAAGAAATTAAAAAAAAACAGTATAACTGGGCCAGCAGTTATGAAAGGGGGGAGATCTGGGAGGGGAGCAGTTTTTGGAGCGGTTGAAGCAGTGTTTAAGCAGAGAGCTGAGCCAAGCGGAAGGAGGAGATCTGGAGGTTTTCAGGCCTGCAGGCAACATCACGGTGAGGGGCACGGGATGGCAGGCTCAACTGAAGACAACAAGGCTGCAACCACAGCCCTCCACGAAGATTGATCACCCACAACCGCGCCCTCCAACCAACTGAAGAACCTTCGCAGATTCCAAAGACCAGGACCACATGGGGACGGCAGGCCCCAGAGGACACAAAGAGCGTACCCCGAAACTGCAACCGGCTTACCTGGCTGGATTTCGAACTGTCAAGGAACCCTGGTTGGTGAGCATGATCCCTGACCTCTCCTAGTTCAATTTAGTTAGGTTTTGGGGATGGGGCAAGGGTAAGTAGCGTGATTTTCCCTCGTTATGCCGTGTGTTCCCCATTCTTAACTAAGTGTACTTTGTAGGTCTGTATAATCTCGGTGTAATCCTAATGTTATAAATTCATTTGTGACTTCAATAAACCCAGTTTTTTTTTCCTTGCACCAAAACTAGTTGTCTGCTGCACTTTGTCACAACCCCCAAATAAGTCCAAGGTCTAGAACCCAGGGAGTGGGTGCAATTCGGACCGCTCAGAAGTCAGAGGTGAAGCTGACACACACCACCACCCCCTACACTGTTTAATGCTGTCCCTTACTTTATCACTACTGTTTGGAGGCCTATAGACAACTCCCACTAATGTTTAACACCATTTGTTGCTTCTTAGCTCCACCCAGACTGATTCTACTTCTAGATTTTTTGACCCAATATCCTCTCTCACTATCGCACTGATTTCATCCTTAACTAACAATGCCACCCCATCTCCTTTTCCCTTTTGCCTGTCTATCCTAAATATTGAATACCCTTGAGTATTCAGTTCCCAGCCTTGGTCACCCTGCAGCCATGTATCCATAATCACAATCATACCATACTCATTTACATCTATTTGTGCTGTTAATTTGTCTACCTTATTGCAAATGCTCTGTGTAATCAGATATAGTGCCTTTAGACTTGTCTTTTTAGCATTTTTATGCATCTTTTTTTGTACAATGGTCCTATTTGCTGCTAGCCCTTGTTTCCTCTGCCTTTCACTTTTGATTTCTACTTTTCTGTCTTTCATTCCTATCTTTGTTTCCCTCTCTTGTGTCTCCCCATTCAGGTTCCCATTCCCCTGCCAATCTAGGTTAAACCTTCCCCCAGAGATCAGGGATTTCAGTTATGAGGAAAGTTGGGAGGCAACTGAATGGAAGTTTTCAAGATGATCAGAGGCTTTGAGAGAGTATAGATAGAGAAAAAAACATTCCCTCTGGTGAGTGGGTCAATATCCATTGTTCATAGATTTGACTAAAGATACAGAGGAGAGATGAGGAGTTTTCTATTCACTCAGAGAGTTGGGGATCTGGAATACTTTACCTGAAAACTGATGGAAGCTGATTCCATAACAAATGCAAAAGGGAGTTGGACTGCTACTTGAGGATGAAGAACTTCCAGGGTTATGAATGACAAGAGGGGATGTGGGGATTAATTACAACTGCACTTTCAAAGATCCAGCTCAGGCACCCGCCCTAAAGAGGTACCTTACCCCTCCAAAGGGTTACCGTGGCTATCCAAATGAATCAACCAAGTTCAGATGTCCTCTTACCTCTCCTAATCTGCACAATCCGGGTTTCACATTCCTGGTCTACCAAATCCCACAATGGGATGAATGACCTTGATCTATGCTGCCAGTTTCTATGGCCCAGATTTTCACCACGATAGAGATGCCATGGCGAAAATCCCAGAAATGGCTGAAATATCTAAGTCCTGCACCCGAACTGGGCATTTCCCATCTTCCCAGGTGGGGGTAGAGTCAGCCCGGGGTTTGCGCATGCAATCACCAGCAAATCACCAGCTGCCTCCACTGAAGTGGAATTTTGGTAGGCCAAGAGTGTGAAACCCGCAGTGTGCAGATTAGAACAGGTAAGAGGATGTCTGAACTTGGTGGATTCATTTGGATAGCCACGGTAACCCTTTGGAGAGGTGAGGTACCTCTTTAGAGAGGGTCCCAGGATCCATTGGGACAGATAAAGCACCTTTTGAGATTATTAAAAGTGAACATAATTCTGTACTTTTTACGCACAAAATCATTGGAACTCGAACTCTCCAGCTGTTAAAGAACGGTTAAAGAACTGTCCATCTGTAAAAAATGTCAAGGAACTGTACAAGGACACTAGGTGAGTTGGCATGGAGTGGGTAATTGCAAAGGGTGTTGGGTGGGTGGCATGGGTTGGCATGAGTTGCACTAAATTAGCATGGAGATATGAGGGGCATAGGTTGGCATGGGGGTATGAGGAGCCATGTGGAGTGGGTAGAGGGGCATGGTTTGACATAGGGTGTATGAGAGCTATGGGAGGGTGGGGTGCATGGGTTTGGCATGGGTGGTGCACAGGGTGTGTGTGGAGGTTTGTGGGGTGAGGGCTGTTTTTTGTTTTATTCTTTTTTAAAATTTTAACACAGTTCCAGAGCACAGAGCCAGGCCTTCTGCCCAGCCTACCTCTGTGCCTGGCAGCCTCTGCACTCATTCTGGTGTCGCCTGCCCCAACACCTATTTCAGCCTGCCACCACCCTCCGCCACCATCCCAACCCCCCGTCCCAACCTAAAATCCGACCTGCTGGCAGATATTTTTAAAGGTCGGATCGCCACGCTAGGAAATTTCCTGACTCTGTGCACCCAACACCAGAACAAAAATCTGGGCCTATGATTCAACTGCAAATTGACAGTCCTTCGGTAATTTCAATGGAAATAAAAGGCAGGAGAAATATAAAACAGGCTGCTGATTCAATATTCCATCTTTTACCCTAATTCACAAAGTCAAAGTCTACCCTACACCAATAGAAAACCTTATTCCCATAACCACTCCGCGCATCATTGGTCTTGTGTGGGAAAGGCTGGTATTAGTGACAACTAAGCACAATTGGTTTCCTGCCATTTTCTAGTAGGTTTCAGCAGGCTCTCTGGGGCAATTGAGGCTCAGATATCTTTGAAAGAAGTAATTTTTTTTCAGGTCTCTTCATGGTTTACATCAGTGCAGAACAAGCAGCTAACAATATACAGGTAACGTATTTCCAATGTGTATGGAATTTAAATCCTCCCTTTGAATAAGTTTTTCAACCAGATGTCACTAAGGATCTAATCTGTATGTAGCAGTAATAGATTTTGTGCCAAAGAAACACCATTAATATTTGCAGCACACAATTTATGAGTGCAACAAGCAATTGCATGTTACATTTTCTAACTAAAAGTACATTTGAGTCTTTAATTTAAACCAAGATGTATTGTTCTGAGTGAGCTCCTGTCTAGCAGCTGTGACCAATGTGATCCCTATTGGTTAGCTTGCTTTTTAATCAATCACGTTGAAATTCTGAGAAGTGACTGAATTGATCTTCTTACATTGTCACTGGTCCTGCTTTGTGCTTCTTGCTTTAATTCATTTGCTTGTAACTGAGTTTTCAAACTAACCACAGAATAGGTGTCTGCTCTTTCAGTATGAGTATTCCTCATACAACACACAATTGAACAATTCTGTATCATTGGCAACAATTGTTAAAGTGTGCCTTTATATCTTCAAGAATAGAAGCTAGTTTCCAGGTAACATAAAAGCATCAACATAGCAACTGAAGGATTGCATTGTTTCAGAAAGGGCATCTTTTGCACAGAAGCATCCTCCACCAGGTCATAACGACACGTTAGCTACAGTGAGCAAGTCCTATCCCTTTGTTTCCCACATCACAATTCCAGAGCTTGAATAAAGGAAATAGGTGATTAACTAGAAAATCCTTGTTTACTATAGTTTAGGTGTAATGAAGTGCAGAGAGATATGAGTAGATTAGAGTATATTGCAACATCAAAAGGCATAGTTGTTGGAGTATCTCAGCATCCTACACATGCAAAATGAGAGTCCTTGTCTACACTGTGTTAGGAAGTCACAATTAAGGCACCACCGGAGTTAAAGAGCTTCTTGAAGTGAATGTCAGAATCCTAAAGATATCTTTACTCAGGGTTCCTCTTAAAGCTTCATAAGCAGTTGTCTGTGAACGATCTCCTATAGTGCTCATGGTCATTTGGAAATACATTGCTTGAAAACATGAACCCACTAAGCTCTGACAGGAAACTTATTCTCCCAACAGAGCCTGAGAAGCTCTCAGCCTGCAGTAGGTTTTATCTCCCTTTTTTTGGCCTTTTTACCTCACTTAATAGAGTTTTATTTCTCTCTTGCTCTCTCTTTTTACTTTTCAGCTTCTTTAAGATAGATTTTTTCCTTTCTCCACAACAACATCAGGTTTCTCCCTCACACTTCTTGTTCTTTCCAACTCATTAGGGTCTTTTCCTTCCTTTGTCCCCTCTATCCTTGATTAGTGTGCCAGGGGGGTACTGTTTGTGGAATGGTAAAGATGGATGGTTAGAGCTGTGTTGATCAACATGTGATTTTATTTCTATGTTGCTGTATTTTTAAAATATGTATTATGTTATTATGTGAGCAAAGTCATTGTTAAAAGCTACAGGGGGTGAAATTGATCTTGGGCAGTAGCAGAAGACAGGTTAAACTCAATCAGGTGCCTGGGTTACACACTGTTTGATTTGCTTTACCTGTAGAAGATTGGGCAGGTTGTAACACAGGTTGTCAATTTGTTGTTGCTCATTTTACTAGCCAAGACCAATTTCACCCGCATGGAGTTGTGTTTTTGGCAGAATATGGGGTTGGTTACATTTCACCCCAGATTTGTCCTCATCCTCTTAAAACTTTTTAATTCCCGATTCTCCATAGCCCATATGAGCAGCAACCCTTTACACTGCAAATGGAACAGTGCAGACAATACATCTCTACCAGTGACTTCTCTTCTATTTCTACAGAATCACCTTTAGATTGTCCAAGACTCCATCTTAGCCCTTTGTTATTCCTTACCAACACCATTGTGGTTCAATTGGCAATACCGTCAGCTCTGCACCAGAGCATTATGAATTTAAGCCCCACATTAGCAGTTCAATAAATATCTAGACTAATTCTTATGTGTAGTACAAAGGTGCACAGTTGGATGAACCATCTTTTGGGTGAGACCTTAAGGATCCCATGCAAGGAATTTTCCTGGTGTCCTGGCCAATATTCTTTCCTCAACAACACACCAAAAGCAGTAGTTGTAGCACTAACTTAATTTTCCCATGTGGGGGAAGAAGCAAGGGTGGGGAGGGTTGGGAAAGTGCACAGAATGTACTCTGGGTGAGGAACTTCAGTGTACACCACTAAGGGCAGGACTTTTCATTTGGCGTGCAGGTGCGCACCCAACACGCCCGAGTGTAAAATAGCATGCGATGATGTCAGGCAAGCATTCTGATGTCATTGTGCGATATTTCGATCAGTGGGCACACACAAGAGTTGGCAGCTGACAATTAAGAAGCCTATAAAGGCCATTAGTGTAGTAATTAATCTGGATTTTTCGCTGCCCGTCCAACATCACAGTTGGCGGGCAGTTGAATCGGCCAGGTGGCCTTTGGATTTTTGAGGAAACCTTATCCAAGGGCGTGATGAGCTTTCCGATATTAATTAAAAAAATATATTTCTGCAGAATTTTTATAATCTATATGCTACGGTGAGTGAGTCAACATTTTTTTTCTGCATTTCAAAATCTTTATTTGATGCTTTCAAATTCATCAGCTCCCTGAGGCAGCTCTCTGCTCCTCCTCCCACCCCACCCCAGCAGCACTGAGCCTTTCAGTGCACCTTTCACGCTGGGTGGCCGTTAATTGGCCAGACAGCATAAAATCACGGTTGGGGGCTGATCGCGGGTGGCGGGCTGTTTCCCAGCTGCTCCAGGGCCCGCCTATTTCACCTGCTCAATGACCTCAAAATTCTGACCTAACGGTAGCTTAAACCATTACTACCCAATTTTATCAAATCCTCTACACGTAACTGCTTTATGGTGAGGGAACCAACATTGTCCGCATCAACTCACCTGTCATCGTCGTGTCTGTACAACATAACGTTGTCTGGAATGACAACTCCATATTTTTTATGAAAGCATGATCTAGTCTTTACAGGAATGACACTCTGCAGGTAAGTAGGAAAAGCTAAGTACAGATCAAGCAACCTAAAACTAGACATCCATGCAGCATGTGAGCTATTAACAGGAGCATAACTGTATACCTCAGTGACCTATAACCTCATTAATTTGACACATCCCTCAGTCCTTCTTCATCAATAAGTTAAAAAAAAGCTATCTTAGCTTAATGGCTAGCGTAGAAGGGCATGTCAACCACATCACTAGGAATATCAGAGAATGAGGCACAAACCTAGTAAAGTTACCGGACTACCTTCAGCTAAGCATAAAAAAAAGCAGGCTATAAACAGATCTAAGCAGTCTGACAACCCTCAAGTAATGAGTAAAACCAAAGCTCTGGGGCCCTATCACATCCACTCAAAAATAGAGCAGGTGTGTCGAAGAACATCCCCATCCTTAAATATGATGGAGTCTTACATATGAGTGCAAGGGACATGGTTGAAGTGTTTGAAAACATCTGCTGTCCCCCTTAAACTCTTCCTGATTTCCCCATCATCATAGATGGCAACACACAGCCACTTAGTTTGTTCAACAGGACATTAGGAAGCGACTGAGTACAATGAAGGCTATGAGCTATGACAATTTTACAGCTGCAATGGTGCAGGCCTGCACATCAAATCTCACCAACTCTTCCAACCAAGCTATTCTCGTGCAGCTATGTTGCTGACCTCCATCCAACAATGTAGAAAAGTGCCCAGACTTGTCCTACTACTAAAGGTAGAACAAATATTGTGCAGTCAATTACCACTCCTATCAGCTTCCTCCTAATCATCAGCAAAGTGATGGAGAAGGCATCAAGAGTGCCATCAAGCGGAATTGACCCATAAAAAACTGCTCAAGATCACTGAGCTTGGGTTCACCAGAACAATTTGATTCCAGATTGCATCACCGACTGAAATGGATATGAGTTGAATGCAAGAGGAGCGGTGGGAATAGCTGCTATCAACATCAAGTCAGCACTCCACCAAATATGGCATTACAATTCCCTAGCATGGAGTCACACCTGATGCAATGGCCATTGTTTGAGGTTATTGGAGGCCAGGTTTGCAGCCTCAGGTAATTGCTGTCAGGGAAACGTTTTGGGCCTAACCATCTTCACTTGCTTTGTCAAACACCTTCCTTCCATCATAAGATTAGGGATGGACTGTTCACTGACGATTCTGACTTGGAATGTTTTATTATATTCAAGGTGTTTTAAAAATGCAAGTTTTTGTCATTGTTATATCTTTGTACCTTCACCATTGCTCAGTCAAAATCCTGGAATTCCTTATGTAACATCACTGTGGGAGTATCAGCAATATGGACTGCTGTGGTTGAAGGAAAGGTGTGGGAGCACAGAGTCTTACGAAGCCCTGAATGTGACGAGGTACAGGTACTAACTTGGGAATTTGGTGCAGGTAGGAATTCGGTGCAGAGGGCAAAGGAGATGCTGTTTTTTATATCTCTTTTTCAGCCTTCAGAAGCTGGTTAGTGTTCAATGCTTTAATTAGGTAAACAGGTAAGTGATTGGTTGGTGAATTTTTAAGATTTTATTCCTCTAAACTTGGACAATAGTTTAAAGCACTACTGGGCAGATATAAATATTGCATTAAATTTATAGCTTAACTAGTTAAACTACTTGACATAACTACAAACAACAGTTGAGTGATATTTCTAACCTTGAAACCTAATTAGTTAAATTAAATGCAGTAAAGATGGAAGGACCGGTGATGTGTCACATGTGTAGCATGTGGGAGTTGGTGGACACCAGTAACCTGCAGTAAGCTTGAGGAACTTCCGCTCCAAGTTGAATACCTGGAGTCTGAGTTTTGGACACTACAATGTATCAGGGAGGGTTATGTTACTTGGACACTTTGTCCCAGGACCCAGTCACACCCCTTAGGCTAGGTACTTCAGATTTACTCTGTGTCAGGGGCAGGAGGGTGTGACCACAAGTAAGGCAGCTCTAGAAATCCAGAAGGTAGCAATGCACTTGCCTAACATATTCAAGGTTCTTTCAATTTGTGTGGGTGACAGCAGGGACTGCAGGGATGATGAGCAAACTAACCACAGCACCATGGTGCAGGGGGCCATTCAAGTGCAGGAGGCGGGGGGGGCGGGAAGTAATGTAGTTGGAGTTAGGAGGATAGATACTATTCTCTACAATCGAGAATGTGAGTCCCTAGTGTTGTATTGTCTGCCTGGACTCAGGGTTAAGCACATCTCCTCAGGGCTGGAGAGGAACTAAGATTGAAAGGGAAGGATCCAGTTTTTGTGGTCCATGTGGGTACCAAGGACGTAGGTTGGACTAGGAAAGAGTTTTATCTAAGAGAGTCTGAACAGCCAGGGACTAAATTTAAAAACAGAACCACAAGGTAATAATTTCTAGATCACAAGTTTAGCCAAGAACAAATTGGCATAGGGTAATTAAGATCAAAGGGTTGAATGCATGGCTCAAAGCTTGGTTTGGGCGAAATGGGTTTTGATTCATGAGGCACTACCAGCAGTACTGGGGAAAGAGGAAGCTGTACAATTGCGGCAACCCTTACCTAAACCTCAATGGGACCAGTGTTCTGGAGAATCATACAGCTAGGTCTGTACAGAAGATTTTAAACAAAATAGCTATGGGGTGGGGGTGGAGGGTGTTGGAAAGTTAAAGAAAAAGGACAAAGAAGTAGTGCAGGATAGCATTCCAGGTATTGAGTGCGACAGGAAGGGACAGGGCGTACAAACGTAAGAGTATATCAGCAAATAAGTTCAGAATAGGGAAAAATTGGGAAAGATACAAAAAAAAAGACAGAAAAATTTCTTTGTCTGAATGCATGCAACATTGGTAACAGGGTGGATGAATTGACAGCACAAAATAAATAAATTGGTATGGTATGATAGCTATTACAGTGACCTGATTCCACTTGCCCATGACTGGAAGCTAAATACTCAAAGATATTTGACATTTTGGAAAAAAAACAGGAAGAAAGGAAAAGGAGGTGGTGTGGCTCTGCTAATAAAAGATGATGTCAGTATAATAGTGAGAAATGACCTTGGTTCGGAGAATCAGATTGGATGGAGTTAAGAAATAGCAAAGGAAATAAGTCATCATGGGAGTGTTTTATAGGCCCCCTAACAGTAGCTACATTGTGGAACATAGTATAAAACAAGAAATAATGGAGGCTTGTAAGAGGGCTAATGCAATAATCATGGGGAATTCTAATATCCATTTAGTTGGACGAATCAAATTGGCAAAAGTAGCCTGGAGGATGAGTTCACAGAGTGTATTTGGAGCAGTTTCTTTGAACAATACATGCTGAAACCATCAGGGGACAGGTAATTTTAGACCTGGCCATGTGTAATGAAGTAGGATTAATTAATAGCTTTATAGTAAAGGATCATCTAGGCAAGAGTGTTCATAACATGATAGGATTTCATATGCAGGGTGAGGGTGAGAAAAATATTGGTCTAAAATTACTGTCTTAAACTTAAATAAAAGCAATTATAAGGGCATGAAGACAGAGTTGGCTAAAATGGAATGGAGGAATAAATTAAAAGGTAAGATAGTAGAGAACCTGTGGCAGACTTTCAAGGAGATATTTCATAACTCTCAACAAAGTATATTCCATTGAGAAAGAAAATCATTACAAGAAGGATGTGCCATCTGTGACTAACTAAGGAAGTAAAGATGGTATCAGATTGAAAGAAAAAATATACAATACTGCAAAGATTAAAGATAGCCCAGAAGATTGTGAAATTTTTAGAAACTTGCAAAGAATGAGTAAAATAATAATAATAATGAAGAGGGAGAAAATAGAAAATGAGAGAAAACTAGAAAGAAGTATAAAAATAGTAAAAGCTTCTAAATGCATATTAAAGGAAGAGAGTAGCTAAAGTAAGCATTGGTCCATTAAAGAGTGAGACTGGGGAACTTAAAATTGAAAGCATGAAAATGAAAGAAACTTTGAACAATTGTTTTATAACTATCTTCACAGTGGAAGGCACAGAAAACAGCCAAAGAATAGTAAAAAATTCAGAGGCAAAAGGGACGGCAGAACTTAAAACAATCACGATCACCGGAGAAAAAGAACTAGGAAATCAAATTGGACTAAAGTTTGATCTCATGGCCTGCATCCTAGGGTTTTAAAGGAAGTAAGTGGTTGCTGCAACAATGGGTACATTGGTTAAAATCTTCCAAAATTTCCTAGATTCTGGAAAATTCCCAGCGGATTGGAATACTGTAAATGTAGCACGCTATTCAAGAGGGAGGGAGACAGAAAGTAGGAACCAATAGGCCAGTTAGTCTAACATCTATCATTGAGAAAATGCTAGAATCCATTATTAAGGAAGTAGTAGCAGGACATTTAGAATCAGGCAAGGACAAAATGGTTTTGTGAAAGGGAAATTATGATTAACAAATTTATTAGAGTTCTTTGAGGATGTAACAAGCAGGTTGGATAAAGGGGAGCAGCAAATATAGTGTATTTAGATTTTCAAAAGACGTTCGAAATGGTGCCACATGAAAGGATATCGCACAAGATAAGGGCTCATAGCTAGGATAGAAGGTTGGCTGACTAACAGGAAACGGAGAGTCAGGATAAATGGGTAGTTTTCAGGTTGGGAAACTATAACTAATAGGGTGCCAAAGGGATCAGTGCTAGGGCCTCAATTATTTGTGATCTATATTAATGACTTGAATGGAGGAACTGATTGCATTATAGCCAAATTTGTTGATGGTACAAAGATAGGTAGGAAAGCAAGTTTTGAGGAAGATACAAAACAATGCAAAGGGATATGGATGGGTTAAGTGAGTGGGCAAAAAGTTGGCATTATGATGTAGTAAAATGTGAGATTGTCACTTTGACAGGAAGATTAGAGAAGCAGAATATTATTTAAATGGAGAGAGACTGCAGAATGCTGCAGTACAGAGGGATCTGTGTATCTTTGTACATAAATCACAAAAAATTAGCATGTAGGTACAGAAAGTAATTAGGAAGGCAAATGGAATATTAGCCTTTACTGTAAGAAGAATGGAGTATAAAAGTAAGGAATTCCTGCTATAGCTGTACATGATGGCACTGCTGAGACTGCATCTGGAGTACTGTGTACAGTTTTGGTCTCATTACTCAAAGTGGGATATACTTGCATTAGAATCAGTTCAGAGAAAGACTCATTCTTGGGATAGAGGGACAGGATTTTATGGCCCGTGGGCGGGCGCGTGCACAACCCAATCGGGCGTAAAATAGTGCGTGATGACATTGGGCAAGCGTTCCGATGTCTTCGCACACCCGCGTGACATTTCAGTTGGCAGGCGCACGTGAGAGTCGGCAGCATGCCCGCCGACCACTACGAGGCCTATTAAGGCCCTTAATCAATTAATTTAAACATATTTTTCACTGCCCATCTAACCTTACAGTTGGAGGGCAAGCGAATTGGCCAGGCGGCCTTTTGATTTTTCAGCAAACCTCATCCATGGGCGGGATGAGGTTTCCACAATGAAATTAAAAATAAATATAAATTATTGGGCAGAATTTTTACTATGCTCATGTTATTGTGAGTGAGTCCCATGTCGGATCATTTTTTTCAGATTTTAAAAATATTTAGTTTTGATTTTAAAATTGTTCAGCTCCCTGAGGCAGAGCCCTGCCTTCCAGCATGTCTTTCATGCTTGCTGGCCGTTAATTGTCCAGCCAGCATGAAATTGCGTTCGGGGGCCAACCGCGGGTGGTGGACCATTTCCCGGCTGCTCCTGGGCCTGCCCGCCGCGCCCGCCCAACGACCTGAAAATCCTGCTGCAGGAGAGGTTGAGAAGGTTGGGTTCATTGGAGCTTAGAAGAATGAGAGGTGATCTTATTGAAACATATAAGATTCTAAGAGGCTTGACACAGGGTAGATGCTGGGAAGATGTTTCCTTTTTTTTATTCTTTCAGGGCATGTGGGTGTCGTTGGTTAGGTCAACATATATTGCCCATCCATGATTGCCCTTGAGAAGGTGGTGGTGAGCCACCTTCTTGAACCGTTGCAGTCCATGCAGTGTAGGTACACCCACATGGCTGTTAGGGAGGGAGTTCCAAGATTTTTGACCCAGTGACAGTGGAGGAACGGCAATATAGATCCAAGTTGGGATGGTGTGTGGCTTAGAGGGGAACAATTAGGTGGTGATGTTCCCAAGCATCTGCTCCCCTTGTCCTTCTAAATGGTAAAGGTTGTGGGTTTGGAAGGCGCTGTTGAAAGAGCCTTGGTGAGTTCTTGCAGTGCATATTGTACATGGTGCACATTGCTGTCACTGTGCCTCGGTGCTGGAGAGGGTAAATGTTGAAGGTGGTGGATGGGGTGCCAGCCATGCAGGCTGCTTTGTCCTGGATGGTGTCAAGCTTCTTGAGTGTTGTTGGAGCTGCACTTTTGCGGGCAAATGGAGAGTATTCCATTACACTCCTGACTTCTGCTTTGTAGATGGTGGAGATGCTTTCAGGAGTCAGGAAGTGAGTTACTCTCTGCAGAATTCCCAGCCTCTGACCTGCTCTTGTAGCCATAGTATTTGTATGGCGGGTCCAGTTCAGTTTCAGGTTAATGGTAACCCCCAGGATGATGATATTTGGAATTCAGTGATGGAAATGCCATTGAATGTCAACGGGACATGATTAAGTTATCTCTTGATGGTGATGCTGGGAAGAGGCCAAGATGAATTGGCACTTCTGGCTGAAAATTGTTGCAAATGCCTCTGCCTTGTCTTTTGCATTTATGTGCTGGGTTCCCCCATCATTGAAGCTGGGGATATTTGTGGATCCTCTTCCCCCAGTGAGTTGTTTAATTGTCCACCCCTATTCACAACTGTGGCAGGACTGCAGAAGTTAGATCTGATCTCTCCCAGTTTTAGATCTGTGGGATCACTTAGCTCTGTTTATTGCTTGCTGCTTCAGCTGTTTGACATGCAAGTAGTCCTGTGTTGTAGCTTCACTGGGTCGACACCTCATTTTTAGGTATGCCTGGTGCTGCTCCTGGCATGCCCTCCTGCACTCTTCATTGAACCAGGGTTGATACCCTGGCTTGATGGTAGTGGTAGTGTGAGGGATTTGTCAGGCCACGAAGTTACAGATTGTGGTTGTATAAAATTCTGTTGCTGCTGATGTCCCACATGCCTCCTGGATGCATAGTTTTGTGTTGCTAGATATATTCAAAATCTATCCCACTTATCACGGTGATAGTGCCACACAACACAATGGAGGATATCCTCAATGTGAAGTCAGGACGTCATCTCGACAAGGACTGTGCAGTGGCCACTCCTATCAATAGTGTCATGGAGAGATGCATCTGCAACAGTTAGATTGGTGAGGATGGAGTCAAGTAGATTTTCCCTCTTGTTGGTTCCCTCACCACCTGCTATAGACCCAGTCTAGCAGCTATGTCCTTTAGGATTCTGCCAGCTCGGTCAGTTGTGGTGCTACTAAACCACTCTTGTGATGGACATTGAAGTCCCTCACCCAGAGTACATTCTGTGCGCTTACTACTCAATGTTTCTTCCAAGTGGTGTTCAGGAGTACTGATTCGTCAGGTGAGGTAGGTGGGAACCAACAGGAGGTTTCCTTGAACATGTTTGACCTGATGTCATAGATTTCGTGTGGTCCAGAGTCAATGTGAGGATTCCCAGGACAACTCCCTCCCGATTGTATATCACTGTGCCACCACCTCTGGTGGTTCTGACATGTTGATGAGACAAGGCATACTCAAGGATGGCAATGGTGGTGTCTTAAACCTTGTCTATAAGATATGATTCCATGAATATGATGATGTCAGGCTGTTGCTTGACTAGTCAGTGAGACAGCTCTCCCAATTTTGACACAAACCCCTCATATTAGTAAGGGGAACTTTGCAGGGTCATGAGGTCTCAGTGTGCCGTTGTCATTCCAGTGCAGAGGTCAATGCTGGGTGGTCCGTCTGGTTTCATTCCTTCCAGAGTCGTAGTGGTTTGATACAACCGATTGGCTTGTCAGGCCATTTCAGAGGGCATTTAAGAGTCAACAAACATTGGGGGAATTTAGAACTAGGGAACACTTAGAAGGCCTCTCACACTTAAGACAGAGATGATGAAGAATTTCTTCTCTTAGAGGATCATTAGTCTTTGGAATTCTCTTCGCCACAGAGCAGTGAAGGCTGGGTCATTGAATATATTCAAGGCTGCATTCGACAGATTTTTGATCAACAACGGAATTAAGAGTTATGGAACAGTTATGGCCACAATTTGATCAGCCATGATCTTACTGGATGGCAGAGCAGTCTTGCTGTGCAGAATGGCCTACTCCTGCTCCTATTTTTTATGATCCTACAATCTTATGCAAGGTCCATTGCTAACTTTTCAGAGCAACCAGGGGTTTGTAATAAATTCAACTTTACTAGTGCCACTGTTATCCCAAGAATAAACATGTGGAAATCAAAATAAACCAATGACTTTCATACACCACAGCCGAATTTAACCCTGTGCCCACCCAGTGTCTACAGTTATATACATTCTTGCAGCAGTCATTAGATAATGGGCTGAATTTTCCCCCTGTTTGGGGGAAGTTGATGGGCCGGCGCATACGAGCGCGCTTCCAATCAGCGCTCCCAATCAGAGGCTTTTTACGTGGGCGGGCCAATTAAGGCCCACCCAGCGTGACGTCCGCAGGGAAGCGCTATGCACTCCCTGTGCGGGCGGCGGGAATCCCAAAATAGAGAGTGCGCTCTTTTGGGCATGCGCACCAAAGAGCGCACTCATCTCCCTGAGGCTGCACATGTAAAAAAGATAAAAATAGAAAAATAAAATTTCCCTTACATGTCCCCTCATGTGACAATGTCACAAGAATTGGGACATGTCCATAATTTTTACAAAATCTTTATTAACATTTTTTAAAGCCTACATGAAACCTCATCCGCCTGTGGATGAGGTTTCATGTTTTTTCTAGTTCCCGCCAGGACCCCTAGCCTTTAATTATTTAATTGACCCTGTCAATGGCCTCAATTGGCCATTGACAGGTTGGTGGGTGCACAGTTGATTTTGCTGCGCCCCCGTCTTCCTGAAAATTTAAATCGGGCGCGGTGACATCGGGAGTTCCCCCCGATGTCACCGCGCGTCATTTTACGCGTCGTCGAGCTGGCCCTTCCCCCGCTCGCCGACTCATAAAATTCTGCCCAACAAGCTGGAACAGGAAACCAACTGATTTTCCTCCTTTTTTTCAGGAATGCTGAGGTTAATTGTGGGTCTTTTAGCAGCGCCTGGTTTGGATCAGTGAACTCAGCATAGACCAGAGGTCAATGGCACTGAGCTACTGAAACAGCTTGATAAATTAAAAGAAAAACTTTTAGTAAGTGGTTGTTGAAATCTTGTTGGCATTTGTACCGATGTTTTATCTCTTCTTTCTTTGACTGCTATGACTTTAACTGAGCAAGAAGCTGTAATACTCTCTCATCACTTCTTTGTTTATAGTCAACCTTCATTGCAGAGAAACGTTTTCTCTCTAATTACATATTGACTTGACAGTAAAGGTGGAGGACAATTTAAAATGAGAATTTTTTTTTTGTAACAGAAAATGAAAATCAAATGTCAACTTCATTTGTTTTCTGTGGATAGGAGGGAGAAATAGCCCGTATGCTGAATCAATATGTATTGTACAATTCCCTGCTGAAAAGAAGACAGCTATATCAATTCAGATCCAGATTCTTGCTAGTTAGAATAAAATATTGGTATTCAATTGGGAAGCTAACAAGCTCTACGTGGAACAAAACAACTTGTGCTAGCCGTGAAAGTCAATAACACCACCAATCAACAAGTTTGACATGAATACTACATTACATTGTTTAGAAATGGTATATTGTAAAGATTAGACTAGACTTGTGGTCACCTGCTATTTCAGATACTATTGATTCAGAGTTCTTCCATATTAGGTTTTGGTTTGCATATCAGAAGTTTCTAACAATTATACTTTGCAGTTTGGCTCACAGGTAATGCTCCCATCTTTAAAATCAGGCTGTCGCAAGTTCTAGTTCTACAGCAAGGACTTGAGCACATAATCCTGACTGATACCATGCTGAAGGATTTCTTTATTGTTGGAGGTGCTGTCTTGCAAGATGTTAAACCTGTCTATCTGTTCAAGTGGATGTAAAAGATGCCAGCAGTTCATTTCCATGAGGGCTCATCCAATTGCCCACTGCAGCTTTAGTGGGAGAACTGCAGAAAACTCATTTTGCTAGTCTCCATGGGCCTCCTTCACTGAAGTTACAGCAGATGAGCCGGAAAACCCCTTTAAAAACTTATCCCCATGGCATTTTTTGAAAAACAGCTGGGCAGTGGGGATCCTCTCAATGTTATTTTCAAAATTTATCCTAAATCAACATCTCCAGAACATAGATAAGCTGGACATTTATCTCATCTCAAGGTTTGAGAAATCTTGTGGTGTGCAAAGGTAATCCACTGACTTTAATTGCTTTGGAATATCTCAAGAAGTGAAAACATATAATAGCAAACTCTTTCTTCTTTAAAATAATACAGTTTGAAGATATTTTCTTTAAGATTTCTTTTCTGAAGACAATGACTCATGTTTGGAATAATGCCACTGACAATAATTGGGGAGGCGGTGGTGTCGTGGCATTGTCACTGGACTAGTAACCCAGACCCAGGATATTGCTCTGGGGGCCTGGGTTTGAATCCCACCATGGCAGATGGTGGGGTTTGAATTCGATAAAAGTCTGGAATTAAAAGTCTAATGATGACGATGAAACCATCGTCGATTGTCATAAAAGCCCATATGGTTCACAAATTCCCTTTAGGGAACCTGCTGTCCAGATCCACAGAAATGTGGTTGTCTCTGAAATGACCTAGCAAGCCATACAGTTGTATCGAACCGCTACAAAGCCTATAAAGGAATGCAACCGGACAGACCACTCAGCATCGATGTAAGCACCGGAAATGAGAACGGCCTTGGTTCAAACATGGACAAAAGAGCTGAAGTCCAGAGGTGAGGTGAGAGTGACTGCCCTTGACCTCAAGCCAACATTTGGCTGAGTGTGGCATCAGGGAGCCCTAGCAAAACTGGAGTCAATGGGAATCGGGGGAAAACTTTTCGCTGGTTGGAGTCATACCTAGCACAAAGGAAAATGGTTGTGGTTGTTGGAGGCCAGTCACCTCAGTTCCAGGACATCACTGCAGGAGTTACTCACGGTGGTGTCTTCAGCCCAACCATCTTCAGCTGCTTCATCAATGACCTTCCTTCCATCATAAGGTCAGAAGTGGAGATGTTCACTGTTGATTGCACAACGTTCAGCATAATTCACGTCTCCTCAAATACTGAAGCAGTCCATGTCCAAATGCAGCAAGACCTGGACAATATCCAGACTTGTGGATAAGTGGCAAATAACATTCACACCACACACTTCCCAGGTAATAACCATCTCCAAAAAGAGAGAATCCAACCATTGCCCCTTGACATTCAATGGCATTCCCATCACTGAATCCCCACTATCAACATCCTGAGGATTACCATTGACCAGAAACTGAACTGGACTAGCCATATAAATACTATGGCTACGAGAGCAGGTCAGAGGCTAGGAAGCCTGTGACGAGTAACTCACCTCCTGGCTCCCCAAAGCCTGCCCACCATCTACAAGGCACAAGTCAGGAGTGTGTTATGATCATAGCTGGTGTTAATTGTTGTGCAAACCAAACCTCAGAGGGAAAATTGCGTTATGGGCCACAACTTGGTTTTTTGTATTCTGAAACCAAGAAGAAGACTTACCGATCTCAGCAGTGAGAGGTCCAGTAACACTTTCCGGTTCTAAAAATTAAAAGTAAAAAATTTGTTAATAAAAAATAAAATAAAACTTACAAGATTACAGTTACACAATTAAGGTTAGTCTTTCAAAATATTCCCCCAAAACTCTACTTGGTCAAACCCACAAATAAACACTTTCCAGGCAACATTCCCTTATAGATATTTAAATATGAAATCCAGTAATATTACACAAGGCAAACTGCTGTAGCTTCAATAAAGATGTACCATATGGCCTTTACCCTCTTCCATTTTATGGCGGAATTCACTTCAGAATAAAACTGCTTGCTGCAGCCCAAGACTTCACAACATGTCAAACAAACTCCAGCTATCTCCAGCCATCTCCAGCTTAACAGCTATCCAATTCAACAGCTCTCCAGCTTCATAGCTAAAAACCAGCAATCCACATAACTATAATATACTTTTTTTCCCCTTTCATCTCAGTCCCATTGTTCTCACACCCCCTTTGAAACTCAAACCCTTCCAAATATAAGATATTTCATGTTCCCATCTTGCCTTTGCTTTTGAGTCAATAAAAATATAATATCCCCGCTACTATTTACCTATGGACTCCAGCAAGATGCAAACATTTTCCTGGCACCTCTGACTCCCCTTTGAAATTCAAACAACCTCTCAACTTATCTAAAAAAAATGCAAATGTTAGATCTAACCTATATCCTTGTGCCTCAACTTAACACCTCCTATCCTTTTCATGTTTCCAAACCCCCAGACAACCTGACTCCTATCAAACTCTTGCCCAGCTTAATTGAATCACATAGACACCAAACCTTTTTTTTTACAGAATACCACAATATTCCCCAAAATATTTTTTTAAAAACCCATTCTCACAGGTGTCATGGAACACTTTCCAGTTGCCTGGATGAGTGCAGCTCCAACAATACTTAAGAAGATTGAAGCAGCCCACTTGAACGGCACTCCATCCACAAACATTTATTCTCTCCACTACTGATGCACAGTGGCAGCAGCGTGTACCACCTACAAGACTCACTACAGGAACTCACCAAGGCTCCTTAGGCAGCACCTTCTAAACCCATGATCACTACAAGGATAAGGGCAGCAGATGTATGGGAATACCACTATCTGAAAGGTCCCCTCCAAGCCATACACCATCCCGACTTGGAAATATATTGCCGTTCCTTCACTGTTGCTGGGTAAAAATCCTGGAACTCCCTCCCCAGCAGCACTGTGGGTGCACCTACACCACATGGACTGCAGTGGTTCAAGAAGGCAGCTCACCACCACTTTCTCCAGGGCAATTAGGAATGGGCAATAAATGGCAGCCTAGTCAGAGATGCCCACATCCCATGAATCATTAAAAAAGACTACAGTAACTCACCATCTATATAATCTCAGAAACATTATGATAAACAGTGTTACGGGTTAATTGTTAGATTTTAGATCTTTACTTCCATGGCTTATGCTCTGCCTGCCTCAGCAATCCCAGCCACGGACAACAACGCTCCCCACTCCACCGCGATCTTGTCCATGTGACCCCACTGGCCTCTGATTCATCTTCCAGGCCTCTGATTACCCCGTACACATCCTGTGCCCTACCACTACCAACTTTTCACCAGCCCAAAGCCTCCAACCTCCCCAACAGGATTCTGGGATTGCCAGTTGCTCCAAGATTGCACCACTCACTGATTGAAACCACCCCCCCGCCCACTATCCCTACCCGCTTTCGATTCACCCGTCCCAGCCCAATATCGATCCCCTACCTCCAAGCCCTGCATTGACTCCACTTCCCCCAACTGTGTATCAATCCAACCCCCTCTAGAGATCATCTTCTCCATTTACACCCTAGTGCAGACCTATTTTGTCCTGTGTCCTTCATCAGCTGGTTCTCCATCCAACTGGAAGCAAACCTGGTGGGGATACTAATTGGTGACTGTACAAACATGCTCTGTAGTTAACTCTGCAGCATGCGGGAGAATCCAGGCTTATGGGCTTCTCATGCCCTCCCAAAGTCAATTCAGCTCCTGGTGGATCAGGTAAGTAAAAATCTGGCTATTGTGTTTACCAACTGCTGTTAGGTACAGAGAAATTTTACAAAGATCTAAACATCACTAAGATAACATTCATTTCCTGAACCAGCAAGGGATGGGTTTCTGAATGAGGCCAATAATGCCTGCAGTGCACAGTGATACTGGCACTGAGCAAGAGCTGCATGTGCCTACAGATAAGAAACCGATACCATCAGATAAAGTGATGTCCACCATTTCCATAACTTTCAGAATTTTGGGCAACTTGACCATGACGTTTCAAGGAACCTAGGCCTGGTGTGTTAGGTACAGGCAGCCTGTGAAGGACAACTAACTAATTATCCTGGTAAAGGCATTGGGCACAGGGTGGGTGGGGGAAAGAAATGGAATGAGCAGTGTGAGATATTAAGCAAGGTGTTCAAGATTGCCAAGAGGCTAGTGTGCCAGGAAGAGCACCAGTGGTCAGTAATTCTTTTACATGCAATATGGTCTCTCCTCTATTGCAATTCCAAATGGTGTGTAAAAGGAAAGAGAGCTGTTTGTTGCAGCACAGTGCCACTGAAGCGTTGCTTGGAGCATACTTAGAGCATCTGACAGAATCTGTGATGGGAGATTATGATTCAATGCAATGTGAGGCCAGGAAGATCACTCAGCAGATGAAATGGGAATATTGGACTGTTGGAGTGCAGGAAATCCACTTACATTGCTTTCTTTCATTTTCATGAGTTTTCAACTGCAGTGGTTCATATCATCCTCACAAAGAATTTGAAAGCAATGGAAGCACGTGGAAAAATCTTTATTTTGCCTGCCTGATGCAGTTGTGTGGGAGATTTGGCAGCGATAACCTTTGTGTTGCTTGGAAAGATCTAGTATTATAAAAATTAAAGGAAGTCATTACCTTGACAGCCACTGAATGGCTATATGGGATTCTGCAAAGTTCTGCCACCATTTTTTTTGGATACTTGTAATCTCTTCATGAACGTTTCTTCAAACTTTGCATTATACATTTGC